>NC_132838.1:18565073-19216573 GCF_048164855.1 Canis lupus baileyi
GTTATTTTTCAAATGCAACAAGTTTTTAGGGTCTGATTCACTATGTGTCTTCTCAGACAGTCTGGCAGGACTTAATTTATCTGAGATCAACTACCAAAAGGAGAATTTCATGTAATTATATAAAAAGTAAAAAGAATTCGAAAAATGTTTTTTACCAGTCATAGTTATTTTAACACACACTAATTTGGGTACAGCTAACATAGTTTACAAAAAAAAAAAAAAAAAAGATCATCTGCTTTCTTAGTATAAAAAGCTGCCTTTAAAAGAAAACTTCTTATTCTTGTACATTTACCAACACTCCATGTTAAACAAAAGTCTTTCCTCCAATGGTCTAAACCTCAGCACTGCACCTAGACCATCACTTCCACTTTCCAGAAACTGACCTTCCAGCACTGAACTGTAAGAGACACTGGGAACCCTGAATCCAGCAGTAAAAGATTTTATTTTTATTATGCTAATGATTTCAAAATGTAGTCACTTTAGCTGCCAACTCAGTTTGTGGATAATTTAAGGAGTAATTTCCAATTAGGCTTTTATTTAAAGTATGCATTGAGGCCTAATATTATCAGTTACACACACACACACTCCACAGCAGCAGCAAAGAAACCAATAATAATGCAAATGATGATGACTATGATGATGATGAGGGAGCTCTTCCACGGTGGTACGCACCACCACTAGCAAGCTTTTTAAAGCTCTTAACATTGATTTTTTTTTAAATGCGCAATAAACTTAAAAAAATTAAAACACCCCAATTCGCACAGAGTCATGAAATAAAAGCAAAGGTACTTGCCCAACATGTGACACATGATGTAAGAGAGAAATCCAGAAGGATGAAGGCTGTGCATGAAGGAAATGTAGAGGGCAGCACCACCCAGAAAGGACCTTAGCCCTGGAGACTAATTCTCACCCCCTGTGAGAAAGGCTGAGAAAGGCTGGCGTGGAACAGAACCTATTTGCTGAGAAGGAGCCTGCACTGTCCCTGTTAATAAAACACAGCTGTGTCCCCTCCTGAAGGAGGCCACCAGACCACCACCCCCAAACTGGACTGTGCATGAGTTACCTGGGAGCCCAGCAAGAAGCAGACGGACTCAGTACACATCTGGGCAGCGTCCAAGATTCCACACGTCTAACAAGCGCCCAGGTGATGCTGCTGGTCCATGGACCATACCGCCTGGCTAGTGGTGGGCAGAGCAAGATTTTAACAGAAAGGCCATCAACTAACTGCTGGGCAGGGCACAGGGGAGCTGGGCTCATGCTCTCCTCTCACTTCCCGGGTCTCCAGCCCCTCATCTGTTAACACCAGAAGAACGAGCCCATCTCTAAGGTATCTTTCCAGCTTTAAAAACCTGGGGCAGAAGGGGAGGCTGATAGTCTGAAGAGCTACACCTCCTAAGTCAGGTGTTGAAGAGGAGACCAGAGCTTGAGGGAATGTGAGCTTCCCAAGCGGTTGTACTTCTACCCAGACAAGACTGGAAGAATTTACTTGCCTCTTTCATCTTATCCCTTTATCCCCACTGGAATGCCTAGACAAAAATACAAAATGATGTGTGCACAAGGCTATCTACTGAAAAACAATGGACAAGTCTGGGAATAACCCTAATGTCCATCAGTAGGGGATTAACTGAATAAATTCTAATACATTCATATTGGGGTGTACCGCACAGATGTAAAAATATGTGAGGAAATTCTCTATATACTGATAGTAAGAAAATTGTGAAAAAACAAAGGAACAAAAACTAACAATATATCAAGTTGGCGCTGTAATCATATACAGAAACATCACCTCACTTGACTTTAAAATGTGTTTTTATTGTACATCCCTAATGGGATATACCCCAAGGTAAAAAGAATTGTAAAGAAACATTAAACTATATCCAATAGCAGTAAGTGGCAAAATGCTAGTAACTGCGTAAGCTGGGTGATGGGATTTCATGATGCTGTTGGCTATCATGCCATTTCCTCTTGTTTTTGTATACACTTGAATAATTTTTTTAAAATCGACTCTTCCAGTAACCTTTAATGTTAACACACATGAACACCAGGGGAGAATGCAAGAAAGCACACAGCTGGGCAGCAAAACTGACCTTAGTCCAAGGTGAATGTCAAGGTTCTTTTTTTTTATTTATTTTTGACAGTCACAGAGAGAGAGAGAGAGGCAGAGACACAGGCAGAGGGAGAAGCAGGCTCCATGCACCGGGAGCCCAACGTGGGATTCGATCCCGGGTCTCCAGGATCGCGCCCTGGGCCAAAGGCAGGCGCTAAACTGCCGCGCCACCCAGGGATCCCCGAATGTCAAGGTTCTTAATATAAAATGTACCATGCAGGTAGGCAAGGGGAGAAGGGATGGTTGGCTGACCCCCTACTACAACGTAACATAGTCCACATCTGTACAGACTTTACCGTATTCAAATACATTTTGTATGACCTCATTCTGTTTTCACAACAAAATTTCTGATGACTAGCGCACTGCTAAACTAAGGTAATTGGCTCAAACTGGTTCAATCCCAAGCTCTCCTCTGTCCAGGTCCCTTGGTTTCACGTCCAGTACCCACACCAGCAGAGGAGGGTGGTGGGGGCCAGGAGCCTCAGGGCACCACCAGCAACTGCAAGTCTGCAGGTCCAACTTTAAAATAAGCATGCCGATTTTCATTCCCGACCGAATATATACACGTTTGACACTTTTAGTGGCTTATCAAATAGGCCCCCATGTATATTTTGTATCTTTATGAACGCAGGAACCACCGTTCCTTATTCCAGTTTCAGAGGCATTGAATTACACCAGGCTGCACAGTGACATCTGTCACCCAGATGCCTTTGGAGGCCCAGCAAAAAAAAAAGGGACACGTCCCATTGTCCAACTAGCACATTGCTGGTAGCATTCCCAGCCGACAGTGTTTCAATTGGCACCTACAAATACACTTTCTGTTGATGTAACTTTTTAACCTGAAATTTCTGTCTGGTCTTTTAAATATACCACCTAGAAATGAGTCAGTGCGATGGCAGGCAATTATCATCACGTAACATGGCTTGAAATTGCTCAAACCGATTTGGGTGCATTTTGGAAAGAGGTACTTCATGGCTATCCCTGAGCAGAAAGCTGAGAGGTGAACAAGGAATTCAGCTCTGCGGCGGCCTATCCCAAAGAAGAAAAAAAAAATCACTAACATTTACTACCATGTCCTTTAATAAAATGGTAGTTTAAAAAAAAAAATTAGACCTTTTTAAAAGAACCGCTTAGACTTACAGAATTATCCCAGAGATAGTACAGGGAGCGCTCATATACCACATAATCTGGTTTCCCCCATTATTAAATTTTACATTAGTTTGGTACATTTGTTACAATTAATGAATCAAGGTTGATACATTATCATTAACTGAAATCCCTGCTTTATTCAGACTTCCTGTTTGTCCCCTAATGTCCTTTCCCTGTTCCAGGACGCAATTTTGATTTTCCCACAATTTCAAATTCACTGCCTGGGAAGGTTATTTCAGCAAATATGACAAATACAAGCATAAAGGACTAAAAGGATGCTTCTCAGGGGCAGAGAAATGCAAATATTGGATGAAACGTCATCAAGAATCAGCTCTTCCACAGACCAACCTTGATCTAGAGCTCCAGTGACCATCCTCTTAAAGAACCTGTCGAATAGGTAATGAATCTCCAGGTGTGAAAAGTGAGTTATGGTATCAGGAACACCAATGTGGAAGTCAGGTTCAGATACCAAGGCTGGGCCAGTCATGCTAGGCTTACGTATCATTAACTCAGGCCAACTCCTGGAGTCAGAAAAATACAAAATGCAAAATGCTTCTGTGGGGACTGCCGGGCCCCAAAGGCATGTCAGCCACTGCCCCATCCCCAAAGTTAATTCGATCCAATGAAGAAGTCGGAAGGAAAAAAGGATAGAAAGTTAACCTGAAAGATTTCAGAGAGCAAGGCAGGATGAGCAATGCTCATGTGGGGGAGATGAGCACAGGATTAACTGGAGGTGAATGCATTAAGTGCTTCGGCACAAACTGCCCTAAGAACTGAAACAGGGAGGGAAGAAACCACGTCAGAATTATTAGAAAAGGAAAGCCCACATTTCTGGGCTTGAGTTGGTCTCAAAGGAGAAGGTATTAGACTAAATGGATTCTGAAATCCCCTCCTGGGGCGCCTGGGTGGCTCAGCGGTTGAGTGTCTGCCTTTGGCTCAGGTCGTGATCCTGGGGTCCCAGGATCGAGTCCCGCACTGGGCTCCCTTCGGGGAGCCTGCTTTTCCCTCTGCTTAGGTCTCTGCCTCTCTCTGTCTCTCTCGTGGATAAATAAACAAAATCTTTTTTTTTTTTTAATCCCCTTCTGTGTTGAAAATTCAACAATGTCTTCTCATTTTGGTTGCCAACAGCACAGTGGGGTTAGCAAGAGAGCCACCTGCCCCTGTCTGGGTCACGGAAGGCCTCTGAGGCACGCACACAACCAGGTCTCCCCACCAGCTGCCGAGGTGCGATTCCACACACGGGGAGCTTCTCCTGACAGGTGAACAGGAATCAGGAATCCTCCGCTCAGGCCGATGGTGCTTAGCAAACTATCTAGTCACTACTAGATAAACTACGTTCAAATAAGAGCCTTTGCCCGTAATCTGAATTTAAGAGACATTTTACTATCTCGAAGCTCTGTTATATAAACCACATGCTCCATTAATTTGTTAATTCGACCAGGCCCCATTGAGCACTTTTGCAAAACAACAACAAACAAAAAACTACCTTTAACTCCTTCATGGAGAGGCTACCCAGAGATTTCAGATTTTTTGGTGACATTTTAAATTTTGTATGTCCTGTATTTATAGCAAGGATTGTGTTGGAACTACTGACACTTTGGTTAGACGCTTCTTCATGGTGGAGGGTCATCCTGTGCACTGTGAAAGGCCAAGCAGCATCCCTGGCCTGTTCCCACTAAAAGACAGTCAAAAATGTCTTCAGACATTGCCAAATGCCCCCTGGGAGGGAGGAGATAAAACTGTCCCTGGTTGAGAACCTCTGCCTTAAACGAATTCAAGAGATCTATAAATAAATACAATATGATTTCAATAGAGATTAAATAACATTTAAAAAAATCCTTTACCCAGTCCATATCTCTACCCATATCGTCTCAGAAAACATTATCACCATGAATGACTGAAGAGGCAAAATTAAGGTTTTCCTTCCACTATTGAGTTAGTACTTTTTAAAACAAGAAATAAATACAATGTATAGACTTGATAATTCCCCAGAAACAAGGAATTGGGGTTAGAAATCATTCTTAATCCGTTCCATCCCAGGATTCTAAAGTAAACATCAGATTCTACACGCAGCAGCCGAACCGATGAAGCACAAAGCACTTGGTCTGGGAAAGAAGCCAAAACGGACAACTCATGACCACTGGGTGCCACCCAACCTACCCACATTCCACCTCAGAGGACCATGGGCACGCCGCCCGAGGGTCATTTTGCCACCAGCGATTAAAACAGACCCCATTCCCTAAAAGAAGATTAAGGCCAAGGAAAGAAGAAAGAGCTAATTTAAGTGTGTGTCTCATAAATGCCTCAGGCTAAGGTCCCGAGGCTCCCGACATGTCACTCAGCTTCATTTGGGGGTGGAGAGGAGAGAAATACTTCTATCATCAGCAGTGAAATAGGACCAGTAAGTTCTTTAGAGACTACAGGTTTGGTTGCCACTGGCTTTTTTTTTTTTTTTTTTTTAATTACTGGTTGTGAAAGCCGTTTCTTAAAAACCATCAACACATCCCTCATTTCTGTGGTCATGAAAGCTATTCCTTATCTTCTCCTTGGTGTACAATGTGAACGTGTACAACTCACCACCACAACGTATTTAGGTCAGGAGACAACAGTTAACTCTATGCAGCCTCTGGCCGCAAGGCCATGCCAAGGCCTCTACCCTTCAGGAGGTGAAGTCCACGGATGTCCTTTTGGAAAGAAGGTGAGGAGAGCAGGTGGTTGCCAAGGTGGCTTAGAGACCCAGGCCATCGGCTCCTGGACTGGGAGATGTTGCTCACCCAACATCATCACCACCACCCGAAGGAGAGTGTTAACAGCCCTCTTGAACACAGGCTCAAAAAAAAAAAAAAAGAAAGAAAGAAAAGAAAGAGAAGAAAGAGAAGAAAGAGAAGAAAGAGAAGAAAGAAAGAAAGAAAGAAAGAAAGAAAGAAAGAAAGAAAGAAAGAAAGAAAGAAAGAAAGAGAAAGAAAGGAAGGAAGGAAGCAGGCTTAGCACCAGGGCTCTCTAGATGGATCTCTGGGTTTCAGGAGCCCTCTGCAGCTGCTGCCTTCCACTGAGTATCTCTGCTTCCACCCCATCTGGCTCACACCAAATCTGCACACCCCATCACCCCCCTGCCAGCCAGCCACCCCCAGGGAAAGAGCACACATAACGAGAGAACTGGCTGTGCCCAGTTTCTACAGGTGGGCAGATGGCTGGCAGAGAATAAACCACAGGGGAGGACCAGGGAGTTCAGCCTGTGTGGTACTAACCAAGCTAAACGTTAATCACGGCATAGGATCATTTACATTAAAGATCATTAACCAGGAGCTCAGGCTTCTTGGCAAAGAATGAGAGTTCACAAGCTGAAAAAATGCATTTAGATAAAGTCCCAGCCTCTTGTTGCCAAACACAGCATTTGGGTCATTTCAGGAGAAGGGCACCTCAATGGCACGGAAGGCCCAGAACCAAACAGGGGCATCTGGCGAGGGCTGGGCGTGGGGTGGGGGCACTTTTTTCTTTTCTTCCAGAGTGTTCTCCACCCAGAGCCGCAGCTAATTCTTTAGGGTTTATTTTCTTCTTCCCTACCCCTTAGGAGGTGTAGCTGTCACCTCATGTGCAAGGCAGTTTCCAGGTAAGGAGTTTGTCTCTCCAATTTTCCATTTCTTGGTCGAAACATCTCCTTTTAAGGCGATGGTTTCGACTCCATGATTAGGAGCCACACAGGAGGAGGATGGCATTTCCCTGTTCACGAAGCTGCTCTCTGCCTTTTCTCCCACCTCCAGGGACCCAGCAGCCCTCAATTCTCACGTAAAACCACAAGCCACCATCAAGCAAACAGGGTCAGAAGTTCAATTTCACACATTACAAACAGCCACGGTTTTGAAGACTTCTGACAAGTGTTCTTTCTGACACACTGCAAGTGGCTGCACGGGGTCAGGCTTCCTCCACGCACACCGTCCTCCCCAGCTCAGATGAGCACCAGCTCCTCGGCCACCCTTGGGTGCAGGCAGCCCCACACTTCCTTGTTGCTATGGACCCACCCAAAAAGAGCAAGCACTGCCCTGCTTTTCTATTCTGGTATTACATAATTCAATTTCCCTCCAATTAGATATTTGCCATAAAGCATTTTTGTGACCGAAGTAAAAAGGAAAACAAAAACACCAGAACCACACCAATTCTTGCTAGTGAGATTCATCTGAGACGGACAGACAGCGGATTCATGGAGATTGATCTCTGTAGGTATTTGCAACAGCCTTTCACGCAAGGACTCTTTAACTTAAGAGTCCAGAAAATGGAAGTGCTGGCTTTTTATTTTCTCTTAAGGGGAATACAAGTCTGTCTGCCTGGAGCCCGGAAAATGTGGGGGAAAGATGATCAGTCACCTGATTCACAATTCTGCAAAGTTCCTAAGAGGATATCCATCCACAGAAGAGCAAAATCATTTAATCTGCGTGAACACAAGTGGAAAACTAAAGTTAGGAGTCATGTGACTCATCCTCAAGCATTTCCTGTAAAGGTTATAAAACAAATCCAGGAGGTGTGCGAGGAGGTCAATCTACAATAATGAAGAGGCACGCCTGTCCCACCATGACCTATCTGACAGCATTTGCTACGTTTAAATTAAACTTAACAATGAAATCTAACAAGAAAACATTTTAGATAAAACATCTATCCTCATTTCACCTGGAGTTTTTGTACCAAATTTCCGAACTCTGCACGACAGATCCCTTCACTGTGTCTATTTTTGACATTTCAGGAACACAGTGATGACAAATGCAGTAATTTCTTCATAAAAGGGTTTGGGGGGGCGGAAGAGCGCTATCTGTAATAGTTTTTCAGAGCATTGGAAAAAAAAAAACAGGTCTCAAACCAGGATGACACAGGTTAAACACATAATTAAAATATTTCACTGTATAGATTTTGGTTTCTGAATCATGCCAAGCGTGTTGAATTGGCACAAAAGGAAAAAAAAAAGATCAAATAATTCCCCCAATTCTGACATAATTTAGATCAAAGCTAACAGATCCATTATAAAGAGAACGTTCTCCTGCCGTTAACCAGGGAAAGCGGAGCCCTTTGTGGCACTTACCGGATTCTGGGCAGGAAGAGGAGAGTCGGGGAGAGGCCGGTGTAGATGCAGATGGTTGTCTGTTTCCCCTGACAACAGCAGCAGGGAGGAGAAATCCCGGTCTCTGCCGCTCCCCCCGTTGACAGGTGATCAGCAGCCTGGGCGGGAGGTGTTTCCAGGGGAGGGCTCCGCAGCCGCTACGGCCCAGGTGGGGCTACCGCCCAGGTGGGGCTCCGGGCACGGCCACCCACCCCAGGCACCCCGAGCCCTACCGGCTGATGCTGTGCCGGAGCCTGTCTGGGCTGGAAGCTGCTGCTGATGCCTGCGCCTCGATCAAATCAGGAGCAAATTCAAATGTGGGGAAGAGGGGAAGCCGCTCATCTGAGGCGGCAGAACCAATGACTACAGGACCAACTCGGTGGCTTCAAGAGACAGAAGACCCGGTCCCACGACGCTGCCCCCGCAGCAGAACACCCATCAGGAAGGCTGACAGCCAGCCGGCCTATGAGAAACGCACACATCTGGCCTGGCCGAGGTGACCCCGGGGACCTTAGGAACCCTAAGGCACACAGAATGTCCCTTTTTGAAAATCAATGGCATTTCCCCTTAAAACATTCATGCCGCTGTTGAAAGGAAGGACACTCAAGGAAATGAAGAAATCCTTCTGGATACTGGTCTTTCAACAACAGGCCATTCTCCCTGCGGGGAGAAACTGATCCCGGTCCATGGGCCTGTGGCCCCGTCCACATTCACGTACCCTCCCAAAAGCTTGTGGCTCTGATCGTACTGTCCTCAACTAATCACTCCTTTTACCAACCCTTGATGTAAAAGCTGATCCACATACACATCCAACAGCAAGAGATGCTTCTCCCACTCTCTATTCTAACCCACATCTCCAACAGGTTAGGGGGTGCCAAGGTAAAAATCATTTTGGCATCCAAAGGGGCAAAAGCTAGATCACGGGGCCCCAAAGTCCACACCCTGGCAGGTGTACCAACTTGCAGCCATAGTTAGAGGAAGTTTCTGACCCAAATTCCTTGTAACATTCCACGCTTCAGGGCCAAAAACATTCACGTGCCCACTTCTGAGAGTCGAGAATGTTGATGGGGGGAAAAAAGCACTTAACTGAGCCAGAAGTCTTTTTCTTTAATACTTCCTTTTCAAAGGGAATGATTTCTTCATATGAATTCAGGGGCTGGTTAGTATACTAGTCTCTCATAGGGATGACAATGGCCCAAGTACCCTCTTCGGAGCTGGGCTTATAGAGACCTTTGATGGGAGGGGGAGTCCCAGAGTCCCGCCGGGGCCAAGAAGCTGTCATCACCATCTGGTGGTGACTCTTGCATATTGCAGTCATGGGCCCCACACCATCGTCAACCCATCCTTCTAGAAGGGGGCTTGCTGGAATTCCTGCTTTACGGACTTTCTGAAAAATGAGTTTGGCTGCTCAAGGACAACCCCTCTTTTTTTTTTTCTTCCCCACATCTTCTTCCCCCACCCTCCTTCTTTTCCATAGACTTTTGATCAGGCTACTAATTACAAGGGGGAGGATAAAGTTCTGTTTGTCCCTATCTCTTCTGTCTCCAATCCAGCACCTGATGATTTGGGTTACAAAGAATGACATCCCCAAGACAGAGAAAACAGGAGCAAAGAGCCGGTATAAAACACAACAGCCAAGAGCCAACTGGAAGATACAGGCAGGTATCACTATCAAGGAAAGAGACCAGCTGAAGACCCAGGACATAACGAAGAAGAGGCTACCTTTGAGCAAAGCCCTGGCCAGTGAGCAACACTTAAATGGGTTCAGGGGAGTTGCTCTGTGCGGCTGGAGGACAGAATGTGCTGGAAATCAGGTCACAAAGAGCGGCCCATCAGGTAATGTTTGAAAAAAAAAAAATTGTTCCTACCCCACTCCACTCCTCCAAAGACTTCATCCATCCCTGGTGAATATATTTAGGTCCAGGGGGCTTTCAAAAGCAGGTGACAACCTCAGGGAAAATATGCCAAAGAAGTGAGGACCACGGAAAAGAAAAATTCATATTTAAGGAGGTATGGGATAGATATGCTCTACAACAACAGAAGGGATTTCTAAGCAAGTACTGGAAAAGACAGTACACATGGGTTTTATAGGCAGCTGTAAAAGGCCTGGGTGACCAGCTGTGCCACAGCTGGTCACATCTTTCTTCATATAGTAGCAGCAGCTGCTTGGAGTATAAAAGAAGACGTCCCCCTTACTTACAAATGCAGATAGGATTTCTCAGGACTTTATACCTCGTAAAATGGCCTTTCTTTTACCTACATTACCTCCAGAGGTTACCTGCAACAATTAAAACATTAAGTACCTGACCAAAATTTAGCTTTATTTTCTATAGGCATACCTTGGAGACATTTCAGGTTCAGTTCCAGACCACCCCAGTAAAGCAAGTATCATAATAGTGGGAGTCAAATGAATTTTTTGGTTTCCCAGTACATATAAAAGTCATGTTTACACCAGACTATAGTCTACTACGTGTGCAATAGCATTAGGTCTTTAAAAAAATGCAAATACCTTAATTTACAAATACTTTATTGCTAAAAAGCACTAACCATCACCTGAGCTTTCAGTGAGTTGTAACCATGGATCACAGGTCACCATAACAAATATAATAAAGAATACATCTGAGATATTGGGAGAATCACTAAAATGTGACACGGAGACACACAGTGACCAATGCTGTTGGAAAAACGGCACCAACAGATCGGCTTGATACAGGGTTGCTACAAACCTCCGCTTTGTGTTCAAAAGCAGGATCTGTAAAGCCCAGCAAAGCAGGTATGCCTGTACCAGATTAATTCAAGAGGTGGCTTTCCTTGTCTGCCAATCAAATGTATATTTTTATATATTCTCGTATATAAAATAGCTCGCTAGTATTACAATTAGTTCTCTCCTAAGTGTCTCCATGTATATAAACTGGAAAAAAAGATAAAATAGCTTTTGTTAAGAAATACAGTCCGCATACAGTCCTCCACCACCCATTACACTGGCCTTGCTCTCTTTTCAGCCACTTTAGGAACCTCGGTGGCGATCACAAGCACACCCCGAGGCCCTACAGGCTGCTGTGTTATGCTGGAACAGGACAATATCCAACTTAAATATTGATTCTTTAAAAATAATCAGAACTTAAGCAAGCAGGCAGAAAGACAACTCCATGCATTAACACGTTTCCCCCCTTCTTAAATGTCTGGAAATCTATGGCCTATGTTCAAGGGCCACGCTGAGCTCAGATTAGCAGCTGATGACGAATTCCTGGAGGCCCGAAACTCTTGTGTTCTCTGGCTCCCAGCACATCACCGTGGACTCGAATAGACAGTTAGGAAGTTTCACGGAAAGACTGAAGCAAGGGCCTGGGGGCTGCACTCCCACCAACCAACCCAGGAAAAAGCAGCGACACAGGCGTCGGGCTAGGCAGGAAACGAAGGAACTGGAGCGTGTCAAGGAAGCCCAGCGAAGACCATGACGGCGAGCGGTACAATCTCTAGCCTGGATGAGCCAGGAGTCAGGAGACCCGCAAACTAACCCTGATGATGCCATGAACTACCTTCTCTGCTTGATTTAAGGCAACTTAACATCTTACCCTTCCTGAAATCAGCAAGAGTCGTAGAGGAATCTGCCCGCCACCTTCCCCTCGTGCTACTCAATCAATGGGCACCCTACGCACAGTCAATGGTGCTGAAGACTGGGAATCATTTGTGATCCTGAGCACATATTTAATCTCTTGATCCCAGAATGCTCGTATGTAAGGCACACAGTCCCTTGTCCTGCAGTTTCATGATCCAGGCTCATATAGGAACCCAGGCTTGAAAATCCAACTCCGATGCTATCTCATTCAGCAAGCACTTATCAAGCTGCTGCCGTGTGCGGAGTACCATGCTGGCACTGGGGCTTCCGGGATGGAAGGGCCGGCCATCTGGGTCTTATTTGCCTGATGCCTTCAATATGTATCATCTGTGCACACAATTTAGGATTTAGCTCATACACCACATTCTACATTAATGTAATGGTTTTCTGAAGAGTCCATCTCACCAGTAACACTTTATGCTACAGAGTAAGGGCAATGTCTTCCTTAGTAATTTGCCAATTATCCCGGAGCCAGTTTTCTCACGGCCTCAGCCCAGGGAAGTCAGCTGCAAAACCCAAACAGAGAAACAGCTTCTGAACTCTGAAATTGCGGCCACCATCGCTGGGCCTCTGGGCTCAGAGCTTCACTTACTTCAGCACCATTCTGAACACCTTCATTATGTAGCTTCCCATTACAAAGATCAAGCTTCTAATCTTCAATAAAGTGTAGTAAACACTGCAGCTTCTGCTATAAAAATACAAATATACTGGGCACCTGGGTGGCTCCGTGGGTGAGCATCTGTCTTTGGCTCAGGTTGTGATTCCCGAGGTCCTAGGATCAAGTCCCGCTTCCGACTCCTCTTGGGGAGCCAGCTTCTCCCTCTGCCTCTCTGTGTCTCTCATGAATAAATAAATAAAATATTTTAAAAAAAATCCAAACTTACCAGTAAAGAAAAAAAAGTATCCATTGTATCAAATGTCAACTAAAAATCTCAGCCATTATAATTACCAGTACTCCACTCAGCAACTGAGTTTGTCATTTTAAGCTCTTTTAATCACTGCTTTAGTTCTCTTGAAGGTGCAAGAAGATGGATTTAAACAACAGAGGTAAAAGGTCAATCATGAGGTTCAAATCACAGGTGCTCACTCACTAAAGAAGTAATTTTATTTTTCTAAAACTGAAGCTTTTCCGACCTTTACGAAGGCAATGTAGACTCCTTACAGGAGAATCACACACACACACACACACACACACACACACACACACACACGTGAAGGAAACCCAGGAATCCCCTTCTCTAGGATTATTAACACGTTAGCACGTTACTACCCTTTCAGATCGTCTATATTTCTGTTTATGTGTAGGTTTCCTATAGAAAGATGGGTTCAAATTATACAGATCCATCCGTAACTGACTTTTTCATTGGCTATGTTTCCATGTCATCACATACCTGCATCATTTTTAACGGCTTCATACTATTCTGTTTTAGAGCTCTACTACAATTCAACTATTTTAGACTGTTTTAACCATCATTATGATAAACAATGCTTTGTAGGGACCAAGGGCATGCTGCACCCAAATACGCCACTTTGACATGATGATTATTTTGAGTTAAAAAGCTATCAAACCCTGTAGATTCAGGACAAGCTCTTTAACTCCCCCGCAACTACCTAAAAAGGAGTTAGAGGGGCCTGCTCCAGGAACAGAGTGATCAACATAGATAACAACAGTATTCTATGAACCGGGTTGAGTTTTTGGACAAAGAGGAACCTAACCTAGCAAGGTCTCTTTGATCAAGTCCTCTGTGTCCCATTGTCTCTGAGCGGCCCAGGAAACATGTATTTACCACTGACTCTTTTTCACCTCCTTGTGAACTACAGTCCTTCCCTTGGAAGCCCAGACCCCTCGCCCCCCACCCCCTTCTCCTTAGTTCAGAATGACACATACACCTCCCTGTGCTTATCGTTGGGATTTCCCTGTCTGTGTGAATTCCCCTTACCCTACTAAAGCTGATTTTCTCCTGTTACTCTGTCTTATGTCAATCTGACTTTTAGTCTGGCTAGCAGGACCTTGAAAGCGACGGGACATTCTTGCTCCCTGACGGCTCCATCCTTAGAGCTAATCCTCTGGATGTATATGTAAAATATAAATATTGTATAAAACATATATCTTGCATATGTGTGTAACATATACATATATCCTTAGGATATACAGACATAATACATTCCAAGCTATTTCCTTAGGAGGACAGTCTTCTGAAGTAGGTTAGGTAGATCATCAGGGATGTACATTTTTCTTTCAATATATCAATATCATTCAATAAGACACTTAAGAAAATTTAGAAAATATAAAAACCAAAAATAATTGGTATCCCTACCCCCCCTGATAGGTGTTAATTTTTTTATGGTGAGCCCATTCCAAGCTCTTCTATGTATGTATGTATGTATGTTCTTCTTTTTCCCAAATTTTAGTAAAACTGTGCCTAAAGGAACACTTGGTTGGTTTTTCAGAGTTTTAATTAAGAGAATTCCATAGGAAATATTCAATTTATCTACTTTAATAGCATGAATCAAACATTTATTTGGGAAGTCCTACTGTGGGCCAAAAGAAAGGCAACCTCAAAGTAAGTTAATAAACACTTTATTCATGGTCTTCCTGAGGACTGTGGCCCAGGCTTTCAGTATCTTTCAGGCTGCCCTGATGCTCCAGAGCCTGTCAGCTACAGGTGAGTAAGGGACAGATGGGGCTAGATAGGGGGCCAGGGAATCAGGCTCACAAAAATCCCAAAAATGTGGAGGTGAAAGGAAACCAGAGATAAAGAAGCAAACCAGACCATTCTGTCCTAAGTGCCAGAGGTAGGGTCTTGTTATTACAGCCACATGTGACTAAAAAGAATTACGGGACCCTAAGTAGGAGGCCATTGAAGGTGTTATCACTAGTCCTTAACTCAATGGTGATATCCAACACAGATCTTAAAAGGATTTAGTTTCCCTGGTTGGCTTTCAATAAAAGACCAAGATCCTGGAATCAGGGATCCAGTCCCACATCAGGCTCCCTGCATGGAGCCTGCTTCTCCCTCTGCCTGTGTCTCTGCCTCTCTGTATCTCTCATGAATAAATAAAATCTTAAAAAAAAAAAAAAAAGACCAATCCTACAAGCCCCCGGTGGCAACCCTGTGAGGATCCCTCTTGCTCCTGAGAGTTTTATTCTGTATCCTTGCTTAATAAACTTCTATCACTTTATTCACTCCTTTTTGTCCGTGAGATTCATTCTTGGACATTGTGACACAAGAACCTAGTTCTCTGGCTTCACAGGGAATTCTACCTGCAAAAGGGGTAAAGAGGTATACGTGCTTGCACGCCGTTCTCCAAATATTTGCATGCCACAAGGTATAATCTGGTTGTAAAAATTAGAGTTTACTGATCTCCGCACAGACATGGTCATCTTAATACATTTCCATCATTATCTGATTGTTCCAAAATATTGCCTGCATGCCTCTGCTTAGCTGCTTTTCTGGTTCTTCTTGTTTTTAAGATCTCCTTGAGATCACTTGAGAGGGTCACAGAAGGCTAACAGTCCCCTCCTGAAGCTTTAGTGCACACTATGAAGTTAAAGACGCTTCAGTTCTCCTGTGGCCCGCATGAAGTGAGGGAGGGAGGGTGGGAGGGAGAGAACATGAACAGGACAAGGTGGGAAACAGGAAAAGGCCAAGAGAAGACCTGAAACTACCCCTACCACTGCCCCTGGACTGTGGGCTTCACTCTGAATCATCACTGCCATTATGGTTACAACCTATGGGGTCATGAAAAACAAAACAAAACAAAACAAAAAAAACCTTCCGGCCAAAGAGATTACCCCAGGGCTGACCAGAATGTGCTCAGCGCCCACATTAACGTCTTAATCGCATTTTACATAGTTTGTGCCAGGACTTGAGAGCTGCTGCCATCGTAAGCTAGTAACCATCAGGTGTACCTGGGCTGAACCCGGATGGTCAACTGTCAGGTCCAGAACTCAAACCAGTTCAGCTGACAGGTGAAAGGTGTCCAGGGCAGATGGAGAGTTCCAAGACCTACCAATTCATACTCACTTTAATCCAAGGTTCACTGCTTACAAGAAGCTCCTTCCCCCTGGTTATGTAATTTCAACCACTCTGGTGTAAAGGTCAAACCTGTGGTTTTTGGTTTTGGTCAGAATGAAGAGATGTACCCCCAGAGCATTCCAGGGTTGGGGGGTGATGGGGGGCTCAGGTGGAGAACTAGCCCAAGGGTGCTGAACTTTTAAAGACAAAAGATCCTGCTGCCTTTCAAACAGCAGGCTAGGCAGACAGAAAAGCTTTACAAAGTCTAAAAATAGGTACTTGCAGCAGAATGGTTTCTTTCAAGAACAATTTTAAAGATTCCCAGGAGGTGTCAGGTGTTGAGTAAATATCAGAAGAGGATAAAGGCTTTCTGAGCTGAGCTGCTGGGGAACTGCAAAGCCTGGGGAGGGCTTCCTTTGCTGTGCCTGGCGCCCTGGGCAGGTGAAATAAAAGTCTTTTGTTCCCATCCCTGCTGTATGACAAAGGGCCTGGGAGAGAAGGTCAGGGCTTGGTTTCAGATGCAGGAGAGCAATGCAGAGAAATACTCCCGGCTTCTATCTATCTGGCCACACAGACTGGCAGGGAGGATATTAGACTGTGCACAACTGTTTGCATTAGGAAGCCAATGAATGAATGAAGCCCCGTGCAATGCTAACAATAAGCAGAGATTAATAACAACTATGGGTTAGTTGTATAATAATATAGATTATTATCCACTGTCTAATCCAAGTATGTGTTAACTCAACATCCATTATTCCAAACCAGGTGCTGGAGGCCAGTAGGCTGGTCCAGCACCCCGCCCAGAAGTGTGATGTGGCTGGAAGGTCAAGAGAAGACAGAGGGACCTGAGCAACCCCGCCTGGGGACAGGGCTGGGGCTAGATTCGATGAGTCCCCTGGGTGGCTGGAACAGAAACCAGGCCACAGTCAGGAGGCTCAAGCCCTAAGCCGGCCTCTTTCTGCAATCCCCAGTGTGATTCTAATGTACAGGCAGGCTGGTTCAGGGGCTCTGAGCCCTAACATCCTAGATGAACGCTTCGACTTACATGTTTTCTCCCAGTGGGTCAGTGACGACCTGCCTGATGACAGGAAGAGACACTGCACACGCCCCGTGGGTCAGCCTGAACCCTGGATGCAGTGCATGGGTCTGGCTAGACCATAACGCCCTCAGCAAATGCCTCTTTGCCCCACTCTTTCTATTCTGAACACCACCTAGCTCATCACCAAGGGCCCTTCTTCTATCCCTCAGAAGACTTCTGAAAATCCCTACTCTGCTGCTCTCTCTGGGTTAAGTGGGGGTCGCAAAGATGCACCCAAGAGATAAAGCAGGCCCTCTGGAAGGTGTGACTGCCCCAGCAGCAGTGCCTTCATACTCTCTCTGCCATGAGCGCAGACCAAAGACAGATGAATCACATGTTGAGGGGCAGAGAGCGGGGGTTTTCGGATTTGTTAATCCATGCTGGATTCCAGAACATAAAGTTCAGTCTGTTTTGGGTTTTTCTTACATGAGAAGAGGAAATAGCATTTAATCATCTCTGAATATCACTACCATACATTTCTATCTGAAGTGTCTGGCAGTTTGATTCTCATAATTAATCTTAGAATGTACTTAAGAGAACACAAAAATCTCTTTTTGTGGGAAGAGGAAACAAAAGTGGTCCCACTTTCCATGCATTCATCTCCTTCGAAAAATATTGTGTGACATGTTCATCTGTAATGAAGGGTACTAAACTCAAATCTTAATCACAAAGTTTTTAAATTTTGAATTTCTTCTAACTCTTCTGATTTATAAGAACCCTAGGACAGACCTTCCCTTCCTAAGCCTTCCTCTCTGGTACCCACCACTTCTGCATCTCTACCTGCTGATTTCTGCCCAGAAGCTTCACTCCTGCCCCCCACCCCCCTCCTCCCCAATCTGGTTGAGCAACTTTTCCAGGGAATGAGTGCAGAAAGCCAATGCTCTAAGATGAGAATGTCAGAAAGCCAGGCCAGGGCACCGCAGGTGCTTCACTGCCTGTGAAGCACCGAGTCTCTGCCCACGACTTGGGTCCAGCTCCAGCTCTGCCACTTACCTGCTCTGTGACTTCAGACAAAGTGCTTCACCTTTCTGATCCACAGTGTTTCTCATCTGCAAAATGCAAACGATGTCTGCCTCCTAAGACTGAGGTGATGACTATCATCTGATAGTAACACACGAAACCACAGTATCTCAAAATTGCAGTAAGTCTCAGACTCCGCTGCTTCATTTGTAAAAAGGCAAGAACACAGTAACACAGGGCAAAGATGCGCTGGGGAACGTGAAGTAGGAAGGAAGACGGGAGGGGCTGCGAATCATAGAGCTGGAGCCTGTCTTTTAATAAAAATGAGAGTTACTCAGCTCTAGGTCAACATATAGAACATTCCATTCCTCTGCTCACAGGTAAGGGGGGGAACCCAACAAAAGGCAAGCCCCAAACTTTGCTGGGGCCGCCCTCTCTCTGCTGGGAATGAAAACCCAGGGCTGCCATCCAAAAGAGAAAACCCAGCTGAAAATAAAACCAGCAGAAAAAGCAGCCAAGGGGAGAGGGAAAGTGGGGGAGCAGAAGCAATGCCGTAGCCCCAGCACAGAATCTCCCTGGGGTAAGGAACACTTCTGGGGAAAAGCCTCATCTTTTCTGCCAACCTCAGAAGGGAACGCCTAGTTTTGCATACCTTTCACTTCACACATGTACACGTGTCACCTGTTGGACAAATGGACAGATTAACAGGCACTGGTCACTTTGAGAAGTATTCCCAAATTGCTAGAAGCTCCACCACTTACTTGTCCTCCAAGAGTTTAAAGCTGCCCATTTCCTCACACTCCTGTCAACACATTATGCTATTAAATTTTTTTAATTGAGCACTTGACGGGATGAGCACTGGGTGATACGTCATATGTTGGCAAACTGAACTCCAATATAAATAAATAAATAAATAAATAAATAAATCTGACTTACTAGTTTTAATGTCAAAAAATTAAAAATAAAAATAAATAATTAGAAAAAAAATTTTTTAATTGAAGTGTAATTGACACACGGTGTTATGTTAGTTTCAGGTGGATAGTACGGTGATTCGGCATCTCTACCCAGCACCCCCCGGTGCTCACCACACAGGTGTGTTTCCATCTATTGCCATACATGTTATTACAGTATTTATTCTCTAGCATGTGCTGATAAAACTTTCATTTTTGGCAACATGATCTTTGAAAATGGTATTTTATTGGGTTTTTAAGTCACTATTTCTTTACTTACTGGTGAGATTGACTATCGCCATGCTCACCTGTCACTGGTATTCCCCTCTCTCTGAACTGCTGTACCTTCTGATAATTTTTCAGTTTAGGTTACTGGCTTTTTATTGATACATTCCTTATGTATTAAGGAAATTAGCTCTTTCTCTGTGATAGACACTGGCATTATTTTTCTCCAGTTTACCCCTTTTTTAACTTCATGACATGTTTTTGCCATGCATACATATTTTTTGGACAAATTCATCATTCTGGTCATTTAACCCTTCTCTCATTTTTTTAGTGAGATGAGAAGAGACTGTAAACGCATTCCAAAAAAAATCTTGAGGTTTGTGAACATTGTTAGTTTAAAATTTAAGTTTCTGGGCACCTGGGTGGTTCAGTGGTTGAGGGCCTGCCTTTAGCTCAGGTCCTGAACCCAGAGTGCTGGGATGGAGTCCCACATCGGGCTTCCCACAGGGAGCCTGCTTCTCCCTCTGCCTATGCCTCTGCCTCGTTCTCTCTCTCTCTCTCTCTCTCTCTCTGTGTCTCTCATGAATGAGAATTATTTATTTATTTTAAATAAAATCTTCAAAAAACGAAAATAAAATTTAAGTTTTTTTTTTTTTTAAAGTAATCTCTACACCCATTATGGAGCTCAAACTCACGACTCCTAGGATCAACAGGTACACACGCTCCTCCAACTGAGCCAGTCAAGTGTCCTGGAAATTGTTACTTTTAACAACATGTTTATTGTGGAAAAGTACTAGTCCTTTTGAAATGTGGTTCCAGAGACCCTGCTCACTCTGAGTTCAGCAGCAGAAACTCACAGGGAAGCAAGCCTCATCCGGGCCACAGATGTGGGTCATCTCACAACTGGGTCCTGGCAGTCAAGGCCTCCCTACCTTTCCAGTGGCAACTAGCAAAACTTGTGCTCCTTGCTGAACTGCATCCCCACGATGGGCTCTAAAACAGGTACCTTGAGAACAAGGCCATCCTTAAGGATCATCACTGATTGGCATCACTGGTGCTGAATAATCCATAATCAACCATGGCGCGTAACCCTGTCTCCCTGGCACGGTGGCCATGCTGTTTCAGGAAAAGGGTGGGCAGGGCTTAGCAAAAGAATACCTTTTTGGACCCAAAAAGCAAGACTCCATGAAAAATATTTCTAGAATACACTATGCTATGCCTTTAGAGAAACTTTAAAAACTGACCCAGGTCTCCTTGGAAACTTCTTGAGCTACCACCCAAGCTCCTTCTTGGACCCAGCAAGCCCCTGAGATTACCCTGGCAACACGTCCTCCTCTTGAGGCAACGCCTTGCCTCAGCTCCATATTCAAAACCATCTCAGGCAGCTTCTGGTAAGAAGCCAAGAGCAGAAAAGCCCTGCGAGAAGGGGAGACTGCTATGAAACTTGAGGACTACCTGCTCGTGAGAGGCAACTCCCCAATATGGCAGCTCCTGAGGAAACCAGACACATCAACCTTCCATTTGGAAGCCCCTCCTACCAACATAGGCAATCCTGAAGCCCACAAAGCACAAGCCCACCTCCTTTAGACAGTTGTTGCGGCTTTTATAACTAACTTCTAGAAATGAAGTTGGAACTCTTTTGACATCAGAAGTCGATGTGAATAAAAAGGACTGTGGGTAGGAGTGCCTGGGTGGCCCAGTCACTTAAGCGTCTTAATTTTGGCTCAGGCTATGACCTCAGGGTCATGAGATTGAGCCCCATGTCGGGCTCCATGCTGAGTGCAGACTGCTTTGGATTCTCTCTCTCCCTCTGCTCCTCCCTACCCCTTCTCTCCCCCCAAAAAAGAAAAGTGTAGGGGTGAAAATTTTTTTCAAAGAAACTTTTCTAGGTTAAAAAATGTTTTTGCAAACTTAAATGAGTCAGTGTAAAACTGAGGGAATTCAAAATCGAAAAAGCAATCTTAAATAATACCCACAAGTGCCCACTGTAGGGAACAGGCCCACAGTGCAGCACAGAGACTCTGAGTGAATGTTCAGTCCCCTGAAGAAGGTGCTAGAGGAAGAGCTCTCAGCCAAGAGGGCCCTGCAGAAGCTGTGGTCAGACCCACAGGCCTGGAGAGGGTGCTGCAGGATGCTGCAGATGGGGCGTGCTGGGTCCCAGCAAAGCACACTGTCCGGGCCAATGTGCACCCCGAAGGTGGCTAGACCAGGACGGGCAACCTCCCTGGGGAGCTTATTTGTAACTAGTAGCACACCAGGTCACGGGAGTAAGCTTCCTCCAGCCAGGGCTCCCAGAGCAGGGGGGCCCAGGGTGGGGACGGCATAGGGAGGGGTGGGAGATGGGGTCAGAAAATGAGGTAGTATATGGGGTCAGGGGAGAAGCATCTTTCAAAGTAGCTTCCTCTGCAGTTGGCCAAAGATGCAGAAGATGAAGGGAGGTGAAGGATTATAAACTCTGAGCAGACAGGGACCCTAAGTTCCCTCTACAGGGCCTGGACCACTAAGGAGCTAAAAACAACATCTGAAAAAAAAAAATCAAGGCACAGAGCAGCCCGCGTTGAGCTGCGGCCAGGAGGGCCACCAAGGTCACCTCGGGCCCAATGATCCAGGAGGCCATTCTCCAAGTCCTGTCCACTCTGGGCCTGCAGGAGGGTGATGCGCCCCTCATCACAGCAGCTTTTCTGCACTCCCCAGCACCCCCTGGCCACAGAGAGGAGGCAGACTGAGCTCTACAGGGCGCCTGGAGTGCTTTCTACAGGTACCGTGGAGTCTAACGCCATTACAGTCGTATGATGTCATTGTTGTGCCTTCCCCTCAACACACACACACACACACACACACACACACACACACAGACACAGACACAGACACGCAAAAGATCTGGGGGCCTGTGCTCAGAGCGCCTGTCTGTCACAGCAGGCCCAGGGCGGAAGGCCAAGCAGGAGGGACTTTTACCTCTGCTTCTTACAGGGCTGCTGAGGTTCCACAACAAACGTGCAGCTTTTTCCAGCTGTCCTCAACATGCATTTTTTTTTTAAGATTTTATTTATTTATTCACGAGAGACACACAGAGAGAGGCAGAGACACAGGCAGAGAAGCAGGCTCCCCGCAGAGAGCCCCATGCGGGACTCGACCCCAGGACCCAGGGATCACACCCTGAGCCGAAGGCAGGCGCTCAACCCCTGAGCCACCCAGGTGCCCCAACATGCAAATATGAAAGTAAACCAAAACACTCGCATCGACCTTTCTCATTATTAACCCGGGAAACAATTTATGATGTGCTGCCCAGGAGCACAGCTGGGCTTCCTTGTCTGGGAGGAGCAGGAACACGATCCATCTCTCTCCAATGGACACTCAAACTGTCGTCTTCAGTACGTACGTCCTTAAGGCTGCAACCCAAGTATAGGCCCTGGTAGTATTTCTAACCTCATCGGGCCCAGCAACGCTTCTTTTGCCATGCCTCACTGTTACTAGGGACCCTCTCTGTGTCGTCTACCCTGCACATCAAGGCTCAGATACTACACAAATGCCCAAGATGACACAGTGTGGTTAGAGCAAGGCTTGGGGAAAGCTGCCTGAGGGTGGAGCCGCAGTGACCCAAGTGTCCTCTGTGATGACAGTGGCCAACACCCTCCGCCCTACCAGCCCTCTCTCTGCAACCCGGGGGGGGGGCGGGGGGGAGAGGCGTCATCAGGTTTCTCAGGCTCTCCACCCAACAAGGGGGTGCAGAGGTACCCTGCCACTTCAACAGCATCTTCTCACTTGAGATGGTTTCGGGTCTCTTGGTTTTATTCACCTGCCTGCTTTGGCGGCTGGCATGTTCTTCAGCGGGAGGTGCCTTGAGAAAACTGTAGGACTTTGCATTTATCTATGGTTCTACGGTTTTAGCATTAGCAGGGGCTGTCACAAGAAAACATTATCTCAGGAAAACAGTCGGACAACGCACCTCGGCCTTCAACTGAAAAGAAAATGAACTATTTTAATATCTGCTCAAACCAACACTCATCTCCCTCATTTTTCTCCCTGGCGGCTTCCAGTTTTTCTGTTCCACAGAAAGCATTCGTGGCTTTCCTCTGGTTTTTGCCTTTTGGCAGCATTTGCAAACCCCAAGAAATGGCAAAGGGAGAGAAGAACAGGATTGTGACACGAGCAGATAATGACCCAGGCCATTTTCTTCAGTGGGTGTTTGAACCACCCCGATGCTGTTTAAGTCAGTCCTTTGCTGTTACATACCCCCTTGGCAGACTGCCCCGACAGCTTCGTGGGCACCCAACAGAACTGCATCAAAACAAAAATCAAACCCTCAAGCACACCTGGGAGAAAATTAGCCAATCTGGCACTTAAAAAAATATTTTTAAGTGCTGCTACTGTTTTTGGAAGGTTATCAGTCTGAAAAGTAGTGCTATCTATGTGCATCATTAGCAATCTAGCTACAGGGAAGTAAAAAAGGCTTTAAAAGTATTTTCTTACTTATTTACTCATGAAAGACACAGAGATGCAGGCAGAGGGAGAAGCAGGCTCCCCGCAGGGAGCCCGATGTGGGACTCGATCCTAGGACCCCAGGATCACAACCTGAGCAGAAGGCAGGCACTCAACCACTGAGCCACCCAGGTGCCTGGAGAAAAAAGGCTTTTTATTTAAATAAACCTCTCGTCTTTTCTGAATCTAGTTCTTCAGGTCATGAATTTCTCCATGAACTTCTCTGTAGTGGTAAAGACTTCTCAACCACCTCACAATTACAGGCAAAGGGTCTTTTTTAACTCCAGAGCCAAATACAAATATTTTTGAGATGATCAATACCTGTTTCCCATAATTAGCATGGAAAGAGGTACTGTTTATAATGATTATTTTTCTATATTAAACATGTCAGCCTGGAAATCCCTTTCTTGACAAAACAGAGTGCTAAGTTCTGATCCATCCAAGTGTGAGGCTAAAAACACAGTATAATTCATTTTGACTGTGAATGCTACCTGTTCCATACTGGAACACAGTACCCCTCATTTGAAGAATTTCATTTCTTCCCAGTATCAGTTACTTATTCTTTTGCAATCTGCGACATTTTATTTTAATGATATGACAAGCTTAGGAAGTTATTGGGCAGAGAAAGGAAGAGAAAAAGGGGGAAATAAAGTTAATGCTACTTATTGTTTACTTTAAAACCAACCATGTAAAAAAGTAGGAATGGCTTAAAGTAAAATTCTTTCTCCTCCATGTGTCATGATCCGAGAGGGACTTAAATACCTGTTAAAGCAAAGATCTGAGTTAATTTTAAAAATCAGAACATTAAATTTAAAAAGAACTCCAAAGGACTGTTAGACCTGAATACCAAGTTCAGTCCAGAATGAACACACACCCGACGATACGGCCACCAGAGGGAGTTCTAACTCCCCGATACATCTTGGTGGCCTCGCAGAAAGAGCCACCCGGGAAGCCTTCAAGGTCAGGGATGCTCGCAATCCCTCTAACTCCAGCGAACTGGACAGAGGAGTTAAGGGTGAGGGATTTCTTAAAGGTTTTGCATTTGTAGCAATTTCAAAGGAAGAAAGAGCTGGAAATAATGCACGTGCTAGTAGAGGATTTTTGTGTTCTTAACACTGATAATGTGCACAAGAAGGAGGAGGGTCTTAAAGATACATACAGAATAAAATAAATATTATGAAATGAGTGGGTAAGGAAGATCTGGCCACGTATAAATCACTGGGAGTGCACAAAAGCAGGAGAAATAAACCCAGCCAAGTGGCAGGAAGGGCGCCAAGAGCCAAGGGGCTGAGAGGAACGTGCAATAGTTTGCCAAGCACATTGGGTGGAGATGGGGTGGGGGGTGTTGGCAGTTATGGTTTGGTGGCCCTGGGCCAATGTGGGACCACAGCAGGGTGCAGAGGGAAGTTCCAACAGCATAGCCCCATGCGCCCACGGGCAGCTGCATGGGGTGAGCAAACAAAGCCAACGCCCCGGGATCTGAGCAAAGTGAGCGGAGACAGGGAAGCGGGGGGGGGGGGGGGGGGGGGGGGGGGGGGGGCTCGGGGCGGGGCGGTGTTGGGGGGGGTGTAGGCATGAAGGACAATAAGGCGGCTGTTGTGCAAGACAGAGAGATGGTGGTCGTCTGGGCACCAGCAAAGGCACAGGACAGGGAGTGTGGCTGCCTGGGGAGGTGGAGGCCAAGACACACTGGAGGATACACGGAGGGCTCCTCTGTCAAGGTTAAGGAGCCAGGACTTAATCCACAGCAATGACTGATCCCTGAAAGGTTCGGCCAGGAGAACACGGTCTGTGCTGGAGAGACAATTCTATAGATGTGAGAAAGGACGGGGCGAGAGGGCAGACGCGAAAACCACCTGGGAAGGCCTCTACCCCCACGGAGATGAGGCTGGGGGGCAGGAGGGATGGAGAGAACCCAGGACACCTCCCAGGTCCCCAGCTCAGGCACCTCGATTGTGGTGGGAGCCGCCAGCTAAGACAGATCACCGCAGAGAAAGAACAGTTTCAAATATTCTGACGTTCCAGGCAAAGAGTGTAAGGAGCAAAGCAAAGATCCTGAGTTATACGACCTCATTAGTCATTCAAATCTCAGGATGGTCAGACTATATATTTAATAACTGAGAAAATGACATCACACTGCAGGGAGCCCGTAACCCATTCTGGAAATTTCTTTTTCCCGTGTTGCAAATTTCTTTTTTACTGGCCAGACTACCTAGGTAACGTTTAAGAATCACTTCAACAAAATTAAAGCCACCGTTCACAGTGAACACCCAAGAGCTGACAAGTCAGAGGCAGAGAATATCCAACCAACACTATCATTTTCTCACTAGCAAAAACAACCAGAAAGAAACCAGGATCACATTTTTAAGATTCACCCGTTTTGATTTCCCAGTCGGCCGCCCCCAAACGTGAAAGGTAGCATTTCTTTCAAAGACTTCACTGTTTTCCTACCATGAACGCTTAGAATTTCAAGCATCTAAAAATAACAGAGACTTGAAACAACAATCAGTTCTTCAAAAGCGGAAGCACAATAGTGCACCTTGATCAACAAAGGCAAGAAATGCAAACAACAGCGCTCAGAGCACATTTACTACCCATGCCATTCGGCACACCAGAAGGAATGCTAGCACAAGCTCATTAAGAGGCAAGGCGTCTGTTATATCACTTGTGTTGATATTATACAGCAGAAATACCAGTTCTTTTAATAATTGACTCAGGAGCTCCATATTGCGGATTCCTTATTAAACATTACTTGCACTCAAGGTCCCAAAGTCCCAAAAATATTCAGTGGAGCAATCGGGCAATATTTAATTGCGATACACTAATTTGTTTATTTATTTTTAGACTTTATTTATTTATTCATGAAAGACACAGGGAGAGACAGAGACACAGGCAGAGGGAGAAGCAGGCTCCCCACCCCGTAGGGAGGCCAATGGGGGACTCGATCCCAGGACCCTGGGGTCACACCCTGAGCCAAAGGCAGATGCTCAACTGCGGAGCCACGCAGGCGTCCCACGATACACTAAATTACGTGACTGCCCATCTGCTTGTACACATAGAAACTCAACTGTATTATTCACATATTGATAGACAAAGCAGTGAGAATCATTTTGTCCAGGACAGAAACATTTTTGCAGTTGTATTCATTTGCAGACTTCAAAATCCACAGCGCACATCTAGAGAGTTCCATAAGCCATATTGTAATCATGCTGCCCTTGAAGGGGGGGAAAGAAAGAAAAAAAAAAATACTCCTGCACTATCTAGAAAATCCCATTCCTCCGCGCCCAAAAAGTCAACACTGACTCAATGCCTGTCTGTCGACTAACCAGCAGCTCTATGGAAGAGTTGAATCTGAAAATCATGACCAAATAATACTGGCACTCCCCATGCTAAATATGTATGTTGTAGAAAATCAGTAACTTCTACTTCTCAGAGGGTGGCAGGCGGGGGCCTGGGGCCCTGGCACAGGGCCGCACCCATCACACACCATCCCCCCTGCCTCTGCGCTCCTCGGGGACTGCAAGTCCGGCCCAGCCTACGCCCTGGACCATCGGGCCCTTCTCAGAGAAGCCCCCGGCCCCCGACTTAGAGAACCACACACGGCCCTCCGAGAAGGCTCTGCTTCCCACTTGAGAACCTGCCAGTTCACTCAGGGTATAAGCCATCTTAAACATTTTATCTTCCAGGTCCCTCCCCCAAATATGAACCCCAAGTAGAAAGAATCTGATCAAATCTATTGACAATGTTTCTTAGAAGATGAAACGTGACAACACAGGAGATTTGTATCTGAGGAATGTAGTAACGCTTGGCGATTCCAGAGACATGGGTCCATTTTTATTTTTTATTTTTTGTAAAGATTTTGTTTTTTATTCATGAGACTAGAGAGAGAGAGAGAGAGAGAGAGAGAGAGAGAGACAGAGACACAGGCAGAGGGAGAAGCAGGCTCCATGCAGGGAGCCCGACGTGGGACTCAATCTCGGGACCCCAGGATCACGCCCTGGGCTGAAGGCGGTGCTAAACCGCTGAGCCACCCGGGCTGTACATGTGTCCAGTTTTAAAAGCATAACTTCTAGGTAGACCAGGGTATCTTCACCTTCAGTGGCAGCGATGCTGTCAACACAGACGCAGAGTGGGCCCGGGCCACACTATTCCCAAGGCCTCTCTGAGGCCCGGCCACCCAACGTGTTGGCGAGTTGCCTTCACCTCCTAAAAACGGGGGAACCAGGACGCCTGGGGGGGGGGGGGGGCGGGCTCAGCAGTTGAGCGTCTGCCTTCAGCTCAAGGCGTGACCCGGGGTCCCAGGATCGAGTCCCATACTGGGCTCCCCGTAGGGAGCCTGCTTCTCCCTCTGCCTGTGACTCTGCCTGTCTCTCATGAATAGATAAAATCTTTAAAAAACAGAAACAGGGGAACCATTGCCTGACACAGAAACCTCTCCCTCCTCCTTTGATGAGGAAAGGGTGGTGGAGATCCTCTCCCTCCCAGCGCTGGGTGGACCTCCCTCACACGGGGTCTTCTGGCCATGCTTCCGCAGGCTTGGTGGTTAAGTTCAGTTTTTGTAAAATAAATACTGTCTTCATTGTCTTACACACTTAGAAATGCTTTCATTTCTGACTCATCTCCAGTTGGCCCGCTGCCTTGCTTATACTTCAGCTTCTTACACTCTTTCCCACCTCCCCCCAGCAAGGAACATGGTGAGACAAATATGGAATGCTTTGGGATAGAGCAAGAGTGAAGGTCTTGCAGGGGTACAGGCCGGGGAGGGGGTACCCCCATGTGAAAATCCCAGCTGAGGAATGAGGGGAAGAAAGAAGGAGGGGTAGGAAGCCGGGAGGGAGAGCGAGGATGGGCAACCCCTCCCCCTTACCAAGGCCACAGACATCCACTCTTCACCAATCCCCAGAGGTGCCTTCTGTAATTACATGAGTTGATTAAAATAGTGCCCACGGCTCTTGAGCAGCTTTAATTTTTCAATTTTTTTCAGGCTCCACTCTGACCAGATGAACAAAATTTGTCGTGCATCCATTATTATGTACCCATGTCCCTCATCTTCCTGAAACACCTCGAATTCTCTGCCTTACAGACTCAGTGACCAGAGAGCACTGCTCTAGACTCTGATGACAATGAGGGCAAGGTGTCCTCCAATTTTCCCTCTGTTCTGTGCTGGACCATAGGGCAGAGCAAAGGCTCCTCTCATGATGCCAACATCTTCATGCATCAAGAGTGAAGGCAAAGCAGAAGATTCTGAAGGAGGGCTTCTCATTAACACATCAGAGAATGGGATAAAAGTGTGGCCTGTCTCGTTGGCTCCTTCATTACTGAAACTGGGATGACACCAAGACCAGTTTATACAGACAGTTTTACAAATTATCATACAATCCCTGCACAGCACAGCTTTTTCAGTGATTCAAGATCATTCTAAATAATATTACGACACTGGCTGGAGTACAGCAAACCCTGGGGCCTGGCGCAGAATAGAAACACGCTGGCCCTATACACTGACCCATTTGCCACTTCTAATGTTGCCCTCTGGGAAGCCGCACAGCCTGCATGGTGTGCAAGCTATGATCGACATACTTTATAAGGATATTCCATATATATTCATGCATTCAAAGACTAGGAGATAAATACGAGCATATAAAAGGCTGTGTGTGTGTGTGTGTGTGTTTTTAAAGAAGAAGAGATTTCTATTCGAGAGGAGGAGGGTACTATCCTTTAAAGTCCTATCGGGGTAGGTGTACAGTTGGAATAAATAGAGTCAGGCTCCCTGACTCTCACATGAGTCACTGTATGAGCTCTTAGGTGCAGGGATTTTAAGACAAATACTTGGCTCAAAGGCCATTAGTGTTCATGTTGTGATTCTCAGCAATGCCCTGGATAGTGAAGGCCTCCAGAGAGGAGGCAGGTTTGCAAGCGCCTGCATGTCACAAGCACCGTCCCAGCGGAGTGTAAGGTGCTGTGCAACTCACCTGAGGAGATGCCTGTGCAATGGGAGGGGATGGGGAGAGCAGCTCATTATGTTAAAGACCACCAGTGCAGGGGTCAAAACCAAACACAGGTCCGTCCCTCAAGGGGCCACAGGGCTGTGCCAGGAAAGGAGGTCAGCTGCACAGAATATAACAGGAAACGTGGGGCCTGGGTGCCCAGGAGGTCATGGCCACATACAACGAGCGCATCCTATAGATAAGACCTCCGGCTATGCCTCGTGTGTCTAGATGGCCAAGATTTTCCAGAAGCCTAGAAATAATGGATTTTTAATAGAAAATCTTCCAGATGTTGGCTCCAGGTTTTCATTTCTTCGACTTAGAGCTCCATGGCCAAAGAAGCACACCTGTGAGTTCTGTTTAGTCCATAGGGACCAACAGTTTGCAAACTCTGGCTGAATGATGTCCTAGAAGTGCTTACAGTTTATCAAGAGGACCTGAGGGGGCCCTCAAGGTACTTAGAGCCTCAAGGTTTCCCAGTTGGGTAAAAGGAAACTTATTCTGGGCAAAGTTTTCAAAAAACGGCAAAAAAAAATCCTATTTGGAAAGAAAGGGAATTGATAGTTAAAATTTACATGTGTACAGCGTGTAGCCAAAAGATCGCTTCACCCACTTCTTGCTGGTCACCTGAGGGAAAAGTAATGACTGTGGATGGAATGGAATAGCCCCACATTAAGACTGGGATCCGTCCTATTTTAGCACCATTGGTTGTAGGACAACCGGACATTGTGTACCTCCTGAGCAAACACCATTCCTAGTCCTGTCCCCAATGTTGAAACTGAATTTGATCAAGTCTTTTCTTAAAAAAAGATTTGAGAGAAAGCCTGTGCACACAAGCTGGAAGGGCAGAGGGAGAGAGAAAGAAAACCTTACACAGACCCCGCACTGAGCACAGAACACAATATGGGGCTTGATTGCACATGACCCTGAGATCATGACCCGAGCCAACACCAAGAGTCAGACACTGAACCAAATGAGCCACCTAGGCACCCCAGATAAAGCCTTTAGATGCCATTTCTACCAAACAGGAAACCCAGGAGGGGAAAGAGTACATTAAATGATACGACAGCCAACGATCAAATGTGGTCAGACAACCCACTGACCATTCCAGGTTATCTACAAAGGGAAGAGGGGAGAACGGATTCTAGATTAACACGATTTTAAGAGACTTACCAAAATTAAATGCAACTCATGATTCTCAATTGAATTCTTCTCTAAATGGCCCTGTTGTAAAAGGAACGGTTGGGGGGATTCAGGTAAGGGATAGGAAGAGAATTAGCCAATTACTGTTAATTTTGCAAAAATTGTATTGTGGTTATAAAGGAATATGCTATTTTTTCGAGATGCAGGCTAAAGTACTTTGGGGCTAGATGTCATGATGTCTATAATTCACTTTTGAATACTTCAATTAAGAAAGAAACAACTGAAGAAGCCAATGCAGCAATATGTTGACAACTTAAATCTAGATAATGGGACAGAGGTGAGGCAGGGCCACAGAGCCATCACACTGTGGCAGTAAGTCTCCATCACCAGCAGACCGGATTTTTTTTTTTTTTTGCCACATCCCTCAATGCCCCCAAGTGTGTGTATGTTCTACATGTCAAATCACTGCCGGTCAAAAGAAAAAAAAAAAAATGACAGCAACCCAAACAGGTGTAACTTGATGCTAATAGCTCAATGCACAACATACACAGAAGCAAGTGTGAAATGAGAGTCTTGGAATCTTTCATTTAAAAGCATGAAATTCTAGAGCAGGTTTGTCTTAGCCAGCGTTGCTCAATTTTCAGGAGCAGCTTTACGGTCTCAGATGAGTCCAAGTAACCTCAAACAACTGGTCACAATTCAGGAGGAAAAGGGAGACAGTAGGCCTAAAACTTGTATTTAAAAGAACCTAATTCTAAATAAATAAATAAATAAATAAACAAACAAACAAACCTAATTCAGTTACTACTTAAGCCCATGACAAAAAGTTAGATGTCCTGAGCTACAAGCTTCCCTGAAAAATACAGTTTGAAACTTAAAGATATTCTGAGTTTAAAATAAGAAAACACATAAACTAAGATCTTACTTGGCAAAGTAGATCCACTCTACATCAAACGACTTTATGCTATTCACTTAGAATTCTAAGAACTTGGTCCGTAGAAGACATAGGTAGTTCTTTAAATCCGATTTTTTTTGGTAAAGACTTTATTTATTTATTCATGAGAGACACACACAGAGAGAGAGAGAGAGAGAGAGAGAGAGGCAGAGACACAGGCAGAGGGAGAAGCAGGCTCCATGCAGGGAGCCCAACGTGGGACTTGATCCCGGGTCTCCAGATCACACCCGGGGCTGAAGGTGGTGCTAAACTGTTGAGCCACCTGGGCTGCCTTAAATCTGCTTTTAAAAAGTGTTCAGCCATTGAATTTCAGGTTTTAGAGAGACCCGAACAGTCATGTAGTCCAATGGTCTACCCAGCGGCTCAATGTTTATCATTTGGGAAGAGCCTGAACCTACCATTAGAAAGAGCAATAAAATCTGATCTGGACTGGGGTGGGAGCTGGAGTGGGGGGGCTCTCCTGGATTCCCCCAACACCACACTCTCCCTCACGAAGACAACGGACCCATTTCCAAGATGGAAGCAGGTACTCCACGTATGCCATGTTTCCAATATAGTTTTACTTCTTTTTTGACGTCACATTGGCATTTTACAGGTGGTGTGCTTTTTTTTCTTTCGAGTTAGATTTTCTTTTCCTAAGCTTTAGAAAAAAAAAATCACGTGACTTTATTTTTTTTCATAGTATGGGTCATCGAGATTGGAGGTCTTTTACCTGGGGTGACCCATCTCCACATACATCCTATGTTCTGACCTCCCATTTGACTTAGCATCTATTCCAGACAAAAGTGTCCCTGTTTAGATAACAGATTATGCGGCTGCCCTTCTTTGACCTGGAGGTGTGGCCAGAAGAAAACATCTTTCTCTACGAGTACCATCTCCACATGGACCAAATGCTCAGACATTCAAGACCAACAGCTCAATTACCAAATCTTCTCTAAACAAAGGCTCTTTTAATGAAGTTACATTTTGCTGGAAAGAAGCTGGAAAATGATCTTGTATTCTCTCTCGGTGCAAGACTGGGACAGAGAAATGCAGAAAAGAAGGGCATTTCAGGTACAAGCCTCTTAAGGGTGAATCACTGCTGGGATCAAGCTCCATATGGGCTCCCTTACTCAGCGAGGTGTCTGCTTCTCCTCTGTCCCTTCCCCTGCTTGTGCCGCTTGCTCTCACTCCCTCTCTCTCAAATAAATATTAAAAAAAAAACAAAAACTGAAAGGCAGAAGTAGGATCCAGAATTTATGGCTCACCTTCCAGCATTTGGTCCATTAAGTCACACACTCTCTTTCCAATGATCATCTTGAGGTAGTCTCTGTAATTCCTCTTACACCCTGCTGCTAAGAAATGATGCTGCCTCTTTTCATGTAAGAGGTAAAAACTCAAGGCTCAGATTTGTCTGGCTCTTCTAAGATTTGAAGCCTAATCCCAATACCAATTTTAATCTCAGATTTCTTTTTAAAGATTTTATTTATTTATTCAGGAGAGACCCAGAGAGAGAGAGGCAGAGACACAGGCAGAGGGAGAAGCAGGCTCCATGCAGGGAGCCCAACGTGGGACTCAATCCCAGGCCCCCGGGATCACACCCTGAGCCAAAGGCAAACACTCAACCACTGAGCCACCCAGGTGCCCCTTAACCTGAGATCTTAACAGGCTGAGAAATACAATCTGAATCCATTTCATTTTTTTTATGAAGGGCTTTGCTAAAACAGAAACGACCAAAATAAAAGCCGCTGAAATCTTCCCAATCCAACCTCTTCCTTCAAAACTATAAAATTCATGGAAAAGAGTGAGAGCAATAGCATTCTGGACATAAGAGCACAATTTACTGGTCAGCATGCAGATGTTTCAATTAAAAAACAATCTGCCCATCTTGTTCATGGTGCGCTGCGTGGCAAGCAAGAGAAATGAGAGGTCTCCAATTCCCTGTTAATTTGTACTCTAGTAGGAGACAGACAAATGAAGTATTAGGGCAATCACATGGGCATGAGTGCTAAGAAGGAACCTGCAGGTGAGATGTACTTCCCTCCCACACCACCAGCAACTCACAGCGGTGCACACGTGCACGGTTCCCGTGATAGCTCAGAGAGCTAACCCTCACCATCAGTCATCCGAGGCACACAGAAGTATGGGGAACATTTTTTTAAGACTTATTTATTGGAGCGGGGAGAGGGCAGATGGAGAGAGAGAGAGAGTCCCAAAGCAGACTCTGCGCTGAGCGTGGAGCCCGATGCAGGGCTCGATCTCATGACCCTGAGCTCACCACCTGAGCTGAAACCAAGAGTCAGATGCTTAACTGACTGTACCACCCAGGTGCCCCAAGTATGGGGAGTTTTTAAGATCTCATGGATATCACCTTGCATCAACTTTATTTATGTATTTTTAATAATTTCTCTAGGTGCTATTGGAGTATCTTATCGGGATGGGAAAAACTAAAAATGTCCATGAAAACAGGACAGAAAACCAAAAGGTCTGCCTACCCACAGCAGAAAGGGGCTCCTGCTGGGCGAACAGGAAGGGGAGGTTAGCTGGACAGAATGAGGTCCTGTTACAAAGTGTCCAGCATCACACAGAGGCCCTGATGCCAGAGGGTGACTGTGGGCAACAGTTGGGGGGATGATGGGACGAAATGAATGTTCTCTCAGCCTTACAGTGGACCCAACGTGAACAGGGCAGGGGAGCTAGGGGCTTGTTCCAGTGGTACTGGCGTGTGTGGCCCGGGGAAGCAGTAACCTTCCTGGATAAACTTTTGTCAACCATAGAATAGGCGAGTTGGACTGGAACACCTTCACTGTCTCCTCCACGTCTAATGTCTTTATTCCCCCAAATCTGATCCAAATCCCAGTTATAAGTGGCTGTAACCTCATTGGCTACTAGTCCAATAACTTACTGCAACACACCACAGGGCCAACAGGAACAAAAGAGCTGATTTCGAGATACAGGAATATCAGGCACAGTACTCAAAAAAGCTAAAGACCCAGAAATCCCAGCCTGCTGGTGCTTCCAGAAAAGGCACAGGAATCCCTAAATTCACTCACATCACCAAATCTCTCAATTCAGATTATACATGCCAGGGAATACCCACTTCTGGTAGGAACAAAATAATGCTTTCACACACACACCCCTAAATTAGGGATTTTTTTTTAAAGGAAAGTATTAAAATGAACACACATTACCCAAACTGTATTTTTCTATGGTGAAAAACAGAAGCATCAGAATCCAGGCTCCTTGTGAAATCAACCCAGATGGAAGGCAAGACCCTTGCACAAAACGTAGACCTTGGACCAGCTGCCTTAGCACCACCTACTAGAAACTCCGTAGGTGGGGCCCAGCGATCTTAGTTTTAAGAAGGCCTCCGGGTGACTCTGATGCATGTCTGAGTTTGGAAAGTGCTTGCTTGCTCATCAGACACTGACAAAACAAAACAAAAACAAAAACTAAACAAACATACCTGGCCCCAAAGATGTCCTTTTTGGCGAGATCAATTCCAGAAACAACCTTCACTCTGAGAATACGTGACTCTCCCTGTTGGAAGAGGAAAAAAAAAAGTTTAAGAAATGGACCTTCAATGGGTCACCATCTTACCCAATATGCAAATGATTTCTGGTTCAGACCAGTACTGGGGACACAGAGCCCATCAGCTCAGCACAGCAGTTCTTCCCTACACTGAAGTTCAAAAGGCAACATTCCAGCTCTAAAATCCTACAGCCCTAGAAATTTAAAACACCCTGGGGCGCCAGGGTGGCTCAGTCGGTTGAGTGTCCGACTCTTGTTTCAGCTCACGTCATGATCTCAGGGTCCTGGGATCGAACCCCAAGTCCAGCTCTGTGCTCAGCGGGGAGTCTGTTTGTCTCTCTGCCCCTCCCCACCACATGCCCTAATAAAAAATAAATAAATCTTTTTAAAAAATTTAGACCATCCAGGTTAATTTAAGTACAAGTTTAATTCAAACTACATCATGCAGATCCATTATATGGGCCAGTAAAAGATTTCCCAGTTGTACCAAGAACACAGTGTATGTCTGAAACCATCTGGATCTTTAATTTTAATGAAAAATGTACTTAATAAGTAATTCTTTTATTTTTAACTTTAAGAAATAATTCCTCTATGGAAATGTATATATTTGTGCACATAGCCTGAGACAGAGAGGAATTTCATGTGGTATATCATTTTCTCAAAATTACAGTTTCATAATGTTAGTATTAAACAAGCAAAAGTAATTCCTCAGTTGCTGTGAAAAAAAAAAGCATCGTCGTAAATGGAAATCATCCCAAACCATCTCAGAAATCACTCATTCATTTATCCACCTGCTTATTTTATACACTCCAACATTCTCTAAGCAGCTCCTATTGCACTGGGCATTGAGCAACATCTTAAAATATAGATACGAATACACTAAGAGTTTTACAAGGGACAGGAACACATATAGCACAAGACCCCATGATGGGCTCGCACCAAAAGGCACAGGTTAGAGCAGTAGCTAAGAGCTAAGACATTCAGGCTAGAGGAGCTGACTTGCTCTCAAGTTTCTGGTCTGGGTCACTAAGTGTTAACGTGGACTGAAAGGCAGGAATAAGATGAATTCAAGGTGTCTATGAAACCACCAGGTGGTGGGTGAAAAAAGACTAGGTAAATGGGAGAGACACCTGATGTGGGTCACGGGGAGGTGACCAGTGTAGAGTGGTAGTTGGTGGTTACAGATGCAGAGGAACATATTCAGGAAGGGTGAGGAGGGGAAATGGCTAGGGGTGGAGCTCTTGGGCATGCAAGCACCGAGGGGGCAAGAGAAGAGGACGGTGAAAGCCAACTATCCAAGTGTTTGGTCAAGACCTGGCTGAAGGAAAGAAAACCCAAATGATTCTGTAGACTATGTCAAAGGAGGCAGGATGATTCCGTAGAACTATGTCAAAACATGAAGAGAGGAGGCCACCAAGCTCTGGTGTCATTTAGCTCACACAATGAGCAGGCCTGCGAGCAACCGGAACTGAGCTGGAGACGTCACTTTCCAGGACTCTTCTATCCAACCATCCCGACGTGGGGCCGACCACATGCACACACAGCAGAGACAAAGAGGTTAAAAAAAGGTTTAGCAACTTGTACGTGCTTAGGCTCCCTTTCCAAATGAGGTCTGTCTGCATTCACGTTTGGATTTACTGTGCTTGGCAGGCTTCATGAAAGGGTTCAGGCAAGCAAGGGGTAACTAAAACGTGACTCTGCTACGGCGAGCAGTGTCTCCAAGTGGTTACCAAAGCTTCCGGGTTAGGTGCCCTTCCCTTGGTCCCTTTAAGCAGGCACTGACTGCTCTGACATTTCTCCCTTACACACCCCAACTGCCAGGCATCAAGGAGTCTGCTAGCACAGCGGTTATCGGGCCTATGGCTCTTTTGTCTCTGCCAGCACACTGCACCCCAGTGCCCATCATCAGACTTCTCTGATGACCTTCTCTGATGACCTCAACCCAAGGAATGCCACAGTAGATGCATTTTTTTACACGTGGATAAAATTTGGCAGCACCTTCATAGAGTTTCCAGTACACCTGGGAAGAGTTCAAGGCCCACTAGCACATACAAACTGAGGATCGTGGGTGAAGACAAAATCTGTGTCTGCCACACTAAGAGGTTAAGACTACCGGAGCGGGAATGAGGAACAATTCAGAAGAAATGAGGACAGGGAACAGCTGGTAGGGAGCATTCTTTTCTGCCTCCCTGCCTTCCCCATCCCAGTTCTCCATCCGCTCCCCACCCCCATGACAAAGACGCCCAACCAGCAATTCTCGCCCAATCACCACTGTTACAGAGGGGAGAAGTCGGATGGCGGATAGTGCTAAAGGAAGTGCTAAGTCTCCAGGCCAGTCCTGGGTGCTGGCTGAAGAAGGAGACGGTGGATCTGGTCTGTCAGGCAGTGACTCCCTCCATAACCAACACAGGCAGGGCAGCAATCTTTCCACCCCAGGCTTGCACTTGTCGTCGAGTTAGGGAAGATAAACCAGGGACTCTGTCTAGGGTGGCGACCAATGTACAGTCAGTCATAGAGCAAACACAAGAATTCTGGTAAGAAACAGTCTCTTTGTCTCATAACCCTTGGGATTCTCAAAACTCCTAGGCAGTGTCCCGGACTTTCCACCAACTTCATAGTGGGCTTGACTGTATCCTGTCTGGATTCTAAAGAATAAGAGAAGCCCAGCTCATACCCGGTTGGTTCCCTTAGGTTTATATTAACATCCGGTGAATGTTCTTACACTGGGCAGACCTACTCTTCAAAAGCATACATTTTAAAGTCAGATAACATTTATATGAATAAATGAATAAAATAAACGTCACTGAAGGAGTAAGTAGAATTTTTTTTAACAGAAATGAATAAATATTCATTTGGTAAACATGAGCACCTGTTCTAAGATCTAGAGACACAGCAATACGGACTGACAAAACACCTATGCCCCCCGGCCCCCCCCCCCCCACCTTCTGGTATTATTGAAAGTTCATTGTATACAAGGGCCTCTCAACTACATGGGGTCACAAATCGGGCTTCTGGAGGGCAAAGGGTAATACATAACATATATTTTAAAATTATGTACACACATCCTTTCACTCAACAGAGTCTCATTTGGGAATCAAACCTAAGAAAATAAGCACAGAAAAACAAAAAAAGAAAGAAAATAAGCACAGGTATGTGCACAAAGCAAACCAAAGAACAGCTAAAAGGACAGTCACCAAAGCATTTTTTAATCAAAAAAAAGTCCCTCTAAAGTAGATGTTTCAATGTTCACAGCAATTCTGTGCGATGAGCTGTCATTAAAAATGCGTGAGATTCTGGGGCACCTGGGTGGCTCAGTAGGTTAAGCATCTGCCTTTGGCTCAGGTCATGATCCCAGGACCCTGGGGTGGAGCCCCGTGTCAGGCTTCCCACTTAGTGGGGGGGAGGGTCTGCTTCTCCCTCTGCCCCTCTCCCTGCTTATGCTCGTGCACTCTCTCTCAAATAAATAAAACCTTAAAAAAAAAAAAGTGTGAGATTTTGTAATGACCTTCATTCATTCCACAAGTGTTTGCTAAGTACCCACCATGTGCCAGACACGTTATCTGGGGGCACAGATATGAACAAGATGGAGTTCCTGCCTCAAGGAACCAACAATCTAAAAAGGCAGACAAAACATAGATATTGCAAACAGGAATTTCTGATGGTGGCAAGTGTTGTAACAGCAAGATGAATAAAAGCAACTAAGCTCAATAAAAGCAACTAAGTAGAGGGAGAGGGGGAGGATATTTAAGACCCATGATCAGGAAAGGCCCCTTTGGAGAGCGGACATCTGAGCTGGACCCAGAGGAGACAAAGGGTGATGCTGGGGGTGGGGATTTTCATGCAGGGGTGACACCACATCCCGAGGCTTTGGAGAGCAGGTCTGCATTGCAGGGAGAGGTGAGAGCAGAGTGGTACGGTGGGGCCTGAGACCCAAGCGGTCAGCCTCTGCAGAAAGTGGGCATTGTCCCAACCATCTCTGGAATGTTTTAAGCAGGGGGCTGATAGCTTCCCATAGGATTGAGATGGAGAGGGCATCATGTTCGAAATAAACAACTTGGTTTATAAAAAAAAGTTGCAAAAACGGGTTATACAGTTGAGTTAGGAATAAGCAAGGCAATCTACAGTTGTAGCCCCTTTCCACCTGGACTACATTTCCCAGCATGCCTCGCAGCTGGGTGGTCATGTGACTACATGCTAGCCGGTGGCAGGTGCACAGAAACAATGTAAGCTTTTTCTGGCTCTCCCACTCATCATGCATCTCCACCTCACCTTGCCCCCTCCACCATCACCTGACTGACCTTGTCAGGACACTGAGCTCCAAACAGACTTGTACTATTTCTTGCCACTGAGTACTGAAGGCTGCTTTAGCAGGCGACCTTTGCTCGTATGCAATACAATCTCAATTTGCAATAAATATCGATTCTGTATAAGCACAGAAAAAGACATATAAAGGATTAGAGTAACAGCGATTACCTCTGAATAATGGATAACTTCCTGATTATCTACATTTTTTTCTTTTTGGAACATTAAATATTTTTCTTTGGGAATTCAGCTTTTGTAGAAACTTCAAATAATACAGAAGGAAAAAAATTTTTAATCACAGGCTTAGGAATCTAGGCTTCCATATTTTTTTAAAAGATTTATTTATTTATTCATGAGAGAGTGAGAGAGAGAGAGGCAGAGACACAGGCAGAGGGAGAAGCAGGCTCCATGCAGGGAGCCCGATGTGGGACTCGATCCCGGGTCTCCAGGATCATGAAGGCAGACACTCAACCGCTGAGCCACCCAGGCATCTCTAGGCTTCTGTATTTCTAAAACAAATAAACCTCTTGTCATAATAAAAAGCTACAAGTTGTATTTCAGCCAACTCACAAAGGCATCCAGTGGTCTCTCCGGGAGACGTGATAAGGACACTCTTCGGTAACACACAGGTAACAGGTGGGAGGTGAAAGAAGGAAAGAGCCTTTATTGAGCACTTACTAGTTACAAGAGCCTTTATTGAGCACTTATTATTTACAAGCAGCTGTGACAGGAAATTTTACCTCCCTCTGAACTTATGGGGCAAGGCAGCAGGAAAGAGAATGCTGCTCTGTAAAAACTGTTTTTACACATGGGTTTCAGACGTACAGCCAAAACATCTTATCTTTGTTTCCTCTCAATAGTAAGTGTGCATACAGATAAGCAGCCATCATCACCCTGCAAAGAAACACATGATCAGGTGTGTGACTACTTTATCAGATGCAATGGGCGACAAGTCGAGCAACTGTACTTTCTGAGGCGTTTTATTACTTTCATAAAATCTACACATGACATCTCGGGCCCTGGTTATGACTCCAGTAGAATCAATATTTAACTAAAGTGGCTTATGACAACAATGATATTATTTAGAGCTGGACTGTGTGCAGCAGAGAAAGCACAGGCAGAGAAGAGGTGAGGCCGAACAACTGCAGGTCCTCTTATGACTCTCAGGGTCTCTTCTGGCTACTGTTCCTCTACTGTTTTTGCATGGTCATTGCCCAACAGGGATGATTCTATGCACTGTACATGTGTTTTTCTTTCCCACTTCATTTTCTAATTCTCCCTGAAGGCCTAAACCAAGATAAAGTGCCCGAGCCACAGACGAACAGCACCGCCCAAGTTCCAACTTATAAACAGAGGGTATTCCGAAAGCTCGTTTGTAAGGCAGCAGTTTCCAACTCAGACACCTGCTCATATAAACTGTGTATAAGTGGTCACCTAATTCCCACGCCTACTTACAAAGCTTACTAAAGACATCATCTATCAAAATTACTCCTCTGATAAATTAAATCTCAAGTTCCAACTCAAAGTAAGAGACTAGAATTTATATTCTCTCCCTGCAATCAACCTTGGAAGATAACTTTTTAAAAAATTGTATTTATTCATTTGCGGGAGAGAGCAAGCGAGCAAGGGCAAGGGTCCAACGGGGCAGGAGGACAGAGGGAGAAAGAGTCTCAAACAGTCTCTGCACTGAGCATGAAGCCTGACACAGGGCTCGATCCTAGGACCCCAAGATCATGACCAAGAGTCAGACGCTTAACCGACTGCATCACCCAGGTGCCCTAAGAAGGAAAATTTATATTTTTTATATTTATATTTTATCCCTGACCCTTCACAATGGCAGCTGATCTTCCCCCAACCGAAAGGCACTATCTGGGTTAGGAGGTAGTGTTTTTCCTCCACAGGATCCCCAGTGACCCCAGTATCCCATACACCAGCCTTCTTGCGGACAAGGAAGACCTAAGTCGGGGACTTGCACATCGTAAGTTATTTGTCAGTGAAGTAATTTGTGCATTTGCCTCCCATACCCTACACCGTACCTACAGTTCTATTACCCGTAACAACTGCAGGCTCGCAGCCACCACCCTCTGGCTTAAAAGGACCATCAATATTCTTATACCCTAAAATATCTAAGTTACAGACCTGTCCATTAAGGTCACTGCTTTAAAAATTAAATAAGCTAACATAAAGTAACCACACTGTGCCTGCTCCACAGATGCCATTCATCTTCCAGTTCCTGCCTCCTCTTGCTCCAGCCATGAGCCAAGATCCTGTTCCAGCCATCTCTTTAAATCTCGCACAACCCCCTGTCATGCCCAACCTGCCCCTTAGGCCTGTCCTCTTCAGCTCTGCCTTTCCCTACTCTGTATTTCTACCCCAATTCCGACTCTCTAAGCCTTTCCTCTCTTCACTCCCTTGAGGGGTCGGGTCCCCAGCTTCATGCTGCTGCCACCCCTATCTTCTCACTCTCTCACAGTTCTCCACTCTGACCCTCTCATGGTTCATCCCCCAAAATGTGCAGGGACACCTGAGTGGCTCAGAGGCTGAGCGTCTGTCTTTGGCCCAGGTCACCACCCCGGGGTCCTGGGATTGAGTCCCACATCAGCCTATGTCTCTGCCTCTCTCTCTCTCTCTCTGTGTGTGTGTGTGTCTCATGAATAAATAAAATCTTAAAAAAAAAAAGTGCTGAGTGACATTTACGTTCAATGCACCACGCGAACAGACCAGAAGAACACAACAGGCAACCACACACCTTCTACTCTGCCCAGAAGGGGCTTATGGTCAGTTGCGGAGGCTAGACATCCACACTTGTACTACACCTGTAATACAACACCTGCGATGTGGGGGGAGAACAAAGACACAGAAAAAGGAGCCCAATACTGAACTACGTGTCCAGCTCGAGCTCAGATAAACCCTGAGGACACCCAACAGCCCCACTCCCAGGCCTATCCTCTGTCGCTGTTCGCCACTGTCAGCCCAACACAGAACATTCTCAAGCACCAGCCCCAGCGATATGAGTTCTGGAGAAAACTGCAGAAACACAGGACTGTGCACAACCTCCATTTCTCAACCTCTAGCTAGATTATGGCCATTATGCCTGCTGGGAGTTCACAAACGGGGAAAGGAAAAAAATGGCCCTCCAGAGCAGAATTATAATTTTAATGCTCAAGGTAACTAACTTACAGAAATTATGTTGTGAGGCTTTTTAATTTATTTATTCATTTGAGGGGTGGGGACAGAGGGAGAGGATCTTCAAGTAGACTCCCTGGTGAGCACTGAGCCCGATAGGGGGCTCGATCTCACAACCCAAGAGATCATGACCTGAGCCAAAAGCAGGCCAGACACTTAACTGACTGAGGCCCCCAGGTACCCCTATGTTTTGTGGTTTGAAAATACGTCCAAAAATTCTTGAAATTCCCCTCATCAAGTGGCGGGGCTTAATCTTCCTCCCTCACTGGAGGTTGGACATAGCAACTTCTGAGAAACAGAATACAGAAAAAGTGACAGCATGTAACTTTGAAGATTCAGTCATTAGAGGTACTGTGGCTTCCTCCTCTCTCTCAGATCACTCACTCTGGGAAAAGCTGGCTGCTGCTATGTTACAAGGACACCCAAGAGGCCCTATGCAGGAGCTGTCCCTATAGTGAGGACTGAGGCCTCCTGGCCAAGAGCCTTGTGAATAAACCATCCTCAAGTGGGTCCTCCAGGCCCAGGCAAGCCTTCTGATGGTGGCACTCCTCACTGACAACTTGACTACCACCTCACGGCAGATCCCGGCCTGCCCTACCCCAGTAACTAGGCGAGGCATGTGTCAGAACCACCCAGGGAAGCCATTTTTGTGGCTTTACGCTGCCAAACCCAGGAATCCTCTGTAACACAGCAACGGAGAACCAGGGCATGTGGAGAATCCCTTGCAATAACTGGCGTCTAATTCATCTCCTGGTTAAGTCAAGATTTTCCTACATATTAGGACACCATTTGGGGCAGCCCGGGCGGCTCAGCGGTTTAGCACCACCTTCTGCCCAGGGCGTGATCCTCGGGTCCCGGGATCGAGTCCCACGTCGGGCTCCCTGCATGGAGCCTGCTTCTCCCTCTGCCTGTGTCTCTGCCTCTCTGTGTCTCTCATGAATAAATAATCTTTTTTTTTTAAAAAAAAAGAACCCTGAACTCTAGAAGTACAGTCAATATTTCAACCTGAGACAACTCCAGAAAATTTAGGATATGTGATCCTCAGGGTGATTTTTTTAATTCTGGAAAGAATGACAACATAAGAGAATAGCTGTGAAACTTCTATCTGCCTCTGAAACAACTCTAAATTCACCTCTTCTTCATCCCACAGCCTCATTTTAAGTTCTACTTCTAGGGGGATAATCCAACACCAACCAGCATCACCTCAACTGCTCCTTCTTCCAAAAGCTACTGAGCATCTCTTAGGTGCCCACCCTGAGGTTGATGTTGATGTGCAGCAGCTTCTCTTCATCCTAATTCACCTGCCACCTCATCAGTCCAACCTTTCTAGAATGTCCCTTCTCCCTTATTCCAGTGGGTCTTCCCCCACAGATCAATGGGTCTAATTCAATCCCCTCCGCACAGCAGTGCAGGCTCACCACCACCTGCTTCATCCCTGAACTACCTGTGCTCTTCGCAGGGACCCATTCCCTCCCGCACGGCACCTGCCCACCCAGAACCCATTCATCCCCCGTGGTCCCTCACATCCACGTAGTCAGGAAACCCAAAGCGCTTACTCTGACAACAGTACAGGAATGAGGAATTGAGAAGAGCTCAAGCCTATAGGACTTTACTCTCTGTGGACCAGGAAGAAACATATACGCAATCACAAGACGCCACAGTGAACTTAGCAGCAGTGAGTGGTACCTACGGGAATTCAGAGCAGAAAGAACGTGTAAGGGGAGGGGAGAAGGAAACCGGCCAGAAAGCTGGGGCAAGCTTCAGGCGAGCAGGTACTGGGGCCAGGCCCTACAGACTGAGAAAAAGGGAGGAACGATCCTTCAGACTGCAGCAGCAGCACGGGGGTACCTCGAGGTGGAGAGCAAATCAACGTGCAGAGAGACAAGGAAAGAAGAGGGGCCCAGGCCCAGCGTCCTCGTCCGTGGGGCCCAGCAGCACATCGATCCAGCCCACGAGGCACGAGCTCACCGGGTAACGGGGGCAGAGAGAGTCGAGTCCAGAGACAGGAGGACAGGACACGAATTACACGGTCTGCTACGCCGCTCACTCCGGTGGAGAAGTGTGGTGGCCCTGGGGACGGAGGACATGGGACCGCTTCCAAAGCTCCTCCTGGGGCGGGGGAGGCCCAGCAGGCTGGGCGACAGACTGCCTCGGCAGGCAAAGGCGGCACCTGCTCAAGTTCCCCGTTAGGGTAGAAGCGGGGGCTGATGCTATCCGGGGGTGGCAAATGAAGGAGAGGGAGTCTGAGGCTATGGGAAGTAAGAGAACAGGGATTTTTTTTTTTTAAGATTTTATTTATTCATTTGATACAGAGAGAGAGAGAGCTCGCATGAGCAGGGGCAGAGGGAGAAGCAGACCCCCCACCAAGCAGGGAGCCCTCCGCAGCACTGGATCCCAGGACCCAGGGATCATGACCTGAGCCGAAGGCAAACACTTAACCCCCTGAGCCACCCGGGAGCCCTGAGAATGTGGATTTCTTGACATGAGGTTACCTTGCAGTGTGCAGCCAGAGATGTTCAAGAGGCAGGCAGAAACCAGAGCTCCGTACAGAGGTCAGAAATGGGGCCTGAGGGGCACCTGCGGGGCTCAGGGGTTGAGCCTCCGCCTTGGCTCAGGTCGCAATCCCGGGGTCCAGGGATCGAGGCCTGCATCAGGCTCCTCATGAGGAGCCTCCTTCTCCCTCTGCCTGTGTCTGTGTGTCTCCAATGAATACATAAATAAAATCTTTAAAAATAAAAATAAAAAAGGGACACCTGGGTGGCTCAGTGGTTGAGCGTCTGCCTTTGGCTCAGGGCATGATCCTGGGGTGCCAGGATCGAGTCCCACGTCGGGCTCCCTGCATGGAGCCTGCTTCTCCCTCTGCCTGTGTCTCTGCCTCTCTGTCTCTCATGAATAAATAAATAAATCTTAAAAAAAAAATAAGGAAGGAAAGGAAAGGGAAAGGAAAAGGAAAAGGACAAGGACACTGGACGTGGGAGGCCCAGCCCTCTCCCCCGAGCCTGGCTTCGGACTGACCACTAGGCTGGCATCTAAGTAACAAATCACTGTAGTCTTTCTTCCCTGTAGGGAAGCCTCATCTTCTCAACTCCACTCTACGGTCGCGCTGACCAAACGGTAACCGCCAGCTACACGGGGCTATTGGAGTCAAGTCGATTACAATTAAGCAGTTCTTGGTAACGTGAGCCACGTTTCAAGTGCCCAACAGGCCCCGGGCCTAGTGGCTGGCTCCCACGCCGGACACGGAACACTGCCACGATCATGGGAGGCTCTGCTGGACAGTGTCGCTCTCAGAGCCCCGGCTCCACGCGAGAACCAAGCAGGGTTTGAACAACATCTGGTGAAAGGGGGGAAGACAGGAAAGAAGGAAGGCAGGGGAAAGAGGGAGGAAGGGACCCCTATCTTTAGCCCAACTATAACTCGGCATGCTCCAGGAGAGTTACCGTGGAATCAGGCTACCTGGAAATGGGGGGGGGGGGGAGGGGGGAATGGACACAGACACACGCTAGTGTAGTCCCATGTTCCATGGTCAAGACTTCCTCTGAAATTCCAAAGACCAGCCTGCAAATTAATTCCTGCTGGATATTAATTTACACTGGATAAAGCCCCTACTATACAGTGTAGTAGAGTCTCTGCATCCAGACATTTTTAAAATCTCTATACAAATAGAGAAAGAGCAGGGATGGTGGCCTTAGCCAGTGAATGACCAAGACCTGGGAGTGCAGCTGATGAGGCCAGAATCGTAAGCGGGTTGCTCCATCTTGCACCTTCTTGCACCGCATTCACAGGAAATGCATTTGGAAGGCAAGAAGAGAGGTGAAATCCCACCACCATCCTGCTCTTGGCCCCTTTAAGAGAAGACACCTGGAGATTACTCAGAGGGAAAGGGAAAGTAGAAAAAGGTAGTGAAACCAGCCGAGGGTGAGAAGCTGACAGGCTGGGAACCCAAGTGCTGCCTAGAGGGAGGCCAACCAGATGACTGAAGGCCTGCGGGGAGGAGGAGACCGCACAGGAGACCTCACGACAAGGTTGGAAGCCACAACCACCTGCTCCAGGCTGTTGGGGGGGGGGGGGGAAGCACCCATCAAGCCTCATGCCAACGCCCCACGGCTCACACTGAATCTCACCTCCTCCCTGCCCCCTCCCACAACAATTTTCACCCATGCTTTGAAAGTGCCAGCTTTCCAGTTATTTCTTTCAGTGCCAGCCTAGGATGTCTTGGTTTCTGGCTTCTGAATAGAGTCGAGCCCTGGCATTCCAGGTTCTTTGTAGATCTCACCATTCGGTGTCATTTCACCTGGAAAATGAGTCCCTACAGAGGAGGAGATGGGAGAGGAGGCAGGGTTAGCAGTAGGCTGAGGAGTCAGCAGTGGGAGGTGGCAGGAATCAGCCACATGCTGAGCGACATTCACAGTCCCATGGGCCGCATCCCTAACATGACTCAAATGTACACCCCAGCAAGAATGTAAATCCTTCCATGTGAGGACAGACTTTTAGAATGGCTCTCAATGAGAAATGTTCAATTCTCGAATGCCAAGAATCCACAGTAATTCAGCGATCATGCAGACATGAAAAGAGGGTGCCGCTGAACAGTGTCCATGAAATGAATGAGCTGGCAAGAGTTCCAACTCAAAGGACAGAGTCATTCTCTTCCACTAATTAAAAATTCTCCTTTTACCAGAAGAGTTGGTAAAACTCCATGTAAAAGGTCTTCAAAGAATCCATTTATCAATGGTTCTTTTGTTCCCAACCTCTAATCACAAGACAGGAAAACATGTTTAAATTCCCCCAAGATCACTAACACAAGAATTATCTTGTGTTTATCGTTCTAAAAATGATCATAATAAACAATTGCACTTTGTTGAAAGCCAAAAATCATAGCTCAACATCTAAAATTCTGTATTTTTCATGGCAATCATAACTCTGACCTCTCCTCTTCAATAAAGTGAAGTCTGGGTTTCTGGGTGGAATTTGTAGTTTGACTAGAAGGATCTGGAAAAGGTCTGGGTTTCAGGCGACAGGGACTACTGAGGGCCCCCAAGAACACAATCCATGGAGTGAGTTCCATGGTCCCAGATCTGAATCTCACCAAGTAGGATCAGAAGTCTGACTCATGTCAATGTGCCAAGGGTTCCTAGAACCTTGAAAAGGACACACGTGAACAAAGCTGATAAGAAACTCATTTTAGTGTTGAATTTTAGATTTTACAGTGAAGAAATGACTTGTTGCATGGATCTGAAGCCTCAGGACTGGCACGTTTACTCTGTAGGCAAGTTGAACAGATGCAAATAATAATCCATCAGAAGGCTGTGTGTTGAGAATGAGACTGAGTTTGAGTATCCAAACACCTGTCTCCACAACAGGGTGACCCTGCCACTCACAAGTGCTTGAGCTCCAAGGCTCCGGACTGGCTCTCAAACAGAAACACCAAACAGAAACCTCTCCAGCCTTCCTTTTCCGGAGCTCCAGCCCATCCCTTCCCTCCCCTCCCACTGCCAGGCTCTGTTCCCACCATGCAAAGCAAGTGACGAGGCTCCCCCTCCACAGACTGCAAACGAATGCCACCCTCACCCCCCGGGGGATCACACCCCAGTCACCTCCACTGGAATTGTGGGTGTTCCCAAACTCTCCAGCCACCTATTTACAGATCATTCCTTGGTTTGCTCCCACAAATACCTTATCTGCTCCTAGCTTAAACCTCAACCGATGACTATTCCTAGGGAGACAGGAAGATCTGCTAACGTAACTATCCACTCTTGTGCTCCAGCTTCAAGTCTTCTTGCCCTCATGCTTCTGATTTCATTTGAGGCCAGAGGGAGGAAGGGGACTGGGAGAACCAGGGCCCCAAAGCAGAACTAGGAAGACACTCAAGGACATCCTGGCTCTACTACTCATCCCAACAAGTCACCTCCCACAGTGGCTAAGAGAATCTGCAATCATCCCAAAGGAATGAGACACCAGGGACGGGCAAATGTCCCAACTTTGAGAGAAAAGCAGCTATGAAACATACTGTAAATTATACAGCTTGAGCTAGGACAGCTTTCCCACTGCCAGAGCCACCAATTGCTCTTTGGTTCCTATCTCCTACTTCTCCATCAGCCCTCAGGTAACATAACACGCTCTCTGAAAATGTCTTTCTAGGGCTCCTAGACTAGTTAGGCCTCCCACAAAAGGCTCCCACAGTGCCCTAGATTTCTTTTCTCACCCTTTTCTGTCACTGCTTTTAAAATTAGCTATCGAGGAACGCCTGGCTGGCTCAGTCAGTGGAACATGCAACTCTTGATCTGGGAATTGTGGGTTCGAGCCCCACGATGGGTGTAGAGATGAAAAAAATAAAAGCTTAAAATTAGATATTGCGCCAAAGACGAAGCTCTCAAAAGGCAGGGGCTAGACAGCAGATCACAGGGAGTGACAAGAATAAAGTTCCACACACAGCCTGTTCGAGGCCAGAGAGCCACAGAGAAATCCTTCAGTCTGCTTATTAGCACAGCTTTCCAAGACTCTAGGAAAGAACTCTACACCCAAATGTTCCAAGGGGAGTGAAAGACTGGGTGAATAAATGACACCAATCCAAAGCAAAGTTCTAGAATGAATTACTAAATAGTTTGCATTTCTAAAAGTAAAACAATCTACAGCTAAGGTCTGCCAAGAATAAAACATGCAAACGTATTTCCTTCTCTGATAAGATTTACAGCTCCAGGGGTTGCTACATACCTAGTATACAGAGACTTTGGCCAAACCACGATCATATTCCTCGACAAGGTGATGACATGAGGGTGAACAGATACTAAAGTTAGGTGGGACTCAGCTATACCTCGTTAACTACTCCCATCCAAAGTATAACCATTAGACAATTCCAGGGAGGTGGGGTCGAAGGAGTGTTAGGTCACAGGACTCTTCTTATTAACTCCATCCCAGGCAACACGGTCAGCCTGGAAAATCTGGAAGAGGATATTGAGAGCAGGCTAATCCAATCTGTATCTGATATACACAACTGATAAAATGTCAGAAAACTGGATTGGAATCCAAAAGAGATTTCATCAGAATGGGCGATAGGTCAAATCTTGACGATAGGATTTTACAGTGGTATGTGTGCTTGGTTGCCTGAATCAATGTAGAGGACAGGATGGAAGAGCATCAAAGTGGGGGGATCTTTGGAGTTTTGGGAGCCAGGCTGGCTCACTCAGTGCAGCATGCAACTCGTGGTCTCAGGGTCATGAGTTCAAGCCCCAAGTTGGGCATAGCATTAACTTTAAAAAAAAAAAAATCTTGGGGATTTTATCTTAAGTTCAGTATGACTCAACACTGTGTCAGTAAACCACTTGCATTATCCAAAGTCCAGAGCAGGGAATGCGGTCATACCGTACCCTGGGTCAGCATGATGTTCGATTCCAAGGCTTAGAAGACTGTTGCTTAGAAGACTAACAGGCTTAGAAGACTGTTGTTTTGCTTTGTTTCAGGACAAAATCTATACAACGGAACACTAGGCAACCGTAAGAATGAAGGTGTGCTGCTCTACATACAGCCTGGAAAATTCCAGCCGCCCAGTCACGTGAGAAGGCTGAGTGGAGAAGACTTTGTGGGGTGCGCCGTCTTCCATACGAGGAGAAAGGAGATGTGTGTATGTGTTGACACAAATACTTGCTGGCATGTGTGTAAGCTCTGTAAGGACACAAGAGACTGGTGCCACCGACGGATTGAGGACAAAAGCAAGTTGGCTAGGGACCGAGGGATGTGAGAGACACGTGGAGATGTCTCACCAAATAAAAGCTTTCCTTATGCTTTAATTTAAAACCATCTACACATATTAACTACTCAAAAAAAATGTTTTTTGAGTACCTAGGGTAGTTAATGAGCAAGCAAACAGCACATGAAGACTCGAGAATGTTTAACCTGGTTTACCAACAATGACCAGACTCCTTCCCTGGGAAGGGGGGCGGGGTGGTGGAAGCCAAGAAGGCATCTTCTGTTCCAAGGCTGCAGAGGGCAAACCTCAAACCAAGGAGTGAAGGCTGTAGAAGGGCAGATGTGCTTTACAGAGAGAAGGAAATTCTGGTTGTTAAGCCTGGTCAAACACAGAGCAGGTGGCTTTCTGAGGCCAAGAGCTGACCAGTTAGCACCAGCACGAGAGCTGAGGCCTGCCACCTGCTAGAAATATCACCAGGTAGGAAGACCATGAACCAGATGGTCCCCGATGTCCCTTCCCAACTGTGGGATGATTTTAGAAGCCAAGAACTCAGACCGAGAAGGTTTATGCAAGATCACACAACACTTCCAATATATATACACACACACACACACACACACACACACACACGCACGGGTAATGTCTCTCCAAAAATGGTAATTACAATCCCATCTCTCACAGTGAAACACATAAGATCATTCATAAATCAGAATGCTTTTTTACTTGCAACCAGTTTCAAAACACCATGAATGAAATAATAGAAATAAGAGCACATGTGATCAGTACATTTTTTGGTTCCACTGGTTGTTGCTCTTATTCCACATCTTATTCCAAAAAGGTTTACGATGCTTAGCTGGCTCTTACACAAGATGCTTAAAATTCCTTTTATAAAGAACATCGAACCTACGATGCGCTGGTCACTGGGATCATTCTAGGAGATAACGCTATATAAAAGGGTGAGAGGTCGCTGGTACAAGGAGCAGCTGAAGTTGGCTTGGCTGCTACAAAAAGCTCAACTGGAGCACCACAGAAAAGCAACACCGCCAACTCCAATGAGAGCATCGAGATGAACCTCACCTAGGGAGACGCTGCAAATGGAATTGAGATGTGGTCCCACCAGAAACTTCAAGAAGCCACAGTACCCAGTGCCACAAATCTTAGAATGCTGTAGGCATCAACCACAGGACAGCAGATGCTGAGGTGACAAGGCTAACAGGATTTGTGTAACCATTCATGGCCTGAGGCCCAGGACGCAGCCCCTTACCTTGAATCCATCCTACCTCCTCACTCTCCTTCTGTCACCCCAACACTGAAAGGTGTTCATTTCAGACCAATGTACCCAAAACAAAACCTTCATGGTCACTGGCTTCATATTTAAAAGGAGACAAGTCAGGCTCCTGGGTGGCTCAGTTGGTTAAGCCTCTGACTCTTGGTTTTGGCTCAGGTCACGATCTCAGGTTTCTGGGATGAGCCCCAAGGCGGGCAACCCCCTTTTCTGTCCCTCTGCCCCTCCCCCTGCTCATTCTAAAATAAATATTTGAAAAAACAAAAATAAAAAAAAATAAAAGGAGACAACGCTAGATGTTCGATCTTATGTCGTCCAGAATCTCTGCTTCTTCTAAGGCAGAATTTACAGCCTTAAAATGTGCAAATGTGCATTATCAGATTTAACATTTCAGCTGAGCCTCATTATCCAGCAATGCCATTTTATTACAAAGCCCTAACATTAATAACTCATTAAGATAGTGACTGAAATATTCTATTATTGGAATTTTACCTTGTGTTTTGAATCATGAATTTTTAATATTTTTAAAAACAGAAAGCTTATATTTTTTTTGTTTCCTCATGGGGGGGAAAAAAAAGACCAAAGGATTTCATCTCAGTACTCGCTTTGATTTGTTTTTTTATTTAAAACTACCAAAGTCAAGTTTCCCAGCTTTTTCCCAAACATAAAATAATCTCAATCACTACGTGGCTACATACGGCTTTGAAAGAGGTTTAACTACGTAGTACTAAAATGAACAATACAAATGTTATTTCCAACAGAATGCTTTTGTGGGTTTTTTTTTTAAGATTTTATTTACTCATGAGACACACACAGAGAGAGAGGCAGAGACACAGGCAGAGGGAGAAGCAGACTCCCTGCAAGGAACCTGATACTGGACTCGATCCCTGGACCCCAGGATCATGACCTGAGCCAAGGGCAGGGGCTCAACCACTGAGCCACCCACGTGCCTCCCAACAGAATGCTTTTGGAGGAAAAGGTAAACAGGAATGTTAAGGTATTCCTTTTTAAATAACAGTGATGCTAGGCCTAGGTTTAACACAGCCTAGGATGCTAGGCTGTGTTGGTGCGCCAGTTCTACGTGAGACCATCTGAGATGGTTTTTTAAATATTTTATGAAGTTTGATTATTTTTGAATTGTCCTAATATGGGTTTCTCCTGGGAGGGAACAAAGTCCAAAAGGAAATAGTCCCTTCAAAAGTGCTGGCACACACTTGTCCCACATCCAAACAGCGTCCAAAACTGTCTGATGAGCCACTGCCTACTGTGGATACGCGTGGGCTTAGCCGATCCTGCCCTGGCAGCAGCTTCCAAGCATCTGGGCAGCTCGGTGGCTTCCCAGTTCCAGGTGGCGGTTGGGACTCAGCAGGTGTGCAAGGGAGCTGTGACTGTCACTCCACCCCTTGTGGTTCCCGCACACCATCCTGCAGCTCCCTTCTCACCCCGTGGTTCGCTCACTCTGAAAGCACTCTACTCGCGACAGCAGCAGAGGGGTCCATGGAGCCCTGAATGTACCCAAGTTTATCTAACACAGGATTGTGCAAAGCAAGGCCTGAATGTGTATGGTTTTCACCATAGGGAACTTTCCTTGGATTTATGGCTTTTTTTTTTAAAGGTCCACATCATATGTCCATTTCATTAAGGATTTTTCTATGGAATATTTGTATTCCATTCTTTTGTCAATCTACCTCTGTTGAATGCTGGTTTTTTTTTTCCTGTTGTTTGAAATTAATGTTTAATTTTAATGCCAAGCACTTTGTACTTGCGTTTAGACTGTTGACTTTGCCTTTGAATCTTCCAACAAGCACCTTCCAACAAGCACCAATGTCAACCTCTTCCCACTTCTAATTTAAATCTTTACAATTACAAGCCCTGGGACACACTCTGTACCTCTGCTGTTCCTCAGGTCCATCTATAAAGGGCCTGTTACATGTATGAGGGTGGTCTTTTTAATTATCAAAGGAGAAACTGTGGGAAGATAGATACCGATTCACCCACAGGATGATAAAGCTTCTTATGTAAAACCATTCCACCCTCCAGAGCGGTTGAGCCAGGCCCCTTCCACAGCCCTGCATGCTCATTGAGCCTCCTCTCTCCCGAAACCCTGAGGATGAAGAACATGAGCCACCCTCCGAGTGCTGTTCACAATCAAAGAACATTAATACCAGCTGTACAATCTGTGTATTTGCCATGATGGACAAGTGCTACTAGCTCCCTGCACGATTCTATGTAGGATGGTGTACTAAAAAGCTACAGGACCGGCAGGGAGCATCTTCTTGGATTATTGATTTTTCTGGAAGTCTCAATGAGTAGGACAGTGGTTCTCAAAGTGTGGACCCCTGACTACCAGCACCGCCATCACCTGGTAACTTGGTGGTCAGGCTCCACCCAGAGCTCCAGAATCAGTACCTCTGGGCTGAAGTCCAATGGTGTATGTTTACAGGCTTCCAGGTGATTTGGAAACACAATAAACTTTGAGAAGCAATGTCCTATTTTTTTTTTAGATTTTATTTATTTGTCCATAAGAGACACAGAGAGAGAGAGAGAGAGAGGCAGAGACACAGGCAGAGGGAGAAGCAGGCTCCATGCAGGGAGCCCGATGCGGGACTCGATCCCAGGTCTCCAGGATCACGCCCTGGGATGAAGGCAGCACTAAACCGCTGAGCCACCTGAGCTGCCCGAGGAGCAATATCCTATTTAAAAAAACAAGGAAATACCATGGAGTAAAAATGGGTAATTTGCACTAGTTTCGAAGAGTTCCCATTTGCAATTGGCTGCTTTGGACTTATCTGCAGGAACGAGCTCAGTCCCCTCTACCCAAGGAAATGTGTGTGGAGAGCTAACAAAATTTCTAAATGCCAAGGACTCCCAGATCTGTATCAACCCTAACCCTCTTCCTCCGGCAACCCAGCCCTGAATCAGTCCATCTCTGAGCCAGCAGTGTTGGCAAGAATGACTGGGGTGGTATGCCAAAAGCCAAACAGATCCCATGTTCCTCATTCCTCTGCTCCAAGGCCTGGCAGAGTTTAAGAGTTGGGGGTGGGGGTGGTAGTAGAGGGGGAGGAGAAGAGAATCTCAAGCAGACCCCCACTGAGTGTGGAGCCTGACACAGGGCTCCATCCCACAGCCGAGATCATGACCTGAGCCAAAAGCAAGAATCAGATGCCCAACCACGTGCAGCCCCCTCACCCCCACCCCATAACTGTTATCATGAATCCCTCTGGGAAAACACACCTACCAAACATTACCAATAGTTCCTCTACGGGGTGAGAACAGAGAAGGCTTCCATGTTGGGTCTCATTTTCTATCACGCCTGAACTGTTGTTTCACTTAACCTTTATTCTTCTGAAGAGCATTTATTATACTTTCAAAATTAGAAATGAAATGGTTTTTATGAGGAAGTAGAACCACTTTATGCCCCAACAGCTTCTTGTGTCACCCAATATTTACCGAATCACACCAATGACATTTTTCTATCCCATGGAATAGATTGCTCAATGCCATCAAAAGTGAGTGAGCAGTATATTCACACACCCCCTCCCCCAGCAGTGATACAGCTGTGATCTCATTCTCCCCGTGGGCCCAGCCACGAACACTTGGGCATCCTGGTCGCCCCAATCCTGCCTGGGCTCTCCCTTGCACAGACTCACCTCACATAACCTCCTCTTTGCGCTCTCATACCACTCAGTTGAATTACTAATAACACCTGACCCAAGGTGTCCATCAGTACTAAAATACCAGTAAGCCTTGTCCAGGCTGCCCCTCTCTCTATGTGCATGTACCCACACAGTAGTCCAGTGAGGCCAATCCAGTCTACAGACTCACCCTTCGAAGCCATCCTGTAAGCTACCAAGCTGTGGTGAGTTCTGTATTTTCACTGGGCCTTCGTATTTAGCAACCATTCCTGGAAAACCTGCTATGCAGCAGAAATTTGAATTCTGAATTACTATATAGTTCATCCCTGACCTGAAGCAAACCGTGACACAGGGATCATCGAAACAGGAGTAAGAGGACTGGAGCTGGGACAAACCCCAGAGAAGAAAGAAACAGGAGGAGAAAAGGTGAACGGGCCGAGCAGACACAGGGAGGGCAAGTCTGCAGCAGCCCCCTCTCCGAGCCGGTGGTCTGTATGCAGAGGTGGCATCGGATTTACGATCGTTTTAGGCGAGCATGTGAGGAATGCACATTTGGCAAAGGAGGGACTCCAAAAATCACATTTGGGCAGCAGAAAATGACACCCTAGGAAGTTATGAAACCCCTGGTAGGGTTTTTAAAAAGTGGGTTTAGATTCTAATCTCTCTCTGCCTGGTTGAGGTGTGGCCTGAATTCCCTAAGAGTCAAAGTTCAAAGTCCCCTTGTAGCTGGGAGTCTGGGATTTACACTAACTCACCTAAGGCAGGGGAGGCAAGGGGTAGAGGGTCACGCTGGCCCTGATGAACTAAGGTCATCCACCCCCGATGAGCTAAGGCCTCTCCCGCATGGAAAATAGTGCCCTGGCCTTGATGCCCGCCAGCCCCCACCACCGTGCAGCCACCAGCAGCAGGGCCGGCCTGCTCAGAGGGACCAGTCACCTGGAGATGAATGCCTGTACCCTTGGGTTGGGGGGAGCTCTTTTCTCCCTCTACCCCTAAGCAAATGCTCAAAGCAATCTAGCTATCTCTGATCTAAAATGCATTTTGTCAGGCCAAATAATTGGTGCTTTGCATTTTCTCCTCCATTTAAGCACTAGAAACAAAGGTTTCAAACCAGTAGTTAGAATTTCCCCACACAGAGGTGGATGGCGCAGGCCAGCAGGGTAATAAACAGATAAGCAGACGTGTCCCACTGCAGAACGAAAATGCACCACCCCACACTCAGCCATTTACATTTAATTCTTCACGAAAATCTTTTAACAAATAAGGAAACATTTAAAACTTAAAATCTATCTTTCTTCCAAAAAAAATAAAATAACAATTCAATATTCAGTACTGGGAAGAGCCTTACTCAGACAAAAAGCACAGAAACTCCCATCCCCAGGAAAGCTTCAATTCTCAAATAATTTAAGAGAAACATTCACAGGTGCCCATTTCTTCCTCCTTCAAGAAAAATTCTCAACTTCTGCAGTGTGCGTACATTTTAAATCCACTCATTTTCTTAAATTCTCTCCCCACCTCACCCCCCCCCCCCCCAAGCAACATCTCCATTTAAGAAAACCAATCAGGCTCATTTAGACTGGTTCCTAAAAAAAGTTCCCAATCCTGAGGCCTGAACAAAATCCTTCCAGAAAGCAGTAAACTAGGTCAAGTATGTTGGAGATGAATTACCAGCTCAGGAACCTTGAGGTCACCTAACACTGCTATGACCATAGAAGAATTTCCAATTTTATTAAAGTGTCCCGGGAAGGCAAAGCCACCTCCCCGACCGAGGCAGGTCTTACCAGGTGGCATTCATCCCCTACACGCGAGAGTCTCATTTAGGAGACTGCAAATACGCTCAACGTTACAGGTGGTGAAGCTGGCACACCCGAGGGCAGCGGCAGTTCTGAAGAGTATGCAGAAGGCTCGGCTGCCACGGAGGGGCACCTTCCACTGCCAGGTGACAGGTGGACGGACGGCACCTCGACTCGCCCCCCAGGAAGGCCTGCCTCTGGTTTGCTCCTCTCCAAACCCTGCACTCTTGCCCATCTCCGGTCACATAGCAGGTGCCTCCAGGACTTACCACTTGGCCACCCGAGATCCTCCGAGCCCTGCAAGGCTACCTCTTCGGGAGCCGGAGCCTGCACTCCGGGCAGGTGACATCAGCTGTTGGTGCGCCTCCGCCTTCTGTAAACGGTGACCCTTTCTTGGGAGTAATGCTTTCAATGGTCAGCTTTTCCCTCTGCAAAAGCTTCCTCCTCTGCTACTTCCAGGTTGTGCAATCACACAACTGGCTGGAGGTTTCTCAGAAACAATCTGCCTTGTCCCACTCGAGATGAACACATGAGGTTCCTTGTATGTGCGAGACTATTAATAAGTATCACTTGGTGAAGGGGCGCTGAAGTTCTTACCAACCTCTTAGAAGCAAAATCAAATAATGAAATCTTAAAATACAAAAACAAACAAACAAACAAAAAAAGGTTCACCTTTCTTCCAAGAAAAATTTAATGATCCACCGCACACTGGCCTCTTCCCACAAAAAGCATATAATTTAGTGTCATGGCTGACCTGTATGACAACCTCTACCTCTCCCCCAAATTCATATGTTGAAGCCCCAACTCCCTGTACCTGAGAATGTGGCTGTATTTTGAGAACAGGCCTTGAGAGAGGTGATTAAGTTAAAAGGAGGTCGCTTGTGTGGCTGGAATCCCACCTGCCTGCTATTCCTTAGGAGAGGCCACGTGGACGCACACAGAGAAGGCCACCTGTGGACAGACGGAGCACACAGGCATCTACAGGCCAAGGAGAGAGGACTCAAAGAATCAACCCCACTGGCACCTTGGTCAAGAACTTCCAGAAATAAATTTCTGGTACTTACACCCCCCCAGCCAGGGGTACTTTGTTCTGAGCCTGAGCAGACTAATAGGGTTGGGAAGAGAAAACAAGACTCAAGTGACAGATTAGTTAAGCAAGACAACACGTGTAAGATGTAACATCAAACAGACAGGTGATTCCAGGAGGCCAAGGGGAGAGCGCCTCAGGTCCAAGGCACACGCCTTGACAGCTGAGCCCCACTGTCAGCCTGGCCCCTTCTGCAGGGCACAGACGTCACCAGGGCCAGGAGCAGACCCCGCAGGCGGGGTGGGGGCTGGCAGGATAGGATGGGATGCGCTGGCGGAGAAGACAAGGGGTAACAAAGGGAGGCCACATGCAGTAAGAGGACATTCAAAACCCCAAGTGAGAAATGACCAACAAAAAAACTGGACAACAGGCAGGAAGAACCAAGCCTGTGCTATACAATCAGCAAATGCCCACTGGAAATAGTGGCCCATCTCCCTCCTCACTGTATTCACATTACAATGTGACTTAATACCTCTGAATTTAGGGAAAAAATGAACCATTTTAACAACGCTGTTGATGCAAAAATGAGCCTTCAGAGCCGTGGTATAAATAATGACCACCGTGATAACTCACAGACAGGAGTGCTGAAGCTCAGGGAAGGCTGTAACTGGTCCCAGATCACGGGGTGCGAGAGGCAGAGGCTAAGTAGAAACGCCGATCTTTCTACAACAGTGCTGCTCAACCAGGGGGGCGACTCGGCTGTAAAAGGGGAATTGGTCCATGGGTTGAGACATCTCTGATTGCTGCGGGGAGGTGCTATCTCTGCTGAGATCTCCTGGTACGGACTCGCAGGAAGTGGGGGCCCGAGCCACTGCGCCAACACACACCGCCGCCCCTCCCCTCTCACCCAACCCACGAGGACCCCTTCTCCTTCATCCTTCCCCCAAGCGCTCCCACACTTGCCACACGTGAAGCTGGGCTCTGCATGGAACACAGGCCAGGGGGAGGCCCACGGTTGTCCCAACACTTCCCAGGGCCAGGGCTGATGGCCAAGCCCGACTCCACAGCAGCCTCCGAACCCCTGCTCCTCCACTGGTCAGTAAGAGGCTTCCTGCCATACTATCCACAGACCACCTGGCCCATCACTCAACACCCCTGTATCCTGTCCCTTCTTCAAAGGGGACACTGGAGCCTGGGTCACCATCTTCCTCACTGGTCCAAATCCTGCATGATCTTAAATGATGTCAGGGCCCACCGCGGTGGGGCCCCCTCGGTTACCTAATAGCCTCTGAGCCCCAGACCTGGGCTCACATTCGGCCTCAACCACCCACAGCTGTGCTGGTCTTCACTAGGGCTCAGAACCGCCCAGCCTCTGCAACCACCACCCCAGCACCACCACCACCCCCCAAATTTCAGGTGTCCCCAGTTCCCTTTTCTGAGGGTCAAGAGAGCAACCAAATAAGAGGAGGTGAAGTTAATTCCAGGGTTAATTAAAGGTTCACTCCAAAAGTCTGACACAGAGTCAGCATTTTTCTACATCGCGTCTTGCAGTCCTATGGCTCTGCGAGATGGGCACTGCTACTACCGTCTCCACCCTATGAAATAGAGATTTTGAGAAAACCGCTCTTGACAACTGAGCCAGTGAGCAGTCCAGGCTCCCAGAGCTTGGACACAAAGCACAACTGCTTCCACAGGAGTCAGTGAAAAATGCTTTCAAAATCACTAATAATCAAAGGGATGCAAATAAAAAACAAGAGTATAGGTTTTCAGCTCAGCAAACTGACAAAGAGCAAGAAAGAGCAACAATACCCAGGCTGATGAAAATCTCGGAGAGGGGACAGGCACTCTGTTAGAAGACAGAAAATTGATATGGTATTTCTAGAAGACAATTTGGCAAAAACATATGAAAGCCTTAAGTAGCAAAGAGCCTCATGTAAACAGTCCATTTGGAAAAATCCACCTGACAGAGCTACACAGACAAATGGGCCAAGATGCATTTACAAGAATATTCATTAAGGGGAAAAACCAAACAATTCACTAGACATCATCTACTGGGACTGGTTAAACCCATTAGACTCATAATTATCATGACTACTGTTAGTATTGTTATGCCAGCCAGGGTTCACTGCTAACACTTGGACTTAATTTTATTTAATACTCACAACTTGGTGAACTTTACAAACAAGGAAAATGTTGCCTAAGTCGTAACAGACTGGTCGGTCAGGCCATAATGAGTAGCTCAGCTGGAATCTGACCCCAGAATCTGTACGACAGAAAAGATAAAGTAGATGTCCTATCTGTTGGTACCGGAAAATGCCCTTGACATATATATAATTCACAGTAAAAATAGAAGGCGACATTAGAACAGAAGTCGATTCCAGATTTAATTCTTTTTTTTTTTTTTTTTTGCAGATTTAATTCTTTAAAATGACAGTGCTGGCTACTGACAGTCTTCTCCACTCCAAAGCCACTGTCCCTTCTCTGCTCTTTGACACCTGGCTTAGGACCCCACATACTGCACTTCCTGATGCTCTTTCCAGGTGGCTCCCGGTCAGGGCCCAGAGGCTGTGTCCTCCTGTCTGTCCCTCCTGCCTCCCCACTGTCCCTGTCTCCTGCCATCAGCAGTGACTCCAACTCCACCCAGCACTGACCTTGAGCCCGCCCGCCCCCAGAGGCTGGAGCACATGCCCTCTGTCCCCCAGTGGCTCAGCACCCTTCCCTGCTGGGCCTCCTCCCAGCCCTGTCTGTGGTTCAGATCACCCCAGCTCTTCCCTCATTCCCACAGCCCCGCGGGTGGCACCTGTTTCCTACAGATACCATTTCTGGGTTATCTCGGATAACCAGGGTGACCCCCTTTCCGTTCATCCTCCACACCTGTGTGAGCAGTTCTTTTCCGTTGGAGCCTGACACTACCGAGCACACAATCACTTAGCTGCTCAGTAGGGGACACTCCCAGCTCCTAACCTCGCACCAGGGGCTCCTCCAGGCACCTGGGACACACACCTGGAAAGAGAGGCCCCATTCTGCTCTCGGGTTAGACGTCTCACAAGCAGGTCTGCCTGCCTGCAGAGAATGGGGTTCATATATGCTGGAAGATCAACTAGCTGCTCATACTTCCGTCTACTGAGATTGGTGGCTCATTTTTATCTCTTCTTTTTCTATGGTTTTTTTTTTTTTCTCCTAGTATTTACTTTCAGAGTCAGAAAATTTAGTAAATAATTTTAAAATAAAGTAGAAAAGTAAACCTTCCTCTCCATAATGCTTCATCAGTAAGGTGGCCCTAGGACTAGCCTGGAAAATAAGAGACACCCTGCTCTCTGTATATAACCATGGTCCTTCAGCCGTATTTGGGATAGAACAGTCTGTTCTGGACAGAGAGGACAAAACCAAAAGGGTTCCTAAATGCCATCACAGTAACAACAAAGACTAACCGAAGCACCAGCTATTTTTCAGCAGAAAGCTATGACTTAACACCTAAAGTGGTATTTGAGACACTCCGCGTCAGACCACAGAGGAAAGGCCTGCCCATTTTATGTATTCATTAACCCTCTCCTTCCCTACGTGTGAGATAACAGGGCCTCGTGGTTCTGGACCAGCACCTGCAGAACCCTGAGCTGGCCCCCCATCCCTCCCTTTTCCCTTCCTCCGACGGCTGCGGAAACCCAGGCTGGCCCGTCGCAGAGCCGACCACGGTGTCGAACCACCCTGCCAGCAGGAGGGATCAACTACTTCCTATTGCCTCCCTTCACCAGCCCATCCACCGCCTCCCTGCGGACCTGGATGCAGAACACAGGCCAGCACAGTTCACTGGAGCTCAGAGAACATAAATATCCTGCTGGGCGCTCTCCTCTTAGCTTACTTCTAATCCTGGAACAGCACCGAGTCATTACCGGCACTGGGTCTGAAAGAAGAGAGACCTTTAGTCTTCCAGAGCCTGCTGTCATCACTGCAGAAAAGGAGGAAGTATGGAAGTTAAGAAATTGCCTTTTTGAGAATACTTAGAACTGTCCAGTTCAGGAGTTACCATCAGTGATGTGTCCCCAAACCCTTTTTGCAAGATCAAGGCAACTGAGATCTGTCGAACAAGGCTGAGTCAAGTGTTACACGTGAAATCAACAGTGGAGACGTATTTTTCAGTTCTGTAGCCCTAGGCATGGTATTAAGCCTCAGTTTCCCTATCAGCAAACGGGGATATAATCCTCTACCTGGGAGCGCTGGGATGCCACTTACAAAGAGAGTAGGACAATTAGTAGCCGCCACGAACAGCACAGGTCACTTCCAAGTCAGAACTGGGAGCCAGGCCTCCCGACCTCTAACCAGGAACCCCCCTGTGCCTCCTGCCTTCTCTCCATCAACGGGGTGGTTTTCAATGCCGATCCAACCCTGAAGCCTCATCTCCCCTCTCCCAATCTTGGCTTCTAAAGACTCTGCCTGAATCCAAATATTGGTGGCTTGATAATCAAACACCCGAGATAAAGATTCCTCTTAAAAAGAGTTAAAACTGAGGCAGCCAGGGTGGCTCAGCGGTTTAGCACCGCCTTCAGCCCAGGGCATGATCCTGGAGACCTGGGATGGAGTCCCAAGTCAGGCTCCCTGCAGGGAGCCTGCTTCTCCCTCTGCCTGTGTCTCTGCCCCTCTCTGTGTGTCTCATGAATAAATAAAAATTTAAAAAAGAGTTAAAACTATTAGAGAGAATAACAAAAGACAAGGTTTGTCATTTTCAAGCTCTCTCTGCTGTTGCACAAAAGATGTAAAATTAAATTCTCATTTCAAGGCTCTTCATTATCTGAGCCTCAACGTTCCTTAAATACCTGGCATTAAAATGCTAAGTGCAAAGATCTTGTCCTGAACAAACAGGCTTGGTTATGCCAGTAATGAGAAATTTATCAAATGCAGTTGTTTCTACAAAACAGAATAGAGTGCAAGTGAGATTCCCAAAACTCCTTTTATACAGCTGGAGTTTAAAATCCTGCCACGCGGAAACCACCGGAGGGTTACAGCATGTGATCGCCCAGATACCAGGCTACCACATGCCGCTCCTCTATGCCCCAGTAGGAAGACACAGGGTACTCCTTTTGAGAACTGAAGGAAATTGCAGATGTGAAGTCAGAATCAGAATTTAAAAGTGAGTGATTCAAATTCAGTTAGAAATTTTGCAGGGGGGGCAGCACCTGGATGGCTCAGTTGGTTAAGTGTCTGCATTCCACTCGGGTCGTGATCCCAGCGTCCTGGGACAGAGCCCCACATCTGGCTCCCCGCTTGCTTGGTGGGGTGTCTGCTTCTCCCTCTGACCCTACCCCCCCCACACACCCGCTCATGTGCAAGCTCTCTTTCTCGCAAATAAATACGTAAAAAATAGAAATAAAAACAAAATTTTGCAGGGGAAAGAGTGACAAAACCTGTGCCTGCCTGCACTACGTGCATCTGGAATTTGCCATGACCACAACCTCATTCTTGTCCTCACAGGATGGTCCAGCACTGTTTCCACAGCCCTGTGAGTCTCATCAGACAGCGGCTGGGAATGCGAGCACCGAGCCAGGTTCACAAACCACAGGAGCAGGCTCCAGGATTCAATTTAGGAATTTAGGGAAATTTTCCAATACCCCTACTAGCTACATTCAATCTAAAGGACATGTACACACACAAACGCACATATATGTAATCCTAATACTAGTCACGACACACATTACACTATAGTGTCTGGGGGAAAAGTAGAACTTCATATGAATTATGATTATTTGTATAGGAAATAGGGACCAGCTTTCATACTCGGGAGTAGGAATGACGAGACCAGAGTAAACCATCACCGAACAAAGTGATCTAGCACTTCAGTGTTCAAAATAAGGGCACTCTGTAGCTGGATGTTCAAAGAAAGGAGCAATGTTTTGTCTCATTTCCAACCCCACCCCTGATGGATTAGAGGAATCTTACTTTATGCTGTAACTTGAGATTATTTCGCCACAGCCCAACAAACCCTACTTGCCTCTCAGTGATAATAACACCATGCAAGAGCTCCTATTTTTCTCTAACCTGAATAATTCACATTGTTTTCTGAATAATTCACAGCCTCATGGGTGGGAGACAATCAAAGCAGCTTTTAAAATTCACCACCGCATGTCCTGTAAGGTGAAGACCCAGATGACTAGCAGGAAAGAAGAGAAGCCCCTCATCCGCTGATGAGCACTAGCCTAGGCATCGGCCACTTGTGCCAAGACAGTGAGTGTCCTCCTCCCACGCAGGAGAAAACAGAGGCCCAGGGGAGAGAGACGAGCCTAAGGAACTTGTGGGGCAGCGGGGCCTCACAGCCAGGTCTATCTGCCCACAAAGCCCACCCTCCTCCCCAGGATTCTGAAGACAGCATCGGTTATCACCAGTGTGACAGTCATCTATAGCAAGGTGAAGTCCTGAATGCTTCCCCCACAGGCCTCCAGCAACCGAGAAAAAGCAGCAGTGACTCAGAGCAAAGGCAATTTCACCTGTTTTATCTCTGGCAGAGACCTGCGGGTGGCAGAGGGTGGCACAATGGATCCATTCAACCATTCAAGAGCCGAACTTTGCTGCAGGGGGTGGTGGGGACTGGATGAATTACACAAGGAAGCCAGTCCTTCTCCTCGAGAAAAACACTGAAAATACACCACTAAAAATGGAAAGGAATCCTTTGCCCAGAAGTGTACAAAAGAATCCACTGATGACTATACAAAGGAACCAATCTGATTGGAATTCTTGCAGCATGCAGCACCAATCTGCATTTTTGTAACACGACCAGGGGACAGGCTGTGTATTTCCTAGTGTGGCAGCCCTTCGCCGGACAAACAGGGGGCTTTTTATGAGCCCTGGGAATTAGGATTTTCATCAAGAAAGAAAAAAATCCAACTTGAGCTGTCCTTGATCTTTGCAACTGAATCTCCCTGTTACACATGTGCCAGGAAGCCAGCCTGCTGGGGCCAGGTGCAGATACTTTAGAGCTGAGTCCACTTTCTGGATGCTCCCTCCATCCCTCACCTGGATGACCTGCCCAGCTCCTAGCTGATGTCCCTGCCTCTGCTCTCACCCTCCTCCAGGACGAGGCCAGGGAATCAAAATATAAATCTGAAATCAACACCCTGAGGAAAAGACTCTATCTCCAGGGGCCCTTGACAGGTCTACAAAGCCCCGACCTCACCTGTATCACTCACCAGCCTTGCTCCACTGCTTTCATCCCACACTCTGCGCTTTGGCCATAAGCCTCCCCTCTCCTGGAGTCAGCAAGGAAGCAGATGTGTGAACACAGGGGCTCTGCAGCGTGCTGGCTCTACCCAGCCAGATCCGGACAGCTCTACCAGAACGCAGAGGGACTCTGTTATCAAGTAACTTAGACAACAGACATCTTTCACCTGTCCCTACCTACCACCAGATTTAGGAGTTTTTCCCCTTTTATTTGTATTTGTTTTTGTTTTTTCAACAGATGTGCATTACTTTAAGCATATTTTTTTCTTTTTGAAGATTTATTAATTTGAGACAGAGTGAGTGAGAGAGGAAGAGCACCTGAGAGGAGGGAGGGTCAGAGAGAGAAGCAGAATTGCTGCTGAGCCGGGGGGCCAGTGCAGGACTTGATCCCAGGATCCCAGAGTCGAAAGTAGACGCCTAACCCACTGAGCCACCCAGGAGCCCCTTAAGGTATCATAAAATAATTCTTTATTACAAAACAATAGGATGTATTAAAATGATAAAATGGATTATTCTCTAAGTGGATTAGCCTCATTCTCTCCATGTCATCAAAACAAAGTTTCAGTTCATTAAGGATCATGTCCCTTGAAATGAATAACGGAGGGTGCTGAGAAATGTCATTGAGGATCTCCTATTTGGCATGAGAGAGGCAATAAGGAACCCGATTATCTGCTCCAAATTACCCTCTTCTCCCAGCTCGGCCCTAGGAAATGTGCAGCTCTTGCCTTTTAAGCAGAGTAATAGGAGTTTAATTTGCATTGTTAAATGACCAACATATTAAGGGAAAGTCAGTAAGTATGAGCACTTCAGCTTTAAGGGCTACACCAGCAAGCCGAAGGCAGAGTACGAGGACACAGGAGATGGTCCAGAGAACAAGCAGACACCAGGCGGCAGTGATTGGTGGCTCCTGTGAAACAAGACAGAGAGGTCCTCGTGAGATTCTGGGATCGTGCTGTGTCAGCCATATGGTGCCCGATCCTGCCCCTTAGCCAAGGAGCAAGAGGGCAGGGGATGGAGATGCTTATTTCCTACAGTTAGTAATTTATCAAAAAGAGTAAAGGGACTCACTTGTCGGGCCAAGTAAGTATCCTCACCTGTGCACATGCTGAGCCCTCCGCCTGGAGCGCCTTTCCCTACAGCAGCCCCAGCACGTGCCCCAGCTCCCTGCAATACTCAGTCCACACAGTGATGGCGACACCACCGTTTATTTCCTCTGTGATTCTTAGCTCTGCCACTTGTTCTTTCTGAAGAGCTTTAGGGAGATGGGGAAGGGGAGGGGGAGAGGAGAGAGGATGGGGGAAGGAGCAGGAAAGGGAAGGGGGATGAGGAAGAGGAGGGAGGGGGAAAAGAGGAGAGGAGAGGGAGAGGAGGAGGGGGGGGTGGGAGGAGGAAGAGGGAGGGGGAGGAGAGGAGGGGGATGGAAGGCGAGGGCACAGGGACTCACCGCAGCAAACCTAGAGCATCGCCGTAAGCGGTCACCTAGCTTGGTGTTTTCAACACACAAGCCACACAACCCATGGTTATGAAATCAGCTTAGCGCATCCTATTTAATGAACCAGACAGAAGAGAGTAAATGAGCAGCACTAAGCCAGAAAGAGTCAGCACGCACGGAAGAGAGGGGAGCCACCATCCCGCAGAGGCCCCAAGGCCAGGGGGACGCAGGCAGAGGGCCCCGTCCAGATCAGGCCGGGGCCTGGAAGGGTCTGGAAGGCTCTCACCAGCACAGAACACCTCCTGGGACTGGGATCCTGAGGAAGGGCTGGGGAATAAGGACAGGCCAGGACAGGAGAAAGCACAGCCGCGCAGGACACTCCTCGGTCACAGTCCAGACAAAGTCGCGGCAAGGTCCCCACGAAGCGCCACCTGACCGCCAGGGCAACGGACGGGGGCTGCGGGGGCGGCGGGGGGCAAGGCCTGGCCTCCCAACCAGGAATCCCGTGTGAGGCCACCAAACCGCGCGGAGAGCTGGAGACAAGCTACAAGCACGGTCCCCGGCGATGAGTGGCCACCTCCCAGACGGGCAGCGGGGACGCACTTAGGGGCTCCCCTCTCTCCCCCCACGTTATTACCTGTCAGCGGCGAGCCTCTCCTTCCCAGCTTCCGCGCCCCCCCAAGAAAGGCCCACGTCCCACTGGTGTGCACCCTCCCCTGCCTCCCGCACCCAGGCTCCCCACGGGGCCCCGGGCCTCCCAGGGCCCCAGGGCTGCCCCACCAGGCCCTGCTGAACACCCCCAGCAAGCAGACCCCCCCCCCCAAGTCTTTGAGGCGGCCTGGGCTGGGACACCGAGTCCGAGGAACCAGTTTCCCATATTAACAAGAGAAGCCCGGTGGGCAACACGGCCCAGACACGACACGAGGTGCACAGCTCACCAGCAGAGCCCCGGCCACAGCCTGCACCCTGACCGAACCTCACACCCACCAAGGTTAACTCCCGAAAGCGTCGAGGTGCTCGGGACCCCTGGGTGGCTCGGCGGTTGGGCATCCGCCTTTGGCTCTGGGCCCGATGCTGGATTCCCAGGATCGAGTCCCGCATCCGGCTCCTTGCACGGAGCCTGCTTCTCCTCCCCGTGCCTGGGTCTCTGCCTCTCTCTCTCTCTCTCTGTCTCTCTCTCTCTCATGAATAAATAAATAAAATCTTAAAAAAAAAAAAAAGACTTGAGGTGCTCTCTGCTTTTAGAAATCCACTAAATATTGCTTGTCACACTCAAAATAACTGTTTTTGCCAGATCGCACCCCTTATCGCCCTTGAATTCACCGTAAATATATACACAGTCCCTGACTTACAATGGTTCGACCTTAGGATTTTTCAACCTGGCGATGGTGCAAGAGCGATCCACAGTCAGTAGAAACCTACTGGAAGTTGGACTGTGGATCTCGGCCCGGGCCAGCGACGTGCAGTGGGGCCTCCTCCCGTGACGCTGGGCAGGGGCAGCGACCCGGCTCCCAGGGGGCCAGCGAGCAACCCAGCTGCTGCCCCCCTCTGTGCCCAGCAGCGCTCCGTTGGCCCCACAGTGGGGTTGTCGGCACGTGACACGAGGCCGTCCACACCTGACCCTCAAACAGGCTTCGTGTGCGAGGACTTTGCCCACCTGCAGGCTCGTGTCGGTGTTGGGAGCCCAAGTGAGGGAGGCCTGGCTGAGCTCTGATGGTCTGGGGGTTAGGGTAGTAAATGCATTTTCAGCTTCTTATATTTTCAACTCCCAATGGGTTTATTTTTTTTTAAGATATATTTATTCATGAGACGGGGGGGGGGGGGGGCAGAGACCCAGGCAGAGGGAGAAGCAGGCTCCATGCAGGCAGCCTAACGTGAGACTCGATCTCGGGACCCCAGGATCACGCCCTGGGCCGAAGGGAGGCGCTCAACCACTAAGCCAGCCAGGCATCCCAGCCGATGGGTTTATCAGCAGGTAACCCCACTCTAAGTAGAAGAGGTCTGTAGTTAACAGTGACAGGTGACCAAATGTTTAAGTACTCAGGAGAAACTCTTGAGAATTTTTAAATCTGATCCATTTATTAATTTTTTGCGTGTGTGAATTAAGAAAACCTGAGTGGCACAGAAGGTTGACCCTCCAATTCTTGGTTTCAGGGGGTCATGATCTCAGGGTGGTGAGATCGAGCCCCACTGAGGCTCTGTGCTAGGCGGAGAGTCGGCTTCTCCCTCTGCCCCTCCCACTTGTGCTCACTGCAGTCTCTAAAATAAATAAGGAAGGAAGGGAGGGAGGAAATCGGGCTATGATTCCATGTTAGTGGCAAAACCTGCCATCCAGTGGACGCAGCATTGCGGGATAACAGTTCAGTTTTGATGGGAATCAAGGGAACAAAAATGTGCCCAAAGGAAACTACTAGAACAGAGCCAGGTCTGGAATGGCCTCTCTTCACATCGCCCACATCTCAATGGCCGATTTCCTTGGCTTTCTCTGGTTCCTTCTGGAATGCCTTTGCTCCTTGGCTTAGAGCTACCCCAAACCTGAAAAGCTCCCTTAAATCCCTCTTCCTCCATAAACCTTTCCATGGCTACTTCAGACCCTTCTCCGGTCCCGTCCCCCTCTGTGAATGTCCACTGCTATCACCTCCTGTTTCACAGAGCAAACAAAATCGCTTCAGGAAGGACAGAGGACCTGACCTGAACCAGAGTCACCCCAGCCTCTCCCCGCACCCAGCTCCAGCTCTGTGGGGAGAGGGCACTCAGCACACGAACAAGGCGGCACTTGTGCCAGGCCCCGAACAAGCAGACCGTTTGTCACGAAAGCCACTCTGCCGGCAGCTCACTCAGGCACAGTGATCTCAACTCAGGCGCAGGACTCGGTGGAAAGTTCTTCCTTGAAACCCCACTTTCTCTGTGCCTGTAGAACAATCACCCCTTTTTCTGGCCAAGTGATTAAATGCTGGAAACTGCTTCCCACTGAGAGCCAAAATTGGCATTAAGCTCCACAATAAACGCACAGGAGACATCCTCAGCATGTGCACTCTTCTCTCCTTTATTTACTTGCTTTACCTCGAAGACACAAAAAGCTTCACACGGAGCCTGCATTTATAATCTCCCTTTGATTCCCTAGCGGATGCAGCGAGCCCCGGGTTTGCCCGTCCAACTACCTGTGTTCAGCGTCAGTGGGGGACGGGGCAGGCAGGGCGAGCGTGTAGCTCCCGGCCAAGCTCGCCGAGGGCTGCTGACATCAATGAGCAAACTGGAAGTCCAGTGTCTTCTCTAGGAAACGGGCGCAGGCTGTCTGAATAAGCTGGGATCTCCCTACACCAGGCCCGTTATTCCCCTGCTTTCTCTGGCTCCTCTCTCACCGTGCAACCCAAAGGCGAACAAAACCACCCCACAAATCAAGAGGGGGGAAGGAACACTCAAGGCCACACACCAGGAATACCAATGAAGAAAACTTTCTCAATGCATTAACTCCAGAAGAAAAGCCAAGAACCAGTGGGGGGAATTTACTAGAAAGAGGTCGGCTGCAGCCAAGTATGCCAAAGGTTAGTTTTTGCAGAATGCCTCAAGATCACACAACTTGGAATTTTTCACACTTGGCACTCACGGAACTTATAGGAAGAAAGAAAAAGTGATTTTTCGATCTCTGAGTTCAAGGTCAGATGGCCTCCACCTCAAGGTCAATAGACAATTAGAAGGGCCAACCAAGAAGGAAGGCCCCGCAAACACAACCCAGCCCTGCCTCTCAGAGGAGACACAAACACTGGTGATTACAGTGAACTGCACTTTAGAAAGAGAGAGAGAGAGAGAGAGAGAGAGAGAGAGAGAGAGAGAGAGACATAAAGCTCCAGCAGGAGGCCAAAGTCACCACGGATCTCAAGATGCAGGGACAATCTGCCATCATCAGCCCTTCCCTCCTCATCCAGAAGGCTCAACACTCACTTCTCCTTCGGTCACTCCTATTCACCACACAGCATGGGAGGGGTTACTCCAGGCAGGCATCCTGGCAAGGGGGTCACACTGCCTCCAGGGAGCCAGGAATACCTCAGCAAGAAATCTTTTTTAAAAGGTGGGGGGGGGTAAGGGAACCCTGGGTGGCGCAGCAGTTTGGCGCCTGCCTTTGGCCCAGGGCGCGATCCTGGAGACCCGGGATCGAATCCCACGTCGGGCTCCCGGTGCATGGAACCTGCTTCTCCCTCTGCCTATGTCTCTGCCTCTCTCTCTCTCTGTGACTATCATAAATAAATAAAAATTTTTAAAAAAGATATATGTTCCTCTATGTTTATAAAAAAAAAATAAAATAAATAAAAGGGGTGGGTGGGTGGAGTACAATCCCCTCACAGCAAATGCAGTTCCGAATGGAAAGACAACATAATTCTGAAATTCCACTTAGCACGTGGAATCGCTTTGATGGATTTGGGGGACACAGGACCGCAAAACTTGAATCTCAAGAAATGAAGTTCTAATTCCCTAATACCTCACAATCTCATCCCCCACAAAGGGTACAAAACTAATACCGAGACTTGTTAGGAGGCCTACAGGAGCTCATACTCCACTTGTGAAGCACTTAGAACACAGAACAGAGTGAGCGCTCACTATGCTAGCATTTTCCTCACCATCGTGAAACATACTGAAGGAAGTAGCCTACGTGCATGGAAAGGGAAAGATCCGTTTGCTTCACTGGATTGGAAGATTAAGGAAAAACTCAATTTGCAGTTTTAAACTCATTTAAATACATGCACTTCTTTTCCATGTACACACACGCACACGCAGAGGTTAATGCTAGGAGCATATGATCTAAAGTAAGAAGATGTGAATTCCAGTCCAAATCCAGCCACTCTTTATATTCCTCTGAGCTCCAACCTCCTCCACAAAAGGGTAGTGACATCTACCTCTCAGGGGCAAGGTTCAATGTGGGTCTGGAGAAAACCCTTTGTAAACCCTGGGGCTGTGCAAACATTAGAGAAGTGAAAGGAGCCCATTCTCCCAATTATCCCTTTCCTCAAAGCTTTAACATGTTAAATAAACAGTAGCATTTAAAGCATATAAACCCGTAAGAATTCTATGAGGGTCAAAACCATGTTATCTCCCAAAAAAATCAGAAGAGACATCCAATTCTCAGCTGTTACTCGTGTTTCTTTCTTTCATGCATTCATTCATTCATTCACTCAACAAATGTTTCCTGAGTACCAAGTATCAGATAGGTAAGAAGAGGAAGCCCCTTAACACCAAGAATAACCAAAATCCACAAACAGGCCCCTCCGTCTGGTTTTGGAATCCACGCTACGGGTTGTTAAAGGCAGTGTGAACTCCTAATGTTAGGAGTTAACTAACATTTGCTATTTGAGTTTAATGATTTCCTAATGGACTTCTCTCACCTCTTAATATATTAAGGTTCACAAACCGCTAGCTACCGCATCGGTTAAAAATCACTTTTCACAGATTGCCTTTTAACTTTGGCATTTTCCACAAAAGTTTAGTTTTTCTAAGTTCAGATCACAGATAATCTCATCACCTTGGAGAAACAAATCAAATCAAAACAATAAAAAAAAAAAAAAAACAGAGAATACCACTGACTGCTCAGTTCAAAGTCCTCGACAGCTCTGAAAGGCACCTGCCATTTGCCACCACCAAGTTGCAAAAGCTTATAAATTCTGGAACGTCGAATCATTTCATTATGCCACTTTAGGGATGAGAAAACTAGAAACTAGGATAGATTATTTACTAAGAGTGCTCTAGAACCAAGTAACCTTGCCACCGCCCCATCTGACGGTAGAAAGTTCTTAAGTAATGGCCCTAAATCACTGGAGTACCCTTTGTTATGCTGCAACCCAAAAGGAGAATATTCAATCACAGTATTATATACTCAATTCACATCTGCAGGGGGCATGTGGGTGGCTCAGTGGTTGAGCATCTGCCTTTGACTCAGGTCATGATCCCCTGGGGTGCTGGGATCAAATCCCACATAGGGCTCTCCATGGGGAGCCTGTTTCTTCCTCTGCCTATGTCTCTGTCTCCCTCATGAATAAATAAAATCTTTAAAAATAAATAAATTCATATCTGCAAAATAATCATTTAAATACTCTATTCCTCTACCCATCCCATGTGGCCAAGCCACATTTAATTCACCCTATGGAAGTCCCATAGTTTTCCTTTCATAATCCCCTTTGAAGTAAGTGGAAAACAAAAACAAAAAACCACAGAAATGAAACCTTTTCAAGCAAGCGGTAAGAGCCTAGAGGGTGGGATGAGGCTGAAAAGCTTTTAGAACACCCAGTAGGGGAGAACAGAACTTGGAGACCTGGTCAATCAGCCAGCCTGTTCAATTAAACAGAAACAGAATCTTCTGTTTCTCACCTTAACCTGGCGCTTTTAAAGCTACTTAGTCTTAATCCTCTGAGAGATGGAAGAGGACCTGTCTTAGAAAGTGCATGTTTTCTCCCATCTTTTCAGAATACTTTTGCCGTAAGAACAGGTCTCAAAAAATATAATCAATTTGTTAAGAAACACATTCAAAATTCTAGATTGTTCTTCGCACAACTTTCCAAGTATACATCAACATAGGAGTTCAGGAAGCACCTGTTTGTTTAAAAAAAATACACAAAACAAAAATTCAAGAGCATGGCTTGGTGAAAAGCATCGGGCCATGTGCTCTAGCATCAGCAGTTCTGCTAACAAGCAAGCAAATTACAAAGAAGCTGAAGCTGCAGATGCACAAAATGAATCTGGGACTGTTGGTCCATTTGAGGGTTTGTCTGTGACAAATCTTCCAAGAGTTACATTAAGAACATACACACACACACACACACACACACACAAGCACACTTTAGTGTAATCACTTATGGATCGCCCTCTCCCACCAGGAAAATTACTTTAAAACTCTAATACTTGATGGGCCAGAAAGAAAAGTGGGAACTAAAGATGGGTATTTTGTTGAAGTGGAGAAGCTTCTAGAATGGAGAAGACGACCAAGCAAAATGATGAGCCAGATGAACTATGAGTTTCCATTCTTTTGTCTGATCCCAGGACATGATGCACGTAGCTACACTCGAATTCCAGGGCAGTACGCATACTGAAGCCAAAAGCAGATGACTTACGTTGCTCATCCAAAAAAAAAAAAAAAAATCAACAGTTCTGCTTCCCTCCTACTATTGATAACTGAGAACAAGGCAAAGTGGGGCCATGGCCTCCTTGGTTAGATTTGAGCGGAATGAAACAAAAGCAAGTGGCCAGACCACTTTCTGGAGACCTTCTCCATCAGCAATCTGGGCTGAACCAACCTTGCATGTACATGTCCAATAAAGCACACAGCTATATTTTAAAAAAAAAAAAAAAAACCCTCCCATGTAGAACCTGGGTTTAGTACTTCTGTGGAAAAAAAAAATGCTAGAAACTCTAAACCCCCCTGCAAAACCTCCCCTTTTGATAAGAGAAATCTTATACACGCATGACAGGCACTTCATAGCTCGGAACTAACCACCGCATATTGGGTATGTATGCACAGCAGACCGGCTTACTGTAAGTAGGAAATCATTAACTGAGTACAGTGAGATCACTCTCTGTAATCCAAAGGCCAAAATCAACCAGGGAAAAACAAAAGCATCACTGCCCCCAACATCCGAGAGAGACGGCATTTTACGCTCCAGGCATTTTGATGTGCTGTTCAGCCACAGCACATTAAGCAGGGAAGGTTTTTAATCTGTGGAATCCCCGCGTTATATAATGGAAACAGCAAGTACTATCCAGCCATACCCTGCCTCCAAACCTAGAAAGGCAAGGTACAGGCAAAAGCCAGGTCTCCTCTACTGGTCATGGGTCAGGTGGGACCCTCGAGAACAAAATAAGGGTACCCAATGGAAGGAGGAAACAGAGAACATGCTTTAGGTTGCATTTTGTTGACCATACTATGGAATTCGCATTTTTGGACTTGAAACTTCCAGTTGCCTGGATGCTTGCATCATGTACACAGAGGCAGCTGGACATAAATATCTTCACCCGCCCCCATTAAAACCATTACAGAGATTGGGTTCTTTCACCTGTTAAGTTTCCTAGAATAATCACAACCAGAGATGTTGAGATGACTAAGTGAATCATCATGGAAAATGTCTATCTTAAAGCTTCATGCAGCCAAATTACTGTATTTAAAACTGCAACCACACTGTCCAGAACTTTCTATGACACTGGCAATGCCCCACATGATGGCTACCAGCCACATGTCATTATTGAGGATTTGAAGAGCAGTTAAGGCAACAGGAGGACCTGAATGTTAACTTTTATTTAGTTTTGGTTCATCTCAACAGACTAGCCTGACGTGGCTAGTGCTTCCCAACTGGCAGGCACAGCTCTAACTCCCAGCAAGTGGCGGAGCATGCCATGCTATACGGTGTTACGGAAGAAAAAGCACCAAAGCATCAGCAGGTGAGTAGATAGACCACACGAGCAAAGAGCCGTCCAGGTCTTGCCCAGCCCAGAAAGGCAGGAGACGGGAATGCAGAGAACCATGAAAATGTGCTCATCAGTCAACAAAGAGGCAGGATGGAGCTGGAGAGGTAAAAACTCTATGGTGCCAGCATGAAGGGGAGCAAGATGGCAGGAGGAGGGCCTTGCAGGTGGACATTCCTGAGAGGGGCGACAGACTTCCAATTTCAGGGGTTGGGCTAAGTGCTACACGGAAGCCTCCGGGCTCACGCAGGACAGGGCCTGTGGGTGCTGAGGTCTGATAGCCCACCCGGGTGACATCCTCGGGCCCTCTCCAAAGTGACCACTGATCATGCTAGTCATCAGAGGAGGAATAAACACGCTTCCAAGCTTGCAAGGGGAAGGCCAGACGTGGCCCATAAAGAAGAATCTATCCCTTCAGAGAATCTATCCTCTGAAGGACACTTTCTATGAAGTGAAGCACAAAAGCGGGAACACTCAGAGAGGGACAGAAAATTTTTGCAGTAATTTTAAAAGAGAGATGTTATAAGGCCTACTTCCATGCCGTGTGGAATGATCTTGTAGAAAGGAAGAACTGACTGCACGAGAGATCTCCTCGAGGGGGTGGGAGGAGAGTCCTCGGGGTGAGGGGTGGCTGTGGGCAAGAACAGACCACTGGTTCTGCGGTTTTAGGTGACGAGGCAGAGACAAGAAGGGGGTCTCCCCAAATGGCCTCCTCTACTCAGTGAAACAAGCAGCAAAGTCATCAGCTAAGAAAAGGGGGAGGCAGGTGCGAGAGAACCGATGAGCAATCAGAGGTGGTGAAATTATTCAGCAAGTATACAAAGACGCCTGTCAGATGCCCCTCTGAGGCAGGAGGTCACAAGTGTGACAGGAGACCCGCCGGCGCCATTTTGGAACAATTGCAAAAACCAGCTGAACCACAGTGGAGACTCTAACCGGGGCTGGTGGGGGTCTCATCAGGTAAGAGGATTGAGGTGGCTCAGCTGATTACAGGGGAGAACCTTGAAGTCCAGGCTGTGGAGAGAAGCCACCTAAGGGTGGTGTCCAGCGGTGAAAGGGGGGTGGGTGGGTGGAGAGGTCCACAGTTCTTCAGGACGCCCAGTGGTGAAGTGACAGGTTGACACGGAAGCTTGACAAGGGAGGTGCTGTTATCACCATTCTGATCCTGATCAGGACAAGACCTAAAAAGGGTCGCTGAAACAAGGGGACAGGCCAATGGAGCCGAGGATGTCAAGAACGGAGAGGCCCGAGGCTGCTGGCTGTGGGGGGGGGGGGGGAATCGGGGAATCACCAACGTGCACACCGAGGTCTCCCACGTGGCGAGGGGGTCATCTGTGAATGAGGGCCACTGCCCAGGAGGCAAGCATGGAACCAGGTGGACAAAGGGGAGCCACAGGCGGTAGCACAAGTTCCAACAGGGTTCAGGTGAGAGAAGGGGAGAGACAGGTTAGTTGGAAAGAGCAACAGGGAGAAATGAGTCCTTGGGGAGACTGGAAGGGAAGCAGTGTCCTCTGGGGACAGGAGGCCAGGTTTTCACCAGAGCAAAAAGTGCAAACAGTCGTTGGAATAGGCGGCATCCCCTGACTACTGGTTTGGTGGTGGACAGGACGCCCAGCAGGCAGAGCCTCCTAATTCCCAGGAACCTCAGGGGGCCTCAACTGAGAAGCTCCCACGAGCTTCAAGGGCAGGCTGGAAGTATAAAGGTGATGGCACCTCCGGGGCTCACTGAAGTACGGGAGCACCTGCCAACAGCCAACCCTGTCATCTGCTTGTTGACCTGGAAGCAACCCCAGCCCAAAGACCCAGCCACCACTAGAGGGCGACACAGCCCAAAGACCCGAGCAACTCCCAGGCACAAATTTTAATTAAAACTCTTAAGCCGGAGGCGACGCTGGTTGAAATGTCGCTCAAGTTCAAACTTCACTTGGTTCAGTCAAAACTGAACCAAGCATGGAATAGGACAAAAACACAGAAAGCACCAAGTGTATGGGTAGGTCCAGAAAAAGGTTTCGAAGGCTTTACGCCAAATCAGGTAACACTGGCTCTCCTCTGGCCCAAGGGGAGGGGCTGTGCACCAAAAGGCTCCCTTTCACTTTTTCATCTACACGCTGTGGATTATTTCTCAAGAATGCGTTCACATGTGATTTGTCTCACTTAAAAATACATTAAAAATGAGGGGCACCTGGGTGGCTTAGTCGGATGAGCCTCTGTCGGTTTTGGCTCAGCTCATGATCTTGGGGTCCTGAGATCAAGCCCTGGGTGGGCTCTGCGCCCAACTCAGTCTGCTGGAGGTCCTCCCTCTCTCACTACCCGCCCTCTCTCTCAAATAAATAAGTAAAATCTTTTTTAAAGATTAAAAAATAAAAACTATTAAAAGTTGGAAGGTAACAATTATCGACAGAAAACCTATTACAGGAAGCAAACTTTAGGAAGAGTCGGAATAACAGCAGACACTATTCGTGACCATCAGGCTAGAAGAGCAGCACTGAGCAGCAATCAGGATCTAAAACCCATCTCACCTAATTCTATATTTCATCCTGGAGGAAAACAGTGCCCCAGAAGGATTAGGTAATTTTCTCAAATAACAGGCAAAATTAAAATAACATCCAAGTCTCATCCAGGATCCTAATACGTGGGAATCCTGTCTCGTCCTCCATTAAAACAGTCAGTGCTCAATGTTGAGCAACCAGTTCTCTGTTTCTCCATGGTCACTCCCATCCCTCTTCTCTCCCCGCCCAAAGCAGGCAGGGGGCACTTAGAGATCATGTACCTGAACGGTAGACGTCTTCCTTCAGTTAAAATTTAATTTTAACAAATACTGGTTGATATTTTCATCTCTTGGTGGAATACATCATGTTCACTTGACTAGAGTACAGAAACACTAGAAACCTACCTAGTCCCAGGGCACCTGGGTAGCGCACTTGGTTAAGTGTCTGACTCTTGGTTTCGGCTCAGAGAGTGATCTCAGGGTCATGAGCTCGAGCCCCATCTCGGGCTCCAAACCCAGCACAGAATCAGCTTGAGATTCTCCGCTCTTCCCCCATGCTCGCTCATGCTCACTCTCCCATGCTCACTCTCAAAAAATCTTTAAAAAAAAAAAAAAATTACCTAGTCCTCATCTTACCCACAGTTGATTAAAACAGCACAAGTGGAATATGGTAATCACCATTCAAGTATAAAGGGATTCAACAGGGGGTGAAATATTACAGGTGTTGCACTAAGGAATTATCTTTCTGGATTAGAAGGACACATTTTAAGGAGCATCTGCTGAGCACTTACTCTGGGCGAGGCATGTGCTAAGAGTAGTTTATGCTGCTACCACATTCCATCATCAAAAATCCAATGTGGTAACTATGATGGACTTCCTTAAAGAGGGAGGAAAACCACAGCTGGGCAGTGAGTAGCAGAGTCAGGATTCCAACCCAGGACTGCCTAATGCACCTCTCCTCTGGTCCTAGCCCCTGGCAAGGAGATCAGTCGGCACCCTCTTTGCTTTCCCTGATATGCACCCCATTTCCTTCCCCACCACTCTCTGCCCTTGCTTTCACAAGACTGACATTTTTATCTAGGTTGTCCAATGTGGCTGATGTCAACAGAGACAGAAAAAGGGTTCTCAGTCCCAGATCCTGAAGACAGCAGGTGGGGGGAGGGGGGAATCCAGGGCAGGCAAAGGTCAGACGTGGACAAGAAAAATATATCTTCCTCAAAGGATCAGCAGAGATCTTAAAAGACCAGCAATCCTCTTAAAGGAGGCTAAAGAGCAGACAAGAATAGACCTTGGCTCTCAACTCTGGCTTCTTAGAATCACCTACGCAAGCTTCTAAACACACCCACCAGAGCCCAGCCTGCCTGCCCCGTGAAATCAGGACTTCTGGGCGCGAGCCCCAGGGCTTCAATAAAGTTTTAAACCTCTCCCAGGTGACTCTAACGTGCAGCTGGAATTAAGAGCCACTGGGCCAAACCAATGGCTAAGAGGACTGAAATCCTGCAGTAATAAAGGGCAGGTGGGCAGGACTGCAAAGTCTCAGAACCAGTCCAAAGTTAGCAGCATGTACTTGTTCTAAAGCCATACAACTCAGCTTGGTGACATTCACCAGCAATTTTCTGCAGCTAGGAGCAGGAAAAACACAGCAGGGTCATCCAGGACAGCAGGTCAGTGGGTCAAGAGTTAAAGAGTATGGAGGGAGTGCAAAGTCACTGTGGCAGCAGGCGATGAAGGAGTCCCGGCTGAATACAGAGCTAAGGCCTGAACACGAGGGACAGAATCCAAGGAGAATCGAAGCTGGAGGGCAGGCAGGGAAGTCAGAACGGCCTAGGCCACACCTTCCCTCTACATCCCCCATTATTCTGGTATTTGAGAAGGTCTCCCAGGTTTTTCTGGTACCTCTGTCCCACTGAGACCACTGAGATAGGACAAGAGAAAGGTGGAGCACAGAGGTAAGGCCAGGGAGGGAAGGCTGCAGAGCTGAAGGGCCTCCAAAGGCAACAAGGGCCTAGATTAAGGAGAAGTACCTTTGGACTTAGTTGAGTGAGGGATTACAAGGCCAGGGGATCAGAACACCCATCCTCAAGAATATCAGAGGCCATTACAAGGTTGTGCAAGGGGAGGGGGGCATGTAAACTGAGCAAGGGATGCAGAGGTGCGGCCCTGGGAGAGGCATAGCAGGTGGCGTGCGTGTGTGTGGTGAGGTTGGTCAGGATCTCCACGAGAAACCCTGGCTCAGGATGGGAGCCAAAGGTGACCGGATCCAGCACTGGCAGGCGAGAAACATGGCAGCAGGAAGACAAGCTCCCACGGGAGGGGGCGAGGGAGGAACATCCTCACAGTTGATTTAGGTGGAAGGAGCAGTAGCTTCCCTCAGCTGGAAAACTAGGAAATCAGGCTTCTCCTAGGCCCGAGTGGCCTATGGCTCGGTAAGTATTTCAGGAAATTCTGAAAGATTTGGTGAAGAGATTATCTGACCAAAACAACAACAAAACACAAGTGAAAGAGGAATACAAGTTCACAGAGTAGTGAGCAGGCCTAGAAATAGAGCCGTTCTGACAACGTTTTTTTCATCAAAGGGAGGGAAGATTTTAAATTCCTGTCATAAGAAAAACATGTTCTGACTACACGCACACTGTTGTTTTTAGCACATTGATGAAGCAGAACTTCCAGTGAAGCCGGTAAATGGGATGGAAAAAAAAAAAGAAAAAACATGAAAGGCCAAGTTTGCTTCAGCATTTCATCTAGCCATAGATGGCCAAGGACGTGCTGTCTCCAACAGCCTCACCCTACACACACCAGGCACGAAGAAAGCACCAGCGGGACTCATGGGGAATGGGAAGTGCATCGTGCAGGACTCACAAGACGGTGTCCCGCTTGGTAACAACACGTTCCTTGAGCACATCTATGTGTTCATTAACAACAGATGTGAATTTATAAGGCATATCACGCTTTAGGTTTCTCGAACTTTTTTGTAATTCGTGTTGTGCTTTGGGGAGCGTTTCGTGAATGAGAAGTGAACTAGTTAAGGATGTGGTGCAGCCTCAAGTGTTGGGTGCACAGTCACTAAGTTTGGAACAGCTGAGGAAGGAAGGGAGGGAAGGAAGGAAGGATGGATGGATGGATGGACAAACAGACACCTGATAATAGGACAGGCAGCCATTACCCAGAGGCGGAGAGAAGGCTTCTAGGACAGCCTTAATGAAGGGAGGAAACTTCCTGTGTGCATCACAAGTAAGGGTGTTGGGGTAACCAGAACCAGAGTCGCATCCTTGCACACAATGGGAGGGAAACATTCAACAGTGACTGTGGACTGTAAGATTTTTCATACTTACGGACCCAGTCTCATGAGCATGTAATTTTACCCTTTCCACTAGGACAGGATTCTCTAATAAAGAGCAAAAAATGGCTGATAGCTTCCCTGTAAAATGAAGATTAAAGTATAAGAGCAAACATGGCTGACACCCAAACTCAAAAACATACTTAAATCAAATCTGGAAATGATAAAAAAAATTAATTGGCTGCATATTATCTTCAACATAAATTATTCTAGTTGGGAATAAGGATGGGCTATTTTTCCTGCTCAAAGGCGACCTGAGCCTAGATAAATTCCTACATCCTCAATAATAAATGTGCTCATTTCCATTAGCATCTGGAACCATGACCTTAAATGTATCTGGAGAAAGCAAAGCTCTCTGATGGAAGAAGTAGTTCTACAAATGCTGTGGACCAGGAAAACCTACTTTTTCTAATTCTTAGTTCATTCTTCAAATATTTACTAAGCACTTGTAAGTGAGGCTGGGCAATGCTTCCTCCTCACCCTGGAACTCCCTTCTAGATGGAGGGAACACCAACCAACATATTATATTCCTTCTGCTTTACCTTCGCTCACTCCACCCAAAGGCAAGAAATGCCTAGAGTGTGGATAAGGAACCAGGCCAAACCAAAGGCGAGAAATGCATGGAGTGTGGATTAGGCCAAATCTCTTCCTTTGTTTCCATCTTACCCACCAGATAGAGATCTTCCCTCTACTTAAAAAAAGTGACCCAAGCCCATGATGGCACTGACCAGATGGGAATGAAGAGGTGTTAAGTCTGCCCAATTCTGCATTACCAAGTCCACTGCTGGGCCACATAAGCCACATTCTCCTGTGTCAAGCTTTAGCACTGGTAAAGACAAACTATAAATATAAACTCTTCCGTTAGAGTCAGAGGATGCGGTGGATTGGGTGGACCTCTTGAACTCTAGCACTATACTATGCACAAGCCAAGGAGTTCAGAAGCCAGGAGGTGGGTCCAAATTTTGAGTACAAAGGACTATCTGGAGAGGCGGGTTTTTTTTTTTTTAATTTTTATGTTTTTAAAGATTTTATTTATTTGCGAGCAGGAGAGAGAGAGAGGAGAGAGCGGGTGTGCACAAGCAGGGGTGAGGCGCCAAGGGAGAAGCAGACTCCCCACTGAGCAAGAAGCCCTATGCAGGCCTTGATCCCAGGATCCTGAGATCATGACCTGAGCTGAAGGTAGAAGCTTAACCCACTAAGCCACCCAGGAGCCCCTGGAGAGGCTATTTTAAAATGCAAATTCCCAAGACCTAGGCCCATAAATTCTGAAGAAGCCAGCCTGGGAGGGCTGAGGCATCCGCAACTTCCGACAACCACAGCTAAACCAAAACCACACTTGGAGAAAGCCTCTGAGGTAAGTTCATGGCTCTTCACCTCTGGGCTTAAAAGCACAGTATGTTAATAATAAATCTGAGTTTCCATTTCTGTAAGATGAAATGATTTTTACGGTCGATTCAGTGACCCACGGAAAACGCTCCCAGGACAGGAAGACAGCAGGTGAGAAATGAAAGCCTGAGTGTGCTTAAAGTAACCAGACACACCAGTTCGTCACCAGTTCAGCCAGACGCCAGCCTGAGTCACCCAGAGCCCACGGACAGGAGACACAGCAGCTCTGGGGAAAATCTGGCAGTGCTGGCTCGGTATGATCAAGTTACCTAAAAATCACTGGGTCTAAACATCTTTCTCCTCCAACAACCCCCCATCTCCAACCCAAATGTGCAGTTAAATGCAGTGTTTCGGGCGAGGGCCCACCAAATAAACACACTGCCTTGATTTTTCTAACCCCTTAGCAGAGGAAAAAGAATCCCACCCCAAGATCCGTAATGTCAAGACTGCACAAAAGGTCAACTTTAAACTCACAAACTTTGTGTTAATATCATTCACGGATGTTCTCTCATTTATCAACGTTTGGCTTAGGTCCCAACCTTCCAAATACATTCTTGTACGCCACATCCAGAACATACCTCCTTTCCATTTAAGGAGCGATTAAAACAGGACTAATAATGAAAGTGTAAGTCATTCTTTCAAGAGGTCCTAATTCCTTTCTCAATTACGGATGTGTCACAGCCCCTTCCCCCAACCCAAGCACTGGAAATTAGAATCCAATTTCTTCTCATAAACTTCTATAATTACGATAAACCCTCAAACTAAGCATGGGAGGGCGGCCATCCTTGGGATTTCCCTGTAGGGTTTTAATATGCTGCATAAATGAGAAAAACCCAAAGTAACCCACTGTTTCCTAAACAGACAAGTCTTGGTGCCTGCCATCTCCCCTAAGGCTGCTTTAAAAACCCCTCTCATTTTTTTAAAAAAGATTTTATTTATTTGGGAGTGAGAGAGAGCATGAACTGGGGCAGAGGCAGAGAGAGGGAAAGGCAAGACTCCCCACTGAGCAGGGAGCTTTACCCAGGGTTTGGTCCCAGGACCCCTGGATCATGACCTGAGCCGAAGGCAGATGCTGCAGCCACTAAGGCACCCATGTGCACTAAAACCTCTCTCATTTTAACTACAAATGAATTTCAGTGGAGAATTATACACATTCCCAGAAGGTAAGTCCATGCCACTACTGTGGCACCTACTGTGTGCTCAGAACAGGGGCAGGGAGAAATCTAAGGTCAACACCAGCAGGAATCAATGAGCCCATTTCCTAGTATTAAAAAGCTTAAGTCTATCCCTACGGGAGGCAGAGCAATGGCCCCGGAAGTTGGCCATGTCCTTGTCCCTGGAACCCATGACTCTCTTAAATGGAAAAGGAGGATTAAGGCTGGTAAACAACTGACCTTAAAACAGGGACACTGTTGTGGACTATTCAGAAGGGCACAACATAATCATGAGTGCTTGTACAAGTGGGAGAGGGAGGCAGAAGGAGATAAGAGGTGCCTACACAGAATGGTCAGAGAGGCTACCCAGGGAGCTTTGAAAGCAGAGGAAGAAAGCCATGAGCTGAGGGGACATCGGTTACCCCAGAAAGAAGCTGGAGGAGGGCAAGTGGTCTTGGCCCTGGAGCCTCCAAACACAGCCCTGCTCACACTTTGATTTTGGCACAGTGAGGCCCTGTCCGACTTCTAACTTACAGAACTGTAAGATAATTAAATCTGTGTTGTATTAAGCCACAAAGTTTGTGATGATCTACATCAGCCATAGGAAACCTACCTTTGATGCTACAGAAGGTCCATGGCTCCGTCCTCTGAGTACCAGAATGACTTATCATCTATGCTACATGCTTACAAAAAGAAATCCTGGATTTTTAAAACCAAAAGAGAGTAAGATAAAGGCATTAAAAAATATATATCCCAATCGATTCCAAAAGAAAAAACATCTTTACCCGACAACTACTGCCCAGCGGCACAACTGTCACTAGAAGTCACACCTCAGCTCCCCACAAAAAAATAACAAATTTGCCCACGTGTCAGAAGCTTGCAAAAACACATTTTCTAATTTGGTTGAGGAATTTTAATTATGGAAGGGTCACTCAAATATTTAAGAGAAAGCATGGCCCTAGAAGCTCAAAGATGACTTCTGCCTAGACTTCTAACACGTGTGCAACAAAGACAAACGTTATAGAGACAGCTCCCTGCGACACAGACTAGCAGATGAGACCTGCCACTAGCATGAGTGTGTGTGCCCTCATGGAAAATGAGGACTAAAACAAGGGTGCTGGAGCCCCAATTCACAGTCCCAGTTCCGACGCCTCCAGTGGGGTTGCTGGGCAGGTGGATCCTTGACCCTCTGTCTCCCTGCACCCCTTCTCGCCACCACTCCCACCCCCAAATTGCCATGCATTTGACACACAGCAACCAAAGTGTATTTTTTAAATTGGATGATGCCACTTCCCTGCTTAAAACCCTTCAACAATACCTCACTGCATCTTGAATAATGTCCAAATTATCAGCACATCCCCAAGAGCCCTGCCCAATCTGGCCTTGGTCTCAGGCTTCCTCTCTTGCTCTCACCACCCTCCAACCACCCCGATGTCACCATACTTCCTCTGAACTGCCAGTGCTTCCCTGCCTCCCACGGTCACAGTGACCTACCCTGGGTCTCAGATGAAGTGTCACTTCCTCACAGAGGTCTTTCCTGACATATCCCCCACCAAAAAGAAAGTAAAACTAAACTTGGGAGCCCCTGTCTTTCTCCTACGGAGGACTCCTTGCATTGACAGCCCTTTCATGATTTGTGAAGCCTTTATTCCTGGAAGATCTGTCCCCAGCTAGACCTGACCCCCCAGGAAGGCACAGACCCTGATCAACACCATCGGCAGACTAAGTCACTCAAAGGGCCTGTTCATTTAGCACCTGAACTGCAGGGGATCCTCATTTCTAGAATCACACCCATTTATAGAAACCATGTGACTTTACAACACAAAGATTCAAATATAAACTGAAAATACACTGGAGTTTGCCCATCATATCCTGAAGTAGGCTCAAGAGTGAAGACAAATAGGAAACCACCACCAAAGCTCCTCACTTAAGTGATGGGAAATGATCTTCGTGCTCTAACAAGACTAATTCTCATTTCAGTTTAAGCTTCAAAGTTTCTCAACCAGAAGAAGCCATTGGGTCCACCAGTGGATGAAGCCAAAGAACACAACACTAAACAAAGTACCGCATTTTAAACTGAGAATATAGGTCTGTTGGTGGAAGGTGAGCATGTCCCTACAAAACATACACACTGACACCACGAATAAGTGAACATAAAGTCACAAAAGCATAAGCTGCAAATGAAAAAGTGTGTGTGAAGACAAGAAGGCAGAACTATGGCTTCGAAGTTTCACGTTAGATGATGTAAAACAACATGTGACACCCACCAGGATGGTTCTAATTGAAGAGAAACAATACCAAGTGTTGGTGAGAATCAGAACACTCACCTACTGCTAGCGGGAACGTAACATGGTATAAACTGCCTAGCAGCTCTTCAAACAGTTAAATGTAGAGTCTGCATAAGACCCAGCAATTCTGCTCCTAGGTATAAACCCAAGAGAAACAAAAACATGTTCACAGAATAACGTAAACAAGACTATCCAAGAACACACACGGATGTTCATAGCAGCATGACTCATGACAGTAAAAGCAGAAACTCAAATGCCCATCAACTGATGAATGGATACCCATAACTCTAGAGGTGTGAGCCCTGCTTCCAACTTTAGAGACCATATGGTTTTACAATACACTGTATTCCATACCATGGGATATTCTTTGACAGCGAAAAAAAAAAGGAAATAATGATCCAAGCTACAACACGGATGAGCCTTGAAAACATCCTGCCAAGTGAAAGATGCCAGTCGCGAAGGACCATACACTATATGACTCACTGTATATGAAAGGTCCAGAAGAGGAAATCCGTGCAAAGTAGATTAGAGCTTGCCTGCGGCTGGGGAGGGGGGTGTGTGGAAGGACTGGGGAGTGGGGTTTCTTTTGGGGGTAATGAAAATGTAGAATTATGGTGATGTGAATTCACCAATCCGGGAACCTACTTAAAACCACAGAACTGTACACTTTCTATGGGTGAATTGTATGCCATGTGAATTAGGATATTTCCATAAAGCTGTTTTTGAAAAAAGAGCATGTGAGTTTCTGACATTTAATTCATTTAAAAACACCAGTGAAAGTATAATGGTGACAAAGGAATGCTTTTGGTCACAGCTGTAGTTTTCCATCTGTATGTTCACTCGCATGCGCAGACTGGCCAAAAAGTCCATTCAAGTCTGATTTACAGTCTAGGAAACGAGAACCAGCAAGGTTCAGCCTCTCGTAAAACAACTTTAGAAGCCTGAAGCAAAGGTTTCTTCCTCAGTGCAGGGTCATCCCGTGTGGACTGGAGTCTGGTGTACACAGGCACTGACCTCGCTCGGGACCCAGGCCCCCTGCACAGCTGAGCTGCCCTGTGGAACAGACCCAAGAGCGCTCATGAGTCTTGTCTTGGCTCAAAATCAACAGGAGTCTCATCTGTTCACTTTCTAACTCATTTCTAGGTGGTCATATGACCATGTCTGAGCTCACTGGGGCAGGGAGACCTAATTTCGCCCTGTCCTGAAGAAGAAAGGTCCAAACATTTGTGAGCAATCGTAACCACTGCCACAAATACCAAATCTCCACCTCTCCTCCCCACGCCCAAGTCTCTGAAGAGAGAGGCAGTCACATCCACTGTCCTTTCTTATGCAGATGGTTCCAGACCCCAAGGAGGGCCAGCTACCTCTGAGAAAGGAAAACATGTGCTGCCCCCTGACATCTCCAACTCAATCAAAGATCCCAGTATCTGCTGACCTCCCACATACACCCAGCATGTATATGAATGGCACCGTTAGCCCCCCCTCCAAGCCATCCAAGCTAGAAGTAACCCAGAGTCATCCCAGCTCCAGCCACATCCACTCTGACTGCAACCACACTAACAGTTCTGAAATCTGTCCTCTCCTCCGGGCTCCTGCACCTGCAGCCAAAGTTCAAGATCTCAGTTTCATATGGATCATCAAAAAATTCTTTCTAAATCTCTTCCTGGGTCTCCACCCTGCTTGTTCTACAAATTATCCTCCACACCACCACCAGGTGAGACTTCCTCAATTGCAAGTATCGTTATGTCATTTCCCAACTGAAAATTCTGCAGCGGGTCCCCAATGCCTGTGAGATCTGTCCCCTTTTCATGTCTTGCCTTCCTCCACTCACTTCCCCTGTGTCATACCACCCCCCACCCCACACTGCTGTTTCCTAACCATGCCATGCCCTCCAGGCTCCTCCATGTGCCATCAATCTGGTCTAAAATAACTTTTCCACTCCTCTGGGTGACCAATTTCTCCCCAGAAATTCAAATTTTAATGCTAGTATATGCTCCGCTGTGAAACCTCCGGCAAAAATCCTCTCTCCTGAAAAGCAACCCTCTTCAACACCTGCATGGCAATGTGAGCACACCTGTCAGCAGCACTTGGCACAGCCTCCTGGTCTTGCTCACCTGGCCTGGAAACTTGCTGAGGGCAGGGGCCTTGCCTTTTTCTACTCCCTAGCACCCAACCACTGGCTGGTGCTCAGACCTTTTTGTTGTTGTTGAATGAATTAATTCATCCAAAGTTCACTGCTATTTATTTTCCTCTATTAAAAAAGTCTTTTTAAAAGACCCCTAATTTACCTAGCCATAACCCTCCTTCAAATATCATTATGATGAGTGCTCACCATGGGAAAGACGCAGGCTAGAACCCTCACATACATTACTGCATGCACGCTCTCCATCAACTCAATGAGATATGTATAATTATCCACTTTTCACAGCTGAGAAAGTTGAACCTCTGCCAATTTAGGTCATATGATAAATCTGACAAGACTAGTAAATGACAAAGTCAGGATGAAAACCCAGTCAGTCTCAGCTCTAAATTTAATCTCGACTACTCCACAATTTTCTGATTAAAATAACATTTGTTAATAAAATTAAGGCATATTTGAGAAATTTAATTTTAGAAGATTTACATAATCTGTTTCTCTACAATCACAGACCAAAACAATTTTTGGCGTTAGAAGCCACCTTGAGGGATCTACCCTGAGACCCAAATTCTCTCTCCCCTGACAAGAGCCGCACTACGTCACTAGACACGAGGTGCTCCGTAAAGCCTTGGCTTGATAAAGGATTCCAATGCCTCACAAAGCAAAATACAGATTTCTCAGGCTCACATTTCCCACCTACTGCCTCTTTCCCACTCACCCGCCTCTATCCAAATCAGGGTGCCTGAGGATCCCACAACAGCTCTGCTCAGTCCAGATCAGTGAGTTCGGGGGATGCTCTTCTCACCCACACAAAGTCCACTCCTCTTCGTGCTTTGAAAACCATGTCCACAGGGGGCCTGGGTGGCTCAGCTGGTTAAGCATCTGCCTTCCGTTCAGGTCATGGCTCCTGGGATCGAGCCCCGCATCAGGCTCCCCGCGTTGGGGGACTTGCTTCTCCCTCTCCTTCCCACTTGTGTTCTCTCTCTCTCTCTTTCTCTCTCTCTCTTTCGCTATCCCTATCTCTTTCTCAAATAAACAAAATCTTTTTTAAAAAAATGAAAACCACTTCTGCAATCAAAACTCAAATATCGCCGAGACCAACCATCTGCTCCTGACTCTGCCTCCACTCCAATTCCTGACATAGGCATTCGACCCCTCTCAGGTTTTACCACTAATCATTTCCTGTTTGGGGCTTAACTGAGTTTCCCAAAAATTCGCATGTTGAAGTCCTAGACCCCTGCATCTCAGAACACGACTGCCTTTGGACATAGGCTCTTTAAAGAGGTGATGGTGTTCACATGAAGTCATCAGGGTGGGCCCTAATCCAACATGACTGGCGTCCTCTTAAGAGGAGGAAGTGTGGACATAAGTACACAGGAAAAAGACCATGTGAGCACCCAGGGAGAAGACGGCATCTACAAGCCAAGGAGACCGGCCTAAGAAGAAATCAACCCCGCCGACACCTTGATCTTGTTAGACTTTGAACCTCAGAACTGTGAGAAATAAATGCCAGCTGTTGAAGCCCCCCATCCTTTACCACGGCCACCGGAGTAGACTAACACCTTCCCTAATCTTGTCCTGCCAGGTCAGTCAAAAAACCAAGAGCAAAGGGTGTGGGGACAAGCTCACACCCTGACTCAGCCCCTTGCCAGCAGCGTGACTTTCACCACGTGGTTGAGACACTCAATGAGACACCACTTACTCCACATGATCGTTTTGAGGATTAAACGTGATCAGGAATTTGAATATCCTTTAATTCTATGGTAATATTTTTCATTAAAGAAATTTAGCACTTGGGGCACCTGGGTGGCTCAGTCAGTTAAGCATTCAACTCTTGGTTTCGGCTCAGGTCACGACCTCATAGTTGGGCTCTGTGCTCAGAGGAAGTGGGCCTGAGATTCTCTCCCTTCCTCTCCCCTCCCCTCCCTCTCTCACACTCCCTCCTTCCCTCTTTCTAAAAATAATAAATCTTAAAAAAAAAAAACAAAAAAACGGGGATCCCTGGGTGGCTCAGCAGTTCGGCGCCTGCCTTTGGCCTAGGGCACGATCCTGGAGTCCCGGGATGGAGTCCCACGTCGTACTCCCGGCATGGAGCCTGCTTCTCCCTGCTCCTGTATCTCTGCGCCTCTCTCTATGTGTATCATAAATAAATTAATTTAAAAAAAAACCACCTAGCCAGGCACTGCTCTCAGCACTTTGCATATATTAAATTATTTAATCTTCATAACAACACTATAAGAAGGGCCCTCCATTAGCCCATTTTATGGATGATTTGCCCAAGGTCAGAGCTCATCTGAGAAGAACAGGCCCTCCAGCCCAGCAGTCCAGCTCCGTCCTGATGACCACTGTGCTAGACTCCACCACCCCAGAGCACAGGGTCTGTGTCTTGCTCTCCCCCTTGAACCCACAAGTGCCTGGCACTCAAGAGACTGAACGGGGGGAGCTGTAACCTCCCCAGGAGCAACAGACTTTAGGGTTGGTTGGCTTTGTTATCTTTTCACTTAGTGATAAATTCAAAATTATCTTAAATACCTATAGATAAATTAGGCTTGTAGTAGGATTTTAAAAACCTGACCTGGAGTCAGAGGTAAGACTGAACAGAACTTCCACGACCCCAGAAGAAATTCTATCCATGGTTCCGGACACAGGCTCCCAGTGTGAAAGCTGATCTGGACAGTCTCTCGAGGATCCCAGGCCACCTCTGCAGCAAGAATGCCCCCATGTAGGAGCTGTGCCTAGGTGAGAGCCACCTGATACCTGGGATCAGACCTCCAGGGACCAGCAGGCCTGTCCTTCTGGTCAGCCAACCTAGGGACGGTTCTCCTTCTACATGGCAGAAAGTGAACTTCACTCCACAGCTAAATGCTGTAGTCATTACTTGCTGGGTGTTCCAGAGTTTCCTTTTTCAAGCCAGTTCCTGAAATCTAAACCTTCTGGAAGGCTGGCCCTGGAAATGGCAAAGAGTGTGCTTTACAAGCACAGCCAGCATCACTGCCTGGGACTGCTACCAGATGATTTCTTGTGGGCCAGCTTTCATATTTTTTCCTTCCACAAAGCCCTTTGTGAAAATATGCATGCTGTATTAGACACATCTCAGGATTCTCCATGGAAGAGTCAACAGTTTACACTGCAACAATGCACCATGATGAAGATGTACAAACATTACATGTACCTACATATATGGTACAATATGCATGTAGGCAGTCCTCAATTCTTCACGGTGGCATGAGACTATAAAAATGACCACGGACCTGAAGCTGTGTTAAGTGATCCTACTAATCAACAGGAAAAGTTGCAATTGTCCTGTGACCCTTAAATGTTAGTCAAAACATTGAAAACTTCCTGTCACTTATAATTGTACAGGGAAAAGGAAAAAGTCAAACGAATATTTAAGTAAAACATCATTTAGAATGTTAGGTTTTTTTATTTTTTACTTTTTTAAGATTTTATTTATTTATTCATGAGAGACACAGAGAGAGAGAGAGGCAGAGACACAGGCAGAGGGAGAAGCAGGCTCCATGCAGGGAGCCCAACGTGGGACTCGATCCCAGGACCCCAGGATCACACCCTGAGCCAAAGGCGGACTGCCCTACAACCTTAGGTTTTTTAACAAAGAAATCAAACACTTTAATTTCTATCAGTTTAAAAGTGCTTACCTTCTTCTTGAAGCATAATTTACAACACAAAGAAAGCATCTTTTCTACAGCTTTGGCAAGCTGTTATACTCTTCCTTTTTAATTGAGTTGAAATTCATATAATAATGAAATCGTTTTTTAATTAAAATGTTTACATTTATGTTTAATTGCAGTATAGTTAACACACAGTGTTATATTAGTTTCAGGTGTACAAGAGAGTGCTTCAACAATTCTATACCTTACTCAGTGCTCATCAGAGTGCTCTCCTTAATCTCCTATTTCACCCACCTCCCTTCCCCCTCTGGTGACCATCAGCCAGTTCTCTAAAGTTAAGATTCTATTTCTTGGTTTGTCTCTTTTTTCCTTCGTTTTGTTTCTTAAATTCTACATGAATAAAAATCATATGGTATTTGTCTTTCTCTAACTTCTTCTGCTTAGCATTATACTCTTTAATTCCATCCATGCTATTGCAAATGGCGCGGCTGAATAATATTCCATCATACGTATATACCACTCCTTTCTTCATCTATCAATTAACACTCAGGTTGCTTCCATCATTTGACTATTATAAATAATGCTGCTATAAACACAGTGGCGCATGTATCCCTTTGAATTAGTGTTTTTGCATTTTTTAAGGTAAATACCCAGTAGTGCAATTGCTAGATCGTAGGGTAGTTCCATTTTTAATTGAGGAAACTCCATAGGCCATAGTGGCTGAACCAGTTTGCATTCCCACCAACGGGTTCCTTTTTCTCCACATTCCCACCAACACTTGTTTCTCGTGTGTTTGATTTTAGCCATTCTGACAGGTGTGAGGTGATACCTCATTGTGGTTTCGATTTGCATTTCCCTGATGAGTGATGTTGAGCATCTTTTCTTTTGTCTGTTGGCCATCTGGATGTCTTCTTTGAAGAAATGTCCATCCATGTCTTCCGCCCATTTTTAAATTAGATTATTTGTGTTCTGGGTGTTGAGTTGTGTAAGTTCTTTATATACTTTGGATACCCTTTATCAGACATGTCACCTGCAAAGATCTTCTCCAATCCAGATTACCTTTTAATTCTGTTGATTAGTTTCTTTGTTGCACAAAACTTTTTATTTTGATGTAGCCCCAAGAGTTTATTTTTTACTTTATTTGCCTTCTCTCTGGAAACTAGAAAATTTTTGCTATGGTCAATATCAGAGAAATTATTACCTGTGCTCTCTTCTAGGATTTTTATGGTTTCAGTAAACTTTTTAAAGATTTTATTTATTTATTCATGAGAGACACAGAGAGAGAAAGAGAGAGAGGCAGAGACATAGGCAGAGGGAGAAGCAGGCTCCATGCAAGGAGCCCGACGTGGGACTCGATCCCGGGACTCCAGGATCACGCCCTGGGCTGAAGGCAGGCGCTCAACTGCTGAGCCACCCAGGCATCCCAAAAGTAAACATTTTAAAGTGAAGAATTCAGAAGCACTGAGCACATTCACCTCTGCCTAGTTCTGAAATATTTTCAGCTCCCCCAAAAGGACACCCTGAACCCATTAAGCAGCTACTTAACCTTCCTCAGCCCCTGACAACCACCAATCGGTGTTCTAGCTCTATGGATTTACCTACTCTAGATATTTCATATAAATGGAACCATACAACATGTGATCTTTTATATTTATACGTGGCTTCTTTACCTTGGCATCATGTTTCCTAGGTTCACTAAGATTGTACCACGTATCAGTACTTCATTCCTTTTTATGACCAAATAATATCCCAATCGTGTGTCTATACCACGAGTTGTTTACCCCATCATCCACTGATGGACCCATGGGGTTGTCACCAGCCTTTGGCGATCGTGAATACTGTTGCAACGCAGGTCATGGTCCTTCCTAAGACGGAATACACATATTTTTATCTACTGCATTTTCTACATTGGGAAGTAATCTGAGAGTTCCTCTGATGTGAAGTGTTTCTTGTTTTGATGTTGTGGCAGCTTTGCTTCCTCCAGGATCTCCTTTATTTTCTCCTTCACAACCATGTTCCTCATTTATGTGGATAGTTCACTTTCCTCACCTTCCCCAGACTGCACTCCAAATCCCTCCTCCAACGGCGGGAACAGCAACATTTCCAGGTAAGAAACAGAAGGCTATTTCTTCTACAATTCCATGTAGGTTCTGAATGTCACTTTCAGCATTTTGGAACTGCTTTAACACATTTCTTTGCATTAAAAGCAGTTCTTTGTTGGCCAATCCCCTCTCAATCTTTGCTATTTTTGTGAAATGTCATATTGGTGTACTGCTGGAAGACAAGGTAGCAAACTAACTACACACTTTGCTGCCTGTGCATGAACAGAGCAGCAGGTGCAGTGGCCAATCACTGACAGACTCTGAAAGAAGGGGTGCGATGGGTTACTGATCACGACTGACGTCAGCTATACACGTAGTAACTCGTGGACACAGTCGCAGCAAAATCTGTGTACTTTATGCAATTACTCTCAGTTTAGGTAACCCACTGGGATACCTGAAATGTGAACTGTACTGCTGGGGGACTGACATTTATAAAGGGGGATAACTGAAATTCATGCATATCAGAACTTCACCAAGTGAGGACTGCCTGCATACGTGCGCAGGTAGTAATAAACATATATGCACATATATTTGCACAACACAGACATTACTAGATATAGTAAACAGCTTGAAAATAAGTAGATTGCAACAAATCAGTGAGACCGTTGCTCCACAGAGAAATAAACGTGCAAGGCCCAGTGCCTCCCCTCCATTCTCTTCAGGGTGCTCTGGGTACAGTTACTGAGCTGCTCCTGTGTGACAAGTCAGAACGGCCCTCCCGTCAAGAAGTAGCGCCTTTGACCTTTCTCATTTGCTGTGCTCTTAGACACCAATTCACATGCCCGTTTTGAGCCTACAGCAAAGGTTGAGCAGCCGGAAAACAGGAACTGATTGCCACATGATCCAACTTTCGGTGTTTTTCACAACATTTTATTTTATATTTCATATTCTAAGAAGGAAAACAAAATGACGCAAAAATTGGTCCTAAGGGAGGGCCCTGAGAGAGACCTGTCTAAAAGCAAAGTGCAGGGTATGTTTACCATACAGAATTCTGTCCTAGTTTCAGGAGCCAATTTTGTTCACTTTCTGGTTCTGATTAGGTTATAAAATAAGTATCTGGCATAGGTGAGCTGTTGCGCTAGTTGGATTTTCTTTTTTTAAAGTCAGATTTCCTAGGACCTGTGCCTCTGTAAACAGAGGAGCCACAGTCCTCCAAGTACCCAACCCTCCCCCAGTGGGAAGGCCTCTTCGCACCCAACAGGAATGCCATTAGGATGGCAGCAGTGATGAAAGGGGAAGAAAAGGAAGAGGAGAAAGGGAACTATATCCCCAGTCCTATTTCAAAATGAATTACCAGAAGCTTAAGAAAATGTTTAGGAAAAGAAAAACGGAGAAAAGGATAAAATTAGGCTTGGAGGTCAGTTAAGTAGATACATTTAAAACAACAAGAACAAGGAGCACATCGCAAAAGCTCTGACACCTCCTGGCAGCCAGATCAACACTAGTGGCTTCATAAATGGGCTAACCATTTGCTTCTACACAATTTCAAATAATACCCCCCATTCATTTCATCATGAATAATTCACCCACTTTCCAAGAAGCACCCAACATGATCCCATTCAACAGAAAGAAAGTCTTCCTCCCTGGCTCCTCCCGTTCTTGGTTTACCACTGACCCTTGAGATGAACTGACTGACAAGGGCAGCAACGAGCATCTGAAGAGGTTTAAAAAGACATCTGTCCCAGAATAAAAATGCATGTAATAGGGAGAGAACTTCCATTTGTGAACACAGTTTTCTCTTTCATGATATCATTCTGAAATCCACTGATGCGGGGGTTTGCGAAAATCTAATCTGTAAATGGAAACTCGCAGGACCTCAGAGCGATAAGCAACACAGTTGCTTGTTACTCAAATAACACTTGACACTGGGTAAACCGAGAAACACTGATTTGAAACCTCAGCCCTCATTACCCAAAACAAAGCGCTGGCTCTTTCCATGACCAGGCACTCCAGACACCAAATGCAAATTAAACCAGCAGAACAAAAACCGTATTCACAAAGCACAGATTGCAAAAGCCTTGTTCTAAGTTCAGCCATTCACAGACCCTAAGGAGGACAACGTTGGGAGGGAAACACAGCTGGGTCGAGCTGAGCTCACCGAGAAGCCGTGCTCCCTTTACAACCAGAAACGTCTCATTCCACTTATCCCAGTCTCCTTAATCAGCTTCCTCCTCTTGGTTGGCTCTATCCCGTCGAAAAATTGAAATTTCACTTCTAAAAGAGGAAAATGTGGGACATTTGGATGGCTCAGCGGTTGAGCTCTGCTTTCAGCTCAGGGTGTGATTCTGGGGTCCCGGGATCGGCTCCCACATCCCAGGACCCTCATCCCGGGAGAGCCCTCATGAATGGGATTAGCGTCTTTATAGAAGTGATCTCTGTCTCTCTCATGAATAAAATCTTCCTTGAATGAATGAATGAATGAATGAGGAAGATGTGCATTCTGGCAGGCATTTTTTGAAGCTATAAACTTCCTCGATCTGAAGTCCATTGTTTCTGTTTTGCACCCTGATAAGAACTTTTGCAACATCCACTTCCATCAACTCCCCTATCAGCTAGGTGGGTGGAAAGAACTCCCGTCAGAGTTCGAACGCAAGCCAAAAAGCAAGGTTCTGTTTTAGGCCTTTCCTCCCCATCAGGGAGAGTGGTTTAGAAGAGTCCCCAGAAGAGAGATTTGGAAGATTTCAGCCAAGTTGCAATGGGCCTGGACAGGGAGGTATTCGGGCCTGGAGCACCAGGCAGCATTCTTTGTGTGGGAAGGGTTCCCAAGGGTGTTTCAGTCCTACCCATAAGTTTAGGCTAATGGGCTGGCGTGGAAAGATCCAGATAATTTACATTATACTCACTCATTACTCGGGCCTGCAGGAGAGCTAGCTGTGGGAGGCTACAGTCTAAGATTAGAATTCTCAGCTTTCCAAAAGGAATTTCAGAATAAGTCAGGAGGCTAAGGGGCCTTAATGACTCTGCTGGCCCAAGAACGCACCCCAGCCCTGGCCCGCAGGTGCAGGCTGGTGGAGACTCCAGCATCTCTTCCCCTGAACCCGCAGCAGCCTGCAGGGCAGGGACCCCTCTACCCTTTCTCCATGTAGCTTGAGGATGCGTCACCCCAGCAAGCTGCTGCCTCTGTCCAAGCTGCCAGAAGACCCTTAGCCACCCCAAATCCATTTTATATCCCTTCCTTGCTAATTCCATCAACCATTCTCATTTTATTGGGCCTATACTGGTAGTATCAGCGATCTCAGATTATTTTCTATGGCAGGCCGACTATCAGGCAAGAGAAATGGAATATTACCTCTCTTAGACCACAACCATAATCCAAACTGGAAAGTAAAACTCTTCGGGACAAGTCTTCTAATGAGAGTGACCTGGTGCTTACTAAGAATCTCCGCTTGCACTGTAGCTTGGCATTTACTAACAGAGGTGGGCAGGGGATCACCAGCCCTCTTTCACACGTGGGGACACAGCGGCTCAGGAATGAAAGCAACCTGACAAGATCCTAAGCCTAGTAAGAACAGCATGATGGCCATGAACCATCATCTCCTGACTCTACGACCCTCTGTGCCCCGACAGGGAATGCCATAGGCTGAGTATTTGCTTCTCCCCAAAATTCATGTGAAATTCTAATTCCCAATGCTTTGGGGAGGTGATTAGATCATGAGGAGAGAGCCCTCATGAATGGGATTAGTGTCTTTATAGAAGTGATCCCAGGGGTACCTGGGTGGCTCGGTCAGTTAAGGGTCTGCCTTCAGCTCGGGTCATGATCCTGGGGGTCCTGAGATCAAGCTCCGTGTCGGGCTCCTTGCTCAGTGGGGAGCCTGCTTCTTCCTTTCCCTCTTCTCCTCACCCCCACCCCTGCTTGTGCTCTTTTAAATGAAATCCTTAAAAAAAAAAAAAAAAAAAAAAAGGAAGTGATCCCAGGTGAGGACCCAGCTAGAAGATAGTGGCCTCTGAAACACAATGCCAGTCCTCCTCACCCTGACCTACGGCCTCAAACCATGAGAAACAAATCTCTGCTATTTATAAGCCACTCGGTCTATGGAATTTGGAGTATAGCATCCTGAATGGACTGGAGAATAAAGGGTATTCGTGTCCTTTGGTGGGGCTCCAGAGATGATTCAGGGAAGGGTGTGGGTTCGTGTGGAGAGACAGAGGATGAACACAGCAACAGCCAACACCTGTATCGCTCCAGCTCCCCGAAAGACAGGTACTGTTCTGTCCCTAGTTCATGGGAGGAAACAGAGCAGAGTTCACACGGCCAGAAGCAGCAGAGGCAGGGCTGGAACCCAGACCATCCGCCTGGGGACTCCTGCTCCCGGCCACTCAGGACGAGGCTTCTGTACCTAGGCCATCATGAAAGGCCCAGAGGCAGCACCTATTCGGGAAAAGAAGGAAACACAACATGAAGAGGGGGAAGGAGGTGGGGGCAGGGTTCCAGAAGCATCTCTTAGGCTCCTAGAGACCCAGGAGCCTGAGCCTCATCAGGGAACATGGGACCTGAAGGGAGACACCAGACTGACATCTGGTGTCCTGGAAGCAACATGTATGCGGCCACTGCGGCCACCCTCTGCGCACCTGCAGGATGCAGTGACACCATCTGACCCCCACAACTGTCCCACTGCTGGCACTCCCCCTGGACCGCTGGGCCATGCGAGCCTCCCTTCCCACTTCACAGCCAGTCCTCCTCTGCTGGACTGTGACCCTACAACTCCCCTTCTCACGGCTCTGCACCCCACCTTTGCCAGACTCCTCCCCATTATTCTAGGGCTGTTTTCTGGGTAAAATTAAGGCTTGGGGGATCCCTGGGTGGCGCAGCGGTTTGGCGCCTGCCTTTGGCCCAGGGCGCGATCCTGGAGACCCAGGATCGAATCCCACATCGGGCTCCCGGTGCATGGAGCCTGCTTCTCCCTCTGCCTGTGTCTCTGCCTCTCTCTCTCTCTGTGACTATCATAAATAAATAAAAATTTAAAAAAAAAATTAAGGCTTGGGCGGGGAAAAGGGAACCATTCACTAGGATGGCTGTTGTCTCATGCTTCTAAATGCTTCTCGTAAACCCTCTCCAGTTTGCAACTACTTCCGCCAGGGTAGGGATCTGAAACCGCTCCTCTCTGGCTGTTACCATCTGCACATCTCACTTCGGTGTGTGTCCACTAGAAGTTAAGGTCCTCGGGCTCAAATAAAACTTCAGATAACATGTCACAGGGTCCAGATAAAGAACTGAGAATTCCTGCTCCCAGACTGCAAACAGCTGAGGATAAAACGAGAGATGGCTCTGACCTCTTGCTTCTGATGACCTTCACCAATTAAAAGGTGAGGCCTTGGCCCGGTACGGTATTAATTCAACTACACATCACTTGCTTTAGGCTCACTGTTCACCCATCGTGGGACTGGGATGCTTCTCCCACTTGGAATGGTCCCTGCATCAACCACCCGCTTGCCAACTGCAAACTGGCCCAGGGATGATTCAGCAGCTTCTCCACATTCTAAACAGCACTTAGTGCAGAGCTGGCACTAAAATGTTATCCCTGACAGCAAGTTACAATGGCCATATTTCTCTCCCATCAGGATAAAAGCCACAGGGCCTGTCATATGTCTCAGAAACAAAACAGTCCTCATGCATTCATTTTTTTTTTTTTTGATAACTTAAGAAGAATTCTAAATGGTTTGCCTCTTGAGATGCCATGGCTTGATTTGAAATATTTTTAAAAGATTTTATTTGAGAGAGAGAGAGAGAATGAGCAGAGGGAGAGGGAGAAGCAGACTCCCCACTGGGCAGGGAAGCCGATGCCGGGCTCAATCCCGGGACCCCAGGATCATGACCTGAGCCGAAGGCAGACACTTAACCGACTGAGCCATCCAGGCACCCCTTGGTTTGAAATGTTATGAAGCACCGACCTCACTAGTCTGAAGATTAGAACCTTAATTGGCTATTGCAAAATCTGTAGAGGAGAAAAATCTCGAACTTCTAATTGCCACCTGCTATTGCTCCACATGTCAATTTGCAACATTGATAATGACTTTGCAAGGCTTAGAAGAATCCACATCCCGACACACGGCACTCCAGGATTTATGGGCCTTCAGGACGGATCAATTGTATTTTTCCATTGTAAAGGAAAAACCCATTACAGCAAGTGGAAGCATGGACCTGGTTTCTGAATTCACTGGCACTCCTTGTTTTAAACAAAAACCACAATGTGAAATCTAGATTCACAGGGAAGCACAGGTACGTTTAAGATAAGCACCACCACAGAATGACTTCTCATCAAACCTCCCTGATGCAGGATTCAAAAAACATTCTCCCATGTTTTCAGAGACACAGCTGCCGGCTGTAAAGCCCCCCCGCAGATGAACACAGTACCAAATGCTAGAGTCTACCGAGGAGTGCCCACTGGGGGAGAAGCGAGCGCATCCCAATAAACACAGCTCCAAAATGCAGACACCAAAAAGGCAAATCCGCAAAACCTACAGCCTAAAACTCTAGACCATGTAAGTGGAAGCTTTCTAGCAGAATTTTTTCCCCCAAGGGAGGGAGCATGCACATATGGGCAGAGGAAGGAGGGGAAGAAACAGAATCTTAAGCAGGCTCCACGCTGAGCACAGAGCCCAACACACGGCTGGATCCCAAGACCCTGAGATCATGACTTGAACCGAAATCAAGAGTCGGATGCTGGGGACTCCTGGAGGGCTCAGCGGTTGAGCATCTGCCTTCAGCTCAGGGCATGATCCCGGGGTCCTGGGATCGAGTCCCGCATCGGGCTCCCACAGGGAGCCTATATCTCTGCCTCTGTGTCTCATGAATAAGTACAATCTAAAATAAGAGTAGGATGCTTAACTGACTGAGCCACCCAGGCACCCCTTTCTGGTAGAATTTAAAGCATGAGGCACAACCTTACTTTAGGTTTAATGTGAGAAAATGCTCCTAAGAAACAGAAGAAATTATGTACACAATTACAGGGAGCCTGGAGAGATGTCTAACCCTGAGGATTTGAGGCCCTTACAGTCTCAAAGTCCAGGAGGGTGAGGAGTCCACGGGATTCAGGGAGGTAGACACTGGCGGGCCTCGTGCCACAGCTTCTGGCCCTGGCCCTGGCCCTTCTGCCTCCAGGCCAGAGCGAGCCCCTGGAGGCCTCGGCCGGCCAGTCCCACCATCTGCCCAGGCCTGCTCTCAGCCCCACCGCCCTGTCAACCATTCCCTGCAGGGCCTCGGTCGCTCCCCGGCCTTCCGCCTGTGCTTAGCTACTCCCAAAGGATGAGTAACCCAAAGGATGGGCTCATCCTTTCACTTTTCAAATTCCAACCCCACCCCCGCAAGGCCAGCTCAGACCTCACTGTGCCACAGCACAGCCTGGTTGGCGCTGTGAGTCCTTCTCAGTCGTGGTGTGGAGTGTGGAGCATGCATCAGCTTTTAAAGGACTCTCCTTTATAATATATACTAGGATTTCTTGAGTGTGTCAAAATTTCATTACATTTTGAGAGTAGTGACACAGTGCTTGGCCTCTGCATCACCAGACAACATCACCTCTGCCTGTGTCTCTGCCTCTCTCTCTGTGTGTGACTATCGTAAATTAAAAAAAAAAAAAAATTAAAAAAAAAAAAAACTAAATCACTATGTTCAGCAAAGTCCATGTTCCCAAAAGCTTACAACCCTTTTATAAAGGAACATACTCCCATATCCATTGCTCTGAAAGGTCCTTTTGCCTAATTGACACTCATACTATAACCCCCCTCCACCATGTGCCTTAAACCAAATCTTTTTTTAAGATTTTATTTATTTTATTCATGAGACACAGAGAGAGAGAAAAGCGGAGACACAGGCAGAGGGAGAAGCAGCTCCATGCAGGGAGCCCGACGTGGGACTCGATCCCGGGTCTCCAGGATCACACCCTGGGCCGAAGGGGGCGCTAAACCGCTGAGCCACCCGGGCTGCCCTTCAAACCAAATCTGAACGGGGGCACCGGGGTGGCACAGTCTGTTAAGTATCTGACTCTTGATTTTAACTCAGGTTATGATCTCAAGGTCATGAGACTGAGCCCCACATCCGGCTTTGCACTTAGCATGGAGGTCACTTAAGGTTCTTGCCCTCTGCCCCTCCTGCTAGAGCTCTCTAAAATAAATAAATCTTACCAAAAAAATAAACGTGAATCTGAATATATTTCTGAAACCCCATTCAAAAGAGGAAATACAGAGATCTTTTTCTTTTGATACCGGGGTGAGGACTTTTGTAAAAATCTGGATTCTTAAATTCCACGTAAGTGGAAACACTGGCCATCTGTACAGCATGTAGGTAAGTGCTATTGCTTTTAGGGGCGCTGAAGGGGTGCAGTCAGTCAGGCGTCTGACTCCTGGTTTCGGCTCAGGTCGTGATCCTGGGGTTGGGAGATCCAGGCCTGCACTGGGCTCTGCGCTCAGCAGAGTCTACCTCAGGGATTCTCTCTTGCTCCCCTTCTACCTCCGGCTCATGTGCTCCTGTTCTCTCTCTCGTTCTCTCTCAAATAAATCTTAAAGAAAAATAAACCGCTATTGCTTTTATGCTTTTTAACTGTCAGCTCTTCTAGATCAAGAGCTTCTCCCTTAGTCCCCTCCGCCTCTGGCCGTGACACCAGGCACAGTGCTGGGCCAAGTTGCGGCCGGAATCCCCGCTACCGTCCCAAGCAGGGTAGCAGCATTTCCCATAAGAGGTCTGTCCCTCCCCATCCCGGGTCAGAGTCTCAGTCCTCCTTCTGGTCCTGACCTCCTGGCCAGCACCATCATTTCCGCTATACCTCGTGGGTGCCTGGGACCTAGGAGTGTGGTGGCCCACCACACCCAGCTCTGCATCCCAACCCCAAATTCGAGATGCTCGGCAGTCTTTCCTGGGCTCTACACACAATCCCCCCACCCTGGGCCTGCCAACTCCCCACACGGAGACCTGACCCATGTGACAGGTGGTCCTGTGGCCCATCCCTACTTGCAAAACCTGCAGCTGGTGCACCCACATTTTTATCTATGTTGCCAATGCCTTCCAGCTAGTATCCGATTTAAGATCTCACCCTGAAAGGAGGATGCTGGTGGCAAGTCACAGTGCCTGCCCGGACCCCTGTCCCAGGCCATCTCCTCTTTTATCCACATCTTTACCTTGGAGCAAAGCAACAGAAAACACCTAATACACAGAATGCCAGAATCGCAAGTTCCAGAGATGACATTTAACTGATAAATCCAGTACTTGAGCCAAAACACGGTGGTGTGGGGGCAGTGGGAGAGTAACTCAGGGCCTGGGGCCTGCAGGGGCCTGAATCTCCTAAGAGCGGACAAGCCCACTGTCCTATGTGGTCGCCAAAAGAGCTTCTGTGATCTTAGGCACCGTTCGTGACAGTATCACATGTTTATTTACACAAAGTCCGGTGCCCCGGTCTGTTAGTAAAACACAGCACGAGTTAGGGGAGCAGATCCCAGAGGCCTCCAGTCATACAGAAACCTGGCTCCTCCTTTTATTAGCTGCACAAGCCTGGACAAGTTACATAATCTCTTGGAGACTCAAATGCCTCATTTGTAAAATGAGGCTAAGTCTACTAGCTATACTCCCGCTGGAGTGAAGATTAAAGGGTAAATCCGTGTCAAGCCCTGAGCAGCAGTACCTGGTACAGAGCGAGCCAGGCAATGACCAGAACAGCTGTTAGCTGTTTGCCTTTCCACACTGGGCACCAGCCGCACCCGCGTGCCCATAAGGTACCACGCACACTTTATCTCATTTCATCTCCATTTTATGAATGAGGAAATGCAGGTGCACAAAGGTTCAAAGATTCGTCCAGGGGCAAAAAAAAAAAAAAAAAAAAAAAGTGCAAATAAACTCAAAAATCTAAGGAACTCCAAGGCCTGAGCTCCATCTACCCTGCTGCACCCAGAGCTCCAGCACCTTCCCTTTTATGCCAAGCACTGATCACCACATTTGAAGACAGATACAAACTGGTACCCAGTTGGTGAAGGGCAGTGAGGATGGTTAAGGGGCCTGAGTTCCAATGGGGAGAACTGCAAGGGGAGCAAGAAGGTTCTCAAAAGGCTCAACCTGGTTCTCTTTTGGCTCCTACAATGATTAGAGTTTGGTGTGTAAAGTTTTCAGAAGGTAGATCTGCCCCCGTATCAGTCTCCTAGGGCTACCATAACACAACTCCACAGACTGGGTGACTCAAACAGCAGGAGTTTATTCCTCACTGTTCTAGAGGACAGAAGTCCAAGAGGAATCCGGCAGGTTGATTTCTTCTGAGACCACTGTCTCGGGCTTGCAGACAGCCACCTTCTTGCTGTACTGATCTTCTCAGGACCTTTCCTTTCTGAATCTTCCTAGTGTCTCTTCCTCTAAGGACACCAGTCAGATTGGATTAGGACCCACCCTAATGGCCTCATTTTAACTTACCTCTGGGACCCCTGGGGGGCTGAGCAGTTGAGCACCTGCCTTGGGCCCACGGCGTGATCGTGGGGTCCCGGGATTGAGTCCCACATCGGGCTCCCAGGGAGCCTGCATCTCCCTCTGCCTGTGTCTCTGCCTCTCTCTCTCTCTCTCTCTGTGTGTGTGTATGTGTGTGTGTGTCTCAGGAATAAATAAAATCTTTAAAATATATATATATAACTTAATCACCCCTATCTCCAAATACAGTCACAATTTAGAAAAACTGAGAACTAGAGTTTCAATGGGGGGGACGCACAGAGGAGATGGAGAGGACTAATTCAGCCCATAACGCCCCTCAAAATAAAAAAGACCTTTTTCACCTCCTACCCCTCTCCAAGGATGGAATAAGGTGCTTCAGGAGGTAGCAAGTTCCCAGTCGGCAGGGAAACGCAAGCATCCGCAGCATACATAACCAAGATGACCACTTAACGGAGAGGTTACCTGTCTGGATGCTAGGCTGTAAGATCTTTAGGTTCTTACCCAAGCTGTCAAAGTCTAGCAATCAGTGTGCTTTAGGTTATTGTTTGTTTTGTTTTTTAAACAAAATACCTCTGTACAAAAAAATCCTACAGAAAGAACAAGAGACAAAGTTGGAAATCGCAAATGCAATGAGTCATGGGCGTTATCTGGATAATATCACCATGATGGGAAAGGCTTATTCACCCAAGAGAATGGAAGGAACCAACCAAAGTTCACAGGAGTTCATGTGCCAAAGAAAAGGAAGAGGTGGTGCCAGCTGTGCTCAATACACATCACGATCCAGTGACAAGGACTTCCAAGTTCCCCCACTGCCATAGTGATTTAAACTTAAAGCAGTACTTGTGCTGAGCTGCTTCTCAACTATTCACATACAGTTCAACCAATATGCCTTGAGAGCCACGGCCAACAACCACCAAGTATAACAGCCTCAGAGGAAAAGGAATGGCATGTGATCCTAAGAGCATGAAGGGAGTCACAGGCCAGGAACAAAGCACAAATCCCACAGGTCTTACGTTCTTCTTCAAAGGCTAGTGACTCTCAGTGGCAACTCTTATTCTCAATGGATGGTATCTCCCATTACCTATTACCTTCTTGAAATGCACAGCAAACCGTTCAAATCTGGGACCTCCAAAGATTCTGAATGTCATTACTGTAAACATCACACCCTTTATCCAGCACCCGGCAGCCACTTCCAAAAGCCTTGTCCAAAATCAGCTACTTGTATTAGCTAAATTTTCTCCCATCGTTGTTTTCTATGAGCAAACTATAGAATTAGGAAATAACAGCTGAATGGATAAGAAAGCAAGATATGAATCAGGCTTTCTAAGGCTGAATCCTCCGAGAGCGCAGGAGGCTGTATTTTTTCTTACTGGACTGTGAGCCAGAGGACAGTGGAGCCTCATCTGCTTGTACACTTCGTATCCACAGCTCCCGGAACACAGTCCAGCAAATGAATGGAGTTCAAGAAATATTTGTTGCAGGGGTACCTGGGTGGCTCAGCGGTTAAGCATCTGCCTTTGGCTCGGGTCATTGTCCCTGGGTCCTGGGATCAGCTTCTCCCTCTGCCTCTCTCTCTGGTGGGGAGGGAGGGAGGAAAGGAGAGAGAGGGGGGGATTTGTTACATTTAAGCATGTTTGGGGGTGCCTCAGTCAGTTAAGCATCTGCCTTTGGCTCAGTTCATGATCCCAGGGTTCCAGGATGGAGCCCCACGTCGGGCTCTCTGCTCAGCAGGGAGCCTGCGTCTCCCTCTCCCTACACTCCCCCTGCTTGTCCCTCTCTGTCAAATAAATAAATAAAGCCTTTTAAAAAAGAGAGAGAGAGAGTGTATCTGGTTTTTACCCTACAAAAAAAAAAAAAAAAAACAAACTGAAATATCTCACAACAAAACATCAAGTAGTAATAGAAATCTCCAAGTAAGTAAGGATCAAGATCCTTGTCACATCTGAACAAACACCACTTCTAGTTCCCTCACAGCCAGAGCAACAACGGAAATCAAGCTTTTGCTTACATCGATTTCTGGGGGAAAACCAGTAATTATACAATCTACAATGGGCACCAGTAATATAAACAATGTGCTCATCTGCATTTATTAAAAACGCAATATTGAAGTTCATGGGTTTCTTTCACGTGGCATCCATTCATAAAAGCTTTGGGCTTATAAGTAACATGACAGAAACTAGATGACCCGTGCTTAAAGCAAGACATTTCCACAATCAGCTGTCCTCAATCACTGGATTTCACAGAAATGGTGTTGGTCTCGAGGCTGACATCATCATCTCGAGGTCTCCGTGGCGGAGGTGAATTCACGGCCTTGTGTGGTCACCTTCCACGGCAAGCACTGGTCTAGAACCAAGAGGATAACGTGGGAATGACAAAGTGTGACTTCGGAGATTAGATCACAAAACACATCGCATCTTTTGTCTCCCTTGGATCTTGCCTTCTGAGGAAAGCTAGCCTCCACACCACAAAGACCTCCAAGCAGTCCAGAGAGGTCCACGTGGAGAGAAAGCGAGGCTTCCTGCCCAGGAGCACCAACTTGCCAGGCACGGGAGGAAGCGGGAACGCCAGCCCCACTCCAGCCTCCAGATGACTCCAGGCCCGGGCACCACACCACATCACCACCTCGGGAGACACCCTCGGCCGTCGTCCCTCAGCGGAGCACTCTCGCGTCCGCTGACCTGCACAGAGTGTGAAATGAGGAGGTCCATGGTTTAAGGCCACTGAGGTTTGGACTAATTTTTCCTGCAACAATAAACAAGTAATACAGGTTCTGGCAGCTGCAGCTGACGAGCTGTTGTCATAACCTAACATGCGAGAGTGGCTTCGGAGCCTGGCCGTGGAAGGAAGCTAGGAGGACTCCGACAGTGTTAGCAAAAGCCTGAAGCATCCTGAGAAAGCTGAAAGCATGGCCCTCCAGGCCTTTGAGGCAACTGTGAGGGATGGTGTCAAGTGAGGGAAGTATCAGAATCTGGAGTAAAAGAAATCCTGGTTACCTACTGTTGGAAAGCTTAGCAACACTGTTGCTTGCCTACAGTAGTGTGAAAAGTGAAAATGTATGTAATGAAACCTGGGGCTCCACCTCAGGAGGTATCCATGCTGAGTGCTGAAGGTGCCCCCATAAAGTCTTTTTTTTTTTTTAAGATTTTATTCACGAGAGACACAGAGAGAGAAGCAGAGACACAGGCAGAGGGAGAAGCAGGTTCCCTCCAGGAAGCCTGATGCAGAACTCAATCCCAGGACCCCAGGATCACGACCTGAACCAAAGACAAACACTCAACTACTGAGCCACTCAGGTGCCCCCATAAAGTCTTTTTAACTACTCAAAAATAAAACCACCCACACAACCCTGGAGAGCCACTCAGGCAAACAAGAAAGGTTCTAAGAAGTAAGGGTATTGGGATCCCTGGGTGGCTCAGCAGTTGAGCATCTGCCTTCAGCCCAGGGCGTAATCCCAGAGTCCTGGGATCAAGTCCCACATGGGGCTCCCTGCATGGAGCCTGCTTCTCCCTCTGCCTGTGTCTCTGCCTCTCACAAATAAATAAAATCTTAAAAAAGAAAATAGTGTTGCCCCCAGCACCCAACAGTAACCCAATGTAGAGAACAGATTATGTCTCTCCAGCAGATCTGCAGATGTGGCTTTTGCCTAATCAAGTGAACCCCAATAAGATTCATAGGGTATCCACAATGTTTTTAAAGGAATTATACTTGCAGGAACATCAGCTTGAATTGAAAGGCACAGAGACGGTACAGAATAAAATTCCTTTGGCAAGAAGCTAAAAAATCTAGTCAGCTGGAAACAGAGGCTTTTACAGAAAAGTAAGGTGATATGGGACATAACTGTTTTCAGATGCTAAATTTTGAGGTTGTTTAATATTACATATTAATAATCTACTTTTCCGCAAAACATAGAATGAAGATTATTCCTCCAACTCCCTTGGATTCAAAAATGCCTTTTTGATTAGAAATGAATAAAGTCAATAAGTGAATTTGTAGACAGTCTGGTCATACTTAAATCAGGAAGGTGACCCTCTGTCCTGTATGATATAACCAAAATACACACACACACACAAAACTACCTGAAAACTAAAAACCAAGGACTCAAGTTTTTCCATAACATTTTTTTGAAGATTTTTATTTATTTATTCATGAGAGACACAGGGAGAGAGAGAGCAGCAGAGACACAGGGAGAGGGAGAAGCAGGCTCCATTCAGGAAGCCCAACGCGGGACTCGATCCCGGGACTCCAGGATCACTACCTGGGCTGAAGGCAGACGCCAAACCGCTAAGCCACCCAGGGATCCCCCTCTATAACATTTTTCAGAAGTGAAATTGTTTTCTTAAATTAGTATATTCATATAGTTGCAAAAAACTACGTAAGATGATATACTGTCAAAACATCCCTCTCACCCTCACCCCCATCCTGCCAGCCCCCAACCCCAACCCACCCACACACGAAACAGGAGACCACTACTGCCAGGTTTCTTGGGAATGCTTCCAAAGTTCCTTCTTACAGATAGAAATAGGACAAGCTCACCCTATATTCTCCCGACAAAACAGGCAGTATCTATTATGCACTGTTCTACATCTCAGGGAACTCTAAGTTAGTGGAGAGCTGTCCATTCAAGGCTCTATACTCTGACAAGCATCTGGATGATGAATGTTCTACAGTGCTTGATGCACTTCGAGTCAAATGTTTTAAAGGATTAAAAGTCAAAATGAAGTATGTATGAAAGTCAACAGCTCGAACTCCCATTAGCTATCAGCAAAGCTTACCCAAACCAAGGAGTATACCTCCCCCAACACCCCCATTCTGAGAATTATAAACAAGGCTAAACAAAAAAAGTAGGAGTGACGCTAACTATCACTTGTTAAGGAACCAGCTGCAAAATCTGCTCAACTATACCACATTAATGAATGCAAGTGATAACAAATACACTGGTCTCCATTCCACCCCTAAGGGCTGGGTTCCTGAAAACTCTAGGAGAATCTGGGGTTGGTGTAAAATAAAAGACCTTCTTTTCAATACAGAAAGGAAATAATTGGTTGCAAAGATTCAGCCTGGAACAAAACTTTCTACATTATTATGTTTTTAAAGTACAAACACCACCCTGAGGAAATAACCTTTTACATACCTTATCGACAACGGGATCTATATTTTTATTCGCCCACATTTCCCTATTTCACATTACTGTGTTTGCAAATGCCGAGTTTTAAAACTCTGAAGTCAACTCAGACTCCTTGGTACTGAATCCTGCCTTTGCAAGGCCTTCGGTCCTTGTACCTCTCCTATGTTTGCCTCATCATCCTGTACTTAACTGCCTCTTCCCTCTGCAGCACACCTTGCTGAGCAGCACGGATTTGTCTCAAGTATGCTTTACTAAATCACCCTTGGTTCATCCTCCTCTTGCTGGCCCCCCACTGCCTGGAGACCCAAGTTCACACTGCTGACTGTGGTAATCAGCCCCCCACAACTAGCCCTACATCCATGCATCCCTGCTACTACTGTCAATCCTTTGACCCCAGAAAGATTTGCCAGGTCACTGGCCCATACCCCTTTTTCCTTGCATCTCCACTCACATAGGTTCCTCACCTCAACCTGGTAACCACTGTAATGGCCTGAACTGTGTCCCCTCCTCCAAAATTCATATGCTGGAATTCTGATGTCCAGCATCTCAGAATCCAACTGTATAGGGAAAGAGAGCCTTTAAAGAGATGATTAAATGAAAATAAGGCCATAGGGTGGCCCCAACCAATCTGACTGGCATTCATAGGGTGGGGAGAGGGGGGAAGGAAATTCAGTGGCATAATGAGACACTAGGGATGTGCATACACAAAGCAAAGGACACATGAGGTTGACAGGGAAAAGCTGGCCTTTGCAAGCCAAGGAGAAACCAAACCTGCCAGCCCCTTGATCTCAGACTTCTAGCCTACAGAACTGGGAAGCAATTAATTTCTGTTGTTTAAACCAACCAGTCCACGGTATGGTTTAAACCAACTAGTCCATGTCAGCTCTAGCAAATTAATATAACCATCCCCACCTACCTTCCATAATGCTAAAGCTCACCTGATTTTTTTTCAAAAATATGCCATAATTTAAGTATACAGATTATATGGTATACACACATGCCATACATTCATTTAAAGTGTACAATTCAATGGTTTTCAGTGTATTCAGTTATATAATCATAATTTTAGACCATTCCATCCCCCAACATAAAAACTGTACCCATTTCCCTCTTCCCCTGCCCCTGAACAACCACTCATCTGTCTCTATAGATTCACCTACTCCAGACATCACATATAAATAAAATCATACAGTATGTGGCCTTTGGTGACTGACTTGCATTTAGCACAATGGTTTCAAGGTCTATCCATGCTTTAACAACTGTCAGTACTTCATTCCTTTCCATTGCTAATATTTTATTGAATGGATATGCCACATTTTGTTCATCTATTCAACAGCTGAAAAGACATTTGCACTGCTTCCATTATTTAAGTCCATCTAATTTTTTTTAAGTCTTGCTTCCTCCCTAGAATGTGAACAATAGAAGTGGACTCCCTCCGTTCCCCAAATCCCAGAAGACAACATGTAAATCACTGGTCAATATTCAGTGTCAAACTGTTACAGAGTAAGCATTACCTAGTATCCTATTATGAACCACTGCAGCACTTCCTGTATTCAATTGTCCTCTATATAATCATTGTCTTAGGTTCATTCATCCACTCAGTCATTTATTAAGCTATTTATTAACCTGCTACATTAAAGCATCATGATAGATCTATACATTGTCAATAAAACAGATGCCTTAACTACCCTTATAAATCTTAATCTATTGTGTGCTTTTTTTTTTTTTAAGATTTATTTATTTGAGAGAGAGGGTACACTGGCACCATCAGAACGTGGGGAAGAGCAGAGGGAGGGAAAAATTCAAGCAGACTCCACCCTAAGCACAGAGCCCAAAGCAGGGCTTGAACTCACCACCCATGAGGACCTGAGCCCAAACTAAGAGTCAGACACTTAATTGACTGTACCACTCAGGCACCCCATGTGCTACTTTCTACAGCTACCCCTTGGACACAGGTTCAAACTACGTGCATCCACTTTTAGGAGGATTTTTTTTAAGTGCTGTGAATTTATTTTCTCTTATGATTTTCTTAGTAACCTTTTCTCTAGCTTACTTTATTCTAACAATACAGTATATAACACATGTAACATATAAAATATCTATTAATCAACTTTATGTTATCAGTTAAGACTTCTGGTCAACAGTGGGCTATTAGGAGTTAAGTTCCAGGGGGAGTCAAAAGTTACATGCAGCTTTTCAAACTGCCCATAATCAGTGCCCATTTCAGTGCCCATAATCCCTGTACTGTTCAAGGGTCAACTATACTTCAAATTTAAGTTCCTCCTAAAAATAAATATGCTCTTTGGCTTATTAAGAGAAACTGATAAAGGATATCCAAAAGGAAGAACATGATGATGAATAAAAATGCTTCCCACAGCCTGTTTTGTAATATGGGAAATACCAGAAACAACCAGAGTCCAAGAATATGTAAGAGACAAGTAAATAAGAGAACATCCATATGATGTAATAGTTTATCATTTATAATAATGTTTATTAAACACTGATTTTATAAAAAGGTAATGTGAAAAATTTATCAATAGAGGCATGTCAATGTGTAGAATACTAGAAGCACTGAAAACTTGTAACTTGGGTGGCTCAGCGGTTGAGCGCCGCCTTCAGCCCAGGGCATGATCCTGGGGTCCCGGGATCAAGTCCCATGTTGGGCTCCCTGCATGGAGCCTGCTTCTCCCTCTGCCTGTGTCTCTGCCTCTCTCTCTCTGTGTCTCTCGTGAATAAATAAATAAAATCTTTAAAAAAAAAAGAGAGAGAGAAAAGAAAGAAAGAAAGGGAGGGGAGGGGAGGGGAGGGGAGGGGAGGGGAGGGGAGGGGAGGGGTGGGGTGGGGTGGAGAGGAGAGATAACATCCATGGGCTCTGGTTTGTTGTTGGTTTTTCCTCCCCTCTTCTTTTTCCTCCTCTCACATTTTTCCAGAGCATATCCCTTAAAAACATCAGGCTGTTTAGAACTGGAGTTCTATCTAAATCTGAAAGCTTAGGAGCAAAGGTCCCAACAGGATGGGACCCCAACAGAAGTGCAGGCAGTGGACACATGGGGTCAAGGTCACCGTGGCACATCTGAGCTGGAAATTTTTGTTTCATATACTTCTCCGTGTATTATATTTTACAGTAAAAGGTCCAAAGATGCTTAAGTAATCTCCTTCAAGGCAGAAATCATCACCACTTAAGTCATTACGTTTCCCTCATCCTTTGCACATATTACTAGCTACATACACCCAATAGACACTAGATGCATTTAATAAAATGCATTATCAACCAGTTCTTAAGCTTGAAAAATTACCCCACTTACTGTGACACATAACTTACTGTCTCTGCTGTGATGCTAAAGCCTCTTACATTTAAGCAAAAAATTCCACATTACCAACCGCCCCCTCCACCAAACCACCACCGCGTGTTGTACAACGCATCTCTGGTCTCTTCAACTCAAAGACCAATCTGCGCTACCCACTCATGGAAAAGTCCCGTCTCCCAAATGATGGGTCACCAAGTGACACAGTGAATAGAACAAAACGTGAGAAAAGCAGAATGTACAGAATCAAGAAAGAACAGTGGAACGTACAATACCGAGATAAGGAAGGAAATGGATAAATTACGAGCACAGTACACTTCCCCGGGCTGAAGCTAAAACCATTTTTCAAAATCCAGCTAAACAAACAGCTGAGATGTCGAGCTGCACTTTTAGTCCTGGGTCTCCATCATTTTCTGTGCCATTCCTGTCTAACATCAAAGAGATGCATTACTGGGCAGCCCGGGTGGCTCTGCGGTTTAGCGCCCCCAAGGCCTGATCCTGGAGACCAAGGATCAAGTCCCACGTCGGGCTCCCTGCATGGAGCCTACTTCTCCCTCTGCCTGTGTCTCTGCCTCTCTCTCTCTCTCTCTCTGTGTCTCTCATGAATAAATAAATAAAATCTTTAAAAATAATAAATAAATAAATAAATAAATAAATAAATAAATAAATAAATAAATGAGATGCATTACTTCACTCTTAAAATATAAACAGCCTGTCCAATGCAAGGAGGGATGATTAGATTAGGTGGTCGCCACCAACTCCAAAGTGAAGGGTCACTAAAAAAAATTAAAAATTAAAAAAATAAAGTGAGGGGTCACTGGGGAAACTGGCAATCCGAATTTTACGCAAAACACACCTGGGAGGGAGAAAAGCCTGGAAAAAGCCGCAAGTTGAGCCGAGTCAGCCAGCTCTTAATTGTTTCTCTAATAATTAAGGCAAAGGCTCGGAGGCAGGTACACGGGTTCACACAGGTTCAGAAGTAGCAAGTGGGAAAATGAAAATAAACAAAGCCTGAAGTTCACAGCAGGGCAGCGGAGAGACAGGATGGGTTATTTTTGTGTTTTGTTTTGCCTGTTCTTTCCAGCATTCAGACTCACACCTGTTCAAAAGGCCTCTTGCACAAATAGCGATAAACCCCCTGCTCCCAAACACCCACCGTGTTCCACGATTTCCCTTGTGAGCTTCTCGGTATCTGAAACTTGGAATCCATTTGCCCCAAACACACATGAAATCTCCAAAGCTGATCCACAACTGTCTTTTTTCTTTTTTTTTTTTTTTTTCCACAACTGTCTTTAACTCCCACCGTGGCCGATGCGCCACACGCTTCATCCTCTGGAGGTGGCCGAGACCCTGAGGCCCCCACAGCTGTTCCTCGGGGAGTGAGCAGGCCTGGGGCCCGGCCGCTCACAGCCCGGGCATCTGCCGGGGCTCCCACCCACCCACCTCCAAGGAGAGTTTTTTTTGTTTTTTTTGTTTTTTTTTCTTAAAAGCTTGAGAGCCCACTCTGCAGGCCTGTTGCTCTCTCCTCCTGCAAGAGGTTGGGAGGAGAGTCGGGGAAAGAACAGTTGCCTCCGGTCCCCGCCAACAGGCCAGGCCAGCCACCAGAACTTTCTATCTCCCCTCACACAGGTCAGCTGGCCCAGGTGAGGGGTCAGCCCCCAAGCTCCAAAGCTCACTCTACTGGCTACTAAAGGACTGTTTCCTTCTTCTTGCTTGCTTCTACTTGATGGCTGAACACAAAACCAAAAAAAAATCCTATTTAAGAGAGGGCCAAGCGTGGCTCCTCCTATCAACATGTGGGGGTCCGCTTTGCAAATGAGCAGCAGGTATGAGGATGAAGCAGCTCCTGCGGCTCTCCCTCGCCTGGCTCTGCTCTCTGGAGGGACACAAGTCTCCCCACAGCTGTGTCTCTCCCACAGGCTACCCGTGAGGTGGCTCAAACTAAGGCATATATGGCTTCTCACACCTTTTGAGACCAAAATGGTCTCTAGGGGAGCTGAGCTCACAGAAAGAATCTCCCCTGACTCTCCCCATCAAACCCACAAGCTTCAGTCTATCCGACTTCACGAGAACCAAAAATCTCAAAGATGATACGTCAGACCTAAAGGTCTTACCAGAACGCAGAAACCTGAGGGAGCCTTGCTGCTCATCTGAAGCAGCTGTGCACATTCTGGAGCCAGGTGTCCAAGTTGGACCACCCCCCCCCACATCTAAAGGGAGGGCTGGAGCCCATGCCCTCCCACTCCCCAGGGACCACACCCCCCCATCCCCCTCCCCACTGACACATTCTCAGTACCTACATACTCACACCTCAACCAGCTTGAAACAAAAATAACTTCTATAACCCCACCCACTGCAAAACAGCTCCTCAAATTCTACACGCCCACCCCCCCACACACCCCATCAACCCTCACCCTCAAAGCTCACAAGGCCCCCCAACTCTTCAGCCTTCTCAGGGACCTCAGGCAGGGAAAGGGCCAAGTATTTAAGATCCAGAAGCAGGGGCGCCTGGTGGCTCAGTGGTTGACTAGCTATGACCGGGAGTGAGTCATAAGCTTCTGAGCCTCAGTTTCCTCATCTATATAATGGAGATAACAGTAATACCTTCATTATAGAGTTTTAAAAAGGATATTTCTAAAGTCCTGAGGAAAGGGTGTGGAACACAGGAAGTACTGTGTTAAGTAGAAGAGAAAGTGTATGCGCACGCCATCTATGACCACTCTGGTCATTACTGCCATTCCACTCCCAGAAGCTTTCCTTCCAGAAAGCTCAACACCACAGCACGCTAAAGACAAATGATCTTTAGGATGGTCCCAAGTACCTCCACTTCAGATATGAAGAAATGAAGGAAGTTAAGAAGAGAGAGGTGAACTTGCCCAAGGACCCACTATAATTAAAGCCCAGGGGGGCACATGGTGGCTCAGTCAGTTCAGAGTCTACCTTCAGCTCAGGTCAGGATCTCGGGGTCCTGGGATCAAGCCCCCTCCCTCTGCCTCTGCTCTCTTGCTTCCCCTCTTTTTCGTGATTATTTTTTAATTATTTCTTAAATAATTAAAAAGCCGAGCCAAGATACCCAGGGGGTTAACTTCATGAACACTCCCTGCAGCACATCCAGCAGGCTATCATTCGTCCACAGTGACCCAGGTACATCTTCCACACACCTTGCAGGTACAGAGTTTTCGTCCATAACCACACAGCCCCAGCTGCTCCCTCTGCCCAGACACAGAGAACTTCCAGCAAAGTATATTTTATCAACTCACATTCACATCCTGTTTAATCTTGCAACAGCCATAGAGTGTTGCTCTTTTTCCTCAAAGTAGATGTGAAGTGGTCAAATGAACAGACCCATCCAGAAGCAAAGCTGGGTTTCACTCAATCCAACCCAGCCAGCTTTTCATTTCTGCCAATATTGTCTCAGATCCGGAAACTGAGCAGGAAGGAACATCTGGCTCCCATCTTGCTTGTTCACCCTCATCTTCCCGCTCTTTCTTGGAGCCAGCCCAAGTCCTGTCTCTCACCTGACCAAGCATTCTCACCTCAAGGAATGATCTCCCCCATGCTTTTTAAAAACCCTTCTTTTTTTGTTTTACATTTTGTTTTCTGGAAGACCAGTAAAATATAGATGAGGAGCCAGAGCAAGTCTAGAAATGCATCTTTACCAAGAAACATTGTGAAGTCAAATTAGAGTCTGTGAAGAACAGCCCCATCAACTTCTGAAACCCCAGAATAACTACTGAGATGCCTCCCCGGCCCCCACCCAGTCTTCCTTCACCCACCTTCATCACTTCCCTGCCCACCTGCATGACAGGCCCTGGAGCGCAGCCACATGCAAAAACGGTTTGGTTTGAAGCTAATTACTGCAATCCCAAAACACGGTTTTTCTCTGCTTATAATATTTTTAGATTAAAGGAAACTTGAAAGGCCACAGAAAACTACTTTTTTTCAGGCAAACTCAAAGCTCAAGGTAACTGACCTTTGAAACAAGCTTTTGGGAGTCAGGTTTTAAATTAGGAACTTTCTGGAGAAATCCGTGTTCTGTGGACAACAGGTAGATGCTGATTATAATACCATCTGCAAAGGTCCCACCCAACCCTGAAATCCATCTCATGGTTTAGTTTCTTTTAGGCAAAAAAAGAAAAAAAAGTTTCTCAACCTCAGTACTACTAACATTTTAGTCCACGCAAGTCCTCATTGTGGGGGCTGTCACATGTAGCACAGAATGTTCTGCAGTATCCCTGGTTTCTGCCCACTAGATGCCGGCAGCTCCTCCCTCCCCAGGTGGGACAACCAAAACATTCCCGGTTGAGAACCAGTGTTTTAAGCAAAAGATCCCAAGGAAGCCAAAAATGGAAGCTGCATGGTCAAGAAAAGGGCAATACTCCAGAATCGTACCCTAGGTGGAGGCTGAAGTAACCAGGAAGCACTTCCTGGAGCAGAAAACCCCAAGGCTGGTTCACCATGAGAAGCACCTGGGAGCTTTTCAAAGTACAGATTCCTGGCCTGCCCTCACCCTTCTAAATCAGAAGCTTTGACACCTGAGAATTTCATTCTGAAAAAAAAAGTTCCTGGAAGAGCTCCATAAGCAAATACCAAACTGTACTTACGGACAAGCACATGCAGTACACAGGAGTCCAGTGTACTGAGGTGTATCGTGTACCCTGAAATAGATCCACAAGGGGCACCTGGGAGGCTCGGTCGGGTGAGCATCGGCCTTCAACCCAGGTCACGATCCTGGGGTCCTGGGATCGAGTCCGCCCCATCGGGCTCCCTGCTGAGCACAGAGTCTGCTTCTCCCTCTGCCTCCCACTCATGCTCGCTCCTTCTCTCTCTCGCTCAAATAACTAAAATCTTTTTTTTTTAATATTTCATTTGTTTATTCATGAGACACACAGAGAGAGACACAGGCAGAGGGAGAAGCAGGATCCACGCAAGGAGCCTGACGTGGGAATCGATCCAGGGTCTCCAGGATCACACCCTGGGCTGCAGGCGGCACTAAACCGCTGTGCCACTGGGGCTGCCCTAAATAAAATCTTTTAAGAAATAAGTAAAATAGATCCATAAATAAGATGGACAGGGGGCATAAATAAGTAATAAAGCTGGTCGAGTAGAATGTTAATTGTAAAATCCAGAAAGTGGGAATATGAATGTACACTCTCTCACTTTTTCTGCAGACTTGCCATTTTTCATAATAAAAAGCTGGGCAGGGGGTGCGGAAGTACTTCTGATGATCAGCAGGATTTGAAAAACCACTGATACAAAGTGTGCCCAACTTCTCTCTGGTTGAAGGACACAGGCCTAATCTAACCTCTCACTTTACTCATTACACAGTAAGCCAAGGTAACTGAAGAAATTCACAAAAGTGGATCCAAACCTCAAACGGGATTTTTAAAAGTCGGCTGGCCCTTTCCCCTCTGCGACTTTTTATTTTAATGGAATATTATAATATAAAGCAGAACCAGGTTGACCGCCTTTCCTAATTCTGTTTAGTTTTTCTAGTGAACAGCCCCAAGCCTGAGGCAGGTTCTTCACAGCCTACTGGTGCTTTAATCCTTCACTGTGCCTCAATTTTAGAAAGGAAGGGTTTGCTTTTCATAAGACACTAGCCACTAACTCCGCCTCCCACACTGCAGTTTATACAACTCAAATTACTAACACCACGCCAGTCTGGCTTCGGCCCAAAATACACCATCTCAGGCTCACATACTTGTGGGCTTCTCAACTTACCAAAAAATCCTGACCACAAAAAAGTGGACGGACAGGTAACATTTCCACGGAACCACAATTCAAGCAATCAAGGGAAACACACTTTGGTAATCTAGTGCCTGACATTTATCAAATGGCATAATCATTTCTCTTGGTAACAGCAATGGTTATTTTCCACGGTGCTTTGTGCCAACCTGATGATTGATTACTTTGTGCAGCTCAACCAGAGGAAAAACAGTAACGAAGTCCACGATCAGCTACCTGAGAAAAAAGTTCTTAAAACCACCTCCTGGAGTCTTAATCCCTTTATCGCCCTTTCATTGTCTACTACAAGAAATCCCTGCTACCATGATGTTCTCTGCTCTTGATGCTGTTGGATAAAGGGGACCAGAGCAAAGCATTCTCCCTCCCAAGAGAGCAGTGGGGAAGAGAAGCCCATAATAGAAGGTATTTGAGACAAGGAAGGTCATTACATAATGATCAAGAGGTCAATCCAACAAGAGAATATAACATTTTGTAAATATTTATGGACCCAACTTAGGAGCATCTAAATATATAAAGCAAATATTAACACACCTAAAGATAGAAACAGACAGCAATACAGTAATACTGGGAGACTCTGACACCCCACTTCCATCAATAGATCATCCAGACAGAAAATCATTAAGGAAACATCAACTTTAAATGACATTGTAGACCAGATGGACGTAACAGATGCACGCTGGATGCTCCATCCAAAGCAGAACACCTTCTTCTCAAGTGCACACAGAAAGGTTGGGAAATACATGCAGGTTTTTGATTATGTCTTACCAACCGTTTGTCCATCCAACAATTCACCAGTAGAGAAGTCTTCCTTCCCTGCACCTCCTGCTTTCACATTTCCCATGTGTCCCTGAGCCAACCACGTGTCACATACTGAAACTTTACAGCCAATACTGGCTGGAGATCCTTGGATCCTCTATGTACCTGTCATTTGGGCTTCATCTCCTTGCCTTAATATGCAGCATTTCTTCCCCATAGGGTAACTAGCAAAGGACAAGAATCTGTTTCAGTTTTTTTGTTTTGTTTTAGTTTTTAAAACAAATCATCCAGGGTGCCTGGGTGGCTCAGCTGGGTGGGTGTCTGCCTTTGGCTCTGGTTATGATCCCAGAGTCCTGGGATCAAGGCCCATGTCGGGTTCTCTGCTTAACGGGGAACCTGCTTCTCCCTCTCCCTCTGTCCATCCCCCTGGCTTGTGCGCTCTCTCTCACAGTCACACTCTCTAATAAATAAAATCTTTAAAAAAAAATTATCCTGGGGCGCCTGGGTAGCTCAGTGGTTGAGCATCTGCCTTCGGCTCAGGTCATGATCCCAGGGTCCTGGGACTGAGTCTCACACTGGGCTCCACATGGGGAGCCTGCTTCTCCCTCTGCCTGTGTCTCTGCCTCTCTCTGTGTCTCTCATGGATAAAATATTTTTAAAAAAATGATCCTTGCTTACTTTGTAATCATTTGCTGAGCATTGGGGTCTCATGGCATCCATCATGCAGAAGCTTTTTGACAGCCTCAAATTACCTAAGACCATCTCTACAGCTTTTCCTCCTCATTGTGCTAATTTTTTGTATCACATGATTTGGGGAGGCTAAGAACAGAATGATTCACTACGTATAGTGAGAACGGGGAGAAACATCACTATATCCAACACCAAAGGCAGTTCAGGTTCACGTGTTAGGTAGAGGTGCACCAGTGGCCCTCGGCCCCTAGGTCCCTCTCAACTGCAGAATGGAAGCACATCGCTACGCTGCTCCTTTAATCCAGTGACACAGAAGCAGGCCCTGCCAATGGCAGTAGGGAGGACAGGGCAAACAAAATGCAAATTTAAGAATTCTGCACAAGGAACAATGCCCAAAGTGTGCACAAGCCAGACAGTGAAGCCTAACGCACTGTTTTCCTGACACCTCAGCTGCATGTGATGTCCCCTTACTCTTAACTCGGAGATTTAACTCAGTGTTCACCCTTTTCAAGTATACAATTCATTGATTTTTTTTTAAGATTTTATTTATTTATTCATGAGAGACACAGAGAGAAAGGCAGAGACACAGGCAGAGGGAGAAGCAGCCTCCCTGCAGGGAGCCCGATACAGGACTCGATCCCAGGACCATGCCCTGAGTCAAAGGCAGATGCTCAACCACTGAACCACCCAGGCATCCCTACAATTCATGGATTTTTAATACACTCACAAAGCTGGGCACCCAGCACCTTTAGATAATCCCAAAACATTATCATCACCCCAAAAGAAACTCTATACCCTTTACAGAAACTTCCCATAAACACTAAACCACCTGCCTGTCCCTGTGGATTTGCCTTTATGATCACGTCAAATCAATGTGGAGATGGCACCTTGATGGCTCAGTTGGTTAAGTGCCTGACTCTTGATTTCAGCTCAGGTCATGATCTCAAGGTCCTGAGATGGAGCCTGCTTAGGATCCCTCTCCCCCTCCACCCCTCCCCACCCTCACACTCTGTCATGAGCCCTCTCTCTCTCTCTCTCTCTCTCTCTCTTAAAAAAAAAAAAAAAAAAAACATAGAACCTCAAATAAATGTGTGGCCTTTCATGCCTGACTTCTTCTATCTACTATAGTATTTTCAGCGTTGGCCCGTACTGTACCATTTATCTGTTGCGTACTCCTTAATGGCAGGATAATATTCCATTGCACAGAGAGAACACATTTTGTTTATTCATGCATGTCCTAGCACTCTGTTGAAAAACAACAGACCGTAAACCTAAGGATTTATTTCTGGACTTTCAATTATTCCACTGATCAATATGGCTGACTACTGCAGCTTTTGTAGGAAGTTTAAATTGAGAATTGTGATTACAACCATGTCTTCTTTTTCAAGATTGGCTATTCTGAGTCCCTTGCATTTCCATGTGAATCTTAGATCAAGCTCGTCAGTTTCTACAAAAAAAAAAAAACAAAAAAAAAACACACACAAAAAAAACAACAAACCCAGATGGGGTTTCATAGGGATTTCACTGAACCTGTAGATGACTTTGAGGAGTACTGCCATGTTAACGATGTAAGTCTTCCAGTCCATGAACACAAACTTGACAATGTCCTACAGGTCACTACGCTTCTGTTCATGTTTCTATTCTTCTTCTTCTTGTTCCTCATACTGGAAGATCTCAATTGACCTGCTTTCAAATTCATGGATTCATTCTTGGGCCAGCTCAAATCTGCTGCTAGTCCCTCTAAGTGAACTTTTCAGTTACTGTACTTTGCAACTCCAGAATTTTTTAAATAATCTGTACCTTTCCTTAGATTCACTACCTGGTGAAAAATCACTCCACTTTTTTCCTTTAATTCTTTAGACATGGTTTCCTATAGTCCTTTGAACATATCCATCATAGATGATTTAGGATTTGTGCAGACCACCCAGCATCCAGGCTTCCTCCAGGACCATTTCTATTAATTGCTTTTTTCCCCCTCTTGTATGGACTGGCCATATTCTCCTTTCTTTTCTGGATATCCCATAATTGTCTATTGAAACCTAAACACTTTCAAGAATATAATGTTTCAATTCTGGAAATCAGCTTCCAGAATTATCACAGATCCAGCAGTTTGTTATTATTGTTGCTGTTTACAGAATTAGTCTAAGAAAATCACTAAAGTCTGTATTTTTGTCATACACGGCTCCTGATGTCTCTCAGTGGTTTGCCAATGACAGGACAACTCTGAACCGGTAAAACCTTCCAGCCTTTACCAAGGGCTTCTGCATGTTGCTGGGGTGTGCCTTCCGTGCTGTCCGACAGCTTGTAACCGCCTTAGTCTTCCCTTCTGCTTGCACAGAGCATCAGGGTCAGCCCCAAGTGAGAACTTCGGGCCTTCTCAGGTCTTCCCTGGGCACGTGCAAAGCCTTGTGAATTCCCAGAAACTGGGTTTCTGGAGTTTTTCAAAGTCCCTGATGGACATTTCACTCTCAGGTTTTTCTTGTAGCATATTTTGCTCAGTTACTTGTTGCCCCTAACCAGCAAGACCATCTCAGAGAGCCGAGATTAAACAACTGCATCTGACTGTTGACAACAAACACTGCGTAGCACCCCCTACACAAAGGGAATTCTAAATCAGGTCAAGTAAAGACAAGCCTTAAGACTGGAGCTTTTTTTTTTTTTTTTTTAAGATTTTTTGTTTATTTATTCATGATAGACACACACAGAGAGAGAGAGAGAGAGAGAGAGAGAGAGAGGCAGAGACACAGGCAGAGGGAGAAGCAGGCTCCACGCAGGGAGCCTGACGCGGGACTCGATCCCAGGTCTCCAGGATCGCGCCCTGGGCCAAAGGCAGGCACTAAACCGCTGAGCCACCCAGGGATCCCCAAGACTGGAGCTTTTAAGCAAGCTGTCAGGCAAGTCAAATCGGGACATTTCTTGGAGGAGCAGGCTTTGAGGGAGCTCCAACCTTCTTTTCTGCCCCATCCGGTGGCTACTCGAAGTTTCCCCAAGTACCACACTCGTAAGGCTGTCAGCTTTCAAAGCCACAGTGCAGCTGAGGCCAGGTGAGGAGTGGGATTGGCACAAGTTAAAACACCACCGTTCCTATTGACGTTCACTATTCCTGCTGAGAGATCTCATGGTTTTTCTTGAATAAGTATTCCTCAAATTGTTGCAAGTCTTTAGCTAAGTCCTGAGAAGGTTGGTATTGATAGCTGTTGCCATTGTTCTCAACGCACTGGTGGTGGCACACACTTTCAGAGGCCCTTCCTACTCTGCCCATACTGGAATTCCAGAGGCCTTCTCTTTATGTTTGCATGAAATCTTAGCGGAGTATTTACCATCATTTAAAACTCAGTATAACTGTGTCACCCAGCATTACAACATTCACACTTCCTATTTGTGTTCTGGGAGACTGCTACTTTTAAAAGTATGCACAAGAAAGACGTGGAAAATTTATAATCACTGCCTTCTATCCAGCAAAACTTTCTTCCCGGCGACTCCCTAGAACCGACCACTTCCTAGAGCTCAGCTTAGGAAAGAGAAAAATGATTAGAATCTACAGTACTTTTAATAAGAATTTTCCCACACTGCTAAATTTATATCGCCTTCAATTTCTGAGAGTTGGTTCCTGGCAGGATGGCCCCAAGTGCAACTCTTAACATTGCTACTGCTCAGCTACTTGAAAAGCTGGGGAAATAGAGCCTTCCACACAGTCGTACTCCTCATGCCGTTAACCCTGCTGAGGAAGGGCATAAGAAGATGGTCCTAATTCCTGATAAACCATTCTAGAGAAGAGAATGTAACCAGGAGCTGGAGAGGAACACATCCTTTTCAAAAGGAGAAGGAAAGAGCCAGTGCTCCTGGAGGCCCCACTCTGTCTCCTACCAACTGGGCACTGCCATCACATCAGGCCCAACGCTGGTCCACAGCCATCCACCTCACTGACCTCTCTGAAGTGTCCACCTTTCTTCGAGGAGTAATGGGCAAAAAAGAGAGTAAATGGGGAGTGACCATCTTCCCTGCAGGTTTCCTTTCCGTCTCTCATACAGACATTCTAAGCCAACACCTAACACAGGACAATAAGAGAATCTGTAAACTTTTTATCTCCTTTATCACTTATATATGAATCCTATTCACTCTTTTTTCCTCACCTAGCACCCCCTACTTTGCAAGTAACCATCATTTTTCTCTCTGCTAAGACTACAAACAGGATTAAGAACAGCCATGGGGATGCTTCTGTTCTTTGTGTTTAACAATTGTGCTGCCTGGTTGCCCAACAGTGTGATCCCACTTTGCCTACAGGAAGCTCCACCCCCCTGGGCCCAATTCCCCACCTGGACACGGCCCGCCTGCACTCCCCTGCTGCCACCACCAGCTGTCATCTAGAATCCTCGTTCCCAGCCTGGCTCACAAGCGCCAAATGCCCAGGTCACCTCACTTCACCTCCGATCTGCATAACACAGTAAGCCACTTCTCTCTCCAGCTGCCACTACTCAACAGCTCCATGGGACGTGAATTAGATATCAGAGAAAGAACAATATATGTGGGCGGTCACAAAAGCACTCAGAGTCCTCACAGAGCTTCTGGCCTCCTAGCTCAGGCTCATTTCTGAGCTAAAAGACCCCACTCCATTCCATTCTGTAAGTGCACCAGGTGATCCAGATGTCCCCTAAGAGCCCCCACAGCCCCCACCAGGTGTGCTAGAGGGTACCAGGGAAGGCAGGTGTGCTCCCACAGGCCCTTACAGTGATTCACCTCACCCTCCCCTCTAGCCACTGCTTTGACTCAATTTAGTTCATACCCTGAAAACCCCTCAAACAAGAACAAAGGGTATCCGAGAGCTGAGCAGTGATACCAGGATACTCTATCATTTCCCTTCATTGTCACCCTTCATGGCATCAGCTGCATAGACACATCCTCACTGGTGGGTTCAAACACATGCAAGTGTGGTATGTGAATTTGGACTTTCATCTAGGCCTGTTGTAAACCAGGACTAGACGCCGCACCAGAGTCTCCATGCCACTCTGCTTCCACGGAGCCACGCTTGGTGGTGCGTGCTCCTCACCTGTTCTGCTGCTGTTGGGTCTTGGCAGAAACTAAAATGCATTTAAGTTCACTTTAAAAGAAAGGGCTTTAAGATGCTTACACTGGTGAGCGTACTGAGGATCATTTAAAGATGACAAATTCTGAATCCACCGTGGGCGTGTATGAGGGATCTAAGTTTAGAAACCTCACAAAAATCAACCCAATCCCCAAACAAGCGTGTAGCACTCGATGAGAAAAGCACTCTCTCAGCCAGTTACCGAATTTCCCAGTGCCTAGAAATCAATGTCCCAAGTAAAGCCCCAAAGAACCATTGAACTTCTATGAAAACAGAGGCTTCAAAACAGGATTTACAAAAGGCTTCCAAAAATATCATGAGATGTAACAGGAAACAAACAACTGAACTGACTTGGGAAGGGAAGGGGGTGGTGGGCAGAGGGGGGATGTGTATTTACTTCTGTGTAAGAATCAGGTAGTTTCTGCTTTGATGTTTTTCTGTTTTGGTTTTTTTTTTTTTTTTTTTTTTTTGCTTTGACTTTTGTTAAAGAGTTATGCGAAGTTTCTTTCCTGATACTAACCCTACAAGATATGCATCTTAAAGAACGTGGCTGGTTCTTTCTGAATTACAGCACAAATAACTCTGGTGCGCCATCCTAGCCACCCTGGGACTCTGAACACTTTTTTCAATAGAAAGTCCTCATTTAGCACCTTCTCAGACCTTCTCTACTGGAGGAGTTGCCATCAGAGCCCATATCCCGTTATATCCAACACCCTGAGGGGTGGACAAGTATGCTTCTCCCAGGGGATAAATTAAATTTCTAGAAACAGCTTCAAAGCCAACCATAGAAGACTAAAACGAGTGTTCAATCCAGTTAAGAGCATTTTAATGAGGTGTTACTATAAGGCAATGAGGCTGATGTGGACAGTAACCCGGCTGAGAAAGCAGTTTTGAAAGAATGAGGATTACCAAGAAATTCACTGACCTACAGTTACCTGTGAAGAGTCAAGATGAGGCCTCCCAAGAACCCACCTTGAATGGCAATGCTCATTTGGATGAGCAGCATCCAGCATATTTGTTAAGAAAATGTTCCTTACTGTCATCCCTAGTTAAAAGCCAAGGGTGAGGGACGCCTGGGTGGATCAGCAGCTGAGCATCTGTCTTTGGCTCAGGTCGTGATCCTGGGGTCCTAAGATGAAGTCCCACATCAGGCTCCCTACAGGGAGCCTGCTTCTCCCTCTACCAATGTCTCTGCCTCTGTGTGTCTCTCACAAATAAATACATAAAATCTTAAAAAAAAAAAAAAAGATAGCTTGAAAGCCAAGGGTGAGGGGAATTATTTTAAGAATACCAAAACTATTCAGGAAATGTGTGCAACTGTGTGTAGCTGGTGCCTCAGCTACCACTATGCAGGGCACAGAGACCCAAGCTACATCATGCAAGGGACTCCAGAGCCAGTGCTTGATTTTTGGCTGCCTTGGAGAAAACAAAATAAAACAAAAGCATTTACTATTTGGAAAATCGGGAAGGTCATCTGATGGTGACAGTGGAAGAAAGGCTGCTAAAGGAACGGAAAGAGGAGACTGAATGAATTATTTTACCAGGGAAATTTTCAGTACCAAACGTAAAGTACCAGTAAAGGCAAGATCTGTGTAAGATCAAACAGCAACAAATGCTTAAGGTGTATTAGATCTAATTGGCAATCTCAGTGTAGGCACGCTGCTGGGGCCAGGTGAGAGTCCTCCACGTTCTGACCCATCACAGCTGTGTAAGGGCAGAGCCAACAGACTACATCAGCTTTCCAAAGAGGCCCCACCGCCTACCATAAGAATTCCCTCCCTGCTGGATCCTACGTGAGAGCAGGGATCACACCTTGCACAAGAAGCCTCCAGCAATGATGACCTTCGTACATTAATACAAGCACGTTCTAGATCGTCTACATGGCCACCTCGTGTAACTGGGCACCCCAATGGTTTCTAGAGCTTCCACTGGTGCTTGTACTCATGCTCAAGAAGGCAGCAGTTCTGCTGTGTTTCCAGCTAACAGGACTAGAAGTCAAAGTTTAAGTCCAAGTCTTCGTGCTCCGGCACAGAGTACAGTAGAAGTCTGAATAACAGAAAAAAGGAAAACAGTAAGTAATGACCCCCCCCCAACTTCCCACATGTGGTAGGTCAGGAAAGGAAAACTTGTCCTAGCAGCCAGTACTTCCTGAGCACAGATGATAGCTGTGGTTTTAACAAAACAGCATCACCTGTCACCTTAAAAATCACAGTTCAAATGAATTAGGTTGAGAATTAGATTTGTAATGAATCTGTACATTGGTTTTCAGGATCATGATGGTGATACACTCATTACGAACATGTTTATTCCTTTGATGTTTAGACATATTTTAAGAAACATTATATGACAAACTAATTTAAGGCAACGTGGAGTTCTTACTAATGTTTTCTCTCTAAAGGAGGTCTACTTTAGGGACGCCTATGTGGCTCAGTGGTTGAGCATCCGCCTTTAGCTCAGGGCGTGATCCTGGGGCCCGGGGATCAAGTCCCGCATTGGGGTCCCCTCAGGAAGCCTGCTTCTCCCTCTACCTATGTCTCTGCCTCTGTGGGTCTCTCATAAATAAATAAATAAAAATAAAGGAAGGCTTTAGAAAAGCTTTAAAAAATACTGTATCATGCTGCCTGTGGTCTTCCCAGCCCAAAAAGGAAACACAATTAATTGTTCTTCCCAAGGCAAGGAATACAGAATAAGGTCTTCCTCAAGGGGAAATCGTTGGGCAGAAAAAAAGCTAAGCCCCACCAGTTAACCACTGAATAATATTAACGTCAATATAGTGAATAAACGTTTGTTATCTTGATGGTTATGCCTCAATATTGAGCCAAATTTATAAGCGTTCCTTTCACTGATCATGCCCTCAACTTATCAAAACTTCCTACTTCTATTTTTGAATTATGCTTGTGAACCTAACCAGGGGTCTGAAAAGCAGAAACTACATGAGTTCAAGGCTGAATGTGGTATAATCCAGGCTAGCAACCCTTAACACGAAGATGGCAGCAAACAATAAAGTTTTAAGTCCTCCTTTTCTCATTTCCCCCACTTTTACATCCATCGGTGCCATCATGAGAACATGAACTCTCCCAACATAAAGCTTGTGGCTCTGCTGTTGGCTTCCCAAACTCCAGGACAGGCTCACCCTTCAGTACCCTCTTAACCATCTACTTCTGGCAGAACCGACAACAGATTAGCAGGTGCAGCAAATAGGACTTCCCCAAAGCTTGAGCAGAAGAGCCCCATCTGCTTCAGGCCAAGAGATTCAATGGGTGAAGGACAGAGACTTCATGTTCACCAAACGGTCCCAGCAGCCCAACCACTAGGGCATCGTGTGGCCAGCAAAAAATAAGATTACACAACCCAAAGACTGTTTCAAACAAACAGTTCATGCCCATAAAAGCTGCTATTCCAATTTCAGTGGGGCAGCCTCCTTCACATCACCATCCAAGACTGTATCCTAAAATACATAACCTTGAAAATATCAATAATATGATATCCTGGAGGGTTCAACAGTAAGAACTTGGTCTCAAAGCTCTAATGTCACAAGCTACCAAGGCAGCTTTGAATACATGCAAAATCTGCCTGGGAGCTGGATAATAACCACTGAAAACGGGCAGCCCCTGGCAAAATTAGAAACCCCATTAGAAAATTAGCAATTAGCCACTGTATCCTTAGCTACCAAAAGCAATCTGGTCACTCTAGACCATGCTAAAACGGATTCTCAAAGAGGCTCCTTAACCTCTGGCAAATCAATGTATTTTTATATTTATCTCTAAATCCAGAGCAGTCCTGGAGGGTCTTCCAAATTCCCCTCTTCATGTTATCCCTTCCCAAAGGGATAGTTAGTAATTAAATTACTAAGAGGAGGGGCTGCGATAGTTCATACGCACAAGCAATAAACTGGGCTTGGAATTAAATTTTCGCATTTTTATCTTACTGTAAATTAACAGTAGTCTTTTTAAGGGAAAAGATAGTATGTGTTCCCATATTTAGACCTGCAGGGGAAGCCAACATCTAAATGATCACAGTTCTGTGAAACCCTCGCTGTAAGACCTTCAGCATCGGAAAATGCAGAGCTATTCGATCCTAGGCAGAGCCGAGTATAAATAACCACCTTCCTTCCTGCCTCCTCCTGTCTGGAGCCAGCGCCACAGAGAAAGAACCCCATGGTCCGATGTGCCTCTTCCTTCCACACACAGCAGTGTGAGGAATGAAAGCAGCAGGGAGAACCGAAAAGACGTGTCTGCATTCTGACATACGGAAGACACGGGTTCAAATTCCGACCCTGGCACTTGCTAGCTCCCTGGCTTAGGCCCCTGTTTCCCTCTATGCCTTGGTTTTCTCATTGGAAAAATGTGAAAGACGGGATTTCTAAGGTCTTGTGATTGGTTATGGGGTCAGTTAGGTAGCTATGTGAAACTGAAACACACTGGGGTGGGGGCTCCTCGGCCTGGGCACGACTGGCTTTCGGGGCCAGGTATTTCTTCGTTGTGGGGGATGCCCTGCACCTTGTAGGATGTGTAACAGTATCCTCTGCCTCTACCCACTAGATGCCAGCAGCACCTCCCAAGTTGTGACAACCAAAAATATCTCGTGACACAGCAAAATGCTGGAGGAGGGCAAGTCCCCCAGTCTAGAACCTTTATAGTAGGTATTTAATAAATGTAGGTTTCGGGGGCACCTGGGTGGCTCAGTGGTTGAGCATCACCCTTCGGCTCAGGGCATGATCCTGAGGTCCTGAAATCGAGTCCCACATCAGGCTCCCCATAAGGAGCCTGCTTCTCCCTCTGCCTATGTGTGTCTCTGCCTCTCTCTCTGTGTCTTTCATGAATAAATAAAATCTTTAAAGAATATTAATAAATAAATGCAGATTTTGGGGTGCCTGGGGGGGGGTTCAGTCAGTTAAGCAACTGACTTGATTTTAGCTCAGGTCATGATGTCAGGGTCCTGGGATCAAGCCCCCGCTTCGGGCCCCAAGCTCAGAGGGGAGTCTGCTCCAGGATTCTCCTTCTCCCTCTGCCCCTCCCTCCATTCGCATGCACTCTCTAAAATAAATCAATCTTTAAATAATAATTAAAAAAACAAATGTAGGTTTCTCCTTTCCCATCCATGCAGCTCCCTGAAACAAGAAAGGTGGGTGATTATGCCAGAGTCCTTCCTTTTTCTCAACCAGTAACCAATCCAATGCCACCTGCATCCTAAGTACCTCCTGCATTCACCCCGCGCTCCCCTCCCCGGGGGGTGGCCTCATTCCCACCACCTCCCTGGCCAGGCCAGCTGCATGACCGCCTACCGTTACTCACCTCACATCCACTCTCCCCCTGCACGGGGAGTGCTAGACAAACACAAATCGACACCATTTCCCAAACTGTCCCAGAGGACTGGTTCCTGGACAAGATGCACAGGCCTCCACATACAGCCATCCCCTCTTTGCCTTTCGGCCTGGCCCCCAGGGCCTCAGCAGCATCCTCCTCCCCCTTCCTGATGAAGTGCCCTGAGACACCACAGCGTGCTGGTTCCACCCATGGGCCTGGGAGCCGGACTGCCTGGATACAAGTCCTGGTTCTGCCACGTACTAGCTCTGTGACACTCTGAGCCAGTCAGTTCACATCTCTGTGCCTCAGTTTCTCGCCTGGCTGCAGTACAATGGAGATAGAAGGACCCACCTCAAAGAGTTGACATGAAGATGAGTGTTCATTTTTCTAAGGCCTTTATATCAGCACCTAGTAGGTGGAAAGTGCTCAAACTTTAGTTGTTCCCTTATTTTCATCTAAAACTCAGCTCAGGGGGCACTTGGGTGGTTCCGTGGTTGAGTATCTGCCTTCGGCTCAGGTCGTGATCCCAGGATCCTGGGATGAGTCCTGCATTGGGCTCCCAGCAGGGAGCCTGCTTCTCTCTCTGCCTGTGTCTCTGCCTCTCTCTCTCTGTCTCTCATGAAGAAATAAATAAATATATCTTTTAAAAAAATAAAAATAAAAAAATTAAACTCAGCTCAGAAGATCACTGTGTGAGGCTGGACACCCTGGCTTTTCCTTTCCACCTATCTTCACACCCCAGACCCCACAGCGGTGTCCTGCACAGTTTCTGCTGCTTCACAGACCGCAGCATGTGCAGTCGTTGTTTACTCACCTGTCTCAGATCAGACACCTCCCGGGAGCCAGAGCTGCAGGCCACGGGCCCTCCCTGGCCCTCCCCGGGCCCAGCACACCATCCAGCCCTGAGACTGTGTGCTCCATCCAAGACTCACACATCAATCTCATCAGATACAGCTACCAAAAAAAGAAATCAGTTTTAAGATCTTTTTGAACCCGAATTTGTTCATGCCACAGAGATTATCCCTTTTTTTCTAGTCTATGCCATTACTTCAAATTGTGGGGAAGGAGAAGAGGTTAAGAGCAAAATTCTACGTGAAAAGACTTCTTGCCTCTTCAAGCCCCAAAGAGGCAAATTCATTCGACAGAAGGCCATTGACTCGCCTTTGATCGTTCGACACACCCTGGGTTTTATTTTCCACAAGTTTCTAAAAGGGCAAAAACAAAGGCTGCAACTGTCATTGTCCATACCGGAGCACCTGCCTGAAACACCATTTTGCAGACACCAGAATCCAGGCTGCCTGGCAAAGAAGGGCATGGTCCTGGTTGCCTGGGAGTTAAAAATCACCACAATAATAAGACTGGGAAACCCATCAGTTGCTCCCTCCTGGAGCAACAGGGACATTATGGAATTTGGACTTGCCAACCCACCCACCCCCATCCTATCCATAAAACTGTCCATTAGTGGGCACTGCTGTCCTTTCCTGCAATTATTAACCTTTTTGTGTATTGAGACCAACCTCGGGACGCCTGGGGGGCTCAGTGGTTGAGTGTCTGCCTTCGGCCCAGGGGTCCAGGGATCGAGTCCCACATCGGGCTCCCTGCATGGAGCCTGCTTCTCCCTCTACCTGTGTCTCTGCCTCTCGCTCTCATAAATAAATAAATAGCCAACTTCATTCTAACAAAACTGCAGTTGCTTTAAAAAATATATAAAATATAACACTATAAAGGTGTTTTAAAGAGTCAGGGCCAGGGGAAAGAGAAAGTCAGAAGACCCCAGGAAGGGCACTGTGGCAACCAACTACTCATTAGAATAGTACTCTTCAGATTTAAAAGGTGGGAAAACCTCTCTCAGTTCCCCTCTGTGCTGACTTGTAGTCTCTGGTTGGGATTTCATCCAGGAGGCATTAACTAGGGGTACCCCCGTGGAGCTGGCTGCCCCAGGCCGGTTCCGGGGCCCAGCGCTGTGCTAGCTCCACCGCGTCTGGGGCTGACCCAGGGCTCGCGCCTCCTCAACTGCAGGACACTTACACTCGTGACCTCCATCCACCATCGTCTGGCCTCGCCGGGCAGGAGGAGGACAGTGCTGACAATGTTAGCATTTCACCTCCTCGGCCTGAGACGGCTGAAGGGCCACCTTTGCCTACACAGCCAAAGATGCCTTTGAATGCAGACCCAGAAACCCCAAAGCAGGATCACGCCAACCTCCCTGCCCAGGCTGACCCCTTCACTGCTCCAACTCCTCCCTCTATATCTGCTGTCTCACCGCCTGCTAGGCCCCCATGCTCCAGCCACTTTGGTTTCCTTTTGGTTCCTCCAGCTTGGTTTTATCTTGGGGCCTTCATGTTTGCTAAGCGCCCCTCACCCCTGCGCCCCCATCTGGAATAGTCAGTCTCCAAACCTCGAGGAGCTAGCAACACCTCATCCAGTTTCAACTCCACCCCTCGTCTATCCCCTATCACCCCTAGGCCTCTGGAGAGGGCCAGAACCTCTAAGCACCCAGGGGTAGGAAGGAGGGGGCACTCAGCCCCCAACAAGGACATGAAAACACATCGTAGGCATCTCCCTGATGCATGGATGGCAAATGCTCCAAACACACACCACGTCGCCTCACTACTGCAACCACTCACTGAACATTCATAACGGGCCCAATTCATGCTTAGTGGGGTCTTCTTTTGGGAAGAAGCATCTGAAAATAATCCCTATGTCTGGGTATCCCCCACAGTGTGACTTTTGGCGGGTAGGCCAGCCCCGGGTCCCACTACTGAAACCAAAAATTGAAGAACGGAGGAACAAGCCCCTCATATCCCCTCCCCTGCCAGCAACGGTGGCTGGGCCATGGGCCTCCAGGGCCTCCAGGAGGCGGGATGCAGAACAGATTCGTGCGGCAGGCCCCGGACTGCTCTCCTTAGAAAGGCCTGCTTTCAAGATCGGCCCTTGGCTGGTGTCTAAGACCTTGAATGGTAAACAGTTCCCTCCACAGATACAAAATGTTCCCTCAATAAGAAGCGTGCCGCACGGTGCCAACCATGTGGTTTATGCTGAACACCTACTTTCTTCCCTGGAGCTGGGAACGGTCGTGCGTGCTGGGCAGAGGGAGCTTCCATGAGCAGTCCCCGATAAGAACCCTGGGCGCGGAGGGTCTACTGAGACTCCCCGGTAGACAACACTTCATACACGTTGTCACAACTGCCACTGGAGGAAATTAGGCGCATCCTGTGTGCCGCCACTGGGAGAGGACACTTGGAAGTTTGCAATCTGGGGTTTCCTCTGCTCACTACAGGGAGCTGGTCCTTTTGATTTTGCTCTATATCCTTTTACTGTAATAAACTCTAACTGTGAGTATAACAGTTTCTGGGTCTTGTGAGTCCTTCTATTGAATCACCGAACCCAACTGGTTGTGAGCACCCCCAAAATGGGTAAGAAAGAGGAGACCTGGAGCAGCCCCAGCCAGAGGAGTGTCGCCACACGGCATTAAGACAGATCTGGAATGGGGTCATAGGTGGCATTCAGGGCCAGGGAGCTGGGGTTCTCTGGCTGTGATCTGGGGTGCCCAGCTTCCCTTGGTCCCTGACTGCTGTCTAGGCCTGGGTCTCCAGCTTGACAGGTACTCCTATGCTATCTAAAATGCCGGGATGCCTGGGTAGCTCAGCGGCTGGGCATCTACTTTCGGCCCAGGGCGTGATCCTGGGGTCCTGGGATCGCGTCCCACATCGGGCTCCCTGTGTGGAGCCTGCTTCTCCCTCTGCCTGTGTCTCTGCCTCTCTCTGTGTCTCTCAAGAATGAATAAACAAAAATCTTTAAAAAATAAAATAAAATGCCTTCAATAAATCCCTTTGTACTTAAATTCACCAGAATTAGTCACTGTTGCTTGCAATCAAGAGCCCTAACTATAACAGATCTTGTATAAAAAGAAGTGCTATAAATAAAATGAAATAGCTGAGTCAGGGGGCAGGTAGAGAGTCCTATGGGCCCCACAATCCCAGTCTAGGGAAGTTGGTCATTCTGAATAGACAGAGCAAAGCTAGAGTGGGTTCAAGTGCCCGATTGGCTGCTGGACCCAAACCGTGTGCCTCTTCATTCAAGGCTACTTTCAAATTGCCTTGAGGTAGAAGCCATGGGAATGAACAGGGCAGAGAGACCAGTTACCAAGAACAGAAATTCTCAGAACCAGAGACTTCGCTTAGATAAGGTCACTGGCTCTTGCTACCAGTCCAAGGAATTGACTAGAAGCAAAAAACTCAGATGCTAAGTTTTCACAGGAGTAATACTGCCAAATATTCAGGTCAGATGACACTAGCCCAAGGCTGTTCAACCCCTAGACACACAACCCTAAAGCCCCAAACTCACACCCAGTAGGGCCCAAGAAGAGGCAGTCTGCCAGTGCCAGTTCAATCCAAGGGCAGCTGCAAAGGACAGGGACCATGGGAGAGTCTCATGCTGGGTACAATCCAGCAGAGCCAGGAGCTGCAAGACTGGCCGACCAAGCCAAGGACTTCTTGCTAGTCCTGGCTGCCAGCTACAACAGTTTTCTTCTTTTTCCCCCTCTCCAAGTGGGGGATTTATTGTATCCTGCTCTCTCTTCACTACTGTAGGCTAATGTTTGGGGGGGGGGGGGGGAACCTAACCTATTTAGGTGTAAGTCACTAGACCAGTAAAAAAAAAAAAAAAACTTTCAAACATAAGAGAAGGGACAATGTGTAACCCAGAGATCCTCGCAATAATTCAACAAATATTTGGGTTGTCTCCCTAGGGAAAGAGAGCGCATGATTTCACAGAGCCATGGGTATTTCTGAAGTGTATCGATCTGAAGGTAGATGAATTATCCAACGGGTGGACTGTAGGGTCATCATGGACTTCACCTCAGCTCAAGAGGTAGACCCTTAGAATGAAGGTCATTCCATCCCTTCCCTGGCACTGGCTAGTTGAGAGAGAAGCAGATGGGAGCCTCTGTGGCAAATGTGACACCAAGATCGCCTGGGATCGAAGTTTCTGGGAATGAAACTTGTATAATCCTAAGATCCAGGAAGCCACTCTGTTTCTTCTGCAAATAAGAAAAAAGAACATGGCTCTGATGGCCACTGGCAGCCAGCCTCAGACCAAGAAGGTCTCTGAAAAGGCCTAGACTTTAGACGGTGGAGTAGATGGAACTTGATTCCTTAATGACATCACCGGGCTGACGCATGTTCCCATTGTCCAGGTGGGCGCTTAACAGACACCTCGTAACTGAACGAGAGATAACATTCGTCTCCATGACCACTATCAATAACCCGCCACAATACACAGGCTGCCCCAGTGCACAAATTAACACTGGCCACGACTCAAGCACCACAATTCTGTAGGCTGCACCTTTGGGGGCAAGCAGGTAGGAGTGCAAGGAACTCACGCCACATGGCACACACGTCTCAACCCTAGGACACATCCTTAGGTCAGAAATATTAAGAGCAGCAGGAGTGGGAGGGGAGAGGACACACGCAGAGACCATTGTCAGATGACACATAACTTTCCCTTTTGTTCGAGAAGGGACCGCCATGAAACACGGACACGCCGATTACAGGTCTGCTCCAAGGGAAAACCAAGGACAGCTTCTAGACACTCAGATATTTGCAGCAATGACTACAGGTGTGCGCAAGTACCACGCTGACATCTAAAACCATTCAGGGATACACCAAGACTCTAAAGCAAAACCCAAAGACACAAAAAGAGAAAACAGATTTCAGTTGGGTTTTCACAGCACACGCACAAGGTCAGAGGACACACAATGCTACTGAAAGATTTAAATTACTCTTATGCACAGAAGGATGAAACTACAAAATTTTAAGTGTCCGCAGTGGAGGAAACGAAAGCTCTGTCCTACAAGCTGCAAGTTGAAAAGAAGTCTAATTTCCTGGTCACTCTGAAAAGTGTCCAATCCTTCACCTGTCCCTCCACTTCCCACCTCGGCGGGGAGCTCCGAAAAAGCACAAGTGGCAATCCCGAGACCTTGATACCCTTAAATAATGGGCACACAGCGGGCCCCTGACGAACATCTGCGCACCTGCACACACACCATCAGCATCTGTTCCGAGCAAGTGCTCTCGCTTTTACCCAAAGCCTGATGTCCTACAAGGGTCTGGGAGGTTTCTTTCCATCTCACTTTGAAACTTAGCTTTTACATTAAGAAAAACCTCCCTGTGGAAAAATAGAAGACAAACATAAAAAGGCAATGAAAATCACCTGTAATCCCTTTGCTCAATGATAACCACCGTGGACATCCTGGGATACACGCCCAGTCATTTGTCTCCATCCAGATATACTTCTAACCACAAGAGGACTGTACTGCAGCCACGATCTTGTAACCCACCTTTTCCAGGGATGTGAGTGGCATCTCCACGTATTAAATACTCTCCAATACCTCCCCACCCTGCCAGCCACCCCCCATGGCTGCAAGGGGCGCCTCTCTACCTCACTTCTCAAAGAAGGGAAGGAAAAGCTCTTAGTCCAAGGCCAAAGTGTTCTCTTTCGCTAATAAGTCAGTGAAATGAAGACATCCTTCCAAAGGTGGGCAAGCATGGCACATACCAATTTCTCCAATATCAGCATAAACATATTCTAGAACTCAAAAATCACAGGGGTCAGCTCCTTCCAGACAGAGCTTAATTCAAGAGTCACATTCATTTACCCTCTGGAGTTATTAACAAATGGGGGGGGGGTGGGGACACACAGCCGGTTCAAAGTTTAGAAAAGACCTGACTGCCACTGGTGCTTGCATCCAATTTTCACACCCAAGCCACAAAGCACAAAAGGAAGTGGAGGAGGATAAAAGGAAGCAAACAGATTCTCAGTTTTGCTTTTTCTTTAAACCTCACACACTCCTTCCCCTTTCCAACCCAAACTGCCAAAGATGGAGTTGGCACCAGGAGAAGCACCCGAAGATGAATCACTTATTAACTGGAGAGAGAAAAAAGATGGAGCCTTAGGAAAAAAGTAAGCTCGGGTTTTCATGCTCTGGTTCCAAAGGTAGCTGGGAGATTTGAGAGTAAGTATGTGGAGCTTTTAATTCCAGGAGATACACACTGAGAGCTTACGAAGCAAATTCTCTAAATAGCTTAGGCTTGCTTCTGTTGGGGGGTGGGGGTGGGGGGTACAACACCAGACCAAAACAACTTGTAATATTTAGGGGAAAAAAAAACACACACACATGCACACAAGACCTACGCACGTACATAAAACTAACCTATTCAATAAACATATTCACCTGAACAGGAAAAATTCCAAAGAGATCCTCATCTTCTACGTTACCTGTGACCCAAGCTTGTCTCCACTAGAGTCCTCACACTGGTGACTTCTAACACCGTTGCCAAAATGGACATGGAACACGTGAAATCCCACAGATCACTGAACACAGCCAAGTTTGCATGTTAAGGCGTCAGTTCTGAACAGATGTGCCGCAGAGGCGACCTGGTGGGACTTCCTGCCAGGTAGGCAGGTGTGGGCGACCTTCCCCAAGGGCCATTCTCTCCTGCCACGAGGACCACCGTGACGCTTCATGCACAACGGAAGCCCAGCTTCACCAAGTGCTCTAAAAGGCACGCTGCGACAGGTGATCCAGAGCTGCACCCAAGGAGAACGAGGACAGCAGGCTTTGAATGCAGCTGAAACTGGGAGAGTGCAAACTGTGCTAAGACCAAGACTCACAGGTGCACACAGCTTGGCCTTGGTCACTGCACCACAGCGTCCCCTCTGGGGTAGAAAGAGTACACGGCCTCTTCCCAGGGGACACGAGGTGGACACGGGCCTGAGCCCCCCAGGCCATCATCACAACATCACTCAGTGTGCCCCGGGAGCCTTGGTCCACCAGCACCCTGACACATCCCGGGTGATGGAACAGCACCCTGACCGGTGATGGCGAGTCCATCCTCTTCGTGGGCCCACTATCCCTACAGGCCCTTCCAAATTCCATCTTGGATTTCACATCACAGCCTCTCACACTAAAAACAAAGTCACTTTTGAATGGCCCCTTTCTCTTGGTGACTAGGAGGTATAAAACTATGAAATCTCTCAGTGGCCGCCTGCCTGCCAAGAAGTCACCCAACACTGAATTTGATGACAGCGAGGGAATCAGATAGTCTCACCACGAAATCTGGCAAGTTCTAAATCAATACAGGACTTTGGAGTCAAGGACAAAAAGTCGACTAGTGGGGCAAATTTAAGCTAGTTACCCCAGATTTGCTAATGGAACATAGCTTTCTCACCTAAAGGGCTTACAGTCATAGCCGGCATCCAGGCCACTCAGGTTCAGAACAAATCATCATAACCATAACGAGGCCCTAGGTATTCACGAAGTAAGTGTCCCAGATCTTTCCACCACTGGTTTTCTCTCTGCCAGATAGAGCCTGAGCCACAGTCTGCCCTCAGGAATCAAGAAGTTCCCCAGCAATCAAATACTCAGGAGTGGTGATAATTGCTGTCACTGACCTTCTCAAAGTCAACGACAGCAATTCCAGAATGGTCCACACAGAACTAGCATTTTTTAGAAGTCCCGACACACCCAAGAACAAAGGACAAGATCGTGGTTCTCAAAGGAACGTTTCTGTGTGCACGTTTGTGGGGGTTCTTCCCCTAGATCCAAACGCCTATTGTTCTTGCAAGTTAAATGTGCCAGGGATAAAAGGATGTCTCTTGATTGAAATATCACATTGACAAACATCACTTTCGGTGCTTTTGCTAATTTTTTTTTTTTTTTTTTTTTTTAGTTTGTAGGAAAATACTGGTTTCTAAATCTAGTTCCTTTATCTTCATCTCTAAATTCAGCTCTCATTGCTATATTCCGCCAACAGGCAACTCCCAAACAAGAGTAGCATCATGAAACAGTACAAACATTGCCACCTATAGTCAGAAAGTGAGATAGATTTGTTGATACGGTGACCTGGAAGAGAAACAATACGAAAAACAGAAAGTAACATTTGGCCACCTTCCTCGTGGCCTTCACCAATCCTACTATCCTAATTCTTACTTTCATCATTATTCGTATATTATTTTGATCCTCTTTCACATGGATCGTCAAAGGCATAGTTGGCTTTATTACCAATTAAACAGATCAGTGAGGCAAAACCACTTCAAACACCTACAGCATCAAAAACACTCGAAAACACTTAAGTTAAAATCTCATTTTCCCCATTTTCATCTAGGACCTGAAATTCAAGGGCACCAATAAAATCTGTTCAAACAGACCTATTAACTTAAAATAAGAATTTTAGGATGATCTCAATCGGTCCAAGAGAAACTGATTTGTTTCTCTCACCAGTCACATATGGCCACGCTCCTATGTTGTTTGAGTAACTGCACAACACAGAAAGGCGAGTAAACTGGCAATAAGCCTCAAGTTTCTTCCCTCACAGCAATATGAACCCAAAAGCACTGCTGCAGTGATGTGTGACGTCATTCTCTAACAGCACAGATGTCTTCCTGGAGGTTCCTCCTGAATGCATGTCAAGCATGTTGATGCTCCCAGTATCATGAAACAACTTTGCAAGAAGTTTCCTGGAGATGTAGGTCCTCCCTGCACTGAGATGTCCAACCAGTTCCCTTGTGTTCTGCTACGGTAAAGAAACCAAGATCGTCTGGGGATTTCCGTTTTGCCACGGTCCTCACCCCTTTGAACAAAATCATTTTTACTCTTTAAGGAAACTGTTTTTCAGTAATGAGAAAATTAAGCACTTAATAAAACTGAACATAAATTAAGACGTCAGTTTCTATAAATTCCATAGGACCCTTGAAGAAAATAAAAATTCAATAAGAGTAGAATTTAAGACAATACATTATATTCACCAATTTATAAAATTGCTTTTAAGTGTCACAACAAAACCTAGTCCCCTTTTAGGGTTTTTCTTAAACGTTAGCAATCGCGATGCAGACTGTAACTGGAGTAAAGCACATCAACCTAGGCACAAAGCACATCAGCCAGCTCTGCAAGGCTGGACTCAGGCATTTGGAGTTGGAACAACTGGGCAAGTCTTACCTGCCTCTACAAAACTGTTCAGCACCACCTATAGATCCAAACAATATCTAAACTAATTTCCAAACGCAATCTTGCAATTGTTTTGCACAGCTGCAAAGATGGCACGCAGGATCTCAAGGAATCTCTTGACATGGACCATTTTTTAAAAATTAACAGCTACCCTCAATTACTTACAGATGGCTATTCGGGTGGCCTATCTCATAGGCTCCCTGTTTCTTCTCCGCCAATGCCCAGTGAAGGGCATTTCCCTTATGCTACCCCTTTTCTCAGAAACAGAAAGGCAGCGATCTGACTGGCAACTGACTTCAAAGTGAAGGACTGGGGTACGAGTCCGAGAGCTGGCCCTTAACGAGAGTCTGGAATTCAGCAACAGCCTGAAATAAGGATGCTCCATAAAATGAACAGTGTAAAAAAATAATAATAATAAAATGAGCGGTGTATCATAGTGCAACAGCAACTTTTTTCTCTCTTAGAGGTACAGAAGATAATGGTGCATCTTAAGGTTGACAGCATCTTCAAGATAATATACCTAGGCCAAAGGTTAACCTTAAATGTTTGTTCTGGAGTTCAAAGAACCCTAAAACGATAAGCAGTAGAGGGGGTAGCAGGAACTGCAGCACAGCTACCACCTCCCCATTGTCCCCACAACGTGGACACAATTGTTGCCAGGTGAGAATGGAGCCCCAGTGAGGTCAGATTTTTGCCATTTTCTGTAAAACTTCCCGAGCTTTAAAGCACAGCGAAGACCATACTAAGCCAGCCTCCTGGTCAACTCAGACCTGCAAGTCTTCAGTTTACAACCCCTGATGTTTATCTCCACTGCAAATTAACTTCAACAACCCGGCTATGAAGACATCTCATGATACCTGGAAGACAGGAAGAATGCTACAAACCAGGCCTGTGCAATCAACAGAATGGAGTTCAAATCCTGACTCCATTCGTACTTACTGTGTGTCCTTCTAAGGGTCACCTAACCTCTCTGAGCCTCTATTCCTCATCTGTAAATCCTGGCACACCTCTTAGGAGGTTCGTGAGGATTACACGAGACAGCAAGTACATAAAGTTTGCTAACACGGTGCTAGATGCAGAGAAAGCATATGAAACATTAGCCAACTATTCTTGTTTGTATATAATGCAGAGGAAGGCTGTCAAAGTGCTATCCCACATCAGCCCGGCCATCTGTCTCATGTAACCACCAAAAAACTGCCGCATCTAATAAGCTGTCATTCAGACTTTAGTATTCCACCCAGAAATCTTTTCAATAAATGATACCTTTCTAAGATGTTCCAACAAAAAGACTTCACAAGGTTAACAGTAACACTCCGGAGTAAACTGCCAAAATGTGCTACAGATTGCCAAAAAAAATAAGCAAAATAAATAAAAACAAAAAGCACAACAAAAAAACTGCCCAGGAACCAAGCCAGATGCAGCAACTAGTCCAACTGTTCTAATTCCAAACCAAATCTGATGCTGGGCCCAGAGTCACAAGTTTTGCTAATTTGCTAATCTCTCAAACACCAAAGTCCTTCATCTGATGGCAATTTCAAATTTGGTTTCCCTAAGGTGACCTGATTCAAATCAGTAAATAGGAGCTTGAGCTCACTGAGGAACCTCAACAAGACACACAAAAAATAAACAGTACACGCACTCACACAAGCAAAGCCCATATTTAATTCCTCTCTTTCTACAAGCTGGAGAGACCTGGGAGCAAGATCCTGTCTTGGCATCCCCCTGCAATGCTTCATCACCAGTAGTACTTAGAGCTAAAAAATCTTTCTGAGATGGGACAGAAAGCTAAGTGCGCTCCAAACACGCAATGCTTTCCATCAACTTCCAATGAAAATACAAACTCACTTTTAAGAAATGTGCTAGGTATAAGGACACCTAGTTTGCTAAGAGATGTGTAAGATAGCTCTTATGTAGCAATCAACATATCTTCACGTGTGATGTTCGGCAGCACACCAAGTGTGTGAACTGAAGTGCACTCATACTTAACACGCCTTGGAAAAACAACCCTGCCATTGGTTTCATGAGCCAGTCTGCTTTAAGAGCCTGTTAAGATCTTTCATTTGTTTTCTTACACAGACTAATTCAGGGAGACAAAACAAGCTGTGCAAATTCAACAATTTGTTAATATTCTACGAAGGCATTCCCTGATTTTCCAAAGGCTAACCTGACGGTGCGATACCTCCCATAAAAAAAGCAAACACCATAGAAATGTGAAGTCATCAAAACAGTCTTGCCTTATTCCCCCCCTCCCCCCCCACTGGTAGAAGCTGAAAAAAGACAACAGATGCCACTTGTCTTTTGTAATCTAATGTGCGGAAGGAAGTTAATAGTCCCAGCAACATATCCATCACTCAATCAAGAAAATGGCCTTAGCACCTTGGGCTGTTCCCCACACCAGCCCTAAACACCGGTCCAGCGACGTGCAGGAGTAAACCCAGTCATACACATACACACGTATATACACACACATACCAATTCTGTTTATATTCCACCCTTCGCTTTCACACTGGACACCAGTTAAGGAGATCTGAGTTAACTAAAGAGGCAGGATGTGCCCTAGGTAGATGGTGACACTAGATATAAATGTAAACAAAGAACACACAACAGGGGCACGCAGAGAATCCATTCATCAAGTTGAATTTCTCCAAACACTCTTAATATATTTTTCTTTGGTGCGCTAAGAATCATGTAATTTAAAATTTACGAGAGACCAAAGCTGAAGTGCAGCTGTCTTCCCCCCACCATACCTCAAAAAGCCCTTTGTTTAGGAATGTCAGTATCTCAGCACCTTTCTAAAAGCTCACTGCCTGCCATCTAGGGCTGCTAATTAAATGGAGAAGTACCGAATGAAAGGGAAAGCTCCTCAAAAGGGTAGAGGAGCCGGGGAGGGGGAGAAACCCCTGGGTGAAAGCAACAAGGAGCCTTTTCACCACCCATCCCCAGGTAACTGCCTCCCCCCCTTCAAAAAAGGGGGAAATTACCTCGCCCTGAGCACAGCAGGGCAAAATAATCGAAAACGTAAATCACACATTATTTGCATTGTGATCATTCTTTGATAAAATACATACCGAGGCAAGCTTTAGGTAGCTCTGGCGAGAGAAAAAGAAAGAAAGAAAGAAAAAAAAAAAAAAGTCCTACCCCCAAACACTCTCCCCACCCCCAGGTAACTATTCCATTACACACTTACAAAGCACAGACACACGATTCCATTACACACTTGCAAAGTGCACACACGCACAATTCCATTAGTCACAAAGCACACACACACGATTCCATCACACACTTGCAAAGCACACACACACACACACGCACCCCCAACCAGGGCAGGAAAGCTGCAGAGAGAGAAGCCATCACGGGGCAGGTCCGGATAACAGCCTCTCCAGCAACCCCACCCCCAGCACCCGAGAAAGAGGGGACCTCGGAAAAGAAAGGAGGGGGAAGAAAGAGAAAGCCCGAAACCCTCGAATTTCCAGGCATCAACTTTTCATGAAACGCACGACCAGGAGAGGAAATACCTCCCCGCTGAGTAATGCACCGAGGGCCGTAAAGCGCCCCCGGGAGCCCCGCGCCCGCGCCCCGCCGACGGGCCCCCCTACCTGTCCCCGCCCTCCGGGGCCGGCGCGGGGTCCCCTCCGGGCGGGCGGGGGGGCGGGGGCCGCGGGGACACCTCGGAGGCCGCGAACAAAGCTCACCCCGCGCAGCCACAGCCTCGGGGGCGTGGCTTCCCGCATCTGCTTTATTAATAAGGGGGAGCGATTGAGCTTTTGTCTCTCCACCTACCCCGGGGGTGCCGGGCTCGGAAGCCGGGAGGGGGGGGGCGAGGAAAAAAAGGAAGAAAAGAAAAGAAAAGAAAAGAAGACATGGCAGGGCTGCGGGCTCCCTCCAAGTTTCCGGCGGCACCTGCCGCCCCTGGCCGCGCCCCCGCCCCGGGACCCCCGGGACCCCCGGGCGCGCCGGCCTCGGCCCCTGCCCCTGCCCCTGCCCCTGCCCCTGCGCGCACGCAGCCCCGGGGCGCCCGCCGCTCGGCCCCGGGAGGTCCCGCCGACACCCGGCCGCGACGCGCGGCGTGGGCTCCCGGGCCGCAGGGCCGAGCGGCGGGAAGTTGCCCGGGAGCCCGGGAGCGCGGCCGAGGGGCGCACGCGTCTCCGTCCCCGCGGCCCAGGGCGGCGCGCACCCCGCCCGCAGACCCCGCGCCCGCCGGGACCCGGGCGGCCGCCGCTCACCTCGTCCTCCGAAAGTCCGTAGATCGGCTCCCCGAGCCCGGTCGCCATGGAGCCGGCGCCCCCCGCGGGCTGCGGGGCGCTCCCGGGCGGCTGGGCCGGCGGCTCCTGCGCTCCTGCGCTCCTGCGCGGCTCGGCGCCCGGCCTGGCGCGTCCCGCGGGCGGGCTGCGGGGGGACCCGGGCGCCGGCAGGTGAGGGAGCCCGAGCGCCCGCCCCGAGCGCCCGCCCCGGCCGCCGCGGGCGCCGCTTCCTCCCGGAAGGCCGCGGGGCGGTGCAGGCAGGCGGCCCCGGGAGCGCGCCCAGCCCGCCGGCCGCCCTCCCCGGCGCTCTCCGAGCGGCTCTCCGCGCGCCCGAGCCCGGCTCCCCGCGGCCCCCGCTCTCCCCGCCCCGGCCCCCGCCCCGGCCCCCGCCCCCGCCCGGCGCCCGGGGGGACCCTCCCCGCTCGCCGGGGCGGGCGCACGCGCCCCCCAAGCCAATCAGAGGCCGCGCGGCGGGGCTCGGGGCCCAGGCCCCCCCCACCCGCGGGGCTCGGGGGCGGCGCTCGAGGGCTGGCGGGGCGGGGGCGGGGGCGGGAGCGGGGGTGCGCCCCGAGCCGGCCCTCCCCGCGCGCGCAATGGGGCCGGGGCGGCCTGGGCGTGGGGGGCTGGGGGCGGGGGCGGGGCGCCCGGGGCGCCCCGGGCCACCCCCTTCGCGCTCCCTGCGCCCCGAGCCCCGAGCGCGCCGCGATGGTCCGGGGGGGAGGCGGGCATATGCTTCCGGACCCCTCGGCCGGCCGCCCGCGGGGGAGAGGCTGCCCCGGTGTGGCCGCCGCTCGCCACTGCCTGGGTCAGGCTCGGGGGCGCAGGCCGAGGCCGAGGCCGCGCCGCCCCGGCGCGCACCCGCCCCCCTGAGCAAAGCCGGCTCCGCTCGCCCGGGCGCCCCCGCGGGAGACCGTGCAGCTCGGGGAGCCCCCGCCCCCCGCACGTGCAGACCCGGGCGGGCTCCTCCCGCGTCCCGGCCGCGGTGCCTCCCGGAGCACATCCCCTCCTGGTCACCCCCAAGACCCATAGGGACGCCACCGACGACTTTTAAATAAGCGAAAGAAATGCATCCCTCCACTTTTTCCGGGAAGCCTTTCCTTAAATTTAGCTGGTAAAGGCAGTTGCGAATTTTTGTCTTTTTATAAGCACAATATGCGATTTTTCCTTTGAAAAGAAGCCTCACTCAGAATGTCTACTTTGGAATGAACAGGGCGCTTTTAGAATGTTTCGAGGAAGAAAGGAGAACTCACGTGATCCATGAGCGTCCTTATGCCTGTTTCCAGCTACTTTGCTAAAATATCTGCTTGTGGGCCCTGCTAGATCGTTTTCGAAAGAAAATGGGCATCCCCCACCTTACCGCCCCCACCTAGGCCTCCCGGTGACACTGCTGTGGCTTAAAACCCTGTGCCCTGCGTCTGTATGGGTCTGTATGGTGGGTTTCTTTGCAAGACTTAACCCCGTGGAGCCAGCACTGTCCCGCGAAGCCTTCTTGTCTGCAAATCGTGTCCTATTTAGTCAACAGAACTTAGATGCCAGAAAAGCCCAACGGAGGGGGAAAAAAAGAAAATTACCTTTATGGAGGAACAGAAATGACCGGTCTGTTCTTTTTGGGCCAAAGTTTTTTCACTTTTTCAGACCTAGATTGTTTTTCTTTTAATAAACAAAAGGTTCTCTAACATGCACACCTGTGCACATACATACACCCCCCCCCCCAAATTTTAACATGGTGCCTGTGACTCCCATAGGCTTCACTGCTTCTTTACCCTCACTACCCCAAAACTTTGCCAAGCCTTGTACCCTGGGAGGTGAAGGGGGCGTAATAGATTTTAAAGTTTTCAAATAGAGAATTGTAATTTCTAATGATATAGGACACCTTTCCTGCACCCTGGGGGTACACAGGTCCAGGCTTTATCTCTGGGGAAAGCCATAACTTCTGGAAACCATAGAGGTGTCTCATACTTCCCTTATCCCCTCTTCATCATTCCTGCTCCCCTGCCCCACCCCAACAGCCTACACTACTGGCACTCTTGGGTCATATCCTTGGCTTTCCCTCAGGGATGGCAATTAGAAACTACGATGTGCGACTGACCATATGTCATTTATTGTAGGGGTGCTTATAAAACCATGATCCATACCATTATTCAATGGCCCCTGTTAAGAAGACTCGAGACATTTCAGACCTATGAGGAAAAGCTTTCTTTCTTCCAAGGAACTGGTAAGCTTTTACATACGATGAGGAGAACTATTTCAAATGATTGTTTTTCTATTTACTTTGGCCACCAGGAAACTCAGGACCAATTTTAAGGCTGTGAGCCATAAGAGAACCTATAAAAAATTGAAATCAGTACCCGTTGTAATTACGAATCGGCTTCCCCCCAAGGCAGTGGTTCTCTATGCTGAATGCACATTGTTACCATCTGGGGAGCTTTAAAATGATCCAGTGCCCAATACCAAGTGCTCAGCTGCCAGCATACGAGACTATGATAACATTGGTTCAGGGGAGGAGTGCAGGCATCAGTAGTTCCAGTGGTTTCCCAGGTGATGCTAATGTTTGTGTTGAGAATGGCAGCCTCTGCCGGTGGTTCCCAAACTTCACTGTACACGGGAACACCTGGGGATCTTTAGAACTACTGTTCTCTGTCTCCCTCCCTCATACACGGATCTGGTTGATGTGGGGTGCCACGTGGGCATCAGGATTTATAGAGGCGCTCCAGGAGATTCTAAGAGCAAAATGTAGGGATCTCTAGCCTACTCTCTACATATTTTCTATGATCCTGATTTTTTTAATTTAGAGAAAACTGCATATTATAAACATACATCCTTTGTGGAAGGAGGTAGGATATAAACATATGTACTTAATGGGACTATTATGGACTGCCCAGTTCTACATGCCCCCTAGCACCCTGAAGTCTCAGAATAGCAATCCACTTTTTTTGGGGGGGTGGGGGGTAGGTAGTGTGGGGAGGACAACCCTTAAGAGAAACTATTTGGCATTCTCGTCCAAAGCCAAAGTGTTCTTGCATCCTCCAGTCAGGTTCCCATCTACCCAACAATTAGCATAGAATTTGTTCCGTTTTGTTCCCTTTGGAGGCTGCCTTTAAACATCTAAGATTTGATACCGTGGGTGTTTGGTGAATGCTCTTCATTAGGTCATCAGAAATGAAAAATTAGCAAGAACAATTTTAAAGTACAACAGGTGATCACAAATAGGGAACATTCTAATACTAAGCCTCTTTACAAATTGAGTTGGTTTAGTTAACTATGTGTACCTTAATTGAGCCTGGGAAGAACCCAAAGCTGAAAACACAGTGACACCTATTTGCATAAATTTCATATAAATACCACGACATTTTTCTCTTCCATTTTGCGGGGACTTGGGTTCTTTCAAAAGAAAGCTGGTGAAACAGGCCTTTTTGAAGATGGCCACGTACCTGTAAAGACTGGTGCCGTCTTGGAACTTGGCTGCGTTCGTTGACACATAGAGAAGTCCTACACGTTTAAGGTGTTTACAATTACACACGGAAATAAACCATGCTTCAAACTGCTGAGCATAGAGGTAGATAGCAACGAGGGGCGTGTAAATAATGAACCTTTTTGTATAAAAATAGCTAAACTTGGGATCCCTGGGTGGCGCAGCGGTTTGGCGCCTGCCTTTGGCCCAGGGCGCGATCCTGGAGACCCAGGATCGAATCCCACATCAGGCTCCCGGTGCATGGAGCCTGCTTCTCCCTCTGCCTGTGTCTCTGCCTCTCTCTCTCTCTCTCTCTCTCTCCCTCTGTGACTATCATAAATAAATAAAAATTTAAAAAAAATAGCTAAACTTTTAAAGAACCACATCTTGAACATCGAGGTGCCCTTCATTCTAGTGCTCCAAAAAATGTCTGAGACGTAGATATTAGATTCCTGTTTTTTCCCCAGTGTGACTAAACTCTTTCCTCTTAACTATGTTAGCTATTTTCTTTGTTTCTCTCTCTCTCTCTCTCTTTTTTTTTTTAAGATTTCATTTATTTGACACAATGAGAGCACAAGCAAGGGAAGTAGCAGAGTGAGAGCGAGAAGCAGGTTCCCTACTGAGCAGGGAGCCCAACCCCAGGACCACAGGATCATGACCTGAGCCAAAGACAGACACTTAAAAAAAAAAACAAAAACAAAGACACTTAACCAACTGAGCCACCCAGCTATTTTCCTTTTTAATATTTCTAAAATATCTAAATTTCCACATTTTTACTTTATCTTTTCCTTACTTTTAAATGAATCTTTTTATTGAAATGTGCTGTTGTTTTCTTACTGTATTTGTTTCTCCTCTCCCAGTTGGGATGTCGATTGATGCATTTCTATTGTTTACTTTTAACATTTAATATGTGTGCCTAATTTAACAAATCAGAAGTTGGTATCTTAATCCCCCATCTGAACAATGAAGCTTAAAACACTATTCATTGACTTTTTCCATGATATTACTATCCGGTTTCGTTCTGTCATTTTTTTTAAACCACCAAATTAGGTATTTTAATATTATACTTTTTTTTTTTTAGGTTTAGCAATGTGTTTTGTGGTTTCGTTTCTAGGGATTCCTTGTTGCTTCTTAGACATTCATCTGAGATCATTTTCCTTTCTCCTGAGGAACATACTTTTAAACTTTTTTAGTAAAGGTTCATTGGTGATAAACTTTATCTGAAATGTCCCCATACATGGAAGATGGTGAAAATTATACATTAGAAGCAGACTCAAAGTGGTTATGGGATGTAGAAAGATGTAAATCTATGTTCTCTGTGTGACTAGTGTCACCCATTTTATCAACCCACCACTCTAAAGTCTTAAGATTGTGAATAATTTCTGCGGTGACTGGGGGACAGAAAAACCTTAAGAAAAACTCAATAGGAAAAAAAAAAAAAAGAAAAACTCAATATATTGTCTTTTCCGAAGTAAAATGATGGTCTCATTCTCTGCACTTTGAAGATACTATTCCTCTGATTTCTGGCTTCCATTGCTAGTGATGAATAGGCAGCTCTTAGTTTAATTATTTTTCCTTTGCAGGTCATTTGTCTTAGTTAGCTGCTTTCCATTCTTGGTGTTCTGAACTTTTCATAATTTGTTTTTACAGGGACGCCTGGGTGGCTCAGCGGTTGAGCACCTGCCTTCAGCCCAGGGCGTCATCCTGGAGACCCGGGATTGAGTCCCACGTTGGGCTCCCTTCATGGAGCCTGCTTCTCTCTCTGCCTGGGTCTCTGCCTGTGTCTGTGTCTCTCATGTATAAACAAACAAAATTAAAAAAAAAAATTACACATGGCTTTCTTATTTATCCTGCCTAATATATTTTGCACCTTATTATAAAGTTTTTTTATTATTTATTTCTGCCAAATGCTTAGCTTTCATCTCTTCAAATACTGCTGCTCTTTCTCCATGCTCTTTGTCCCCCTGGGATTCCAAATGATCACATGTAGACTTTCTCATTCTATTGTCAGGGTCTCTTACCCTCTTTAACTTATCCCATCTCCCTGTCCGTCTGTGCTGCATTCTGAGGGATTTATTCAGATCTCTCTTCTGCTTTGTTAAATAACTACTTAGTTGAGTTTATTTTTTTTCCATATAGCCCATCAATTGAGGTTTTTATTCAATAATTGTTGTTAATATCTAAAAGTTCTAATTCTTTTTCTAATTAGCCTCATCATTTGATAGTTTGTGTCCCAAGCTTTCATTAAACAAGTCATAACTAATTTTTATGCTTTGCTAATATCTAAAAGCCAGTTCAAAACAGAGATAAGAGGCTTTGCCAGTTCTTTTATGCTCCCACCCTGCACCATTGAGAACATCATAACTCAGCTGAGGGTTGCTCCTAAGCCGCAGTCTCATCATGACACTCAAGAAACAGACCTAAAACTGACCTGCATCCTAGGGCAGGGTCACTCAAGTTAGCTGCCAACATACAGTATGAATCAGAGATAAATATTGTAAATATTATAGCCACTGAGGTTTTGAGATTTTTGCTACACATCTTTATTGAAGCCTAAGCTAATATATGGAACCCTTGGGGATTAATTTATGTTATAACTGCCAGCCTAACAATGCACTTAAAAAGTCAAGATAGGAGGCGCCGGAATGGTATAGTGGGTTAAGTGTTTGACTCTTGATTTCAGATCACGTCATGATCTCAGTGTCGTGAGATGGAGCCCCAAGTCTGGCTCTGTGCTGGGCATGGAGCCTACTTAGATTCTGTCTCTCCTTCTGCCCCTCCCTGCTCTCTAAAAAAACTAAAAATAAGAACACAATAGTCAAGATAGTTTATAGGAGGGAGAACCTTCTGAGCAGCTGAACAACCATCCTGCCAGGTGAGGAAGCTCCTCACCTTATTTACAAATGAAGCACTTAAAAAATTTTAATATAGTTATGTGTTTCTGCCTAAAAGAAGGAAATCTGTTCTTTTAAATAATGCCTTTACAGTCTTATTCATGCCCACTGATTTGGTCAATTTTAAAATCAGAGACCCAAATAAGACCCAGTTCTTATTTCCTAGAAACTGGGAAGTGTATTAGTTGCCTATGGCCCCTGTAGCCCGGCTGGCTCGGCAGTTGAGCATCTGCCTTCAGCCCAGGGCGTGATCCTGGAGACCCGAGATCGAGTTCCACGTCGGGCTCCCTGCATGGAGCCTGCTTCTCCCTCTGCCTGTGTCTCTGCCTGTGTGTGTGTGTGTGTGTCTCATGAATAAATAAAAAAGATCTTAAAAAAAAAGAAGTACCACATACACTTGGTGTTTTAAAACAACAGAAATCTGTTCTCTTACAGTTTTGAAAGCCACAAGGCTGAAATTAGTAGCACTGGGCCGAAACCAAGGTTCCCATGGCTCAAGGGGAGAATCTTCTGACTTCCTCTGCTCAGGGTTGCCCCACCCCACCCCACCCCATTTTCAAACCTCTTTGTTGAAATCATCCTGCCTCCTTCTACTCTTCTACCTATAGTCAAGCCTCCCTCTGCCTCCCTCTTAAAAGGACACTTATGATTACATTTAAGGCTCACCCAAATAACCCAGGAAAATCCCTTCACCTTAAAAGCCTTAATTTAATCACACCTGCAAAGTCTCTTGCCAAATAAGGTAACATTCACAGATTCTAGAGATTAAGACCTAGATATTTTTGGATGCAGTTATTCAGCCAACCACAAAAAGTGTGGTGATAAATTTCAGTCTAAACTTTTCTGGGTGGCACAAATGCTCAATTATTTGATCTATTTTTTTTTCTTGGTAGAAAGAGGAATAATTTTTTTTCCTCCTTACATTAGCATTTTCATTTGCCAGAAGCAAAATAAATTATGTCCTTCAACTCAGTGGTAGAAGGTCTGAAACAGCTGCTTTAATGAACAATTTTAACAAGTTCATTGATTGTTTAAAATAAAAAACAAACCTGAGTGACCTGAAAACTACTTAATTTAAAAGGTGAAATGTTACGTTTCATTTTAGAACTCCTTTACCCCACTAATAAAATTTTAAAAGTATGCTTCTAAAATGACATTCTTTGCGTTTAATATTTTATTAGAAACAGGAAAATTGAGGCAAACTCATTGAACTCAACCCGCAGTGCCAAAGATTTCCCTAACAATGTTGATACAGCCTTCTGCTGTGTGCTGGAGGAATGGTGAAGTGGACAAGGGACATTGGGATTATTTCCCAAAAGATCTAGTTCCCAAAAGACTGGAAAAGAGAAAGACAATTTCACATACTGGAAATATTCTTAAATTACCAGTGGTTTTACACTCGATGAGTTAGCACTGGAGATAAACCAAACCAACTCGCACAGCTATTAGCAGGGAGCAAACATCTTATGTTTTCTCTACAATTTTTCCCGAATTTCACCTCCCAGTGTAACCCCGTGGTGCTCCCTGCCACCACTTTCCTGGCCTCTACTCCAGTCTCTTTCCAGTGTCCTAGGCTACTCTGCAGTATCACAGTTAGGTCACGATCTGCTCCAAAACACAGATAACCCACTCTGGGTTTGCTTTGCCAGCATCTCTGGAACAGAACTCAGTGAATGTTCCATAGTCTTATCAAGTTGATGTTGGTGAGAAGCTGCCTTGCCTTTCTAAAGAGGGCAAGACTTGAGAGAACAGGATTAAAATGCTGGAGAGAGGAGGCACCTGGGTGGCTCAGTGGTTGAGCGTCTACCTTTGGCTCAGGTCGTGATCCTGGGGTCCTGAGATCGAGTCCCACATCGGGCTCCCTGCAGGGAACCTGCTTCTCCCTCTGCCTCTCTGTCTCTCATGAATAAGTGAATAAAATTAAGGGATCCCTGGGTGGCACAGCAGTTCGGCGCCTGCCTTTGGCCCAGGGCGTGATCCTGGAGACCCGGGATCAAGTCCCACATCGGGCTCCCGGTGCATGGAGCCTGCTTCTCCCTCTGCCTATTTCTCTGCCTCTCTCTCTCTCTCTCTCTCTCTCTCTCTCTCTGTGACTATCATAAATAAATAAAAATTAAAAAAAAATAAGTGAATAAAATTAAAAAAAATAAAAATGCTGGAGAGGAAAAAAGCCAAAAGTTCGACTACACACTCCCTTGACCAGATTGTAGAGACACAAAATTTTCCCACGTTGCTAGTGAGCATGCAAAATAATCCCTGTGGAGAATAATTGGTTCATAGACGCACCTGGGTGGCTCAGTTGGTTAAGCACCTGCCTTCCTTTCGGGTCATGATCTCAGGGTCCTGGGATCGAACCCCACATCGTGCTCCCTGCTCACTGGGGAGTCCGCTTCTCCTCTGCCTCTTCCCCTACTTGGTCTCTCTCAAATAAATAAATCTTTTTAAAAAATGGTTCATGTCTTAACAAAAATTACACTGATTCAGGAATCCAGTAATCCCACTTCTAAGACTAAAATAGGCACTGGAAAAATATGAAGTGTTGTTTATTTGAAATATTGAAAGACTGGAAATAACCCCCAGATGTCCATCAATAGAAAAGGGATTGAATCAGTGATTGATACATCCACACAATGAAGTACTGTGTAATTCTCAGAATAAATGAGGGTGCTATTCATACACTGACATAGAGTAATCTCACGGACATGTTGTTTAACTAAAAACGGGGAAAAAAAACCAAAGTGCAGAACTGTGTTTATTCTGGGTTACCATTCATATGCAAATAGGAAAACATGCCTGAGTCCAGAAGTACAGATAATGTCATCAGGGCTCTGATGCTTGGCTCTGCTTGGCTTTACTGTGCAGTCTGGTTCTTTCCAAATGAGAAGATTGCTCACAGCCCCGGCTCATCAATCAATGAAGGAAGGCCCAGCCTGCGTCACAGGCCCACCCCTGTGCAAGGGGGAGAAGAGGACAGAGTGATAACAGCCCCATCAGGACCAGATGGCATGATGGCAGGGAAGGTCCCCAAATGAAATGGGGCCACTGAACACAGAAGGACAAGAGAAGCCCACTAGAGACTCAGACCTCTAAGAATAAGACAATGGGGAGGCACCTGGGTGGCTCAGTGGTTGAGCATCTGCCTTTGGCTCAGGGTGTGATCCCAGGGTCTTGGAATCGAGTCTTGCGTGGGGCTCCCTGCAAGGAGTCTGCTTCTTTCTCTGCCTATGTCTCTGCCCCTCTCTCATGAATAAAATCTTAAAAAAAAAAAAAAGACAATGGGAAGAGACCCTCTCAAAGTTTGTTCATATTTCAAAATTCTGTGGAATAGCTGAGCCTCCTTCCCTTGGGGGTATCAGATAGAAGCAGCTGTTTAAACGTTTCTTCAAACCTGATGTGCAAGAACTCCTAACAATTTATTGAGTTAATTTGGGGTTTCCATCATAGTTTGCTTCTGGTTTCTCCACTTCACCTACCAGATTTTTCTGGGAATCTGAAGCCTATTGCCTGGAAACAAAGCAGGAATTGAGAAAGTGAATACTGAACTGTGAAAGTGGGATCAAAACACCAGCACCCGCGCCTGTACAAGGACAAAACAGCTTTGGGTGTTATGTTTCACACCCAGAGAGCTCTCCCTCTGCCTCCCCGGTGTGGATGCCTCTGGGATTCTCTGGGGCCAGCTGCTGTAATGGAAAGCTGTAAGGAAGGGGCAGATGTGGCTTATTGGAAGAAGGCTGATGACCTCAGAAGCACTTTGGGACAAGCTGAGAGCCTCCAGCAAGCCTTGTCACAGGCTGCCGCCCCCACCGTAGCATTTACAGAGACTGGCAAAGCATCCAAGTGACAGCCGAATTCCTGGGCATCCAAAGGTTGTGATGGCTGAGCAGCTCAGACCGGAGGCTCCGCACCTGTTCCAGTAGGAAGAGCATGCTTGCAAACTACTTTTATGGAATTGTACAAAAAACAGTTTCTCCTCCTTTCTTTCTCTGTCTCCTAAAACCAAACATCTTTGGACTGCAGGTAGAGACATCTTCTGCTTCCCATGGTTGAAACCGTGCCTGGGAAAAAGCCCTTGTTACCTTTTGATAGCTAATTCCAGTAAGCCCCGCTAGCTAGTGGCCACTCGCTCTGCGTGGCCCCCAGGATCTGCTCGATGGTGCCTCAACGTCAATTACTAGAAAACCAACATCTCCTGTGCTTTTACAACATAAATTACTCAATCACCTGAACTCAAGTTCTTTTTTTAAAATCAGAAATCTGTGATTTTTAAAATCTGTGACCAGTTTACCCTATGTTAAAACTGCAGCACAGGGACACCTGGGTGGCTCCGCGGTTGAGCATCTGCCTTCTGCTCAGGTTGTGATCCCGGGGTCTTAGGATCGAGTCCCGCATTGGGCTCCTCACAGGGAGCCTGCTTCTCCCTCCACTCATGTCTCTACCTCTGTCTGTGTCTCTCATAAATACATAAATAAAATCTAAAAATAAATGAAAAATAAATAAAACTGCAGCACATTAAAAATACATTCCATTACATTTTGTAGTTTACCATTAAAGTTTAATATTGTAAATCCCTTCTTTGAGGCCTGTGTCATTGTGTCTCTCTTCCTTCTTGTTGCCAGGGGGGCCTCAGATCCCTCCATCCATGCATCTGTACTGAACAAAGACTTTCGTGCCTGCATCCCCTCAGTGCCCAGGCTAGAGTCCTCCTGGGATTTAATGAATAGCTGTGGAGATGCCCCATCCCATCTCCTGGCTTCTCAGGTCCTTGACCTCCCCATTTCAAACAGTCTTCTCTTCTCTACATCCTAGATTTTGTCAACATCCCAAACTACTCCACCTCAAACATCAGTGACTTACAGACCAACTCTCTCCTCTCAGCCTCCCCCCACCCCAATCTGGGGTCTCACAAGTCCTCAGACATCATCAAGACCGTTGTCCCGCCTACTGTTGGCTAGCTCTAAGACCTCCGGGCTTCATGCCCCACCTTCCCGGTCTGGCTGAAATTCCAGTCCCTTGTGGGTGTTTCCCTCTGTCCAAGTTGTGCTGTAGCTGGGTCTGCCCCCTGTCCCCGGCTCTTTCTGCTTTCCCCCAGCCTAAACCTGGGTAGCTGAGAATCACTGAAGAATGTAAAGAAGCTCCAGAGTTTCCCCGCCCTGTGGATCCCCAGTTGCCAGCCTCAGCTGTGCTCCCCTATTCCTGACTTCCGTCCTACCCCATCCCTCTCAGCGGATGGCTTTGCTTTGCGTTTTAGAAAGGGCTCTAGGGGAAAACAGACACCATCAAACAGGGCCCTCACTGTCATACCTGAAAACACCTCCTTATCCACGGGCAGGTCCTACTACCACCTCCTTGTCCATTCTGTCAGGGATCATTCATCTCAATGAGGCCTAGAGCCCATGGCTCCCAGTTATCCCCTTTTCCCTACTGGATCCGTTTTTATCATCATTTAAATTTTCTTCCAACGTCAAAAAAAAAAATAAAAAATAAAAAAACTCAAAACAAACAAACAAACAAACCAAACTGTAAAGACAAAGCTTTCTCTGGACTTCACCTCCCCTTCCTATTACCAGCTTATCTCCATTCTTCCCTTCACTATCAAATGTCTACACCTGCTGTCTACCCTTCCTCACAACCATTTATTTCCTGACCCCTCCAGTCTGGTTCTTACTAATTTCAACAAAGACCTGCCATTGGATACTCTTTAATCTTTCTTATTTGTTCTTATTTGTTCTTTTAATGGCGTCCACCACAGATGCTCTTCTTTCCTCCAGAAACTTTCTGTTATGCTTCCTGGGCTCATTGACAGGTGCACTCACCTGGTTTCCCCCCAACCCTTACGGCTTCTCCTATTCCCTTTGCATCGTGGGCTCTTTGTCCTCTAGCCAGTGAGCTCCCAAGGGGACTCACTGCTGGGCCCTCTTTGTACCCCATATGATGTCCCCTGTGAGCTCCTTTTCTCCTCTGCTTTCAATTACTGTATTTTCACCAAAGACTCTGAAATATACGTCCCTGTCCCAGGCCTTCTTTTGGATCTCCAAACCTGAGTGTATGCTTTAAAAAAAAATTTTTTTTAGGGCAGCCCAGGTGGCTCAGTGGTTTAGCACCTGCCTTCAGCTCAAGGCATGATCCTAGAGATCCCGGATTGAGTCCTACGTCAGGCTCCCTGCATGGAGCCTGCTTCTCCCTCTGCCTGTGTTGTGTCTCTGACTTTCTCTCTCTCTCTCTCATGAATAAATAAATAAAAAATCTAAAAAAAATTTTTAAACCCCTACAAATTAGGGATGCCTGGCTGCCTCAGTTGGGAGAGCATGCAACCTTTGATCTTGGGGTTGTGAGTTCAAGCCCCACATTGGATGTAGAGATTACTTTAAAAAATAAAAATATTTTTTTAAAAAAAAAGCCCACACCTGAATGTATGAACTGCCTGCATAACCACTGGAGGATGTCTCAAATTTCAGTATGTACCCCATTGAACCTATCACCTCCCCCCACCAACCCATCCCCCAAATAATCCCCAGACCAAACAAGTAGTATGCTCAGAGACATAGAAGCCTGAATGCAAAAGCCAGATGTAGGAGCTGTAAGGAAATCTGTGAGGGTATGCGTGCTAGGAAGTGATAAAGCGAAGAAAAAGATTTTAAACAACCACTTAAACATAAGCCTATCCTTTTCCTGCCTCATAAAGAGGCTACCAGAATAAATGAGATAGTATTTCTGAAGGCTGAACTGTATTTTTAGCTTCCAAACACTCAGTAGACTTCAGGGTGTGCTTATTATAATACACATCCAGGCCCGTTCCTCTCCGTGATAATTACATTGTGTAAATGCTTGATATAGATGTATTTTTACATAAGACCTACTCTTGAAAATGGTGAGTCTCCAGCCTGGAAAAACAAAGGGTCAAGTTAAAAGGAGTGAAACCCATAAAATCACGAACATGTGAGACAGAGAGAGAGAGAGAGAGAGATATGAGTCTGTTCACTAAATTTCAGAACACCCAAAAGGACACGTCCAGAGAACACCTGTTGAAGCATAAACGAAGTCATTTTATATTAGACACCATGGCCAGTAAGCTTCTGAAACTCAGCCCCAGAAGTGATACAGCCTCAGAACGAAGAGAAACTCCAGATATTGTTTAATTGAGGGCGTGGAGGACAGGATAAGAGGGGCTTCTACCATCACAGCAAACACCTATCAAGTACCACAACCTGATGGGAAGGTCACCAGGGTCCTTTACTGTTTCAAGTTCATTGCACGAGGGCAATGACAGTGTCCCACTGCATAGGCCTCCTGGGCCGCTCTCAGACCACGGGCTTGGGGGTCAGCATGTGACCCGGGCCCACGAGCTCTTCATCCTCACCCTGCAGCTCCAGCACTAGAAGGACGTTGAGGAGTCATTTATCATGTTATGAATCCTGCAAGTTTAGACAAACCTTTCTTGTCTTGGTCTTCAAGCAGAGACATGATCCTTTGCATGCTTTGCTCCAGGCCCAACTCTGAGTACACACGTGTACGTGTGTGCCTACAGATTTGTGCGCCTTTCCTTCCCACGTCCTGCTTTCCCACACATATAAGCTTGAAGATACAGGTAGCATTCACGCTCTCAAAAGCCAATTTTGCAGTCATCAAGTCCCCCAGGAATGAAATGAACGCCTGTTATCAGTTAACAAAATCATTTGATTAAAAAGCAAGCAATGGCCCCAACTGCCTGGAAAAATATCACCAATTCCCAACGTTTGGGGAAAATAGTCTCTAAGAGATACCACGGCATTTTTTAGCAAATAGGACTTCATATTTATTGGCCGATCAATATAAAATAAGACTTCTGCATGGGAAACAGTAATGGATTTTGTGTATTTGGTTTGGAAGGAGGCAGGGATCTAAGCGTTAGCAGAAGAAAGCATGGTGAGAGAACACAGCCTCACAGAGTCCCATCGTTCTCTCCTGATCCTAAAGAAATGCACTTGGGAAAGCTTTGCAGTGTAGCCCGTTACAAACCTTCCTTCCATCATAAGAGACTTCGGCTTGGACCCCAGTTAATCTGCTTTTGTTTATGACCTGTTCAGATGCAGGCAACTGAAGGACATGGGGAACTGAAGTATTTCCATGGCAACAGTTTTTATGATGAGAAGAAAATGCCAGAATTCTTTTTGATGACTAGACTGTTCTGCAAAAAAAGTTATTCAAGAGTTGTTTGGGGTTTTGTTTTGTTTTGTTTTGTTTTTACCAAATAATGTTTCTGATTAGTTAATATCGAAGACTAATATCCAAGACTCCTGACCCCTAATTAAATGTATCACTTAATCACTCTATCTCCCATCCTCCCAGCAGTAAATAGAGGTCCTGATAGTCATAAATCACTCCTGATAGGAGTGATTTTAAGATTTATTAGCTCATGATTGCAAAGTTTTTTTTGAGGTAGTAAAGTGAAAGAACACTGCAGAATTTTATAATGTCATTACCACAGTTTTATAAAAAATAAAAATCTAATGTGCTTTGACCACTTTGGGTCTGTAATTTATGGACTTTAGCTCTTATTTCTAAAATCCTTTATTTCAGTAGCTACGAGTTCATTTTGAAGTGATGTCATTAGTATCTCCTGAATCCTAGTTTAAGAAATACATACACAGGGACGCCTGGGTGGCTCAGTAGTTGAGCGTCTCCCTTTGGCTCAGGTCATGATCCCGGGGTCCTGGGATCAAGTTCCACATCAGGCTCCCCACAGGGAGCCTGATTCTCCCTCTGCCTGTGTCTCTGGCTCTCTCTCTCTGTGTCTCTCGTGAATGAATAAATACATCTTTAAACATTTTTTTAAAAAAAGAAATACGTACACATACACACAACCTGTCAGCTACAAAGTCACAACATACAAATTTCTTGAGCCTTCTAGAGAAACACCCAGAATCCCTGCTCTGATTCCATTTCTTGCTTCTACTCCCATTTTTCACTGATTTAGAAAATGGAACCATATTTGCAACTCTGAATTCTTCAGCACAGTTCCTAAATTTGACTTTCAGATTACTTAAATATTCAAATAAGCAGGAAGACATCATATAACACACTCAAATTATTAATTTTCTAACAATAAGAATTCAGTATAAAGACAACAATTAATAAACTATACTAAATAGAACATTGCTGTTTATATTGACAATTCAGAAGGGACCCTCAAAGGCCATAATTAATGTTAACTATCTTTACATTCTATTGTGGACTGCCAGATAATAAGATGAACACAGTAAAAGAAAGTTCGCTTTAGGATTTTTTGGCTTTTTTTTTTTTAGGTTTTATTCATTTATTCATGAGAGACACAGCACAGAGAGAGGCATAGACACAGGCAGAGGGAGAAGCAGGCTCCATGCTGGGAGCCTGACGCAGGACTTGATCCTGGGACTCCAGGATCGCGCCCTGGACCAAAGGCAGGCACCAAACCACTGAGCCACCCAGGGCTGATACAAACCAAATACACAATATATATACACCCTCTTTTTTCTTTTTGTAAATCTCTTTTTATCTCAGTACCAAATACAAAAATCTATACTTGGGGAATTTAATGAGTGCTTTTTAAAAATATATATTTTATTTATTTATTCATGAGAGACACAGAGAGAGAAGCAGAGATATAGGCAGAGGGAGAAGCAGGCTCCCTATGGGGAGCCTGATGCGAGACTCAATCCCAGGACCCCAGGATCACTACCTGAGCCAAAGGCAGATGCTCAACCACTGTGCCACCCAGATGTCCCTGGACCCTAACTTAGTAACAAATATTTCTGTTCTGTAGATAGCTACTGTATTTTTGAAACTTAAAAAAAAATCATTACTTACTTGAGAAATAAATGTACTTTAGGAAGAATGAGACAAATCATTTAAAACCTTGACTCACTCATAACAATGCAGGAGCTGTGATCCCCATACACTTACAGGGACATGCAGCCTCCAAATGAGGGAGTAGGTGTAGTGCACCCATTGACTGGAGGCCAGGTGTGGGGGCTGTGTGCCTTGGTCACCCTGTCCCACTTATCAAATGTTTTCTTACTGCATGGTCCAAGGGAGTGCAGGAGACATGAGGGTGGCTGAGATCAGCTCCTGCTCTTCTCCAATGCCTTGTTTACTTACTTCAAATGAGGTCCTGCCCAGTCGAAAAGATCTGTGAGTCAAGTGTCTTTTACTGAGGACCAAGGAAAAATTAAGGAAGGGTGTTCTCCTCAAAGGTATTTATCACATTCTGATACTGAGCAGTGAGTAAGCTAAACTTTAAATAAACCTGTAGATAATTTGGACCTTGGTTTTCCCGTCTGTAAATTGGGGATCATAACATCTCTTGTACCATCAGCTGGGAAAATGCTTGTCAAGCCTAGAGGCGATTCAGATTTTCTTCACAATAACAAGAGGCTAGGTCAGCAGTTATCAGCCTTGGCGGCGCATTACAATCACCTGGGAAGACTTAAGGACGTCAGTATGGGAAGGAGGGGCGCTACCTCTATAATTCTAATCTAAGCCCATCGGGAGTGGGACCCAGGCATCAGGACATTTGAAAATCCTCCCGGTGACTCTGATGGGCAGTTAAGGTGAGAAGTGTTACTCTCAAGTAATTTTAAGGACAGTGAGTCCTCATTTGGCTTGGATATCATGATTCATCAATTTAAAGTCAGGATTTTTAGAAACCTCTGCAAATAACCACAAGCATGCTATTTCTTCCCTTTGGTTGTGATTGGCAGCACGTTGGCAGTGTGATTGTTGCCCCAAGCTGGCTGACACAGTACGTGGGGGTGTTCCTCCAGCATGGGCAAAACATGTCTTCGTTCGTTTTTTTTTTTTTTGGCTTTATTGCAGCTCATCTCAACTCAAATAACCACCACATTCCGGCCTTACTACAGGAGAGTATCACTGCTTTATATCATTCCTCCTTTTTTCTTTAGACCTTGAGGTAGGAAAAGCTGGTCTGAGATACACCTGAGGACAGAACTCACTTGCATAACATCCCTGAACAGGTAAATATGACACAGAAACCCCCGATTCGGAGGTGGCAATATACACCGATGACATTTGAAATGATGATAAGGTCCACACAAATGCAAATCAACTCCAACCTAGATCTGTAAGTTTATAAGACCTGACTGAGGCTGATACATAGACAAACCACAGTATTTTCAGCTTGCATTTAACGTGACTAGGGTCTTATTCCCCACAAGCCTGGGAGGCATGTGTATTCCCAAGCTAAGAAGTGTATTTTCTTCCTCCTGTTCCTCAGGACACTCCATTATTTGGCTCTGGTGACTCTTTATAAAAGTTTATAATCTATTTCACTAAATGTAATTCAAATGGTGGAACCCAATGGCATAAGAGAAGCCCCAAGCTCTTTCTATAAATGTGTGTATGTTGTCTCTAGCTTAAGCGCTAAAATGAACACCCTGGAGAATGAAAAGAATAACAGCATGGGTGCATGAGCTACACTTTTCTGCCTTTCATCCAGACACCGTGTCACCCATATTTTCCAGAAACAAGAAAAGCTAAAACATCGCCCATACTCCACCTTTACGGGTGATCCCTGATCCTTATTTCTTTTAGCCAATGCTTTCTTACACTGGACTGTTTTCTTGAGTAACCAAAAAAAGAAAGGACAGTGGACATACTTGCAGCTGGCATTTGTCATGTTCTTACAGCCTGGGCTCCATACTGGGTGCTTATTTACCTACAAGATGGGTGCTGTTGTCTCCATTTCACAGACTAAGACACTGAGATACAAAAGGTTAGTATCTTCACACCTGGCCCTGATTCCAGAGCTAGACGCTTAACCAGAGTTAGCAGCTCCCCATTCAAGCCCCCTCCACGTAGAGACTGTCCACATTCCATATGTACTCCCTCAAAAACCTAGAAGTACATGTCCATTAATTCAACAGATGTTTGGTGAGTGCCTAAAACAGGTCATGCCATACACTAGAAACTGTACATATGCACTCCAGACAGACATGGGCCCTCCTTCCTAAACACGAGTGGGGAACAGATGTTACATAAGAGCTATAGAAGCCATTCCTTTCAACTGTGACAAAAAGCCAAGAGGGAATGTTGAGTGAGAAGTGAGAACAGCTGACAGCGGTGGAGGAGCTCATCGGAGGTTGGGAAAGCAGGAGACAACAGGCACTGAGTGTTTACTATGTGCCAGGCATGTTGTAAGCATCATACATTTGTCATCTTAGGCGTGTGTCACAAGGGTTCTTTGCGTTAGGCACACTTATGGTCTCCAATTTACAGAGGAGCAGACTGAGCACAAATAGGTTAAGTAACCTGCCCAAGGTGGCTCACTCAGATCAGACTTTCATTGCCAGCACCAAGGCTGATGGCAGTTCTGACCAGCCGTCCTGCAGAAAACAACTAAAGATAGCCTTGGGGGCACCTGGGTTGCTCAGGGGTTGAGCGTCTGCCTCTGGCTCAGGTCGTGATCCTGGAATCGAGTTCCGCATCAGGCTCCCTGCAGGGAGCCTGCTTCTCCCTCTGCCTGTGTCTCTGCCTCTCTCTCTCTGTGTCTCTCATGAATAAAATCTTTAAAAAATGAAAAATAAAAGTAGCCTAAATAAAATACACATTTAAAAAATATTCTTTTTTTATAAATTTGTTTTTTATTGGTATTCCATTTGCCAACACATAGAATAACACCCAGTGCTCATCCCATGAAGTGCCCCCCTCAGTGCCCATCACCCAGTCACCCTCACCCCCTGCCCACCTTCCTTTCTACCACCCCTAGTTCATAAAAAAATATTCTTGAAAACATTTAACAACTGATATGACCAAAAAGAACTATTAAGCTAAAATCTAAGAAAAGGCAGAGACCCAGATGAGTAAGTGGAACATGGAGGCTGCTTTTTCACTGGTGGGGGATGTTTGAACTTCAACTTCAGTTGTCAGGGACTCTTGGATAAAAAGGCACAAAAGACAAAGCCCAGGAGTCTAGCAGGACATCTGCACGTGTTGGGATCCTAATGACCTATGCCCCTAATGCCTAATGAGGAGTCAGAAATAACTCAACCCTCTCACCCTCACCCCCCTAGGAAATTCCTCTTGGGCTTGAGCATATCAGGAGGAAATAAATCCCTGGCCCAGAAAAGCCATGATAGAAAACAACTCCTGGGTTGTGGATTCATGGATTCGTGGGCCAAATTCAACATCACCTGGGAACTGAGAAAGCCTCAAGCAATGACTTCATTTTAAAGTTGTCCCAGACTCTTAGTATCTTCGGAACCCAGCAGAAGCAAATGTACATCTCAGGGAACCACGCTTTCATCCTTGGCCTCAAGCAATTCCCTCAAATAATTTAAGGAGAACGCATAGCTTATAATAATAAATGAATGCATGCACACGCAATCAAGTAAACTAGGTACCATGTGTGAAAACCAATAGGAAAAAAAACAGGACAGAACAGACTTGTAAAATTTCAAATGTTGAAATTTATCCAAGAGCAATTATTATTTGTTTTAAAATAAAATTATTTGTAAACACACTATGCCTATTAGATGAGAAATAGGCAAGCTTGAAATAGGAAACACTAACAAAACAATGACAGATTTTTTGTTTTCTTATTTATTTATTTTGTTTTTTTATTGAGCTATAACTGATGTGTAATGCTGTATATGTTTAAGATGGACAGTATATTCATTTGACACGTTTATTTCACAATATGATTGCCATTGTTGTGTTAGCTAACACTAACGTGTCACATAAATATAATTTCTGGTGGTGGGAACAACTAACAGCAGATTTTAAAATTAGAACCTCTAAAGGCAAAATCAACGATTGAAATTAAAAACTTAGTGGACATGTTAAGCATTACATTAGGCATGGCTGAAGAAAGAATTAATGTGCTAGAAGATCGATCTGAAGACGTGATGCTGGACGTAACACAGAGAGAGCTGGAAAATATAAATAAGAAATTAAAAGACACAGAAGACAGAGTAAAAGAGCTCACATTTGTCTAATCAGAGCTTGAGAGGAGAGGAGGACAAGATTGGGACCATAATACGGAACCTGAATTTTATCTTGAGATCAATAATCATTGAAAGATTTCAAGTAGAGCATTGAGTGGGGTTGTTATAAAAGGTTATGTTTATTTGCTGTTCAAAAGTGTCTGGCTGAGGGGGCAAAGGGGCTAAAATGTGCCTTGTGTTTTATTTACCAGGATGCTTATGAGGGGTTACACCTGACTCAGCACTTTTCTAACTCCCGCAGAGACACTGTATGGCTATTCCCAGTGCTGGGCCTGGCATAATGGGTTGCAAGCTTTTCTTTTTGGATATACTTTAGAAAATGGATTTTCCCAAAGAAAAGTGATATCAGATACATTTTTCCATCATTTCTGCAAAGGTCAGATTTCCAGACTTTTCTTCCCTGTAGGCAGCCAAAAGGTCACACTGTTAAGAAATGATAACACACATCCATGTTTATTTATTTCATGGGGGATTGATTAAAGCCATTTTACGTTCTTGACCTGGATTTTGCCTTACGCTGAGTTCTGTATTGTCTTCCTCCATCGCGGCTTTCTTTTTCTTCTCATGCCTCCTGAATACATTTTGGGTGGAAAAGAAAATTTATCTTCTTTTCCATCTTCTTTCCCATCTTTGTGGAGTACGTGATGCAATTTTGAGCATTGCTTTGCGTTCTAGAACATGTAAGCTATTTTCTTTAATGATCACATCCAAGAGATGGCCGTGTTCCTGTCCCTGTGCCTTGTCTGAAGTCTCTGATCAAGAGAGCAATTGGACATTTCATCAGCTGATGCGTTATGTCACATGCGTTTTGGTGAAAGACAGATGGTGGTTAATACTCAACCTAAGAATTATGAAAGAGGGACTGTTAAGGTTGAGATAGTTTACAACCCTCAGAATAGGAATTGGTGGTAGAAAATAAAGACGTTAATGTGGTGCTAATTATATGAAAGGAAAGGAAAGTAGGTAGTTGGAGTTCACTGTGGTGTCTGTCAGGATAGAGAAGCTGGACTCTGGGTAAGAAATGGGTCCCTGCGTAGTTAGTGGGAACAGAGTGACATCTGCTCAATCCTAGGTCTTGAAAAAGGGAGTTGAGAAATGTCTCCTGAACTAGGCTAACTAGAGAAAACCAAAGTTCCCCCAAACATCCAAATCTCTGGGTCACTCTCCTGTCAAAGTTCCAAGGGCCAGCGCTCACCCATAAGATCAGAAAGGCAGCAAATACTTGCTAGTCAGGAAACCAAAGCATCTTATTTGCAGCACATGAGGACACATGTATGGCATCCCATGGAAACCGCAAGGAAAGGAAATGTTTCCACTAAAGAAGGGATGATAACTTGAATTAATTACGTATAGCACCCATTAGCACTAATTAAAGATGTATAATGTGTTGTCGGTATTTTCTTATTGAGGATGCTCTCAGGCTGCCTATTTTTCTCTCCATGAACACGGAAAATATTAATAAAGGCTTTCATAGAATCCCTTTAAACTTTGGGATCCAATTCTCCTTTTACCATAAAGCTGAAAGTGTTTAACTTCCTAACTTTCCTTCTTATGGGGGAAATCCCGAATCTTGCTCTTTTAGTTGAGGTCTTACTGTATTTTTATTTATAAAGAACAGCTTGTTAAATCCATCACTAAGATATTTGTAGGCAGGGTTATCCTGCTCTCATCTGTCATCGCACTTTCCCAACAACAAAAGGATTAGCTGAACCTATAACCATCGTGTCTGTGCCAAAAGAAATAATGATAAATAAGACACAGACTCTTTCTTCAAAAAACAGAGCACTGAAAGGGAAATAGACATATAAATAGATAATACAATTCAATATGGTAGTGTTTAAATAGATAATTGCATATAGTTGAAGCACAGTGGAAAGTATAATCTATCCATTTTTAAAATATTTATTTGCATAGATGTTTATAGCGATTTTATTCATATTTACTAAAGCTTAAAAGCAACCAAGATATCCTTCAGCAGGTAAATGGAAGCCACGAAAAGACACGAGGGAAACCAAAATGCATGTTACGAACTGGAAGAAGCCAATCCGAAAAATTTATATACTGGCTGATTCCAACTATATGACATTCTGGAAAAGATAAAATTATGGAGACAATAAAATCAGGAGTTGTGGTGGGGAGGGTAGGAGAGTATAAGGGGAGCACAGAGGATTCTTAGGGCAGTGAAACGACTCTATATGCTACTCTAGTGGTGGATACAGGTCATTGTACATTTGTCCAAACCCATAAAATGTACATCAAGAGTGAACCTAATGGAAACTATGGTCTTTGGGTGATAATGACATGTCACCGTAGGGCTCATAGACTGTACCAGACTGTACCACTCTGGTGGGGGACATTGGTAATGGCAGAGGCTATAGATTTCTGTGTGTTTTGGGTAAGGGTAGGGGATGGGGGCCAGGAGGACATATGGAAAATCTCTGCACCTTTCTTTCGATTTTGCAGTGAACCTAAAATTGCTTTTAAAAAACAATTAAAAATGTATTGTTTACAGTATTTATTAAGTACCTACTGTGTAGAAAGCACTATGTTAGACATTGAGGGGGATGAAGGACTAATGTAAACCCTTGTACCCTTCATGTGAAGGTAGGAGCAAGCTTGAGAAGAATAAAATAATTTTTTAAAATATTTTATTTATTGGGGATCCCTGGGTGGCTCAGAGGTTTAGCGCCTGCCTTTGGCCCGGGGCGCGATCCTGGAGTCCCAGGATCGAGTCGCACATTGGGCTGCCGGCATGGAGCCTGCTTCTCCCTCCTCCTGTGTCTCTGCCTCTCTCTCTCTCTCTCTATCATGAATAAATAAATAAATAAAAATTTAAAAATATTTTATTTATTTATTTATTTATTTATTTATTTATTTATTTATCTATTTGAGAGTGAGCACAAGCAGAGGGAGGGGCAGAGGGAGAGAGAGAGTCTCAAGCAGGCTTCACACTCAGCTCAGAGCCCAGCTTGGGGCTTGATACCAGGACCCTGGTATCATGACCTAAGCCGAAATCAAGAGTCAGACACTTAACTGACTGAGCCACCCACGTGCCTCAAGGAAAAAAAAAAATTTAATCTACTAACAGAGGGACGCCTGGGTGGTTCAGTGGTTGAGCACCTGCCTTTGGCCCAGGGCATTATCCCGGGGTCCTGGGATCGAGTCCCACATCAGGCTCCCTGCATGGAGCCTGCTTCTCCCTCTGCCTGTGTCTCTGCCTCTCTCTGTGTGTCTCTCATGAATAAATCAACGAAATCTTTAAAAAAAACAAAATAAAATCTCCTAGCAGATCCTACTACCTTGAGCCCCCTGATAGAGAAAGAAACCGAGGAAAGAATTCTCTCTGCTAGTGCTCATGGCCCAGAGGAATCTCTCCTGCAGGAGCTAGGCTGGGTTGCGTCTGGCAGTTAGTGCTCCCGACGTTCCAGAGCACTGCAAGGACACATGGCCAAATTAGGTTCATTTTTTATCAGAGATCACTGGCAGGGCTTTCAGCAAATGTTTAACCACAGGTTTGCATTTTGCCAGGAAAATAGTTGCCGTAACTTCTCCTCGTTGTTAGATTTGCTGATCAGAGGTCAATAGTAGCTTTGAGAATAGTTATTGGTTTATGAAGTCAAATATTCTTCGGTCCTTGCCAAACATAGATTCCATTCCTCTTCCAGATGAACTGGTATCATGTAGTAGCTACCCGGAGAAAGGAATTCTTCTAAACCCCATTGTATCATGGAACCGAAACAACGAGCACGGTCTGATTTCATTCAACACCCAGATTACTCGCCTTTCAAAGAATGTGTTGACTTTGCCACCACCTTAGTCAGTATTTACTTTGGGATCAATAACTCAAGTCAAAACTTTAAAGGTGGAGCTGAAAGCCTGCAGATTAAAGAAGCTCTTGACAAGGCGGAATAGAAGCAACGTAATGAGGAAACTGAAAAAATCACACGTTGACTTTTACTGGCAACAGGTTAGTTTTGGAAACCTGACCAGATTCCTGGTGAAGCCGACACTGGACTGGCTCTCAGGAATTTTTTTTTTTTTTTTAGAAGGAAGAGTAGACACCAGCTGCCCAATTCAACGAATTGTGTGCAATGCGTACAGTTTCTTTCCTGAGACGGGAAGTAAATGGGAGTAAAATTGGTGACTCACACTTTTATTACCCGCATTTGCTGAGCGTACCAAATGTGTGCTGTACATGTCAGTCACCCTTCAATCCCACACAATTTGGACTGAAAAAAGCTTTCTGTCAGAAGCTTGTTACAACAGCTTATCAACCAAAGCCTCAGTTTGTACTTAAGAAAGCTGATCCTCAGAAAGGTTAGGTTACGGGCAACTGGGTGGCTCAGTCGGTTGGGTGTCCGACTCTTGCTGTCAGCTCAAGTTACATCTCAGGGTCCTGGGATCGAGCCCTGTGTTGGGCTCCCTGCTCAGTGGGGAGTCTGCTTCTCTCTCTCCCTCTGTCCCTCCCCCTGCTTGCTCCCTCACTCTCTCTCTCATAAATAAATAAATCTTAAAAAAAATAGGTGAGGTTAAATCTGTAGGACTCCGAGCTGCCCTGCTTTCCATCTACTCTGCAACCCTTTGTGCCACCCACTGCTCTGTCGTTAATGGGAAAATGCTGCAGACCCAGTGCTTCTCAAACTTTATCTGCATGCAAGTCCCCTCAGGAACGTTTGATTCAGCAGGTGTGTGGTAGGCCCGAGATTTGGCATTGCTAACAGGCTCTGGTGAGCCGCTGCTGCTGTCCTCTGACCATATTGAGCAAAAGGGCTGTCGGTGTTATGTGCTCTACATTGTTCTCCCTGGGTCATTATTGGCATCCATCCATGGTGCCCCTTTCTCACTCACTGTATGTGGATTTTGAGTTCGTTGTGACATCATACCAAGTATTAAATCTGCTGCAGGCTCTTGTGTTCCGAAATAATGTCTAAGAGATTAATTTATAATCTCTTAGGGAGATTTTTAAAGTATCTTTAGGCCATTTTTCCTTTAATGTCATTCCTGCTTACTGTCGAGACATGTCACCATGTACTGGGACTAAGGTAGAAAATCTGACAGCTCAAGACACAACACTGCCTGGTACAAATACATACAGTTTAGGGAAAAAAAGTGACAAAGTCTTTTGAAAATATTTTGAGTCAATGCTGAGATGTATTTTTCACAGATACAACAGAGAGGAAGTGTCATGTACTTAGACTCATGATTTCCTGGACACCAGTGTACCTCTGCCCTTCCCGCCTAGCCGTGTGAGTCTGGGCTCCAGCCCTCTGGGCTTTGTGTTCTGGATCTGTAAAGGGAGTGGTTGGAAGAGATAATCTGGAGGGGCTCGTAAATTCTGAAGTTTATGGCTGGTAATGATTACCACTTTTTCTCCTACATTGCCTACCCCAAAAAATGTGATGGAAATGTTTGCCAAGGGAATATTTTATCTGATCAAAGTTGTTTCAGGCAAAGTGACTGGGACAAATTAGTAGGGTCAAATGATAAGACTAGTACAAATGACAAGTAGAGTACAAATGACCAGACCAAATTGTCCTCTGCTCATTTCTTTGTGTTTTCTCTTTTTAAAAAACTGTTATTGAGGTACAATAAATATAAAGTTAAAAAAAAAAACAGCCATTTTTCTTTCTTTTTTTTTTTTTTTTTTTTTTTTTTTTTTTACAGTGAGAGCTCATGGGCACAGGTGGGTGATGAGAGGCAGAGGGAAAGGGAGAAGGAGAATGTTAAGCAGACTCAGCACCCAGCACTGAGCCCAACATGGGGCTTGATCTCATGACCCTGAGATAGCAATAGTAACCTGAGTCATAATCACGTGTCTGATGCTCAACCGACCAAACCACATGGGTGCCCCATGGATAACCAAAAAGATTTTGATGAAAAAGATTGGTAAATATAAGCCAAGTACTGGCTTCTTTAGGCTTGCCTGTTGCTATAGTAGGAAGAGTTACAGATTTGGAGAAAATAGGCTGCATGATGTTGGGCAAGTCACTTCATCTTTCTGAGTCTGATTCTTCACCTGCAGAATTGCCACTTATATCCATGTTGGTCTACTGATCCTTATAATACATGGAAACAGTTACAAAATTCTTGAACCTAGTTTTTCTTTCTCCCTAGTCATCTGTATTTAGCTATGATGAAGAGAATGGGTCCCACCACACCCTCTAGCTTTATGGATGGAGCATGTATAAACTCTTGTAGACAAAGACATATTTTATTTTCCATCCTTCCCTTCATCATCCTTTGAAGAGTTGGTGCAATAAATAAATGAATGAGTGATTCCTAGCATAGGACAATAGGAAATAATCAGACACACAGAAGGCAGTGGTGACCACGAGATTCACATCTCCAGGGGATGGCACACAAGCTACTGGCCAGAGGGCAGTGAAAGGTGTTTTCAGCACCTGAGCTATTGGTGTTCAGATTACCCTGCTTGCAAGATGAGTCAGTGAAGGGTGCTATTAGCAAAGCTATAATGGTACTAGGGACCCCAAGAGGAGAGAAAAATTAGCAAATTTGGGATCCTCTTTAGTTTTTATCTCAATCCCTAATGCTACTTTTTAATTTGACTGGGGAATTGGGTTTAATCAGAGATGTTTCCACAGGGAACAGAACCTGTGAAATTAGAACACATATGTGGCTGCTGAGTTTGGTTTCAAGAGAAAAATCCAATCTTGTAGGGAGGCTTTGAACGTTTGGGAATTGTGGGCAGATATAATTAATAGAATCATAGATTCTAGAGCAGGAAAGATCCTCATAAATTAGTCCTACCCTTTGTTTGCTGTTCTTCTCAAAGGCAAAACTGGAATGTGGAGAAAGATAAAGGAAATTCCCTACAGGAGCATGAGCAGCTGCGGGTGGGCCCTTTAGGGCACAGAACCTCATTTGGGGACCTCAGCTAGGGCCAGGTATCTGCATTTTTACCAAGCTGCCCAGGTAATTCTCACACACTGTCAAGTTTGAGAACGTAGCTTTGGGCGACTACCAGTCATTCATACATTCATGTGAATCGATTTCAGTTTCTTTGCTTACTGCTGATTATATTTAAGAGGATGAAGGAGAAGAGCCTATGGTTGAACACAAGAAGGAATTTTGGAGTGGTGCTGGAGGGAGGTAAATTTGGAAAAACACAGCACAAATGGGAAGGCAGAAAGCACGGGGAAAAACCTTTTTATCAAAGCTGTGCTAAGGGTTAGCTTTGACTTACAAATACTTGAAAAAACAGCTCAGAAATATCCCTTTAAAGATGTTTCCAAACAATGAAGCAATGGAATTGCTCTCTGATCCCTCTCACCAGTTCAACTCTTTAAACTTCTTCCGCTGGGGGTGAGGCGGGAGGAAGGAGGCCCTTGAACACATTTTTCAAGACCGAACCTTCCAGAGAGCTACCCTGGAAGCTACGCGCATCCGTGAGCACAGCCGAATGCCCCCGCCTGTGTCTCCTGACTTAATTCCTCCCACTCCTCGTGAAGACGGGTTCCTGAAAGGAAGAAATTTCATTAGACATCCAGCCGCCTTCTCAAAATCATACTGTGTATCTTGATGTAAAAGGATGTTGTGATAGCAGGATTGACAGACACCTTTTCAGAATAGACTTTTTCAAGAACTGGTGATCGTTTAGACACAGGGGCCTCAGGAATTCAGGTATTTAGAAGCAATGAGCGGGGTCCCTCTCTGGGGACTAGCAATACTCAAGGAATATAGAAGACACAAAAGACAATGGCTCTTCCTTCTAGAAGCTAATGGTCTGGTCAGGGGGATGAAACAGGTGCGCACAAAGCAGAAAGCCATACCAGACTCTACATGCTCAGTGCCAAAGGGAATTTCACTTCACAAGCTCCTATATACCACTAACGAATTCCCACTTCAAAATTCAGCTCAGATTAAAAAAAAAAAAAAAAAAAAAAAAAAGGTTTTCTCCCAGATTAGGTTCATAATGCGCTTCCCAATTGGCTGTTACTATGAAGCAGTACTCCCTCATGCCATATCTTGGTAAAGCAAATCAAAGCCTGGAACAGAAGAAAGAAGTGTATTTTGCCTGGGGGAGGCACATGAATTGTTGTGGCCAGAAGGCAAGCAGTGGGCAAAGTGTATTTCCTAAAGACAGCCATGCCAACGGATACCCATTCCCACATGCTTTTCTCAGGAGGCAACAAATACCACTTCCATTGAGATGTGGGATCTATTCTCCCTCCCCCTGTATCTGAGCAGGAGCTGAAGATGGCCTCCAGCTGACAACCAGCCAGAAGCCAGGACTTTCAGTCAAATAGGACAAGGAAATAAATTCCGTCAACAACCTGGATGAGCTTATGCACATATTTCTCCCAGTTGAGTCTTCAGATGTGAGTGCCGCCCGGCCAACATCTCAATTGCAGCCTTGTGAGACCTGAAGCAGAGGACCCAGTTAAGCCATGCAGACCCATGGGAACTGTGAGGTAAATGTGTGTGTTTAAGTTACTGAGTTTGCGGCAATTTGCTCTGCGGCAATAGGAAACCAGTTCAGCTGGCCATGCTGAAGTCGCCATGCTGGAGAGACCATATGGAAAGGCCTCACGGAAATAAACAGACAGACCGAGGAGCCTCAGCGGCTTCAACCCCCAGCCATTTGCATCTTCCCAACATCAACCACCAGACTTGTAAATGAGCCTTCAGATGTTTCCAGTTCTCAGAGTTTGAGCCCCCTCAGGTGACACTGAGTAAAGCAGAGACAAGCTGTCCCCATTGAGCCATGTCCAAATTGTAGATTCACGGGATGCCTGGGTAGCTCAGTCAGTTGACTCTCGGTTTCAGCTGGGGTCATGATCTCAGGGTCATGATCTCAGGGGCAGTGCAGAGTCTGCTTGGAATTCTTTTCCTCCCTCTCCCTCAGCCCCTACCCCTGCTTGCATGGTCTCTCTCTGGCTGAAATGAATAAGTAGAACCTTTTTTAAAAAACTGTCGATTCATGAGAAAAATTAAAATTGCTGTTTAAGGCACCCGGGTGGCTCAATCGGCTAAGTGTCTGCCTTCAGCTCAGGTTATGATCTCAGGGTCCTGGGATCGAGTCCTGTATTGGGCTCCCTGCTCCATGGGAAGCCTGCTTCTCCCTCTGCCTCTCTTTTCTTTGTCTCTCATGAATAAATAAATAAAATTGTTTTTTAAAGATTTTATTTATTTATTCATGAGATACACAGAGAGAGGAGAGAGAGGCAGAGACACAGGCAGAGGGAGAAGCAGGCTCCATGCAGAGAGCCTGACGTGGGACTCGATCTAGGGACTCCAGGATCATGCCCTGGGCCAAAGGCAGGCGCTAAACTGCTGAGCCACCCAGGGATCCCCAATAAAATATTTTTAAAAATAAATAATAAAATTGTTGTTATTTAAAGCCACTAAATTTGGGAGTCATTTGTTATGTAGCCATAATAACCAGAACAGGTATAGGTGATTTTCTAGACCAGCTCCCCACTTAACTTTATCTGCTCGTGCGTTTCCTTGACTTTTCTTTTCTTTTCTTTTCTTTTTTCTTTTGCTTTTTTTATTTTTATTTTTTGAGAATGGCTTCTTTCCTCTTGGTATTGAATTCCCGTTAGATATTGTGTTCTGGCTTCTGGATCTTGGTTACCAGTCTGGCAGGCTTATCTTTGTGTCCCATACCTTGTATGCTAATCCCACTTTGATCCAACAGAACCATTCTTAGAGCACAAATAAGATTCCGACAGCCCATGACACTCAGTCTTACTTCTTCTAGATATTTATCATCGTGTATTTACCTATTTCCATAGCTATTAGCCCCATCAGACCATGAGTTCCTCCAGGTCAGTGCTTTTGTAATTCTGTATCTAACTCAGGATATAGATGCTCAATCTGCTGCGTGAATGAATGAAAAGATCTAGGTTATCTTACGATGTGGAAATTCAAGATCTGTACAATAAGAACTTTGCCCATGAAGAACTTGCAGTTCAGGATTAAAAGACATCCCCCAAATTATAAATGAAAGGAAAGAGAGTAGTATTGGCTTGGAGGGCTTCAGAGAAGAGAAGAAACTTGAACTTGACATTAGGAAGAGGTTTATTGGGTTTGGGTGAGGTTGAAGGAGACGGAGGACATTTCAAGCTAGGAGAACAGGAGGAGAAAATTACGTAGGGGTGGAGAGGAGGAGCAGACTGGCATTTTAAAGACCATAAAAAGACGCTCCTGACAGAAATTCTTTTCTAGGGAGAAGTAGTAGGTATGGCCTATTGCTTCTACTGTCTTTTCATGGCTACTGGATTCATAAGCACTTGTTTATTTGCGTGGCCTCAACTCTATAATCTAGACCCATTTCACATTGAGTATCCAGATTTTATTGTCAGTGGAAACAATACATTTTAGGGTGGATTATTCATTACATTGTTAGTGCTATAATAAATTCATTCTGTATCAGTCCACACTGGGTGAAACTCCAATTCATCACTAAACAGATTGATTTGACATACGAAGTAAGATCTACAAATTGTAAAACCAGAACATTTAAATTTCTTCAGCATTGAATTTTATGAATAAAGTAGAATACCATGATTAAAGCCCGCCCATACCTCTTGGGATTTAAAGTTTGTGTAATCCTAGATATTGCAAAGGTAATTCTGACCTCATCAGAGCTAGCTGAGGTGTGATAAGAACAGCAAGTGTGTGTCTGTGTGTCTGTGTGTGTGTGTGTGTGTGTGTGTGTGAAAGAACTTGGGAAATCTGAATTGCACAGTTGTTACGGCAATGAATACTATGCAACATATGTCAGAAGTTTGTCATGACGTGAAATGGGAAACAAGTCCATCATCATGGAATCTAGACGTTTAGCTCAGTGGCAAAGCAAAACTCCTAATGCAGGAAGAGTGATAAGGCCTTACAGTTGGGGCACAGGAAACCCTTCACCTGAGGAGGAACCCGGGCACAGGTTAGATGCTCGGGCCCTTCTACCCAGAATAGAAGGGCCTGAGCAAAGTTATATGCAACGGGGAGGTATGTGCCAACATTCAAATGGCAGCCATCAGTCAGGGTAATCTGAGACATTACAGAACCACCTACAGAACCAACTCAAACTCCTAGGGGCTTTAAAGTACATAGGATATTAGTGGCTCAGCCTGCTTACCTGTCATTGGTCATGCGAAGAGCTCTGTTCTGCTTTATCCTCACAGAAAGATCCAGGCTGGGAGAAGCTCCATCTTTGTGCTTCCAAGATTTCCAGGATGGCCAAAGTAGAAAAAAGGAAATATGGTGTTGTTTAAAGTTTTCACCCAGGAGTGACACACATCACTTCTGGTGACATTACGTTAACTGAGCAAGTCGGTGACTAGCACATCAACAGGCCCCAAACCCTGGCTTCCCATTCCCAGCATGAGTGACATCTGGCCTGGATACTTTGTTGCTGTGGGGCTGTCCTATGCCTTGTAGGATGGAGCCCAGAATCCAGACAGGCTGCTGCCTAAGGAGAGCCAAGTGTGGTCGCAGAGGGGAATGGGCAAGAGTCAGAGTTGACTCAAAGACCAGGAGACACACACACCCCCACCCCCCACTGGCAGCGAGCCCGGGTCTCTCTCTTTAGAACTCCCATGTTGCTGCAGTGCCATTCAGCAAATCTCTATTCAGGGTCTATTCATTTGGATGACCTTGATCTAATCAGAGACACAGTAGCTGCTCAGTAAATGTGTAATTAAAGTCCTGTGCTTTGGAACAGCTAGACTGGCGGGGGGTGGGGGGGAAGACAATGAGGGGGGAAAAGAAACTCATTTTCCGGTTGGCGTATAAAAGGATGTGGGATTATACAGCTACTTTTGCTGCCTCTTGAAACCTCATTAAAATGACAGTGGAGGGATTTTTTTAAAAGACATTAACCCACCAGAACAGGGAACATGAGACGGGAGACAGGAGCAAGCACATTTTGGAAGTTGGAGAAATGGCCAGTAGAGCGGCTTTGAAAACCAAAATAAAAGGGGGGCGCCTGGGTGGCTCAGTTGGTTGAGCGTCTGCCTTCGGCTGAGGTCATGATCCCAGGGTCCTGAGATGGAGCCCTGTTGGGCTCCCTGCTCAGCGGGGAGTCTGTTGCTCCTCCTCCCTCTGCCTGCTGCTCCCCCTGCTTGTGCTCGCTCTCACTCTCTGTCAAATAAATGATTCAAATCTTTTAAAAAAATTCTAAGCTGGCAGTGGGGAAGATTAAGACCCAACCTGACTTATAATATAGAATGAATGCTTCAAAAATTCCAAAACTGGCAGCAGCAGGCACCTTTGAAGGCTAAAAAGCTGTGGCTAAAGTAAGGAGGCTGGCCTGAACGCCTGTTGGAAAAGCAGTTAGCAGCATGGATTTGCCCCATTATTTGCCCATCCTAGCAGAAGACTTGGGGTTTTACTCTGAAGATGGTCTCTGGATTAAGGACAGGAGTATTGAACTAAAAACAGTGGGAGGATTAAATGAAGCCAAGCATGCTGACTCCCTCTGCTCTCCTCCTCTGGGGTACCAGAAACATCACAGCCAGGCCAGCGGCTTCCCACAGGAGACTAAGAGAACCTGCAGCAGAGTCTGGGGTGAGGAATCTTACCAGCGGAGGAAGAAACACCTCAAGACACAGATGTAGCAGGTTTTCCAATTAAATGGTCCAACCAGATCATTCCCCAGTGAGGTTAATGGATGATAAACCCCAAGCATGTCCCAGAGCTTTCTAAGAACATTTTAGTCCCAACTAATACCATTGAGTCAACAGCCAAGGATTATCGACTGGCAGGAAAAAGCCTCAAACAAGACAGAGACCTAAGCAAACAAACAAACAAAAGCAACTTGGAGGAAACAGAAACTATATAGGTAGAAGAAAACTTATTTTTAAAGATCTATTGGGGGCAGCCCTGGTGGCTCAGAGGTTTAGCACTGCCTTCAGTCCAGGGTGTGATCCTGGAGTCCTAGGATCAAGTCCCACATTGGGCTCCCTTCATGGAGCCTGCTTCTCCCTCTGCCTGTGTTTCTGCCTCTCTCTCTCTGTGTGTGTGTGTCTCTCATGAATGAATAAATAAAATCTAAGGAAAATAAAAAAATAAAAAAATAAAGATCTATCGGGGTACCTGGGGGGCTCAGTCATTTAAGTATCTGACTCTTGATTTCAGCTCAGGTTATGATCTCAGGGTCATGAGTTTGAGCACCACGTCAGACTCCGTGCTAGGTGCTGAGTCTGCTTGAGATTCTCTCTCTCCCTCTCCTTCTGCCTCTCTGCCAGCTCACACATGCACTCTCTTTCTCTTTCTAAAAATAAATGAAAAATTCTTTAAAAAATAAAATAAAAAATAAAAATCTATCAATATTCTTATAGAGTTAAGGGAGATATTGTAACCATGTAATAAGAACAGAATGTTATCAAAGGAGAACATGTGGAGAACAAAAATATTTGCTAGAAATTTAAAAATTGAGGGCATAAATCTAAAACTCAATAGAAGGGTTAGAAAATCGAGCTGGAAACCTTTTGTAGGAAGCAAAGCAAAAAGAGAGCTGGGAAGGGAGGAAATAACATAATAAAATTAGAGAATAATTACAAGATGTCTACCATTTGCATAATAGAACTTCTAGAAAAAGAGAACAGAAAAAAAAAGGAAAGATAGCATCAGTGAAATAATCCAAGACAATTTCTCAGAGCTGAAAGACATGAATTTCCATATTGAAAGGGCCCATCAAGTGCCCAGAACAATGGTTGCTAATAGAACTACAACCAAAGTACCGCATCAGGAAGTGTAAAAACAATTGGGAGGAAGATGAAACCCTGAAACTTTCAGAGGGCAACAACAGATCACAATGAAAGTAGTGCTAGAAGCTAGAAAGATATGGAGTATTATCTTCCCAATTTTAAGGTAAAATTATTTTTTAAACTAGAATTATGTTCTTAGACAAACCATAAACTGTGAAGATACAATAAAGAAATTGTTGAAGGGGCACCTGGGCAGCTCAGTGTTGAGTGTCTGCCTTTTACTCAGGTGATTGATCCCAGGATCCCAGGGTCCCAGGATTGAGTCCCATATCGGGTGCCCTGCAGGGAGCCTGCTTCTCCCTCTGCCTATGTCTTTGCCTCTCTCCGTGTGTCTCTCATGAATAAATAAATAAAATCTTTTAAAAAAAGAGAGAGAGAGAAATTGTTGGAGTATAAGGTCTCAAAAAATTACCTCCCTAGGGCACTTTCACTGGAAACTACTAGTGGTATGCTGTCTAATATGATAGCTACTTGCCATATGTGGCTATTTAAATTTACATTCATTACAATTAAATATAATTTAAAATTTAATTTTTTATTGCACCATTTCACATTTTACATGCTCCGTTGCCATTTGTGACCACTGACTACTGCATTGGACTGTGTAGAGGAAGAACCAACGCATCACTGCAGAAGTTCTATTGGAGCGTGCTACGCTAGAGGATGTGCTCTCCCAAAAGGAGTGAGTGAACCACGAGAGAGAAAGATGTAAACAGGTAGAAAGAAAACATTGACTGAGCCCTGTGTTAGGCTCCCTCCTCAGCAGGGAGTCTGCTTGTCCTTCTCCCTCTGCCCTGGCAAATGAATACAGTTTGCTCTAAGAAAACTGGCTCTAAGAAAACTGGCTACGTCACTAGGTGGTGACGTCACTAGGCTGAATATAGATAGCATTTTACATGAACCTAAGCATCAGTCAGTTGTGCATGGGAAGGGAAGTGGCTGATGAGGGTTACAGAGATGCTACGCCCCTTCCCCTAGGCCACCCCTGTCTGCCAATGACAGTTCTTTCCAATTTCCTGTCCTTAGCCCAGAGTCGTTGGCCACATTGTTCCCAGTTCAGCTTGCGTTTTAACCTACATGGTGCTACAGTTATTCACCCGTTCTTTCTAAACTCAGATGGGAGGTGTGCTATGGCAAAGAGGGCACATTTGCACGATTATCTACCTGGCAGGTGCTCCGGCTGGTTACTAACATCACTCCTTCCTGGGACTACTTTTTGCTCACCTGGTCCCTCACTGGGTATTTTCTTTTCCAGGTTGTGTTGCCTCCTTCCCAAATAGGCTAGAGCTTTTCAAAGCCCTTGAATCCTGAAGAAAGAGGATTTTTGTGAATTAGTTTTCGAGGCACTCTCTCTTTTATTTTCAGCCTCCTGCAGGACAAATTCCATTGCAAGGGACTCTCCTGTCCCTTCAGGTGACTGCTTTCAATCCTCGCAACTTCCCAGTAGGCCAAATTTCACTCTATCACCTCTGATTTTAATCCTGGTATTTCCTGGTTGCCCCATCACTCTCTCAGCCCTGCTTCTCCCTGTAGGTGAGGCAAAACTCTACCTTTCCCATCTGAGGGTCTCCAATGGGGCCCGGGAAGGAAATTGATATGAGACAGAGTAACAAGTTCTTACATGGACATGGGACAGAGTAATAAATTCTTACATGGACATGGGGGCCCCATAGAAAAACGGAGACCCCAATGGGTAGTCCCAAGAGCTCCCATACCATTAAAGAATAACAATTATAGAAAAGAAACTAACATGTATAGGGAGACTATAGGAATATAAGAGTAATAAAAAAAAAAAGACATTTTAACAAGGTCTATTTGTACAGATTTTTTTTGGCCTTGTCTCCCATCTCTGGTGATAGGAATGTTTCCTTCCTTCTAAGAAAATCTTTCTCCTGGAAGTTTTTTCTCTCCTGCTTTCAGGGAGAAAGGGGGGGGGGGGGAGGCGTCAGAGTGCCCTTCCCACACCTCCTGTTTTCCAAATATCTTTAGGTCAGAATAATCTTTAAGCCAAAATGGCATATTGGGGGATGGCATACTTTGCTCCCCTTTACTGTCATTTTTTCCCTTATTTTTTTTTAAGATTTTATTTATTTATTCATGAGAGACACAGAGAGGCAGAGACACAGGCAGAGGGAGAAGCAGGCTCCCTGCAGGGAGCCCGATGTGGGACTCCATCCAGGATCCCAGGATCACGCCCTGAGTCAACAGCGGTCACTCAACTGCTAAGTCACTCAGGCGTCCCATAGTCTCAATTCTGTATCGCACTCATCATCCTTCCTTGTTCTCTCCATCCTTTCTCCCTTACTACTTTCTTTTTCCATCTCTTCTATAAACATTGGCATTCCGCTTTGTGTGGGATGGATATTTCTAGTTGGTCCCTATTAAACTCACTCACTTACCAGGGTGGCACAACAAAACAGTGGTCCTTCTGTTTCTTCATGAAATAACCAGGACAAGGGCCATTGTCCCAGTGGGTCCCTCCCTAGTTGTTTACTCTCCTTCTTCAATGCTATTGTGGACTCTTTATCATTTAATCATTTATCACAAGGGTATTTTCCTGGAAGTTTGGCTATTTTTTTTTCCTGATTTTGCAGGCAGGGACTAGAAGAGTTCTGTACATTTTAGTGTAAGCAAAAGCAAGGAAGTTTGGAAAGAGAAAGAAGTCAGGTCATACCTTCTATGATATATTTGGCCTCCGGCAACAGAAAACACTATTAAACATGAACTAAGCAATGAAGGCATCTTATCATCTCACCGAATGAGAAGTCTGAAGGAATGCAGACCAGAGCTGGATGAGCAGCTCAGTGATGGCATCAAGAAGTTCGGCTCTTTCTGTCTTGCCTTGTCCACCATCTTCCACGTGTTGGTTTTGCATCTTTGTGCTTGAGGCCTCAGGACTACAAAATGGTTGCTCCAGCTTCCAACATTGCAACAGAATTCCAAAACAGGAAGCGGTGGAGGAGAGGCAACAACTAACGATAAAAGAACTTTTCCTCAGATGTCTGCTCCTAAAGTAAGTTTTGCAAAAGATTCTGTCCCACATTTCTGCATAGCTCCTTGACCAGAGCTGGGTCACATGACTGCCTCTAGCTGCAAGGATGGTCAGCTAGTCAGGGATCTCCCTTTTCAGGTTCTCTGGAGGAAGTAACTCAAGGAAGAAAGTGACTGGAGTGGTGATGTTTTAGCCATATGTATTACACCTGACCAGTCAACCATAAGTATTCTAACTCTTTACCCTCAAAGGCTCTTACATCACAAACATTCTGAATTTCACTCTATTCAAAGTCCTTACAGGATCAAAAGGTAGAAGATGGGGACACCTGGGTGGTTCAGTGGTTGAGCGTCTGCCTTTGGCTCAGGGCATGAACTCGAGTCCCGGGATCAAGTCCCACGTCGGGCTCCCTGCAGGGAACCTGCTTCTCCCTCTGCCTGTGTCTCTACCTCTCCCTCTCTGTGTCTCTCATGAATGAATGAGTGAATGAATGAATGAATGAATAAATAAAATTTAAATAAAAATTTTTAAAAAGAGAGAAGACGTGATAAAATTGGAGGAAAGATGATCTAGCATTGCCCAATTCCTCTCTTTACATAGTTAAGTCCGACCTCAACGTTTTGTGCCACAGCTACCCCAATGGGGAGCTTCGTTTAGCAGTGCTAAGGCTGTGCATAGGCCCTGGGGACCCCGGATGGCTGCAATGGGGATCGATGATCTCCCGTGCCTGGGCCCTTATTACCAAGCAGAACCCAACTGGGGTCTATGAATCCATGATGAAGACACTGGCTGTGTTCTGTGAGCCTGCCATTCCTGAAATATAGACTCAGTCTCCAGTCCAAGCAGAAATGGTCTCAAGGGTTCAGAAAACACACATAATCCATTCAGTATTAGACTAGAGCTAGTGAACATTTACCAGAAGAGAGAGATTACATTTATTGTGAGCACTCTGGCCCCAGACAGTGGTTGGAAGGAAGGTTCTAGAGGCAACAGCTTGTCCTAAAAAATATCCAGCAGACTTTGCAAAGGAGATAGAGAAGAGCATAAACCTTGAGGCGGTGTTGATAGGTATGGGCGGGATGGCACAAACGTCATCCTGTGGTCAGACAGGCCTGAGTAACCTCAGACCTTTTAGGTTTCAGTTGTACAGGTTAAAAAACAATAATAAGAAAATGTTGTTCATTTATTTCCAAAGATAATATTGATGACTCACATCGGTAGGATGCCTTCTACTTATTTTTTTCTGTAAAAGCAGATTTGTGTCAGCTGTTCACTCTCTCCCTGTCCCCTCACTACTAGAAGAGTCTGTTCTTTGAGAGGATTGCACAGAGTTAGGGGCAGACTGTCTTTGCCCAGAGCAGGTAAGCTCCTTTGTAATCCCCCTAAGTCCCTGCTTCCCTCAATTATGCCAAACATTGCCCGAGATTCCTGAGCCTCAAGAGCAGGCTCTGTTTGTCTAGCACTGTGCTCTGTCCCTAGCTCCTTCTCCAAAATGACCCCTCTCTGATCTGCCCTCAACCCATGCTGCGTCTTCCCATGTCCTTCCCAGTCCTGGATGAACTTCTGCAGCCCATCTTGGTAAAATCAACCCATTTGTCAAGGCCTATCTCAGTTGTCATGTCTATGTAAATCCTTCTGGGACCATATCCAATGGAGCAAGTTGTCCTATGCTCTTTGTGCATGATGTGTATGCACTTGAACTTTAGGACTTCAACAGGTGCTATATTTTTTTTTGTGAATATGCATGTCTCTGTCTGAGACTATGAACCCTGCAGATTGGAGACTGAATCTCAATATGATGATTATTGTGCTTCCCCCAGAGAAGACTTGTCCACTAGAGATCTGGTGGATGAAGAAGTAAATGTCTCTGTGTTGAGAAATTAATCCATGTTAAGGCTCGATCACAGTGTGTTTGATCTCGAGCTTTTTTTTTTTTTAAGTTAAAAAGTACCTTGGTATTAATGATCACTTTATCACAAAATAATGATTTTGAAAAGGAAAAACAATGTGGGGACCTATACTATCTAATTTCAAAAGTTACTATAAATTACAATTAAGAATATAATATTTATGTAAAGATAGAAAAAGATAGAAAAATTAATGGAACAGTAAGGTGCCAAAACACTTCAATGATATTTCTCTTCTGCAAATGATAGGTGGACAATTGCATATCTATATGCAAAAAAAAGAAAAAAGAAAGGAAATTTAGGCACTTACCTCCACCATATACAAAGGATTATAGACCAAACGGAAAAGTGAAAAATACAAACTTCTAGAAGGAAACATAGGAGAAAGTTTTTGTGACCTGGGCTAGGAAAAGTGTTCTTTGATACAACACTAAAATCATGAGTCATTAAAGGAAAAAATTTGATATGTTGAAGTTTATTAAATTAATGCTTCAAAAGATATCATGAAGAAAATGAAGACAAGCCTAGAAGAAAATATTTGCAAATCATATATCTGATTCGTATTCACAATATAGAAAGAACTCTTTCAATTCAATGAGAAGATAAACAGCCTGGGGTACCTGGGTGGCTCAGTTGGTTAAGTATCTGCCTTCAGTTCAGGTCATGATCCCAGGGTCATGGGATTGAGCCTGCTCAGTGGGAAGGCTGCTTCTCCTTCTCCCTCTGCTGCCTGGTGCTCTCCCTGCTTGTGCTCTCTCTCTGTCAAATAAATAAATACAATCTTTTTTTAAAAAGTCAAATAAACCAATTAAAAGTGAGCAAAATACTTGAATAGATCTTCACCAAAGAAGACATACACATGGTTAATAAGTACATGAATAGATGCTCAACACAATTAATCATTACGGACATGGGAATTAGAGCTACTTTAAGATGCCACCTCATATCCACTAGGTTGGCTATAATAAAAAGAGACAATACCAGGGGAGCAAGGGTGCTTGAGTGTGGTAGTAAAAAAGAAAGAGAGAGAGAGAGAGAGAGAGAACCAAGTACATAGAGAAACTGGAATCCTCATACATTGCTGGAGAGAATAATTTTGATAGCTTGTAAAAAAAGTTAAACACAAGCCTACTATCAAATTTACTCAAGAAACTTACCCAAGAAAAATGAAAATATATGTCCACACAAAGACTTATGCGTGAATGTGCAGAGCAACATTATTCACAGTTGCCCCAAACTCGACATCAATCCACAGGTCCATCAACTGGTGAATGGATAAACACAAGTGGTGTATCCATATGATGGAATGCTATTCACCAATCAAAAGCAATACAATAATGGAACATGCTACAACTTGGATGAATCGCAAAAACATGATGCTAAGTAAAAGAAGCCGGGCACAAAAGACCAAATAATGGGTGATTGCTGACATTGGATACGAGTTGATCATTTTTGAAGCTCAGTGGTGAATATGAGGGGTGAACTGTTCTCTATAATTTTGCATATGCTTGAAATTTTCCTTTATAAAAAATTTTTAAAAGCTCCTAGTTACCACTTTATCAATTATGTTTCAGAACTACAAAATCCATTTCAGACTTTATCTGTCATCACTCATTACTTTCATCACTATTTCCTTTCCTCCCTTGACCTGGCCTATGACACATTCAGAAACATGCACACACACAAGCATGCTATGCTCCCTATCTTAGCTCTTCTCTGCTTAGACATGCTCATTAGTCTCCTAGGTCATTTCTCTCTCAATGCCACTTTCCTTCACCTTCTTCTCTTGCTTGTTTTTCCAAAGAAGGTCCATGCACCTTCCCAGACACCATCTGCTCACACTTGGCCCAGATGATAGTTTTTGCTGCTTAGCCTATATCTGGCTCAGTTATCCATTTCTACCTGGTTGGAGCTCTACAATCTTCAGTTGCGCTTTTGAAAATCATTCTGGGGAGCTTCTTCTGCCCTTTAGAAATGCCATACTTAAGCTTTCTTCCATTTATAAAAGGACATCTACTGGGCCAGTTTTTATATTTATAGATGTATCCTTTTGGGGAATGGGTATTTTATGAGCATTTTGTTCCTACCATTTTACACATGGTCCCAATGACAAGTGTCAGACTCTAACTCTATTGAGCAGATAGGACATCTACCCTGATGACAAAAATCAACAGCTCTTGGTTGCGATATGTGCTTTGGATGCAAATTCTCATTTAATTTATGCTTCACCACAACCCTAAGAAAGAGAGTTTTTATCTTCATCAAATGGATGATAAAATGAAGTTTTGGGGAGATCAAGTAACTTTTTCTTACGAAGACACAGGGAGTAAGCAGCTGAGACAGGAGGAACCTCAAACTTGTTGAACACCTAGCTCTATGTTGACAACACAGACTACCATCCTTTCTTACCAGCCTTAAATGGGACCCACCCCAACACTGGGGATTGAGAATGAGGAGGAAGCAGAAACACTAATGTTGGCACCTTATGTATCTATTCTACTCATCTCTTCAACTAGCTAGAAGGATTGAAGAAATGACTGGGGAACATTCTACAGGGATGGAAAACCCAAAACACCCAATTGGCAGTAGGAAGACACAGCTGTGGTTTGAACTCAGGTTTCCATGACTCTAACATAGTTCTTCTGCTATAACACGCTGTCTTTCTCTTTCTTTTAAGATTTTATTTATTTATTCATGAGAGACACAGAGAGACAGGCAGAGGGAGAAGCAGGCTCCCCTTGATGCGGTACTCGACCCCAGGATCATGACCCAGGTGCCCCAGCATGCTGTCTCTTGAGGAATTATTTGAAATGTGAATGGCATAGTCAAAGCACGGACTTCCAAGGCAAACTTAGTGATTAAAATCTAAAGATTCTTTGTCTGAAGGGAGGAGATTCTGGAAGATTCTGATAATTTGGTAAGAGGGCCAGCCCTAGTCACAGGCAAAATAACTGGTAGGATGATTTCAGACTTTCATCCAAAAGAATTTCTTAGATACATCCTCATGAGATTCCAGAATAATAAGCATAAAGACACCATCCTGACCTAGGTTTAGAGACGTAAAACCACTGTTCCTTCTTTCTGGATAGAATCTCACTATATTTTTTCAAGTAGCAAAGAATATTTTTTTTTAAATGTTTATTTATTTATGATAGTCACAGAGAGAGAAAGAGAGAGAGGCAGAGACACAGGCAGAGGGAGAAGCAGGCTCCATGCACCGGGAGCCCGACGTGGGATTCGATCCCGGGTCTCCAGGATCGCGCCCTGGGCCAAAGGCAGGCGCCAAACCCCTGCGCCACCCAGGGATCCCCAAGTAGCAAAGAATATTTATGTTATCTAATTATGTATTATTTATACTTTCATCACATAATTATAGTATTGTAAATGTTGCTTATTGGCTCTTGATTTTCAAAATTGACCTGCAGATACATTATAGGATATTTACACATACTGAAAGAGATCAAAATATTATAAATCTTTATTTCATAAAAATAATAGCATAGCTGGCAAAAGGTGGAAGGAATGAGATTAGGGAAGGGGAGAAAGAGAGACTGTTTACAATTGAAGGATTAAGAAATAGAAATTTAATTCTATTTTAAGATACAAGTTTTGAGAGTCTGATTATACAAATTGGACAATGGGCAGACCATATGTAAAAATAGAAATTTGAGGGGCACCTGGGTGGTTCAGTGGTTGAGCATCTGCGTTTGGCTCAGGTTGTGATCCTGGGGTCCTGGGATCAAGTCCCACATCAGGCTCCCCACAGGGAGCCTGCTTCTCCCTTTGCTTGCAACTCTGCTTCGCTCTCTGTCTCTCTCATGAATAAATAAATAAAATCTTTTTAGAAAGAAGAAAGAAAGAAAGAAAGAAAGAAAGAAAGAAAGAAAGAAAGAAAGAAAGAAAGAAAAAAAAATTAGATCCACAACCTGCAGCCTAGGGAGCCAATGTCTTATTTATGATAAGGAAGCCAGCCCGCTATAAGTTAAGCTTGCAGGAAGCCAGAGTCCTATCTCTAGTAATAATTCAGGGTGCGACCCAATAACTTCTGTACCTATCAGCTCAAAATGGCCAGGATGATTAATAACTGATAGCTTCCCTAATTTTAGCCCTCTGTTCAATTTAAGACCAATCAGAAGAAGCCAAACACATCCTTAACCAATTGTATAGGATGCCCCACTTCTAGTTGGCTCACCGACAGCTTCCCAGACCAACAGCCCCCAAACAGGACGCTTCTGAAGCCTTCTCTTTTTTTTCCACTATAAAGCGTTACTGTTCCTCTGGCTGCCTTTGAATTTCTGCCAAAATGCAAGTGATGGTGACTGACTCCCTTGCTAGAGCAAGCTCAGAATAAATAGCCTTTGCTTTTCTCATTTGGTTGGTCTTCACTTATTTCCACAGTTGACTCATAGAAGGACCAAAAGATAAAAATATGATAAAACTTTGGTGAAGTAGGAAAAGGAGAAAAGACAAAGTAAACTCCTCATTTTCATAATGAGAAGTCAGAAGATGCTATTTAGAGGATAAATCAGGAACCAGGAGTATATCACATTATTTAGAGTTACAGGGGTGGGCAGCCCAGGTGACTTGGCAGTTTGGCGCCTGTCTTCAGCCCGGGGTGTGATACTGGAGACCCAGGATCGAGTCCCATGTCGGGCTCCCAGCATGGAGCCTGCTTCTCCCTCTGCCTGTGTCTCTGCCTCTCTCTCTGTCTCTCATGAATAAATAAATGAAATCTTTAAAAAAAATAGAGTTATGGGGGTACTTCCTCCTTTACAACAGCAAATGGTCAAGGGCAGCTTTCCTGAGCAGCAGGATGGAGAATGGGGAAAGGAGAGGAGGATGTTTTCTTTTTACTGAAAAAGCTTTTGTTTACTATTGATTCATTACCTTTATAACTAAATACATTTCTGGGTTGTTGCCTTTTGTTTCTCTGGATAAACAGCTTACTTTTATTTATTTATCTATTTATTTATTTTAAAGATTTATTTATTTATTTTAGAGAGAGAGAGCACAAGCAGGGGGAAGGACAGAGGGAGAAGGAGAAGGAGAATCCTCAAGCAGACTCCCCGCTGAGTGGGAGCCCCCACGCAGGCCTTGATCCTAGGACCCTGAGATCATAACCTAAGCCAAAATCAAGTCGGTTACTTCACCAACTGAACCGCGCAGGTGACCCACATCTTACTTTTAAAATGTAGACACGCCTAAGGAAGTCAAAGTCCTTGGCACTGACCTTGTTAGGGAAGACCCAGGCAATGGGAAAGATGTGAAGGCAGAGAGTGGGTAGTCCCAGGTGCTGACCAGCAGGGTCCTGGGAAGGGGTGAGGTATTGCCAATGGGCATGGTGTGGGGCAATGATGGTAGGCATGTGGTCATGGTCATGTGGAGGGGTATCAAGACATTCAAACATTTCCACTCCACACTGTTCCTGGGGATGTTTGTTACCTAGTCCAGTGACAGGCACACAAGGTCAGACCCACGGCAGTGACTGCGATTAAAGAAGAGGATGTGAATCTGGAGAGACAAGATTAGAAAAAAAGCAAGATTCAGTACCAGGCAGCGATGCAGGAATTGATCTGAAATTCTCAAATAAATGTGTTTTAAGAAAAAAAATGTTAATCTGGGTGGGGGGATGGGGTAACTGGGTGACGGGCATTAAGGAGAGCACATGATGGGATGAGCCCCATGGGCATACTGTATGCTGGCAAATTAAACTTGAACAAAAAAAAAAAAAAAAGAAAAACATTAATCCACTTTCACTTAACGGTCTAAAATAGAACCATCTGTTCTACTTTATATTTTCTAAAATTGTGTCTTTTATTATTTCCCTTTATATCATTTGTGGGGGTGAGGTGGAGGATGAATACTTGAGTAGCATCTGAAATGTTCCTTGAAGCTCTAACCTGATCATTGAGTTGGTGTCCAGAGCTGACTAAGGAAGAGGAGGTCACAAAAGGCTGCTGTATTATTGAAGAGGCCATAGGGCTTGCTCCTGGCATGTTAACACTGAAGAAAGAACCCCGTGTGGGTACTCGGGTATCTTTTCAGTACCCCAATTGCTTGTTACAGCGCCTCTGAGAGTGGTGTTGAAAACACAATGTGCGTGGTCACACCCAGGAGAGGCCCCTGCATACCAGTGCAGAAGGTCTGCACCACTTTGAAACTAAGACTGTATTTTTAGCGTTGGGTATAGAGCCGCAAAGGACCAATCCTTGCTGGTCCATATGATTCTTAAACTAAGATTCATACAAATATACATTCATCCCTGGCGCCATTGTTCTTCGGGAGGCACCAAAGGCCATGAACAACTTGCTGCCCTTTCTAGTTCTGTGGCTGGAGCCTGGCAGGATTCCACTGGGCATGGCCTCTTGGCTTTGGGGTGACTGCTGCAGCCATTCTCAACTCCTACCAAGAAGTTTATCGAAAACACAGCCACTTTATAAGGGTGCATGGTAGAAAGAGAACTGCTTTGGTTACCAACTCACTGGGATCTTCACCAAATCACTGAGCCTCTCTTTCCCTTTGGTAAAATTCTACCAAGACTTTCTACTCCATCCTCACCCCCATGCCCACAGCTTTCCTGGTGTATTTTATAATTTGCTTGTAAATCATAGATGTTGAAGAAGCATAGAATCCCAAAGGTGGAAAGAAATATAATCGAAGTTAAATAAATAAAACTCAAGGCTGGATGCTCCATAGAAGCTTCTATTCATATCCCTTTGGTGTGATTTTTGGGAATTCAGTGGACTTTGCTGCCAGTAATAATCTTTTACTGTTGTTCATTGTTTTGCTTACACTGTTGTTCTATTTTATTATTTCCTATTCTCTTGTCAACAGCTAGAATCTGTGGCAAATTGAACAGAATTTCCAAAAGACTTGGATCAAATACAACACAAAGCCTGCTTTCTTTGAAAAGACAAGCGGGAAGGTTATGGTTAACCAGGTAATTCAGAGGGGGACTGATATCGATCCTTCGAGGTTGTTGGCAATCTTTGAGGGAGCAGTTTCATTAAGTCTATTCTTTTATTCCCCACGACAAATTTGTGTGGATTACATTACATCTGTGTATAGATCTCTGACTCAGGGAATCGGTGTCATGATTTAAAATCCAAAATCCACCCCAGCCCTGCCCCTTGCCTTTTGCAAAACATAGTCTTAATTCAGAGTCTCACATGAATACATGACTGGCAGGACCCAAATTAATCAGGGAAACCTAACTTTGAATGGCATTTTTTGCTTCCTGGCCTCTGCTGTACTGGGAGGCACAGTGGTTGAGAGTATGAAGAGTCGTAAGTAAGGCAGCCCACAGTCCACCCCTCCCTGTCCGGGCTAGAAACTCAGAGATGATTTATGGCATTTCCCTGTCACTAAAGACGCCCAGTCCAGCTCAGGTGATTGTCCTCTAAGTATGTAACTATGTTTCCATATGAGATGCAATGGGAACACACAGCAGGGAACGAGTCACTGCCATGGGGAGCCATAGAAAGTTCTACAAACCGGGAGGTGATGTCTGTGATCTGAGTCATGACTGTGAGGGGAAGGGTGGAAGAAGCATGACAAAGGATGTGAGACATGCAGGGACTTCAGCAACCACTGCTGTGGGACGAAGGGGGCAACAGGGGACTCGCTTGGCTGGACCCTGGAAGACATTTCAACCAACCGGGCAAGCCCTGCTCTTGTTCTACGCAGCTGCAGGGGAGGCAAGTGGAAGCTGTTGTGGGGGTTAAGAGCTAAGGGCTGAAAGTCCAGCTCCGCCCCTTACTATTTGGGGTCAAGTTACTTAAACTCTCTAAGCTTTAATTTCCCCCCTTCAGCCTCCCATACAGGTGGAGCCTTCTAGGCTCCATTAGTACCTACATCCTCCCTCCCTCTGCTGGACCCTGTCATCCTGCCTGCGTTCACTTTGATGAAACAATCCCCAAATTGGAAAAAGCAGGCAGCCTACAGCCATAAATGGGAAGCAGGCCAGATGCCCTGCTGCCTTCCAGCTTTTTAAAACATTTCTAGATATTTCTAAAGCTGCCTCCAGCCTATTCCTTGAGGGGGCAGGAAGAAAAAATGAGGATCTTAGCTTCTGCCTTCGGCTCTACCTTGAGTATCCCCTTACTTCTCCCCCACATTCTTCTGGGGTGGAAGGGACAGGCTTTCTCCTCTCCCCTACACGCTGGTGGGAGCTCTCTAACCTAAAACTCTATGGTGCCAGGGGCCAGGCTCCTGGTATTCTCTTGGAGGAAACAAAATAAAATATGAATCATATTTCTTAACACAACGTGGCTTGTAACACTATGCACTTGGGCAAAAATCCTATTTCAGATGCCAGAACCTGAACAACACCTCTCTCTCCACTTCTGTTGTAACACCCCCTCCACTGGTTAGAATCCCACCTCCTTCGCTCCCGCCTCCCCCCCAGTGCCTGTACAGATAGGTCAATAGGGAGAAGGTCATAAACACAAAGATGCAAAAAAACCATCATGTTTCTTAAAAATATTAATGTCAGGAGCTCAGAAGTCTCTCTGCGAGGGGATTTCTAAGGGGGTGCCCTTGGAATGTGCATGGAGAACACAGTCTTGCAAGGACGAAGGGAGACTCCAGGACAGAGCCTTTCAGGGAGCATGGAAGGCTTCACAGTCTGACTCAGGGCAGGCATCGCAAACACTTTCTGGTCACTCCTTCCTGCCATGGAGGGAAAAAAAAAATGCAAGTTCAAACACCAACCGAGTCGCTGCCCATGCTTGCCCAGCTGACCTGCTGGCTCCCTCAACACAAGCTTTCCCTTCAGCCACACTGCTGTCTGTATCTTTGCTGTCCGCCTCAGTTTCCTGACCATTTGTCCTCTATGGGATGTTTTTTTAAAGATTTTATTTATTTATTTATGAGAGACACAGAGACACAGGCAGAGGGAGAAGCAGGCTCCATGCAGGGAGCCCAAAGTAAGACTCGATCCCAGGTCTCCAGGATCAAGCCCTGGGCCGATGGCAGATGCTCAGCCACTGAGCCATCCAGGGGTCTCCTCTGGGAGATTTTTTAAAGGACTTTTAAACATGTCATTATGGACAATTTCAAATGGGTGTCGAATATAATATGCTGATCCCCTGGGTCCTCATCAGCCCTTCGACCACGATCAACGCTTTACCAATCTTGTTTCATTCATATCCCGTATTTCCACTCCTCCTGCCTCCAGGTCGCCTTGGAGGAGAGACCTCAGATCCCAGGAGATCACATCATCTCTGCAAGCTTTTTACTATCCCCTCTGGCAATCTGGCACCTCACAGAAAATGTACCAACCCCTCCCTCGATGCCTCGACTAGATTCTTAAACAGTTATATTCCATTTCCGTGTCCCATGTCTCTAGGAATTGTGCGTGAGTCTTTAGTAATGAGAACAGTAATCCCATAGTTCATCCATTTTGACAAACAAAGAAGGTCAGTGTCCCGATGTCTTTAAAAGAAGTTAGTGCTTCAAAAGCACTTTAGAGTAATCAAAGTTTGCTTCTCTATAGTCCTTAAAATTCCCACCTTCCTCCTCCTCCTGCTTCCTCTTTGCTATTTACCTTATTCGTTTGCTTGATGAAATACATATATTTTTGGTAAGGTTTTCCTGAAGTGGAGAGAAAGTATGTATAACTCAAACCAGTTTTTTGGCTCTAATTAATTGGGAAGACTAAAACGGCAAGAGAAAAAGTCATAGGAAGCCTGCTTCATTTTGCGGATGGACTTCAAGCTGCTCCTGCCCAGGGACAAATTTTATTAGATAAAATTACAGTCTCTGCTCTTTCTAAATGCCTTCTCCATCAGAAACTGTAACATGAGAGTCGGTAACAAAAGCCTGGACTCTCATTTCCCATAACGGTAGAAGTGGCTAGAGCTTCACTCCTCCCTCAGGAGTTTATTTGGCCTAAGAACTCCAGAGGCTTGCTTTTTGTTGAAACACTCCAACGTTCCTAGGGTGGTGAGTGTACACACTACGTAGTGACTGCGTTTGGACCACATGCTGCCCCAAAATATGGCTCCTTGGCATATCAAATATAATTAAGCTTAAGGAATATGAGAAACAGCAGGTGCAGGAAGGACTGTCCAACCTTCTCTTGATGCAGGTCATAGACCCTCATGTGAGAGGCACCCTCCGTAAACGTACCTGGGGGAAAGGAACATCCTAACCTGCCAGAACAAGGGACTCCAAGAGGAATCCAGACAAATAGGCTTTGCTAAGTGTCCTCAATTTACTACATTTAGCTCATTCTTATTTGTCCCCTCACATTTTCCCACCACTTCCCACTCTTCATCTAACCTAGTATAAAGCACCCAGGATGAACCATTTTTGGGGGTCATTTCTTTAGGAAAGTTCCAGTATCACGTGAAACTTACATTAAATAAATGCATAGGCCTTTCTCCTATTACCCTGTCTTTTGTTACAGAGCCCCAGCTGAGAACCTAGATGGGTAGAAGGAAAAGATTTTTCCCCTTCCCCACAGTAGTTTGTATCTAAATTCTGTATTTAACCTTTGCTGGCATGATTGCAAACTGCCCCTGTATCTTTCCTGTTGGCTAAAGGCTAGGCAGGTGAGCTGGCCTAAGTGTTTAGTGTTGAAATATGACATATTCCCAACTAGGCTTGTAGGTTTAAGTGTTGAGTGTGGACAATATTTTGACAAATAGTCAACAGTTTTCCAATACATATCTGCAGGCAAATATTTTTATTACTAATATTGCTTGGAATAAAATGTAAGGTGCTCATTCAGAGGTTGCATTAAATGAAATGATGACTGGTATGTATTAACATATACCATGATGGAGAGGTACATTTCCTATGTTTTTAATTTTTTTAATTTTTAAAAAAATATTTTATTTATTTATTCATAGAGACACACACACACACACACACACACAGAGGCAGAGACACAGGCAGAGGGAGAAGCAGGCTCCATGCTGGGACCCCAACATGGGACTCGATCCCAGGTCTCCAGGATCACACCCCAGTTTGCAGGTGGCGCCAAACCGGTTTTTTTATCTTTTAAAAAGATTTATTTATTTATTTTGGAGAGAGAGACAGAGAGAGGAGGAGAGGCAGAGGGAGAGAAAGGAAAACCTTAAGCAGAGTCCCCACTGAGTAGGGAGTCCACAAGGGGCTCGATCTCACAACAACCCTGCGATCATAATCTGAGCCAAAACCAAGAGTCAGATGTTTAACCAACCGTGCCATCCAGGCACCTCCATTTTCTCCATTTTATAAAGAATTCTTATTAATTTTTTCAACTAAGTTTTTTTTGTTAACTATTATATAAAAGATAATTTCTAAATCTTTTTTTTTAAGATTTATATATTTGAGACAGAGAATTAGAGAGAGACCATGGGGGGCAGAGGGAGAAGGAGAAGCAGACTCCTCACTAAGCAGGGAGCCCAACTTTGGGCTTGATCCCAGATCCCTGGGATCATGACCTGAGCTGAAGGCAGGAGCTTAACCTGCTGAACCACCCAGGCACCCCATCCAAATCTTAACCCCTATTTGCATTTTGTACTATTTAGTGGTTTTAGGGCCAATTATGAAGTTGATTCCTGATTTTTTTTTTCTCAGTACTAGAATTTTTGAAAATGTTTAAGGTAATTGCTAGGAGACAGAATGAAGGTAATCTAGTGAAGCCCAGATCCCTCATGTAATGGATAGAGAAGCTGGGGATTCCAGAAGTTCATGCTGCCATAAGAGGGAAAGACCAGGTCTATGATCTGCAAATTCTGACTTTCACCAACTCTACTAGGCCCCCAAACTCTGCTTTTAAAAACTGATTTCTGGGTGATTTCAGCATGATTTTATAGCTCCGTTGCCCTTTAGCTAACTTAAACTGGGATTACATGCTAAAATATATTTAGCTTGTGGATGATTCCCTTCCCTTTATGGAAATAAAATGTGAGAGAGTCAGAGTAATTGGAACAATGGAAACTCTAGGGGGTAGAGCAAGCTCAAAGCTCTCTGTATTCCCTGAGCATTTGCTTTTCTGGGGAGAAAGGATCTGTCCTGTATTTAACTCTGGTCCTTTGTCAAGGAGGAGGATAATGGCCACCATCCTCCTTCCTGGTGAAGATGACTGAGCCAATGCTGAACATTTGGTAAATAGTGATCAATCGCTGGGTGGTGATGGCAAACGGGAGTGCATGTCCCAGATTCCACGAATGCTTATGACCTAGTGATTATAACTTTGGTAAAGTCAGGATTGGAAGCCTCCAGAAAGAGCATCTGATAGAATTCTCTTATTTGATAGATAAGAACCTATGGCTCAGTCAGTAATGAGAAATGCACCGTGCGGTCCCATCCTGCAAGCAAGAGTGGAGAAGAACTTGTAGAGTGAGTTGTGGAGACTCACAAAGCAAGAACACGGAGCAGGAGACATTTCTTACTACTCTTCAACTGCCCTCTTTCTGTTCGTATTTCTCAACTTAGTGGGTGTCTGCCTCCCATGGTACACAGGATGCTGTTAGATGATATGGATGACTTCAATAACATTGAGTCCCATGGTGACAAAGAATGGACTCCCTTTGTAATGTTCTTTCCAAGTCCCTCTGATTAGTTAAGGAAAAATGGCTCTAACATTCACTGATCTTCCTTTTTTCCTTGGCCTCAAAGCCCAAAGGCAGCAGTAGCCAGCTAGAGTTTAGGAAATAAGTGCTGCTCTAGAAACATAGTTTTTTTGTTACCTTCAATTTGGCTCAAACAATACTGGTTTCCTATTTATGGAAAGCTTTTTAATTAATTAATTGATTGATTGATTACTTTATTTATTTATTTATTTATTTATTTGTTGATTTATGGGTTATTGTTGTTGTTGCTGTTGCCCAGCATGGAGCCCAACATGAGGATCAAACTCATGACCCAATTATGGCTGAGGTCATGATCAGAGGGTCCTCATGGTGCTTATGATTGAGCACCATGTCTGGCTCCCTGTTCAGCAGGGAGTCTCCTTCTCCCTCTGCCCTTCCTCTGCACTTATGCGCACTGTCTCTCTCAAATGAATAAATAAAATCTTAATAAATAAATAAATAAATAAATAAATAAATAAATGACCTGAGCTGAGGTCAAGAGTTGGAGGCTTCACTGAGTGAGCCACCCAGGTGCCCTTTAAAGATTTTAAGTAATATCTATACCCACATGGGGCTTGGACTCACAACACTAAGATCAAGAGTCACATGCTCTGACTGAGCCAGCCAGGTGCCCCAGAAAGCTTCCTTTTAAAATAAATTAACTTAGGGACGCCTGGGTGACTCAGTTGGTTAAATATCTGCCTTTGGCTCAGGTCATGATCCCAGATTTGTGGGATTGAGCCCGGCATCAGGCTCTCTGCTCAGTGGGGAGTCTGCTTCTGCCTCTGCCCCTCCCCCTACTTGTGCTCTTTATCTCTTTCTTTCTCTCTCTTACTCTCTTTCAAATAAATAAATAAAATCTTCAAAAACTAAGTTAATTTAGATTTAAAAAGGGAGTAATTCACAGAAAAAGTCTATTAAAATAGCATCTGTGGCATGAAGATGAGTTAATATCAGAAAGGTGGCAGGTGACATGACTTGGGAAACACTCCACTAAGAAGATGAGAATGAGTCTGAAGGACAAAAGTGGAATTTAATACTGGTCAAGTGACAAATATCTGTGCAAGAACTGGCTCATGACTTTGAGGAGCTTAAAATATATTTGAGACAATAAGGCATTATATATGAAAATAGAATTAAATAAATGTCTCCCAAGTCCAAATGTGAACAGAGAAGACCATGTCTTTCTTCTTTTCTTTCTTCCTTCCTTTTCTTCTTTCTTTCCCTTCTTCTTCTTCTTTCCCTTCTTCTTCTTCTTTCTTCTTCTTCTTCTTCTTCTTCTTCTTCTTCTTCTTCTTCTTCTTCTTCTTTCTTCTTCTTCTTCATATATTTACAGGTGTATCAGGGCACAATGACATGGCATGAAAAAAAAGCACAGAAATCTTAGAAATTACTTCCTTTTAAGTGTGCTGAAACAGAAGTTTTTAGTAAACTTGTAATTCCAGATGAGTGCTGTGACAAGTTTATTGACTTTGTCATTTGTTAATTTAGGAAAGAGAGAAGAGCCAAATCAAGTACAAAAAAAAAATTGTTACCAAATGGTAATTTTTGGATGCAATCAAACATAAAAAGAAACTAAAAACCTAAAGAAGATAGAAAGGAATTAATTATCTCCTTTTAATAATGCGTTATGAGTATGCAAGATGCTACTAGTGGGGGAACCTAGGTGAAGGGTACATAGAACCTCTCTGTATTATTTTTGCAACTTTTTGTAAGTCTGTAATTATCTCCAAATAAAAACTGAAATAAATAATTTTTTTAAAGATTTTATTTATTTATTCATGAGAGACACAGAGAGAGAGAGGCAGAGACACAGGCAGAGGGAGCCTGATATTGGACTCAATCCCGGGACTCCAGGATCACTCCCTGAGCCTAAGGCATACACTCAACTGCTGAGCCACCCAGGCATCTCTGAAATAAATAAATTTAAAAAATAAAACAAAAAAGAAGACATCAGGAAAAACGGTAAACGAAGAAGGAGGTTTTAGAAAGAGAATTTAAATATACATAGTTTGAATGCTTGCTTGGCCAGATTTCCATAGGTTTGTAAGGAGTTAAACAAAATTTTAAAAAATGCTTCTAAGACAGAAAGACAGGTCTTTCTGTCTTTCACACAGTTTACTAATAAAAATATTAGTCTCTGAAAAGTGACATCCTATTTTGAATGTTTGAACTAATGATACTTTGCAGAAACACATAGAGAATGAAACATAGTACTATTTGCAAAAAACAACTTAATTTTGTGAAAACCACAAAAATAAGTGTTTGTTATTGATAAAGGAAAATTTTTATTTCTTGACATCATCAAAGAAAAATGTGAAGGGACGCCTGGGTGGCTTAGCGGTTGAGTGTCTACCTTTGGCTAAAGGCATGATCACCGATCCAGGGATCAAGTCCCACATCGGTCTCCCTATGGGGAGCCTGCTTCTCCTCTGCCTGTGTCTCTCCTTTCTCTGTGTGTCTCTCATGAATAAATAAGTAAAATATTTTATTTTTTTTAAGATTTTATTTATTTATTCATGAAAGACACAGAGAGAGAGAGGCAGAGACACAGGCAGAGGGAGAAGCAGGCTCCATGCAGGGAGCCTGAAGTGGGACTCAATCCCGGGTCTCCAGGATCACGCCGTGGGCAGAAGGCAGTCTAAACCTCTGAGCCACCCAGGGATCCCAAGTAAAATATTTAAAAAAAAGAGAAGAAAAATGTGAAAGATCTGATATGAAAGGAACAAAAATATACAAATCCTACCACCTCATTCCTCAAAACTATATAGATATTTGCAAGATTTTCCTTCATCCATTCAGTGTCCCTAGTGCAGACCTGGAGGCATTCACATGTCATAATATCCCATAACCATCTGGGAACATATTATTATTTTTTTTGCTTCTTCTTTTCTATAGGAGAGAAATAATTGCTTTAAGCACATAGAAGAGAGTTATTTCTTTGTATTTTTTTATTTTTAATTTTTTAAAAGATTTTATTCATTTATTCATGACAGAGATTGAGAGAGAGAGAGAGAGAGAGAGAGAGAGAGGCAGAGACACAGGCAGAGGAAGAAGCAGGCTCCATGCAGGGAGCCCGATGTGGGACTCGATCCCAGGTCTCCAGGATTATCCCCTGGGCCAAAGGCAGTCACCAAACAGCTGAGCCACCCAGGGATCCCAAGTTATTTCTTTCTTTGTTTTTTTTTTTTTTTTTTTTTTTTTTTTTTTAAGATTTATTTATTTATTTATTTATGACAGACAGAGAGAGAGAGAGAGGCAAAGACACAAGAGGAGGGAGAAGCAGGCTCCATGCTGGGAGCCTGATGTGGGACTTGATCCCGGGCCTCCAGGATCTCACCCTGGGCCAAAGGCAGGCGCCAAACTGCTGAGCCACCCAAGGATCCCCTCAAGTTATTTCTTTTTAGTGATTTTTTTCTTTATTTTGGAGAGAGAGAGTGAGTGCAGGAAGAGAGAAAGAGAAACGTTAGCAGACCCCACACTGAGGGTGGAGTGTGATGTGGCTCTGGATCTCATAACCCTGGCATCATGACTTGAGCTGAAACCAAGAGTTGGATGTTTAACTGACTGCATCACCCAGGAAGAGAAATGTTTCTTTTTTAAAAAATTTTGTTATTCATGAGAGACACACAGAGAGAGGCAGAGACACAGGCAGAGGGAGAAGCTGGGTCCCTACAGGGAGCCTGATGTGGGACTCAATCCCCAAACCCAGGATCACGCCCCGAGCCAAAGGCAGATGCTCAACCACTGAGCCACCCAGATGTCCCAAGAAATATTTCTTTTGAGCTGAGCATAGAGAAGAAGTCAGGAAAGAGGCCCTTCCTGGCCTAGAAACATAGGACTTGAAAAAAAAAAAAAAAAAAAACAGGACAGGGAGGGTATTCCCAGCAGACCTGTTGTTTCCAGCAGTTTTTTTAGGATTCTTCATAGAAGCCTATGATCCAAATTTTATTTTTCACAATGGATTTTTTCCTACTATTTTTTTGGAAGTGTATCAGCACACATTTGCATATACTCCAATGTGACAGACACAGATTTAAACATAAGGGAGGCAGCCAATGTGTTAGCTGTGCCAAAAGGCTGAACTGTTTCGTGCTGACCCCAATCTCTTTATTATATGCCTATAAGTGTAAATAATACACCAAGGATGAAAAAGCGAAATAAAATTTAATACGGAAAGACAAAATAAATGTAATTGTTTTAAAACTTTTAAGAGTCACGAACGAACCTTGCGATTTTTGAGTTTCTTTTCATTTATATCATTGAACATTTCATGTTATAAGATATATTTGGAAAGAATTTTTTATGAACAGCAAAAATTTTAAGTGGTTGAGAAAGCTGTTCATTAACACTTTCAAAATTAAACAATCACCAACTAAGGATTATGAGCTGTTCTTAGATACGCTACATGCTTCCATGTTGAAATGGAAATTTCCTCTAACTTTACGCTCAGGCTTTTGGAAGACTTCTGTGTATCCTGAGATTGCAAGACAAGCTGTTAAATTACTACCATTTACAAAACTTAACTGAATATTGCAACCCTCTTGATACCAAACAACAACAACAAAAACCACCAGAAATAAGTAGTATGCTGATTCAGTCAGGAGTCATTGTTTTAAGAAACAAAACCAATACTAGGTTATGCAAAAAGAAAAAAAAAGAATATTTATTGCAAGAAGGCTCAGAAGAGTCTCAGAAAATCAACAGGTGAATGATGAAACTTATCTTGGGAGATGGTAAAAAGCCAAGGGGATTCAGGAGGGTGGGACAAGCAGAACCCGAGGAGAAGTTGCACTGCACACTCTTGTCTTGGGGATCACCTCCAGCTGTCTATGTTCCTGTGATCAGTATCTGCTCAGGATTTAAACTCACAGGGGAAAGCATCCGAGGGACTGAGGCTTAATCATGTGGTTCTCTGGGAATAAGGAGGAGCTAATGGCCCTTTCCATTAGTGATAAAGTGATAATATCACCACCTCCCACTAACTATACACAACAGAGACAGCCCACAGAAGATGGGGTAGTAGCAGGAGGAAGAGAGGGCTGGATGCTGAACTGCCCAAAATGCCAATTATTCACTACCTGCAGATAGTGAGTCTGATGAAAGACCAGAAACTGTTAACTCTAACCCCAAGTTCAAAGTTTTCTGTTTATCAAGCTCACAAACTAAAGCTGAGATCTGGGTCTCTGCTATGGAGACTGATTCCAGGGCTCGAGCAGAGCAGGAGCAAGGTGGCCAGGAACAGGCTGCCCTCCAGTATGTGGAGCATCAGGCCAGTCAGTGCTGAGGGCTGTCTATATAAAATTTTGGTTAAAAAATGTATTACAGGGGCACCTGGGTGGCTCAGCGGTTGAGCGTCAGGGAGTGACCCCAGCATCCAGGGATTGAGTCCTGCATCGGGCTCCCTGCATGGAGCCTGCTTCTCCCTCTGCCTGTGTCTCTGCCTCTTTGTCTCTCTGTGTGTCTCATGCATAAATAAATAAAATCTTAAAAAAAAATGTATTGCAAAATTCAGAAGACCACATAAGGTATGGTGCTTTCTCAATGAGGATTTAGGCTAACTGATAGAAAAGAGGTTGTTAGCTTTGTGTGATTGATCAAAACACACAGGAAGATCCTTCCTAGGATCTGGGCACCATCTCTTCCTGTTTGCCAAAAGCACTCTCCTTGGCTAAACTCCTGCGTCTCACCACAAGATAAAAGGTAGCCCCATAAATGCAAGAGCCATGGCTCTTTAGAACCTGTTCTTACTGAAACAATATAGATTTTCTTTTTTTTTTTTTTTTTTCTTTAATATAGATTTTCTTGCCTCTGTATCTCCCTGGTACCATTTGCTGCTGATGCTGGATCATCCATTGAGCAAGCCCGTGAATACTGACTTCTGGTGATTCCTCCAAAGATGCTCTGTTGATGATGTTCATGATGCCTGAAGTGTGCAGAGAAATAGGATCTATTTTATATATTCTGGGCATGTTAAATTTCCATTCTGAATTTTGTAGAATGTAGAATGAGGTCGAATAACATGTCTTCCTGTTATGTCATCGCTTGAACTCCTCAGGCCTTACCCTCAGCATTCCTGGAATTTGCTCTTTCAGTGTAGCCTGCACCGCTGCCTTGCACACACCATCAACAGGAGGTGGGTCCACGAAGAGTCCATGGGTGGAGTAAGAAGAGCAGCACCTTTCATGCGAGAAATGCTTATCCGTGCTCTAGAACAGCTTGAGACGCCCTTGAGGCCAAGGAATGACAGAGGGTAGAGAGGCTCATGGTCACTGGGGTGTGTAGTGAAGGATTAACCCCACCCTGGGAGAGGGCAGCCTTTCCCTTCGGTTACCGGGAGGTGATCTTGGGGCTCTGGAATGTCCTGGCTGCTGGGAGTGTCTGTTTACCTGTGAGCCTTGGCTGCTGGACACTCTAACAATGGGATCTGTGGAAGGGGCTCTGGGCTGTGCCGTACCAGTTCTTACCTCTAGAGGAACGAGAGACTGAAGGTCAGCGTGTGGGCAGTGTGTGACCGAACATGAGCACAAACTCCCTCCACTGAAGTCTCAAGTGACCTTCCCTGGTTGGCATCCTCTAGATGGACCGTCACACATCACGGCTGGGAGGAGGCCATGCTGCCCAGGACTCCACGGGGAGAAAATGACCAAAGTTCCATGTCTGGATCCCTCCTGGGCTTCTCCCCTTCCCTGACTTCAATTTGTATCCTTTCCTTGTAATAAACTGTAACCATGAGTGGTGCCGAGTGCTTCAGTCAGTTAAGCGTCTGCCTTCAGCTTGGGTGGTGATCTCAGGGTCCTGGGATCAGGTCCCATGTCGAGCTCTCTGCTCAGTGGGAAGTCTGCTTCTCTCTCTCCCTCTCCCTCTCCTTCTGTGCTCTTTCTCTTTCTCTCAAATAAATAAAATCTTTAAAAAAAATTAAAAAAACTAATCACAAATATAATAGTTTTGAGTGAATTCTGAGCCCTTCTATTAGATTGTCAAACATGGGGGTGGTTATAGGATCTTCTTAGACTTACAGTTGGTGTCAGAAGTGAGGGAAGTCTTGTGGGGACTTCCCTCAGAACTTGCAGTTTGGCTAACTCTGATTACAGGGCAAGGGTCTCAAAAACCCTCCTCAGGGATAAGCAAGGCCCATGATCAGAACCTGGTGGGTGGGAGCTGATGCCCAGGCGCATACATCAGGCTTCAGCCCAAGAGCCTGCAGGGGACAGTAGGTAGCCCACATCTCTGAACTCAACCTGTGTCCAAATGAGTGCGTGTCACCCCAAATCAGCATGTCAGCACCATGTTGTGGCCCAATCCTGAGTGTCCCCATGAAGGATGTAAGAAGAGATGAGACTGAGGTTGGGGAAGTATAACACAGGGAAGAAATAAGACAGGGTACTCTGCCCAAGCCTGCACTGCTGGCCCTGGGAGATTCTAGTGATAGAGTTTTTGAAATGTGTTGGGGTCCAAATCTGATGACAATAAAGAGTTCTTGAGACATCTTTGGTTCAAAAAGGGTAGTAAAGCACAGGGATGGGACCTGTGGGCAGAAAGAGATGCTGCCCTGGGGTTGTGAGGGGTGACATTGATTATATGTGGGGAGTGTGGGGGGCCGGGTAAGGAAAAGGGAGGTGTCCAAAAAGACTTTCATATGCTAACGAAGACCCTCAGGAACCTGGGGGCCTGGCTATTGTCAAGCTAAGGTTGTGTTTCCCTCAAGCAAAACATTAATATTAGAAGAGTTGGGAGTTTCCTAGGAGGAAGATTATATTCTGCTTATCTCAAGTATTTGTCAATGGGCTGGTTACAAGGGCATTTCGTTTTATTTACATTTATTTTCCAGATCATTAGGAGTCAGAGGAGAACTTAGAAAAGCTTGAAGATTGTGATTTTTTTTTAAGATTTGTTTATTTGTTTATTCATGAGAGACACAGATAAAGAGGCAGAGACACAGGCAGAGGGAGAAGCAGGCTCCCTCCAGGGAGGCCAATATGGAACTTGATCCCAGGACCCCAGGATCACAACCTGAGCCAAAGGCAGATGGTCAGCCACTGAGCCACCCAGGTGCCCCTGAAGATGGTGGCCTTAAAGCACATGACCCCCTAAAGCCCTGACCTGGAGCTTCCCTGGGTCTAAGGATGCTACTGATGTAGGAAGGATGTTAGAGTTCAAAGGTGAGGGCCAGAAAGAATTGTTAAGACATCTTTAGTGCAAAAAGGTGATTTTATTAAAGCACAGAGACAGGACCCGTGGGCAGGAAGTGCTGCACTGGGTCATGAGGAGAGACCTATTACAGACTTTCAGGCTGGGAGGGGGTTAAGGAGAGCAGAAGTTTCTAAGAAATTTTCTTCCTATAATATACTGGAATATATAATATAATATCCTATAATATACTGGAAACTTTCAGGGTTTCTAAGAAACCCTGGAAGCAAGGTTTCCAGGACCTTGAGGGGTCTAGCTATGCTTCGGTAAAGGTCATTTAGTACTGTCTAATAAAACCTGAGTCGTGAAACCCTTCAGATGTATGTTGGTGGGTCAAACGCTTGGATGATTGCCAATATGTATCTTGGGAAGCAGAGATAAAGGAAGTTTCCAAAAGAATTTTTATATGTTAAAATAGACCTACAGGATCCTGGGGGATTGGGCTAAGACTGCCTTTTGCCCTTAGCAAACTACCAACATCTAGGCAGCTGAGTTCCTAGAGGAATGTCACTCTGCCTGTTTGAAAGACTTGTTGATAGGCAGTAGGTAGTATGGAAATTTAATAATTTTCCTTCTGCCCTTGTTTCCCACATCAGTACTGGTCTAGAACATTCCTTTATGCCAGAAAGTAAGAAAGTGCTCCAAACAACGGTGGGCATATCATGAGGATACAGGAACCAGCTTGAAGAGTCTCCCAATCTGAGCACAAAAATGGTTAAGCAAGGTAACAGTTTATAAACCATTAAAAAAACAGGAATTCGTGAATCTAGGTAGAGAAAAAAAGAAAAAGAAAGAAAGAAAGAAGGGAAGGAAAAAAGAGCAGGGCTATAGGCCAACCGGTAAATGTGGAGAGAGTGCTGAAGTTGAACATGTCTTCTAAGGAATCAGCGTTTCACAAGCACCAAGGTGAAGATTGGGAAAGACATGAATCCTGAACGAATGCTAAAGCCAGGGGGATGTTTTGATGAGGAGCGGAGTAGATGTACAGCCTTAGAGCGTCTTCCCAGAGAAGCTGTCATAGTTACGGGAGGAAGGAAGAAGTTATACTGGAAACTTCAGGCAACCGTAGACTGAAAGACCAGTCTCACTAAGGAGAAATAGAGGGGTGCCTTGTACCTCCAAGTGATGAAGGAGCAGAAGGCAAGCTGCGGACAAAGCACAAGCTGACACCCTGAGCACCCCCACCCCTGGGTGGGACACGTGTGATGTTCCCCCAGGAAGCTCCCAGCTGTCTTAATGCTAATGTTTTGCTAGAGGGAAACACAATCTCCGCTTGACAATAGCCAGGCCCTCAGGATCCTGAGACTTCTGTAGCAGATGAAAGTCCTTTTGGACACCTCCCTTTGTCCTTATCTCCCACAATTTCCAAGTATATAATCAGCCACCCCTCACAACCCCAGTGCAGCAGCATTTTCTGCTCACGGATCCTGTCCCTGTTGCTTTAATAAAATCACCCTTTTTGCACCAAAGATGTCTCAAGAATTCTTTCTTGGCCATCAGCTCTGGACGTCACCAACATTCCAAAAACTACATCACAAGTATGATGCTCTGAGAAGGAGAGAAGGACACAGCATCATCTGTGTGGTCCGGCCAAGGGTACGTAACCTCGGTCTAATTCTAAAGAGACATCAAGCAAACCCCAAATGTGGAATGTGCTATCAAAAAAAAAAAAAAAAAAAAAAAAACACAACGGGGGGGAGGGGGGGAGGTAGGCAGTAACTATACTCTTTACAAATGTTAATAATATTAAAGAGAAAGAAAGGGGCACCTGGGTTGCTCAGTCAGTTAAGCACTTGCCTTTGGCTTAGGTCCTGATCTCACAGTCCTGGGATGGAGCCTCACATGGGCTCTCAGCTCCGCAGGGAGCCTGCTTCTCCCTCTGCCTCTGCCTCTCTCTCTCTCTCTCCCTCTCTCTCTCTCTCTCTCCCATGAATAAATAAATAAAATCTTTTTTAAAAATGAAAGAGAAAGAAAGAGGAAATGCTCCAGACTCGAGGCGGCTTAGAGACATAAAAACTAAATGGAATAACTGACCTTAGCCTGGATCTTGCAGTAAGGGGCATATTAGAGGCATTATTAGGTTAACTGATGAAACTGGAGCACGAATGGTGGAGTATTGGATCAGTGAAAATTTATTTATCAAGCTGATAACTGTGCTATGATTACATAATGCAATATCCCTAACCTCAGGAAATCGCACTGAAGTATTTAGGGGTAAAGGGTCATGACATGTAACTTGTCCTCAAATCCTTCAGAAAAAAATAGTGTGTGTGTGTGTGTGTGTGTGTGTGTGTGTGTGTAGAGAGAGAAACAGTAGAGCAAATGATAAAGCACACAGGGCACAAGGTTTACAATCAGTGAATCTGAGCAAAGGATACACTGGCTACTCTGGGACATTTTTATTTCTGCAACTTTTTTAAGTTTGGCATCACTTCCAAATAAAAAGTTAAAGTTGTTTTGTGTTCATCAAACCTCCCTAACTCTTCTTCTTGATCACCTTTGTTATACATAAGCATCTCTAACTCATAATTAAGTATATCTGTCTTACACAGTATGTGCAAGATTTTGTCAATCTGCTTTAAAACATAAGAGGTCTGGGGTGCCTGGGTGGCTCAGTCGTTGGGTTCCCCACTCTTGGTTTTGGCTCAGGTCATGATCTCAGGGGTTGTGAGATCGAGCTTCGTGTTGGGCTTTGTGCTGGGCATGTAGTCTGCTCAAGATTCTCTTTCTCCCTCTGTCCTTCCCCCACCTTTCTCTCTCTCTCAAATCAATCAATCAATCAATCAATCAATCTTTAATAAAAAAAAACAAAAGAATAACATCAAAAAAAAATAAGAGGTTTGGCATTCAGTGATATAAAGACATAATCCTGGGGTGAGTATGAGATGCTGTCGTAAATGGTTGAAATTGCTGCATTAAAAGAGCATTCACACAAGTCCAGACCCACGCATATACAAACAGATATGTGTAGACTCCCACATAGCAAATGTGTTATGGAGAGAAACACAGAGAGCCATAGAAACTGTATGTGTAGCATTCGTAATTCAAAGATTTGGAAAAAATCCATGAGAGATTATTTGGTCAATTCTCTTACCCTAATATGAGTATCTTGAACTAAAATATAGGTCTCTATAAAATAAGACTCACGTCTCCCTAAACACAGCCGTTTCCACATTTAACAATCCCACTTGTCAATGCCAATCACCATACCCTTTGGTGCTAGACTCAAATCCTTATCTCCCTGCCCTCAAGGAATAGGCAGAAAGAACATTTTCACTTTAACAATCTCAAAGATGGGCAGCCCGGGTGGCTCAGCGGTTTAGCGCCGCCTTCAGCCCGGGGTGTGATCCTGGAGACCCGGGATCGAGCCCCACGTCGGGCTCCCTGCGAGGAGCCTGCTTCTCCCTCTGCCTGTGTCTCTGCCTCTCTCTGTGTGTCTCTCATGAATAAATAAAATAAAATCTTAAAAAAAAGTTATTTATAAAAAAAAAAAACAATCTCAAAGATCTCCTAGAAGTAAAGGCATTTTGTAAATCCTTAACTTGGGCAGTGTGTTCTCAGAATTTCATTACTTCCTATGGAGAACGGGCAAACAGTGGGGCGCCAGGCTGGCTCAGTCAGCAGAACATGTGACTCTTGATCTCAGAGTTGAGTTTAAGCCCCATGTTGGGTGTGGAGCCTACTTAAAAACGGGGGGCAAACTTGCCTTGACTTGCCCTACAAGCACATCATGTAGATTAAGTAATGAGTATACAGCATTAGAGAACATGAACCTGGTCCAAGATGGGGTTTGGGGCTTGGGTACTGGTTTGGGGGTGGGGGTGGGAGTTGCCAGCAAAAATAGATTTGGAGCAAGAGTTCACAACCTGGCTGCTCACTGGCTCCCTTGGGGTCATTTCAATATCCCAGATGCTCCAGCTCGCATTTCAGTGTTGTCATGGCATCCCAGTGATTCCAGTATGCAGCCAGGGCTGAGACCTTGGCCACAGAGGGATGTGTCCTGGTATTAGTCTCTACTCTGCATGGCTCCCCTGGCTGTCCTGTCTCATCACGAAAGGACTTCCAGCAAGAGGCTGTGCTGGAAGTTCCCAGAGGGTTCTTCCTCTCACTGAGTGAAGAGAGATCATCTCTAGGCCAGCATGTCTATTTTAATTGTTGAGTCCAATCTAGTAGCACAACCTCACACAACTTCAGGGGGCACTGTTCACCCTGGTTTATGTGACAGGCTCCCCTGTGAGTAGAACTCCCTGTGAATGGTGCCACCTGGACATGGACAGCTGGTCAGCCACGGTTCAAGTGCTGGCCCAAATCAGATGTATGATTAGTTTCACGTTTATCATCCCTCTGAGCAGAAACAGGCTAGTGTTCCACCACCTTGGGTATAGCATGAGGTCGGCCTGTCTCACTCCTCACGAGGTCTCTGGTGGAGATGCCTGGGTCACTCCCTCGGTCATGTGCTGAAGCTGGCCTGTATGTGGTGAGCTCCACAGGAAAGCCAGAGGCACAACCGTCTGTAGGGTGGGTGTGAAGAGGTGTTGGAAAAACACCCTGACACCCCCAATATCTTATAACTTTGCCCTTGGGCTCCGTCTTCCCGCTGTTGGTCTTTTGATATAATCAATTATGAGAAATATATATATTTGGTCATTCAGATGTATTTGGTCTTCATCCACAGTTCCCGAATGTGCTTCTAATGGAGAAGTGACGTGGGCATTTCTTTATTAGTGAAGGTGACTTTTGGACCCCACCCAAGGGTGGAGACCGGTTGCCAGGAGCACCAACCACGGATGGAGGGTTGGAACTTTCAGGCCTACCCCGTAGACCTTCTTGGGGGGAGACGGGCTGGAGGTTGAATCAGGCAATGGCCACAACTTCACTCACAACTATGTAATGAAGCCTCCTTAGAAACTGCCGAGGAAAGCGTTTTTATTTTCGGGGCACTTCCACTCTTAGAGCCCGAAGGCTCCCACGTGCCACCAAGCCGGCTCCAAGCTCTACTGAGGACAGAAGCTCCTCCATTCAGGACCTTGCTCCATCTCTCTTCACCTGGCCGTTGATTTGTATCCTTTATTCTATCTTTTAGTAAACAAGTAAACGTGTTTCCCTGAGTTCGGTGAGCCACTCTAGCAAATTAAGACAACCTAAGAGGAGGTCGTTGGAACAGCCGATCTGAAGCCAGTTGGTCAGAAGCACAAGTAACAGCCTACGGCTTATAACTGGCCTCTGTAAGGGGGGGAGCAGTCTTGTGGGACCAAATCCTTTAGCTGTGGGATCTGATGCTATCTCTGGGTAAATGGCATCAGAATTGACTTGAATTCTTGGATACCAGTAGGATGTCTGAGAAAACTGCTTGGTGTCTTGCATGGTGGAACCCTCTCCCCCGCCATGTTGGAACTGGGTCTGGGAACCCTACAAGTGACCTCTTTGGTTGAGCATTTGCAGATAGCTGTAAAAATGGATATGTGATTTGGGCGGAATCTAAATTGAGGAACTAATTATTTTGGTGCAATTGGTTAATAATATTGTTTGCAGTGTGTGGGACTCTGGAGAGAAGGCCAATATAAGGGGCATGGAGAAGGGGAGAAAAATGCTGTCTTCTGTCATTTTGCATCAGAAGAACATAGGGGGCCTTATGGGCATGGTGGGAATATATAGGAGGGGAGAGATGAGAAGGGGGATCAAGAAAGAGGAATATTTTTTAAGAATTCATTTCCTTTACCTTCTGCATCCTGACTAGATAGTCTCTCATTTATCTAAGCAATTTTTGAGCCCTATCTAGCAGGGTTTTTAGTACAGAGGATAAAAGTGAACAAGACACACCCCTTCTTTTGAGTCAGTTGCAGTTTAGTGTCAGAGACACTTAGGATAATGTAAGCTACAACTGTTAGAAAACCAAATTCAAAATGTCTTGGACAATAAGGGAATTTGTTATTCAAAGCCCTCCCCCTCAAACACATACAAAATCTGGTTTGGCATTACTAGGGTGGGGGCTGACTCAACCAAATCCTTAAGGACCAGGTTTCTTGCATTTTTCTCCGGTGTGCTCCTCAGGGTCTTCATTTCAAACTCACTCTACTGGGATGCCTGGGTGGCTCAGTGGGTGAGCATCTGCCTTTGGCCCAGGGCATGATCCTGGAGACCCGGGATCGAGTCCCACATTGGGATCCCTGCAGGGATCCTGCTTCTCCCTCTGTCTCTGCCTCTCTCTGTGTCTCTCATGAATAAATAAAAAATCTTAAAAAAAACAAAAAAAAACTCACTCTACACACCCTGACAAGATGGCTGCTATAGCTCCAGGCATCTCTGGGAGACCACAAAATATCCAAGATTGTTACTTCCCTACATGACTTTTCTTCTTAGAGTGCATAAACCTTTCCTAGAACCACACAGCAGATGCCGCCTTGTGGCTTTGTTAGCTGTGATTGCTTTAAACCATGATTTACCTGAGACTGGGGGCACGAAATGGACATTAGCAGAAAATCAAGGCTCTGATGAGTATGAAGTGGTAGACTATTGTGATTAATTTGTGTTTCCCTGGTGACTAATATGAGGGTAAGCACCATATCATAAGCTATTGACCACTCCCATTTCCCCCGTTCTGGAATGATCTGCTTATTCTTTTGTCGTCTTTCCAATTAAGCTAATCTTACTGATTTGTAAAAGTTACTTAAATACACTGGGTACTACCCTATGTCACTTAATGGATTACAAGTGGCTTCTTCCAAAGGGCCTTGTCTTTTTTATATATGTATGGCATCCCTGATTATAAGAAATTTTATTTTATTTTTCCCCCCTTTAAGAAATTTTAAATTGTAATTTAGTCAAACACCTGTAACTTCTGTTATGATTTATGTGCTCTTACATAGGTAAGATATTTTCCTATTCATCTATGATTTCACTTTTCAGATTTAGGCTTTTAATACACCCAGAATTGGTTTCTATATGTGATAGGGATCCAATTTTACTTTTTCATACAGACAACTCATTCTCCCTGGGCTGTTTATTGAGTGGGACATCCATTCTCCAAAGGTTTGCAATTCCACCTCTGCCACAAACCAAGTTTCAAATATGAGTGCATTCATCTCTGTTCTCTTCCAGTAGTTCGACATTTTTAACTCTTTTTCTTCCTTGTATGAATTTTAAGATCAACTTGGTAGAGCCAGCAAAAACCCTGTAGAGATTCTTATCGGAACTCAATCAAATTTATGAATTGCTTTTGGAACGGTTTCCATCTTTGTGAAGTTTTCTCTTCCCATATACGAGCATGATGTATGTCCACTTATTCAGGTGTTCCTGTGTTCATTAATAGCTGATATGACTTTTTCCATTTTGGTTTTGTTCATCTTTGAGATTTATTATTGGGCACCTAGCAATTTTTGTTGCTCTTATCAATATACTTTTATACTTGGTTATCATTGGAATCTGTGAATACTGTTGACTTTTTTAATTTAATTTTGATTTTTATCATAGTAGCACCTGGACATGACTTTGAAAGTCAATTTCACAAGACTTACAACAAAAACACTCATCTGTTCCCTATTCTGGTTTTCAACTTGGCATGATTTTGCACCCTACCTCCCACCCCCCAGGACCTCTATAGTATCTGGAGAGGTTTTTGATCTTCACAGTTAGAAGCGGGGGATGATACGGACATATACTAGGTAGAGTTCAAGGATGGGCTAGCCAGCCCGCTACAACAAACAGTTCTCCAAGTGCACAATAGTGACAGCGCCAAGGTGGGGAAGCTCTGTTATCTTCTGTACAACCATTCTTGTAGCTGTTTCTTTGGGTATTTAATCTCCACATTTCTAAATAGTTTTTAAACTACAACATTTTCTTTTCCCTCTCCTTCTTTTTTGTTTGAAAAGTAGCTGTCACTGATTTATCCTTCAATCTCTGCCAGAGATTAAATCTTCCAATATATTGAAACATCAAGTAAACTACCATTTGCATTTGTTCCTGGGAAATCCCTTTATCCTCCTGTATGCTCCGAAGAACTGCTGTAGAGATATTAATCTGGGACTACCCTTCAGTAATTTTGGGAATCTCATTTCTCCCCTGTGTTGGATGACCAGTTTGCTGGATCCCTGTCTTGTACTTTTGTGATTTCTTCCTTCATTTTGCTGAAGCAGAGGCTTTAGTGTGCACTCACTATCATTTAAGATTGGTAATTTGGTTGCATGTAGAATTCTGAACTGCGGATAATTTTCCTTCAGAATTTTCAAGACTTTGCTCCATTGTCTTCTGGTTTCCAGTGTTGCAGGTGAGCTGTCCAATGGATTCCTGTTGCCCAGTTCTTCATAAGTTATTTTGTTTCTTTGGAAGATTTTCGGGGTTTTCATCACATAGGTTTTGCAACTTTCCAGATCTTGATGTGGATCCTCATGTATTGGTTTAAGCACCCTGAGGCGCCATTCAATCTAGAAATTCATGTCCTTCAGTTCTGGAAATCTTTCCTTGTTTTCGTTTCTTTAATTTTGTCTTGATATCTTTCTTTATGAAACTCCCATTTTCTATTTTTTTGAAACTCCCATCTTCTAAATTAAAATTTCTTTTATATTATGAACCCCTTTTCACATTAACACTTTTAAATGGGCAATATAAAATGCATAGCATTTGTGCACTAAAACCATAATGCATGAAAATAGGAAACTATTGTCAGCCTTCTGTAACCATCTCAAGTGACTTCAAGGAGAATCCATAAATAAGAATCAGAAAACCTGTTAAGCAGAGGCATGCAGGCCATACTTGTGAATAATCATTATCAAAACATAATGTGTTACAATGACTTAAGGGTATTTCATGCATCTGTGTGTAAAGCAATAAATCTTAGTTTATACAACTGGAAAAGTTATACCTGGCGACCCACGAGTGTTTGGAGAATTGCTTGCAAACACATACACCCCTTCCCCTTTTTTGTATATATATAATCCTCTGCAGCTAACCAGCTTTGGAATGATTCTTTTCCTTTTTAAGATTGTATTCATTTATTTGAGAGAGAGAGAGCACGAGTGGTGGGCAGGGGGATGGACAGAGGGAGAAGCAGACTCCCCGTTAGGCAGACAGCCAGATGCTGGGCTGGATCTCAGGATACTTTTTTTTTTAAGATCTTATTTAGGGGATCCCTGGGTGGCTCAGTGGTTTAGCACCTGCCTTAGGCTCAGGTCGTGATCCTGGAGACTCAGGCTCCCTGCATGGAGCCTGCTTCTCCCTCTGCCTGTGTCTCTGCCTCTCTCTCTCTCTCTCTCTGTCACTCATAAATAAATAAAATCTTTAAAAAAAATAATTTTCCTGTTCCCTAACATGGTGACCTCAAACATCTTTATTTGAGCAGAGTCTAAGTTTCCAGTTTATAAATAAATGAGGAAAAAACAAAATCTTAATGCCTGTTCCGGGGGGAAAAATTAACCACTTTAAGAATCAGAAGGCAAGAAATAATTTCCTACCTCACTGTATGGGTTTGGAGTATAACTATGAGGAATCTTGCATGGATAATAATAAAAAAAATAATTGTAGAAGGCAGTTTGGATGATTTGATGAAGGGGGAGCCGCCTGATGGATGCCCTGAATGAAGAGCTGGATCAAAGGGAAAACACAGAACAAAGGAAAATTATTTGTTTGCAAACTGAAAAAGGTGGGTTTTCAGTCTTGTTTCAGGGGACCTGTTTCTTTGAGAAGCTGTAGAAAAATCTTTACTTTGGAATAGCTTAAATGCAGAGCCACATCAAATTTGGAATAATTTGAAATGGTCTGTGGAATCCTTGAAACGAATCTATGAATTCTTAGGACTCCATGGGCTTCAGGTTAGGAACTTCTGACTGGGAGTTAATGAGAACTGAAAGGATGGAGTTTGTCTGGGCAAGATCATAAACACTTCTCAAGAGCACACTTAAACCAAGCAAACATGAAGGACCCAAGTAAAGATTGCTAACAGCAAAATTCGGACCTGAGGGGACCTCGGTTCCTCCCGTGTGCCTAGGAGAAGCTTCAGGAGCATCTCCAAATTGAAGGCTGCTGAGATTTAAATTGCAAAACACTTGCCTTCCCTACCCCTTGTCTCCCCTTTGGTTAAGGAAGACACCTGCCTTGAAAATCCATTAAAACAAGATGACCAGGGGCTGGGAAAGAAAGCAATGAGGTCACATTCAGCCATTTTCAGGAAAACTCTAACACTTCCATTGACTGTGACTTTAGTGAAGAGAAGACAGCCTGTTTAAAATAAATAGATGATTACATTTGACAGTAGTCCCTAATTGATTGGGACTTAGATTAAGTAGTGGAGTAATTGCTACTGCTTGGGAACTTGTGCTGGACTGTCACAGAAAGATGACACCCAATTAAAGCACTCGAGGAGAAGAAAAGGATTCTGAATAATGTGACCTTCCGGTTTGAGATGTTTTGACATGCTTATTAGCTTTAAGAAATCATTTTTCATGAATATTGATAAAATCGCCACGCCTCCTTCACGGAAACAATTACTGAGATGAGCTTTTATGTGTGCGGTGTTCTCTAGCTGGGGACGCTGGCAAACTTGGAGAGTCTAAGAGAAGCCCTCCTCTTTCTTGCACCTCGGCTTCAGCATTTGTAGAAGAGAAACATTTCTAGAACTTCAGGTCTATAGATGACCTTGAGAAAGTTACCTAATCAGTGTTGAGGCAGCAAGTTCCCCAGAGAAGCAAATCTGACATCCCTTAATGATCCATTCAATCCTACTGAGATTCCAGAACTGGAGGCATCCACTACTATTGACTTAGGACCTTCAAAAGCTGTGCCAAGTGCTAATAAGCTCTGTTCCTGGTCATCACTCGGATCAGACCACTGCCTCATCTGGTTATGTGCTTTTTTCTTTGTGACCTTAGAGTCAACTATGAAATTGGCCCTTTGGCTTGGCTCCCTTAGATACTAGCACCTGTGTTATCTGGTGACTTAACTAGGTCCCGACTCTGTTTCTAGTCTTTCCCATCAATATACCATTTCAGCACCTACCAGCCTGACTTCTGGTGGCCAGCAGCTGCCTCTTTGCCTGGGGACTTCTTCTGGCTGACAGAAACCACTCTGCTCAAACGTATGGCTGACCGAAAGTGCCAAGGAATTAATAACTGAGGAGCACACATAAGAGTGGTCGACAAATATTCCAGCATCCTTACCTTTTGGGTGGGACCACTCTGCAGAACATGCTCTATACTGCTTTCTAGAGTTCACTCGCAATTGTAAGCTCCGGTTGTCTCTACATCAGTAACTTGCTGGATAAAGTACACCCTATGGGCTGCCTTCTCTTCCCTCTCTCCCTATTTGTGTTTCCTTGGACCCTCTCTGACTAAACTATGGCACTCAAACTCTTGTCTCAGAATTTGTTTCTGGGGAACCGAGACTAAGACGGGAATCTCAAACTTACCAATTCAAGTCAAATCCTAACTCATTTGCCCTTCTATCCTCCACTCATAACTGGCCACACCCAAACTATTTCCATCTCCCCCACCCTACTCTCCAGCCATCTCCCCACTTGGGCAGGCTACGGTACCTAGGAGTCCCCTTTAATTATCTTTCCCCCTCAAACCCAATACCCAACCAATCAGCAAGACCCATTGGCTCTACTCTTAAGATAAATTCTGATTTTGACTACTGTTCATCAGCTTTCCTGCCATAACCCTAATCCAAGCTACTGTGCTCTCATACCCAACCTGCTACAACCCCTTACTGCTTCCCTCCTGCCACTCTTCACCCCACAGCCCACTTATACCTGACAGTGTGATCTGCAGAAGTACACATCAATCTCGTTTCACTCCTGCTTAAGACCTGAAATGGCTCCCATTGCCACCAGAATAGACACAGAACTCCTGGCCCAGAAGCTCCTGCCTCCCTCTCCACTCCTGTCCTCGACCATGTTCTCTTCAGTATACTTTTATTCCTCCTTTCTGTTGCTCTACACACCGAGTGAGCTCTTGAATTTGCTCTTTCCTCTACCGGAAATGTTCATGTTCTTCCTCCAAATATTCACGTTCATTGTTGTGGATGCTGTTTCCCCCTGCTGAGAAGAGGGCTCTTCAGAACTGAAAGACCTGCTGCTCAAGTTGCTCAAAGTTTTGCTGGGCAGATAGCCCAGCAGCCGTCAGTGCCCCTGGGAGTTGCCCCAGTAGGAGAGCTGCCTCTCCTTTTTGGAGTAGTCCATACAGTCCCTCTTGCCCTAGCTTGGGGCCACTCTGAAAGGCCGTCTCCGCTCCAGAGGCCTTATGGGATTGTATCTGCCAATGCTGCTTCCTCTCTCTCCGTTCTGTGGGGGTTGATCCCAAGCACACACTGTGATCATTGCCTTGTGTGCTAATTTCCATCCAGAGTCTGTTTCTTGAGGAACCTGACCAGCAACACTCACCATGGAGCTATCAGCCCAGTTTCACCTGTCACGGGCCTGACCATGCCATCCAAGGTTGTATCTCACCACTGAATGAGTGAAGACAAGCACTCATGAAACATTATGGGATCCATGTGACTGCAGTAAACGTTGAGAGGAGGTGCAATGCAACAGGTGCAGTTAGAGATTACAGAAGGAGGACATTAGGGGGGCCAGATAAATTAGGGAAGCTTCACAGAGGGCTTGGATTTCCCATGGTCCTGATGAATGCAGGGCTGACATATCAAGATTCTGGTCTCTTCCTTTCTCTCCACCAGCTAGAGATTGGACAAGCATGATCTTAATCCTGTCCTTCAGTGGGGGTGATTGATAGGCCACTTGGATGGCACTGGTCCCTGATTGATCCATTAATCGGTGACCATGAAAAGGGCATCTTGATGGTGACATCACATCTTTCGCTTGCCTGTTAGGGGAACTGATACAAAAGAATGGATGAAAGACTTTTTTTACATGTTAGAATCAAAGTGCTATGATAATGTAAGCAAAGCAGGTTTCTGCATGGGCGACAAACCCAGCTGCCTCTGCCTTCCCCCAGCAAATGCTGTTCAAATGCTAATCCCCAACTCAATTCCTCTCTCAGGCAGCATACTTCCTGGCCACTTCTCTGTAGCATTAATTAGTGCACACTGAGAAATGTAAGCTCATTTCAGCACCAACCCAGCAACACAATTAAAAGAAGGGCACACCAACTGTGAGAGAACATTTCATGCAATCCCACTCTACAGATGAACTAGTGGGTTATTTCCTTTCTTTTTCTTCCTCTTCTTCTTTTTTTTTTTTTTATCAACCATGGATACATACAATAACCAGTGAAGAATATTCATTAGATATCTGGGTTTACAGTAAGAAAGTTATAGTATTGCTCTCTTCCCTTACCATTGACGATTAAAGAGACATTGAGCCATTGTAGATATTTGGCATATTATCTGTTTGGTCTACCTAAGATTGCTAAGATCCATGCTCCACGTGAATTTACTAAGCATTATTATATTCTACTGTAGAGGGCTCATTTTCACAGTCTAGCACAGAATGTGCAGAAAACACACAGGGATCCACTCTGGATGTAATGCACAGCTTCGATGCCCCACCCAACCTGAGGGCCCTGACACCAGGGGACTTTCAATGATGCAAGAGCTGGGCTCAATCAGGTCCTATGTGGACAAGGAAAACTCACTGTGGCACCGGAAATGGCTCACTGGGCATCTGCGAGCATTCCCTCATTCATTCAGTGGTCCGGGCTGCAGAACTGCAGGTTGTCTGCTCAACCTGGACACTTGCTTTAACCAGACAAAAGGATAAGCCTCCATCCCAGCTGCTGGAGCAGCTGCAGCAGGAGGGAGGCCCCCTCACCCCCTGCAGTGGCCCACATGGTGCTCGGCTCAGAAGCACTTCCAGATCATTGCTGGCAGAGCTGACCACCTGGACCACAGGGCCAAGGAGCTCATTATCTCCCATATGTGCTAAAGCAAATGAATTACTAATAATGTGGCTGGATTGCTGTTCTCAAAGTGCTTTCTCCAGCACTCCAAGCCCTAGCACAGTGTAAAAGCACTAAGAACTTTATTTTTCCAAATAACATTTCCTTTCCACAAATTAAAACTACTTAGCATTTGTTCTAGCAGAGACCGTCCAGGCTACCACTAAGAGACAGAGAGGTTGTCCTGCCCTGAGGCCTCGCTTCCCAAACTTGTCAGCCACCTCACCCAGAACATAAACCCGGAAGAGACAGGTGTCCAGGGGACACTAATCTGTATTTCTCTGATCGCTAGGGAGCCTGAGCTTCTCCGCGCATATTCGCATCCCTCTTTTGTTGTGGAGTCAGCCCTACAGTTTTACAAAGAAACAGAATATACCTCTGTTCAACAGGGTATGTTCATTTTCTGAAGTATGGATAAAAGGCAAAAACTGAGCTGAAGTTGTTGATGGCATTGGATCACTACGACACACCCGTTTGGTGGCTCGTCACAGAAGTCTTGTTCTAAAGGTTGCGTGGATACCGACGAATTCTAATTTGAACAGAAGATAAATTTGTAGAGAGCACTTCCTTCAAGCAAATCTGATCTGGAATATGAAAATCCAGATTCAGAGAGAGATCATCGGGGATGATTATTTGCTTGACAAATGGTTCACCGTAGGGTTCCCTCATGTAGTCAGCCCCTCTCCCCTGCGTGTGTTTAAACTAGAATGTCCTCTTACAGCACACGGTGCTAATGCCTCTGATATATCTGATACATAAAGGTAGGTCTCCTAAAGTACGCGTTATTCTTACAAGTGAGGCCCTTGCATTTTTAAAGATGTCTGTTGAGTTGGGAAATGGTACAGGGTGTATTTTCTCTTCGCTTTCAGGCCATAAAGGAAATAGACAAAGCGTGAATGTTCTGTTATTGCTGGGACCAACTGGGGCATGACACAGCCCGCTTCCCAGCACAGCTGGCACCCAGCCCTAGGATTCTCCTGGAAGATAACCAGCGAACACGTGGCTTCCTTGACAGTCCTGGGTAATGATGATCTGATGGGCTTCTCTTCTCGCCATAGGTTTTCCACCCCAGCTAACTGCCTGAGGTCCAGACTCACTCCCAGTGTGTCATAAGAGGTATAATGGAGAAACAACCCGAACCTGACTTCCAGTTGTAGAAGGGTCCTCCAAGGCCCTCCCTGTATCCACAGACAAGTTTCTCTGTTGTTTTTTTGCCTCCTGTGCTAATGTCTCAAAAAGCTGACTCACAGACCTCTCTGCTGGTGCCTCCCTTTCCTCGGAGAGTAGCCACTTTATCTTGAAACAGAAAGCCTCAGGTGCTAAGCTGGTCACCGAGATGATTTCAGATGCTGGTACCTAAAGTTGGACAGGCTTCCTGTCACCAATGGGAAGGTCCCTGGGCAGCTTTGACCTCTCCTATATATACTCCATCCCCCTGAAACTAAGCAGCTATGGTTCCCCGAAACCCAGAGGTATAGTTATTTCCAGAACCTTTCAGATCATGAAATAATACATTCTTTCATAAGGAAAGTAACATATAGAATAGGCCTCTCCCCTGATCTTCTAAGAATTTGTTTAAAAATGTCCTTTGCTGGGGGCACCTGGGTGGCTCAGTCGGTTAAGTGTCTGCCTTGAGTGTCTGCTTCTCTGTCTCCCTCGACATCCTCCTCCCACCCCACCCCCGCCTCCTGCTCTCTCACTCCTTGCTCTGTCTCTCTCTTTCTCAAATAAATAAATAAAATATTTTTAAAAATGTCCCTTTTGGGGGACAAGTTTTTCTATTGCTTGAAAAATGCTTATTAATTCTTTAATCATTTTCTGTATTTTTGTTAATCTTCACATTTAAAATAAAAACTTATTCTTTAATATCCTCTATGAGAAATGTGGGTTCAAATGAATTTTTCTACTTACTGATATTTAATCACACAGATAACCATTGTTATATGAACAATAATTCTGTGGTTTGTTTTGATTTCTTACATATTAAATTTTATACATAAATTAAAACTATTCCATTTCTCTTTGGTTCTGTTGGCTTATGTTTTAGAGCAAATCTCTAAAACATCATTTTGACTATTTGAGTATTATAAAAAGATCAATTTTCAGATAAAGGTAGTTGTCTCTCACTATTCTTTTTATCACTATTCCTTTCATTTTTCCCAAATGAATTTTAGGCTTATTATATTAAGGTCTGTAAAGTATGCAATTAGAATTTTAATTAGAATAGTGTTAAAACTCTGGTTTAGAATTAAAGAGAATGGCTATATTACCATGTTTCCTCTCTCTTTTAAGAAACATGGTATTTTGCTCCAGTGGCAGTAGATTCTCAACTATTTTATATTTTTGCTGGCCTTTATGAAAATTATACTATTTTAATTATAGTTTCTTTTTACATATAGTACTAAAAGTTGAAGATGACTCTCACAACCAGACATTTTGTTGAACTTTTTTAAAAAAAAGATTTATTTATTTGAAAGAGAGAGAGAGAGAGGATATAAGAGCTGGAGCAGGGAGGAGGGGCAGAAGGAGAGAGAGAAGCCGACTCCCTGCTGAGCACAGAGCCCAACTCAGGGCTGGATCCTAGGACTCCTGGATCATGACCTGAGCCAAAGGCAGATGCTTAACCAACGGAGCCACCCAGGCTCCCCCTTAATGAACTTTTAAATAATATTTACTAATGTTTGTGTTTCCTTCTTTGGGTTTACTAAGAATACATTTTTGCCAGTTGAAAATAATATTTTTATTTCTTTTTCTGGGATTTTAAACTCAGGCCCTTCTTACCAGGTCCCAGTGGTATGGAAAACAAAGGCAAAAGAAAAAAAAATTGATTTCCTTACTGCCTACAGCCCTGGAAACAGGCAGAGTGACATTCCTCTAGGAACTCAGCTGCCTGGATATCGACAATTTGCTAAGGGCAACAGATGGTCTTAGCCCAATCCCCCAGGATCCTGTAGGTCTATTTTAACATATAACAATTCCTCTGGAAACTTCCTTTATCTCTACTTCCCAAGATACATGTCGGCAATCATCCCCCAAGCGTTTGACCAACCAATATACATCTGTAGGGTTTCAGGAGTAGGGTTTTACTAGACAGTAATAAATGACCCTTTCCCAACCATAGCTAGCCCCTCAAGGTCCTGGAATCCTTGCTTCTAAAATTCCTGGGAGACTTCCACTCTCCCTAACCCCCTCCCACTTGAAAGTCTATAATGGGCCACCCCTCATGACCCCAGTGCAGCTCTTCCTGCCCACGGGTCCCATTACTGTGCTTTAATAAAGCTACCTTTGTGCACCGAAGACATCTCAAGAATTCTTTCTTGGCTGTGGGCTCCAAACCCCAACAATTTCTACATCACTAGGACTTAACCACCAGCCATAAGCAGTGGAAAGGACGAAGCCTTATGCTAAGGACTGATTATCTAGAGATAATAGGATCCTGAAGGAAAAAGTGACCAGAAATCAATGGAAGGAAGAATTTCAGGGTGAGGGTATTCAACCCAGGAATTCCACTTCTCATAGTCTCCCATAAAGAAATAATAAAACATGGCCAAAGCTTGATATGTGAGAATGTTTGGAGTATTATTTATCAAAGTCAAAATTTGGGAAAAACCTAAATGAACTGCAATTAGGAAACTGCTAAATAAATTATGGGCATTCCATGTAATGGAAGCGTTGTGAGCATTAAAATACAATGGAAGGAGTATTTGACCATTTACCAAAGTGGACACAAGATATTTATTGAAAATGCAAGATATGAACTATATATAATGCAAGCTACAAATGTAAATATGTATGCGCAGAAGAAAGAATGGAGGGATGTGTTACTTGTGCTTATCTCCAGATTGTGGCATTATGAGTCATTTTCATCCTTCTATTTTCTACAGTGAGCATGTGTTACTTTGTGATTAAAAAGAACACTGCTATGGGCCGAAGGCACAGCCCCCATCCCCACCCCCACCCCCACCCCAATTCATGTTACAGCCTAACTCTCAAGGTGACAGATATTTGGAGCTGGAGCCTTTGCCAAAAAATTAGATCAAGAAGGTGGAGTCCTCCTGAATCCAATGAGCACCCTTATAAGAAAGGACATGAGAGAGATGATCTTTTTCTCTCTGCCATGTAAAGATACGTGGAGGGCAGGTGTCTACAAGTCAGGAAGCAGACCCTCGCCAGACACTGGATCTTGGTCCTCCCAGCCTCCAGAACTGTGAGAAATAAATGTTATTGAAACCACTCAGTCTACGTATATTTGTTATAGCAGCCTGAAGGAATTCAGACAAACACCATATTATTTATTATTAACAGAAAAAGTAGAAGGATGAATGAGGAGACACAGAAATACTACGGGCCAAGCAGCAAAGAGAAAATAGGCCACAGGATTTGGTCATTAGAGTTAAGTCACCAGCGTTTGGGTTAAGTGTTATGTCCATGGAGGTGAAGGCCCAGTGCCCTTGACTGAAGCAGGCATCCTGCATGGTAGCTGAAAACCCAATGGACCTGCTATAGGTATTTCTCTTTTTGGGGTGTGGGGTGGGTGTGGTAGGTTAAAGATGGCTGCAAATTCTTTGCTCCTCCCACCGAGAGGTGGAATTTAGTTCATCACTCCTTGAATCTGGGTTGGCCATGTGAATTCCTTCATCAGTGGAATGCAGTGGAAGTGATGTTCTGGAAACGTCAAGGCTAAGATCATAAGTTTTATTTTCTACCTGGCCTCTTCAAATACTCTCTGTGGGAGCCATGATTGCTGAGTAAGAAAATCAAGAAACCTAGACCACTCTGCTCCAGTCAATGGTCCCAGCTGAGCCAAGCCATCCTTAACCAAAGCAGCATACCTGCAAGAGAAGCCGTCTTGGGCACCCCTCCTCCTGCCCTGGCCCAGACCAGCCGGCCCAGCAACAATGAAATGACCTCTACAGATGACTCGTGAAATGGAATAATCAGCAGCCATGCTCTTCCTAAATTCCTGACCCACATAATTGGGAAATACGATAAAGTGGTTGCTGTTTTAAGCCAGTACATCTTGGACTAGCTTTCTATGCAACAGTAGATAACTGGAACAGTGGGGTATCTATTTTTACATAAGCAGCTCTTTATGTGAGCAGAAAAGTAGCTGGCCTTCCTTTCCCCTTGGGTTTCCTTTTGGCATCCCTGGGATTCACAGAGGCCTCTGGGAGGTAGGTACCTGGGCTCCTTACTGGGAAATTCCAGTAAGAACAATTGTTCTAATTTTCCCTGGCCTCAGCCTCTTAAATCACCCTGAAAAAGATCTCCCAGGAAAACTTCTATGCCTTTCTTCCTCTGTGACCATCTGCTAACTACCTTAATTGAGCTGTGATATTAATCACAGGCATTTGGACCGGGCCCAGAAGATGCTCTGAAGAGGAGGGGCCAAATGAGAATGCAAGAGCGATTTGGGGACTGCATGCCAGGAGGGCGATGGTTCATCGGTGGGGTGGAACGGGTACTCTCGTTGTCCCCACTGCTGAGCCCTTCTGTCTGTCTCCTTTCATAGGTATGAGGTGCAGCGGGTCTGGCCCTTGAGCTGTTTGAGCTGGGCTGGACCCCATGATCATCTAATCTCACCCCCTCACTTTACAAAAGAGGAAAGTGGTCTCAGATGTGCGAGGTGTTCTAAACCATGCTGTTTGTGGCAGAGAAGTAGCAAAAAGCCCCGGCTCCTGACTCCAGACTGACCTTTGTGTGTGTGTGTGTGTGCGCACGTGAGCATGTGCACACCTTCAGATACCCTTGCATAGTGTCAGGATATGATGACAAAGTAGAGAAGAGGACAGAAAACCTTGATTTTTAGCATGCATTCAGCAGCTTCACTCACCTGTTGGTTTATTAACCCACCCCAACAACAAATGCTGGAAATATCTCCCTCATGAGCACTGATCAATAGGCAGTGACTTATGGGACAAGGGTCAGTAGGGCCTGAGTGGCACTGAATCCAACAGGAAAGGGTGGAAAAGAAGCCCCCCCCCCAAAAAAAAAACATGGGCAGGGGGAGCACCAGCCCCTGGGCTTCCTGGCCCTGACGCCGATGGCACCTATCTTCTTAAGGCATTTGGAACTGCCACCGCGACACCATGCTTGCTGGGAACATTCTCTCTGAAAAATCTTGCTCTAGGTACGAGCTTTTTGTCAACCATATGTTGTTTGCTCTTTTCAGCTTGGGAGTATGAATGTGCAGTTCTTTGTGTGAACAACAAAAGAATTACATGAGGAAGGATCCAATAGGTGGTATTAACAATGAGGCTAATTTTCTTAATGAAATCGTTGCAAGGATTCCCTTCTTGAGACTCTGTACTCCTGGCTTGTTTTCTTTACATGGTGTGTCACGCACTTTCAGTTTTTGGTCACCTTCATCCCATTACTGAGACGAGACAGAAATTAGCCAACACTTTATCCTCCCAGTCTTCCAAGTTCTCCCTGACATTCTAGATGGAGGGGGAAGAGGTGTTGAATTTTCATCTAGAGCTCTCTATCTCTGACAGGTGTGCGTGTTTATTCAGGATGCTTGGTGTACCCCCAGGTTGAGCTCCAAGATGGTTTATGCACACTACTCTTAAAAATTAAATGATTCGGAGCTAATATAGTCACCAAACAAAAATAATATGCGAATGGTCCAGGAACTAGATGAATTCTGCACCCCCCATCCCCCTCCCCCGCGGGCCGTGTACGTGGTTAAATGATAGGTTTGTTCTGTTTGTTCAGACCTGGAGTTTGTTTTGTGGCACTGGCATTTCACTTCATGTTCCAGGCGACATCTGTCTCGTACAAAATCTTGGCCAGTTCCTGCGTTACCTGGGCAAAGGAGACCGTGTCAAGTGCCCTCAGAGGCCCATAAATTAATTCTGAAAACACCAACACAGCTCCCTGGGGCTTCCCGTGGGAATGCGTGATCCTGGAAATAAGTCCATGTGAAAAGAATAAAATAAAGTTTGGAGTTGTGTAAGGCAACGATCTTAGCTAAATTTAATGCTAAAGAAGAGGCGGTTGAAATAAAGGCTCTGAGATTATTCCTGCCTTCCTCGTTTCTTAAGAGTCTCTCAATCGTGCGGAGTAGTTATTTCTTACCAAGCCCTATGAGACTTAACTGTTGGAGTAAGTTGATAAAACCATACTGGCTCAGGGAAGCGATGTTCTCACTAATTATCATTTCATACCAGCACCTACCTGCCCCTGTGGGCTAAGTAGACCCTGCTCGATCCCACAAACAAAGCAACTTGATCACCATCTAGGTAGAAGTCAACATTGTCAAAACAACAAGTTAAAACATCTAATGTAAGAATTCTCTAGGCTAGAAAATATACAGTTGGCAGCTCCTTCTGGGGAAAAAAACGTGGTATGACATTTGTGCGACTATTTTAAAATGTAGTCAGGGATTTCAGAACCCAACATTTGGGAACAGTAACTGGGTCTTGAAAATGCTCTCTGCAGTGATAGGAACCTAGCTAGGGACCTGAGGGGCCCTGGGGCCCAGATAAAACTAGAGTAGGGCGCTGTGCAGAGCCGAGACATGCCCACGGCCCTCTCCCAATTATGATAGCGTTGGTATCAGAGTGCTGGTCTAAAGGCAGGTGCCTATAATATTCGGCATGATTGGCCTGGAGGGGGACTCTGGACAGAACTCAAACCTACTGGTGGGTGTGGTCAGTATAGGCTGGAGGTGGGTGACAAGCAGAGGGAAACTGGTAAATGTTTCAAAATGAGCTCTGTGAAAAAATATATGTTTACCTGATAAATTTTGCTGATATAAAGGATGGGTAGCACACAGTTTATAAATAACATTAATATATATAATACTCCTTATTAGCAGTTCCATATAACTATTTGATGCTTACCGAAAGTATTCGTGTTTTTGTCAAATTCTCATATCCATGGTTGACCCCTGGGTATAAATCAGCCATCACTGATTGCATGGAGTTGCACCCCAAATCAGAATTCTTCCAATAAGTTTGTTGTCATTAATTCTTTTTTTTCTTTAAGATATTATTTATTTATTCATGAGAGACACAGAGAGAAGCAGAGACACAGGCAGAAGGAGAAGCAGGCGCCTTGTGGGGAGCCCTCTGTGGGACTCGATCCCAGGACCCCGGGGTCACGACCTGAGCCAAAGACAGACGCTCAATCACTGAGCCACCCAGGTGTCCCTATTCTCATTAATTCTGATAGGTGATCTACTGTTAAGCTTTCTCTCAGCCTTGTAACATTGTATTAATTACAGTAAAACCTCCAGCTTCACTACAATGTCACTGTCATTTTGGTATTTTAGGTATTAGAATCTGAAAAGTAATTGTATGTCACACTGGCAAAAAGTCACAATACCACCTGAAGGTTACTATAAAATTTTCTGTCAATGGTTTCTTCATATAATTTTTTTCATATCATTTTATTTTATTTTTTAATAATAAATTTATTTTTTATTGGTGTTCAATTTGCCAACATGCAGAATAACACCCAGTGCTCATTCCATCAAGTGCCCCCCTCAGTGCCCGCCACCCAGTCACCCCCACCCCCCACTCTCCTCCCCTTTCACCACCCCTAGTTCGTTTCCCAGAGTTAGGAGTCTTCCATTTTCTGTCATATCAGTTTAGAAATAAAATAGTTTTAAGCTAAAATGCTCACCATATTTTTCAGTTTATACTTTACATCAGTGCAAATTGGGACTTCATTCATTCATTATAGCATGAGTGGCTCCTCTGCTAAATCAGGTAAGAGTTTTCAATACCAGAAGAATATTTCCTTAATATTTTTGTGCTATCCACAATGTAATAGCTACAGACAGCACGTACTTTTACTTACTTATTTTTTTAAAGATTTTATTTATTTATTTGGCAAAGAGAGCACAATCAGGGGAGCAGCAGGGGATAAGGAGAGCAGGTTCCCCATCGAGCAGGGAGCCTGATGCGGAGCTCAATCCCAGGACCCTGAGATCATGACCTGAGCTGAAGGCAGACACTTAACCAACTGAGCCAACCAGAAACCCCAAGGAAGCACTTTTAAATGTAATCCTCAGTTATTAACATTTTCTCTATCTAGACTTTCATAAATCTAGGCAATGGGGAAGACAATAAATCAAGTCCCAATTTACAGCATTGGCCACTGCCTTTAGTGTAAGCACTTCCACCTTAGCCTACTTCGAGCTGCCAGTGTCACATTGCTGAACTTTGAGTTGAAAAGGGTTGGGCAGTAGCATGCCATTATATGTTATTGCCACCATACAGACTCAACACATGTAAATAAGAAAAAAATGTAGTAAGATAACCAAGTGGTAGGTTTTGGGTCTTTATCACCTTTGTTTTTAATGGTATTTGGTGGTATTTATATACCTTAATTCTTTACTAATAACTATATTTAGCAATTGGCTCTCAGAATTCCTGAGCATTTAGTCACCAGCTCTCACAAGCTGGTAAAAGCCGGTTCTAATGCACCACTGATGGGTGGAAAAGAGAGAGGAGGGAAGTACCAGGAGACCACTGTATGCTCCCCCGTATCCCTGAGCATTAGATTCTGAATCTGCTTGGAAATGGAGGTGACTCAAGATGTGACATGGAAACACCACTCTTGGGGATGTGAGTGGGTGTTAATTCCAATGGAATGTTTGGGTTCATCATGCCTTTGCTTGACTGGCTTGAAGCAGAAGTGGTTGCTCTAAGGCTGTCAGTAGGTTACACTGAGAGTAACTATAGCGAAGGCCAAGGCAAGAGAAATTAGGCAGAGCCTAAGAAGAAGAAATGTCAAAAAGAAATGCCTATAGCACTTGCCTCTGCTCTGTACCTCTAAGCTTGCCCAACAGACTTATGCACATGCTGCTCACCTGCCGGCTCATGAAAAGTCTCTGAAGATATCCAGGGGCATTAGAGTATCTGCAGAACCCTTCTAAACCTTTCTTGTGTGCTCCCAGCTCCCCTTTCACAACCTCACTCAGGCCTGCTGAGCTTGGCATTCAGCCTCCGAAGCCCCAACTCTTAGAGCCATCTCAAAGTTCTGGATTGAAAAGCACTTTTATAATTATATTTGTTGGTGGCAAGGCTGCAGGGACATTTGCATCTTACAAACTGTTGGCAGGAATGTATATTAGTACAACTTTTCTATAATTCAACTTGGTAATACCTGTTGAGTCTTAAAAATGTCCATAGTCTTTGACCCTCTATTCCCATCTCTAGGAATATACATTACAGAAATATTCAGAACGGTAACTAAGGGAAGTGATGGATATACTAATTAGTGTGAATGTGATAATAATTTCACAATGTAGACATATGTCTAAATATCACGTAGTATATCTTAAATATAAATCATTTTTATTTGTTAAAAATTTTACAAATGGGCACCTGGGTGGCTCAGTCAGTTAAGCATCTGCCTTCAGTTCAGGTCATGGTCTCAGGGTCCCAGGATAGAGCCCCTCATAGGGCTCCCTGCTCAACGGGGAACCTGCTTCTCCTTCTCCCTCTGTTGCTCCCCCTGGTTGTGCCTGGGGAAGCAGCTTCTGCTTCTCCCTCTTCCTCTTCCCATCCATGCTTCCTTACTCATTCTCTCTCTCTCAAATAAAAAAAAGATTTTTAATATTCAGAGATTTTGCAAAGGTATTTATGATAAGGATATGCATATTTGCTGTAGCAAATAATTAGGAACAACCTAAATGCCCAATAATAGTTTTACTTAAATTAATTATATATCCATACTAGAAGATGTTATCCTGTCACTGAATATCATGGTTTTAAATAATATTTTAAAACGTAGGAAGTGATGATGAAATAATAAACAGTGAAAAAAGCAGGAAACAAAATTATGCATACAATATGATCGCAACCATATTAAAAATTTACACAAATAGGGGCGCCAGTCTGGCTCAGTCTGTAGAGCATGTGACTCTTGTTCTTGGGGTCATGAGTTCAAGCTCCATATTGGGTGTAGGGCTTACTTAATTAAAAAAAAAAAAACTTCACAATATATATGAGAAAATTACAAATGGTTATCTATATATCTTTTTTCCTTTTCACAAATTTTGTGACTTTTGATATTATTTTAAAATAATTCCCAGGCAGCCCAGTGGCTCAGTGGTTTAGTGCTGCCTTAGGCCCAGGGTGTGATCCTGGAGACCTGGGATCGAGTCCCACGTCGGGCTCCTTGCATGGAGCCTGCTTCTCCCTCGGCTTGTGTCTCTGCCTCTCTCTCTCTCTCTGTTTCTCACGAATAAATAAATAAAATCTTTTTAAAAATAAATAAAATAAAGTAATTCCCTAAATTTTTCAATCTTTCTGCAATTACATGTATCATTTTTAATATCAGAAAAAATGTTAATGCTAATTTTAAAGGATGTTGGTTTGCCACAATCTGTAGCTCTGTAACTCATCATTCTGAACATACAGTTTGCAAATCTAGGTTTTAAAAGCATTTTTTCAAAGAAATGCTCCTCTAATTTTATAAGAGGTGGTAAATGATAAGATTTAGTTTACTGAAATTTAAGTCAAATTTATAAGGTAAACAAGGAATTTTAGTGACTATAAAAGAAGGGGTTGATGGGAAACAGTAAAAATTACAATGTAAGTTTATATTTGGAGTCCCATGAAAATTGTCTAAAGGAGCCTTTGAAACTAAAAGAAAGAGATGCAGGGCAGAGGAGAAAATTGTTCCTCTAGTGGCCCCCCCTCACCATTCAGCAGCTGTTTGGGTAATGTTGAAGGATTTGCTCTGTGACACCAAAGTCCCCATCCAGGACACTCACAACACTTACCAAATGACATTAGGAAAGAAGGTTCAATGTCTTAAGAATAGTAGCATTTTAATTCTTAATGACATTTTCTGCTGCTACAATTGATATTTATTTAATTAGTCTAAAAACAAAAATAACACTCTGCTAAGGGCTGTGAGAAGCAGAGAAAGGATTTTAGCAAAATAAAAGCAAAAGACCTATCATGTAACCTTCACAATTCCTGATTTTCCTCCTCACTCTGCTGCTCTTTTGCCCTATTACCCACTCGCATCCTGATTGCAGCCCAGCACACTCTTCTGACTGCCTTTGGCTCTCAGATTTTTCCCCACTCTATTTCAAGCTTGATTATAACCTGTCTCCTACTGTTCCCTTTAGAAAATGTTTTTATCTTAATGCATATGTCAGCTCCTCAAAAGACGGCGTTTCACTATTTACTTGTAACCCCCTGGGTGCTTGAGCCAGAATTGAGCAGAGTTTGCACTAGAAAATCTTGTGGGCTTGAATTGATTTGACTTTTCTTCAAAGGCTGATGTAGGATTATACATGTCCCTGTGGACTTATGTGATATTGGTAGTATTCTGGGGACTCAAAGGATCTGTCAAAAGGACCAGATCCATCTATTGTAACTCAGTACTTTTTTAAAATTAAATCCAGACTATTTGCAACTGGAACAAAGACCCTTATAAGCCACATCTCTAGTAATTGACTCTTAGGGTTTATTTTTCCCATTCAGAAAGCTCCCTCCATGCTCCCAAAAGAAGGGGAAAAGAGAAAAAGTGAATGAATATAATTCCAATTCCCCATTCCCTCAGCCACCAAGTGCAGGAAAAAAAATTCTGGGCAGGATATAAAGGTGTTTACCTCCAAGGGAGCAAGAAAAGATGCAGAGGCAAGAGTGGGGGGGCTCCCATTGATCTGTGATGTTTGAAACAAATAAGGCTAAATGTTAACAAGCATTAAGTCTGGGTCCTAGGTACAAAGATGGCCTGCCATGTAAATTCCTGTGCTTTCAATTATGAACAAAAGAAAGAAAAGGTGCTAATACTTACATGTTAATTGGTCAGAGAACTAGGGTCTGAGCCCTGCATCTTGCATGGAAACCATGTCAGCAGGTGGGAATGTATACTTTTCTGAGCTCAAGGGGACGTTAAATTATATATAGATCCAGGATAAATGAAAATCCTGAGAAAGTGTTGTAGTAACCAGTGGGGGTATGTGCTGGGCCTGGCTGGATCTTCCCAGTAGGTGGTGGCAAATGTGAACAGAGAACGTGAATAGTACTTGATTCATTAAAGAGGCAATTCTTGAGGAAAAGCATTAGAAAGGAGTTTAGGAAATTCAGCATAAAAAAACAATGGGCAGTAGAAAAACATATTCCAATGGAGAAAGAAGATAAGCAAGAAGCTACAAATTACAAGCTAAAAAACCAGTATAGGGAGGGCTCTTTCCCACCATAGGGTTCTGAATGTTGAGAAGAAGTGGCACCGTACAGCAGTCTAAAGGAGGCTGAGCATTCTCAATCTCCAAAGAGCAGAGATATTTCTGTTATTATTATTATTATTCCCTGGAATAATGTCAGTGTCCCACTGAAAGACATGAAAGTGAACCTGTCCAGTGGAGACACATCTTCTCCAATTTGAGTGGAAGTGGTATTAAGAGTCAGCCGGGGCCTGAACCACTTAAGACATGGAATGAAGATACTTAGGAGCAATCTGGTGTTGATGTTCTTGGCAGAAAACCAAAGGGCTTCTTCTAGTTGTTAGCTGCTTCTTTGGGTGGGTCTATGGGCAGTAAGTGGCGGTCTGCATAGATGGTGGAAGAGAGGATTGGATCTCTGGGATCTGACATTAATGCCCTGACAAAGGGGTCTTGGAATCTCATGAATTCTAGAAAAGATTGTGTTTGCCAGCACAAGCTGGTCTGTTCAAAAAAAAAATTTTTTTTTCCTGTGGCAACAGAAGCAGGCTTATTGAAGAAAAATCACTGTGTCCCAAACATAATAGGAACTACTATTTACAGCACTTTCAAGGGGCCAGGCCCACACAATCTCCATGGATTTGATTTTACTTGATTCTCACATCAACCCTTTGGGTAGGAACTATGATAACTCTAGACTTAAAGATGAGAAAGCTGAATCAGAGAGAAGTTAAGGAATGTCCTCAAGGCCACACAGGTGATAAGTGACAAATCCAGGTCTTGAATCCAGGTCCCTCAGACCCATAACTCCACTCTGATTGCTGATGTGACACTAGAAGACACCCCAGAGGGATACGAATTCTTACTTATTCCAAAAATTTAGTAATTTAAAATTCAGGTTGTTTTGACGACTGCTTACCCTTATAAATAATGTTGTGTCATCCTTTATACCTCCTTCCTCAAGAACTATGGTTTTATTACCTATTAGTATTATTACGCATTGTGCTTTAGTTTCCCAGGGCTGCCGTAACAAACCTATTTGCTTCAAACAACAGAAATGTGTCCTCTCTCAGTGCCAGAGGCTGGAAGCTTCAAATCAAAGTGCCGGCAGAGCCCACTCCCGCTGAAGGTTTTAGGAAGAATCCTTTCTTGCTTCTTGCAGCTTTCATGGTTGCCAGCAACTGTGGCCTTCCTTGGATTGTAACCATAGTACTCTGGTCTCTGCCTCCGTTGTCACATGACTTTCTTCCTTGTGTGTCTGTGTCTCTTTCTGGGTCTCCAGATCTCTCTCTCTCTCCCTACAAGGACACCAGCCATTGGATTTAGGGCCCACCTAATCCAGCATGACCTTGCCTTAACCTGATTACATCTACAAATGTCCTGTTTCTTTTTTTTTTTTTTTAAAGATTTTATTTATTTATGCATGAGAGACACACAGAGAGAGAAGTAGAGGCACAGGCAGAGGGAGAAACAGGCTCCATGCAGGGAGCCCGACGTGGGACTCGATCCCAGGACCCCACGATCATGCCCTGGGTCGAAGGCAGGTGCTAAACCACTGAGCCAACCAAGGATCCCAAATGTCCTGTTTCTAAATAAGGTTACACTCTGAGGTTGAAGATGAACGTGAATCAGGGTGGGGGTGGGGGAGGGGAGGCACACTCTTCAACCCAGTACATGATCCAAAAGCTTTACCAGCTGATGGGTCAGTGCCACAGCCATGGACAACTATGTTTTGGAACATTCTGTGATCTCAAGGGTGAAGTTATAGGTCAAAGTGGCCTTCAGAGCTCCAATCAACAAACAGTAGCCCCTGGGAACCTCTGAAAGTGGTAGGTCATGGACAAGAATGGACTCTATTCTATGTTTGCTTCCAAAAAGTTCCTGGACTCTCTTCTAGCACTAAGGCTTTCAATCTAGCAACATATATTATTGCTTCTCCATAAGTTTATGTACCAAGAATGCTTTCTGAGGGATGATAATTTGATCCCAACAATGCAAACCATCACCTTCCATGCAAATGAAGGACATAGGAGTTTGAAATATACAACTTCTTCCCAGCTGAGACCACTCTAGTGCCTCATCAGCTAGAAAGGGTACCATCTAAGGAGCACCTGGGTGGCTCAGTTAAGCACCCCACTCTTGATTTCATCTCAGGTCATGAGCTCAGGGTCGTGAGATTGAGCCCCCGAGTCAGGTTCTACACTGGGCGTGGAGGCTGCTTAAGATTCTCTTTCCCTCTGCCTCTGTCCCTCCAGTCCCCCGCACCTCCCCCCCTTTCTTTAAAAAAAGGGCACCATCCAGAGGATCAGGCCTGGAATAAGGCACTGAGTCCTTCCCCTAACCATTCAGCATTGCACTGGAGGAGGGACCTTGGCAAGAGATGAATGCTGTCTCCCAATCAAATTTCTCTTGCATGGGGTTCGTGGGTGACTCAGTCAGTTAAGCATCTGCCTTTGGCTCACGTTGTGACCCTGGGGTCATGAGATTGAGTTCCACATCAGGCTTCCTGCTCACGGGAATTCTGCTTCTCCCTCAGCCTCCCCTCTACCCCCTGCTCATGCTCTCTCTTGTGATTTCTCTCAAATGAACAAATAAAATCCTCAAAAACAAACAAACAAACAAAAACCCACCAAATTTCTCTTGCAGGAAATCCATCCCTCAAAAGAAGAATAAGACATGACCCTGGGGATTGGTGGGAATGCACTTCTTCACCCCCTGCTTCGTTTCCTCTGTTATTTCTGACCTTAACTCCTCCCAGTGGGAACACTCATGTCCCTGACTTGGAGGCTTAGATCTGCCCCAGCTTCTTAACCAGCTGTGGCCAGAAAGAAATCCTATCAGGTGCTTCAGTCACACCTGAAAGGGCTGAGTTTGAATTTGTCCCTAAAGCCTGAAATCCTGTTGACACCACCCAGTGCTCTTAAGCAAGGAACTGGGCTGAGCCCAGGGGGGCTCCCCACCCCCTTCAGGCTGACTCCCCATGCACCTGGGATTGAGCCCCCTTCCTCTCTCACAGCACTTCCAGCAGCCCTGCCCAGTGCCCCGAGCCCCCTCTGGACCCTATTTCCTGTCTCCCTCATTGCAGCGTGGAGCCCGAGCTCTTGCCAAGCCCTGTTCTGCTGGATTTACACGTGGGACAGCTGCCTGCTCCGCCCACTGCATGGGAACTTCTGACAACGAGAACCATCCCTGGTGCTCCAGGGTCCCGTACTCTCTACTTGGTTCATCCTGTTGCCCTTGCCCGCACCGCCTTCTCTACCTTGCAAGGGTCCACCAGCACCAGGTCGCAGCGATGGGGTGTAGGACCCCATCTTTGCCATCAGCCCTGTGTCACTGTGATTCCAAGAGGCCTCCTGTCCCAGCATGGCAGATATGGAATCCTGAGGGCACATCACTACCTCCGGGGACTGGCTGGAGGGGCCCGGCATTGAGCAAGGCATGGGTCCCCAGGAACTACTGATGGTGTCTCCCCCTCCCCCTTGCTGGGCTAAGCTCCCACCCTCTGCTTGTGACTCTTCCTTGGATCTCCCTGGGACATATTATGGTCTCATCCTGCCTCACCTCTTTCAGGGATGGCCCAGCCTCACCTGAGAACAATCTCGCTACCAAACCCTTAGTCTTGACACAGAGCCTGAAAGACCCCAAAGGAACTCGAGGTGGGAGCATCTAATCCTGAAAGTTGATTTTTTTTCCTTTTTGCTTACTATATCTTAAATTTCCTTCCATGTCTGTACATGCGCTGAGTGCCAGGCCCTGGGCAAGGCGTGGCGATATAGCCCCTTGGAGTTCACAACAGCCCCTTGGAGGTATAACAGTTGCTCAACATTTGGTTCTTTACCTACTGCCCTGTGGTTGGGGATGTTGGCCATTTTCAATGTTTTCATGGTTACAATCTCCCCTGCAATTCATTCTTATACATACATCTTTGCACAAGTGTGCAAAGAATTCCTAAAGCTGAATTGCTGGATCAAAGGGAATGCATTTTCAAACTTTTTTTAAAAAAGATTTTATTTATTTATTCATGAGAGACACAGAGAGAGAAGCAGGCTCCATGCAGGGAGCGCCATGTGGGACTGGATCCTGGACCCTGGGATCACGCCCTGAGCCGAAGGCAGATGCTCAACCGCTGAGCCACCCAGGCGCCCCTGCATTCTCAAAGTTTTAAAATCAACTTTGTTGAGATGTAATTTATATACAGTAAGTTGACCTATTTAAAACGTTTAATGAGTTTTAACAAATTATATATATATATGTGTGTGTACATATACACACACCTGTGAAAATCGATATCTGTGAAACCACTTTCATAATTAATATAAGGGATATTTCCTTCATCACAAATCCCCCTTTTTTTCTGTTTGCAATCTGTGCCTCCATCCGCTGTCTGCTCCCGGCAAGCACTGATCTGCATTCTGTTAGTATAGATTGGCCTACATTTTCTAGATTTTTTTTTCAAAAGTGGAATTATACAGTAGGAACTCTGGTATTTGGGCTTCTTTGAGATTTATCCACGTTGTTGTACGTAATAGCAATTCCTTTTTATTGATGAGTAGTATTCTGGTGGTTGGAAAGGATGGAGGGGCATGCCGTGATTTGTTTACATATTTATCTGTTGGAGATGTTTGACTTGTTTCCAGTTTTGAGCTGTAATGAGTAAAGCTGCTATGAATATTTTTGTGCATGGTATTGTGGGGACACATGCATTCGTGTTCCTGGGGTGCCTAGGAGGGTAAGGTTGGGTCATATGATGGATATGTTTAACTGTGGAAGAAAGCAGCTACTTCTCAAGGAGGTTGTACCATTTTCTGGTTCCTACCAGCAGTGTATTGGTAAACTTCTGATACTTATTACCAAGTTCTTCTCCAGGGTAACTATACCAACACCCTCCAACAGTGAATAAGAGGGTCTATTTCCTACCCAACATTGTTGATAATCTTTTCCATCATTTCCAATCTGATCATTACGCGTTATGATTCATTGTTTGGAAACGCATGAAATAATTCTTTGAGAATTCCAGCCTCTCTCTGTACATGTATTTGACATTGCATTTTGCCCTCTTTGGATTATTTTCATATCTTTTGTCCATTTTTCAAATGCGTCATTCATGCTTCTCTCAGAGCTTTTTTTTCTTTTCCATTAGGACTATTACTAATATTATTTATATTTAGATCTTTGATCTGGCTGGAAGATGTTCTAAAATAAGGAGTGAGGGGGTGGGTCTATTGGAAGGGTTGTGAGATGGGCCTGAGGTCTGGTCCTGCCAGAGAATAGTCACGTCTCTAAGGCCTGGAAGTTGATCTTTCATTTACCGTGTCTTGCAGTGAACAATCAGGAAAGTCCAGGAGCCATTTTGAATAAGTTACTTAGACTTGATGAACACTAGGCACAGACTCAGAATTTCCAGGACAGTTAGCAGAATTCAGCAGGCGGGGCATAAGGACTCCCCAGGAACAAGAGGGTACGTGCTTCTCTCACCAGGACAGAGGTGTCCTAGGCATCTGTGGGTTCTCATGGGGGGCGTGGGGTCTGGGAAAGCATCCGCCTGGGACCATGATGCCCTAAATGCCACATGGTATGGCTCTGTTGTCTTCAGACACATTTCAGTATCACTGCCATCAAAGAAAGTTTATATACCCTTGGCTACATTTGTTGGCATCTTCCCATCAAGCACCCCCTGCTCCCATGTTGGGGTGGGGCCTGCTGAATTTTTTTCCCAAATGGCTGGTCAATTATCCACGTATGCTACCCATTAAGTCATGCATCTTTCCCTCCTGACACTGGTTCTCATTTTGCAAGCTCTGTTCCATTGCCCTGTTTATTACTGTGATACCTCTCTTTTTTTTTTTTACATTAGTTTGCTTTCTCAGATATTATCATTGCTGCTAGGACAAGTCCCTTCCATTACTTTTCTTTCAGAAAATTCCTGAACATCCTGCTCGTGCACATTTGTTCTTCCAGATATACCCTCTCATAGGACCAATTCTTGGAGAACCTTTCCTGATAGAATGCTCATAAAACATCTATACTTAGTTAGTAATAAACCCATAAGCACTTGGCCACAGAGGATTCTTTGGTCATTGCTGCCATGCCAGGCTTGGGCGAAAACCACACAGTCAAGAGGGTCAGTGCTATCAGGAGAGTCAGGCCTGGCACCCGGTTTGAAGAGGGGAGGGACACTTGGTAGAAGGGGATTAAATTCAGAGAAATCCTCGATGGCTAGGAAGAACAGAATCACTGTGGTCAAAGTCCTAGGAGCCGGCAGCAGAATCAGGAAGCTAAATTTACAGAAGCACACAGGGTTCTGAGCATGGGATGTGGGCACCAAGGTGTCACAAAGTCTAAGACACAGGTTTGATTTTCCCTTTTTAAAGGCTAATTCTCAAAATGTAGTCTGTGTAAAAGACATTCAGGCAGCAGCAACAGAATGAAATTTTGTACTTATATTGAAGCCAAAACTTCAGTTCATAAATAGGCTGTGTTTATGCTGGGTTATGATCCTTTACAGCATGCTGTGGGTCCATCTTATTTCCCCATAAAACAGGTTTTTAAGAAAGATTTATCTATTTTGAGGGGCACCTGGGTGGCTCAGTCAGTTAAGCATCTGCCTTTGGCTCAGGTCATGATCCCAGGGCCCTGGGATGGAGCCCCACATCGGGCTTAGTGGGGTGCCTGCTTCTCCCTCTCCCTCTGTAGCTCCCCCTGCTTGTGCTCTCTGTCAAATAAATAAATAGAAGTCTTTTAAAAAAATTATTTATGGATGCCTGGGTGGCTCAGTGGTTGAGCGTCTGCCTTTGGCCCAGGGTGTGATCCTGGGGTCCTGGGATCGAGTCCCGCATCCGGCTTCCTGCATGGAGCCTACTTCTCCCTCTGCCTGTGTCTCTGTCTCTCTCGCTCTCTCATGGATAAATAAATAAAATCTTTTTTTAAAAAAAAGATTTATTTATTTTGAGAGCACGTGTGCGCGCGTGCGCACACACACACACGGAGGAGGGGCAAAAATAGAGATAATCATTATGGAGCCCCCTGTGAGGCTCAGTCCCCAGACCCATGAGATCAGGACCTGAGCTGAAACCAAGAGTCAAATGCTTTTTTTTTTTTTTTTTTTTTTTTTTGGAGTCAGATGCTTAAGCAACTGAGCCACCCAGGCGCCTCTCCCTACAAACCAGTTTTAACAGGAAATGGAGAGAGTCCTAATCAATGCCTGCTGCTTGGTTTTAAAAAGAGATCGTTGTAAACACCCTAATTGACAAGTGTGACAGTCTGGGTTTCCTGGTGACAGCCAATAGAGGTCACTCTGGCAAACGTAAGTAGGAACAGCAATGTATTGAAAGGATGACAGGTGCCCACAGAATCCCCGGGGTCTAGAGGAACAGGGCTCGGGAAGTGGCTGGGACTAGAAGGCACCAACAACCGGGCACATGGCCAAGATCTGCTGACAGCGAGGTGGCTTGGGCCTCTGCACCTCTGGGTGCCCCTGGGCTGCCGGACACCTTGCTGCCCCGGCCAGCGGCTCACACCCCGGGCTCTTGTCCTTGGAGCAACTACAGGGGATACTGGGGTTCTGTCTCCCGAAACGGAGAGAGGCCTTCTGGCCTCAGAAGTGGCACTGCTGCCCACCAGGAAGGGCGTTCAGACATAACGTAACAAAAAACAAGGGATGGAAAATCGCACAACTGAAAAAAAAATATCTACTACTGTTTAGGACTAATCTTTCTAAAGTTTTCAAAGCTGATTAAAGAAGTTAGAACAGGTGATCCTTGGGGGGCTCAGCGGTTGAGCGCCTGCCTTCGGCCAGGGTCTGATCTTGGGGTCCTGGAATTGAGTCCCATGTCCGGCTCCCTGCGTGGAGCCTGCTTCTCCCTCTGCCTGTGTCTCTGCCTCTCTCTGTGTCTCTCTCTCTCTCTCTCTCTGTGTCTCTCATGAATAAAAAGATAAAATCTCAAAAATAATAATGCACATATTAAACTAGTTACATGTCTGTGGTTTCCTTCTCAGATAGCCACCTTTTGGAGCTCTTATTCCAACAATTTGGACCATGACTCAACACTTCTCTCTTACATGTGTCTTGAAATAATCACCTACGGAACTGACTAAAATTAAAAAAAAAAAATAATGTCAATGTTGAAAAAGCTAGGGTAAATTGCTGGCCTGTATCAGACAGTCATGAACAAGAATGCCCCACAGCAGCACGGACAGGCAAGAGGGGGCCACCAAAATGTCACAGGGACAAAGTAAGTGAGTTACAGAAGAACCCAAAAATAGCATTCTGATCACAAAGAGGAGAAAATCATATACATTCAGTCAGATATGCACACGTGGTCAACTTATGAAGAAAACTTAGGGAATATTCACAGTAGTGGTTTCCCTGGGTGGGGGTGGGCAGATGTGATCAGAGAGAGATCCGAAGAGGGTTTCTAAATGATAAAAATCTTGGGGCGTCTGCGTGAGTGGTTGAGCATGTGCCTTTGGCTCAGGTTGTGACCCCGGGGTCCTGGGATCGAGTCCTGCATTGAGATCCCTGCAGGAGCCTGCTTCTCCCTCTACCTGTGTCTCTGCCTCTCTCTGTGTGTGTCTCTCATGAGTAAATAAATTAAACGATATAATAAATAAATAAATGATATAAATACTATTTAAATAAATAAATGATATAAATACTATTCTATCATCGATATGTGATTTAATGAGATACAAGCATTCATTTTCATCTTTTAAGCCCACATATATGCTTATATACTCTTCAGCATGTAGGATAAATCGATAAAGGAGATAAATAGATATATCCAAAGATAACCTTTCCACCTCTAAAAGAAGAAAGGAAAAGATATGGTGTGAGGCCCTTATATTGAGGTGGGAGTGCAAGACTCCTCATCACAGCATAATTGATACATTGGGAAAAAAAAACAGAAACAGATCTCTTAAATTACTGTCCACATGTCAGATAATGATAGCTGCTACTCAAAAAAGTCTTCCAAAAATCTTTCCTAATGTGGGAAAATAGTAATTTAACATTATTGTTCAATGAAACAGGCCGTATATCATCTTTGTTTTGATAAAAGGAGATGTGTAAGATCACATGGTAAATGAAAGACTAGAAAGAAACAACATAATATTTACAGACTGATGCTACATAGTGGTGAATTTTATGTTCTTTACTGTGCTCTACAAATATTTTGGAAAACGCGCATGAATGAGTTAGTTTCATAATGAGGGCAGACATCATTTACAGGGAAAAAATCAACAATCGGTTTAACTTTCTTAAAGATACATTTTTTATTTTTGTTTTTTAAAAAGATTTTATCACTGATTTATAAGATTTTTTTTTAATTTATTTATTTGAGAGAGAGAGTGTGCCAGCAAGGGTAGGCGGAGGGGCAGAGGGAGAGGGAGACGCCAACTCCCCACTTGAGCAGGGAGCTGGATGTGGCACTTAACTCCACAACCCTGGCATCATGACCTAAGCTGAAGGGAGATGCTTAACTGACTGAACCACCTAAGCACCACTTTTTTTTTTTTAATTTATTTAGAGAGCCTTGATCTCAGGACCCAAAGATCATGACCTGAGCCCAATCTTGACAAGAGTCTGACACTCGACAAGAGTCTGACACTCAACCGACAAAGACACCCAAGGGCCCTTAAAGATATGTTTTATTGGGGTGCCTGGGTGGCTCAGATGGTTAAGTGTCTGCCTTCAGCTCAGGTCATGATGGTAGGTCCTGGTGCCAGCCAAGGAAGCAGGACTATGACCAACCAGGCACAGTGTGGACATGGGGCTCAGGATGAAGCAGCATAGAGCATCCTGGGAGCTCAGCTTGGGCAAAATGTTTCCCCTGGAAGTTTCCCCCTCACTTGTTTGGAGAAGGGAAAGCATCCCCTTGGGAGAAAGACAAGCCCCTCCCCTCTGTGGGAATCCTGCCTGCCTGTCATGGGGTCATGGCTCTTCCCCCAGCCCCACGGCTAAGGGGCGGCTGGGTCTTGGTGTGGGGAGGTGATGCTGTCCGCTTCACAGCATCCTCCTGAGCTCAGTGAGAGGTATCTGCAGGAATGCTGGCTTTCTTCTTTAGAATGTGAGTGTATAATTTTCCTGGGGCTGCTATAATAAATCACCATAAACTCAATGGCTTAAAATAACAGAAATTTATTGCCTTACAGAGCAGGGCTGAGTTCTTTCCTGGAGGCTCTGAAAGAATCTATTTCTTTGTCTTTTCCAGCTTCCTAAGGCCACCCACATTCCTTGGCTCATGAACCTCCCTTTCTCCCCTTTGAATGCCAGCAGTGTTGCATCTCACTGATAGTCTTCCATAGTCCTATGACCCCCATAAGGAAAGGGTCCCTTAAGGATTCATGTGATCGTATTGAGCCCAGCTGAATAATCAAGTATCTTTATCCCCATCTCAAGGTCTTTATCCTTAATTATACCTGCAAAGTCTTTTTTCCATGTTAGGTAAATATTCACAGGTTTTGGGGATTAGGATGTGACCATGTTGAGGGACCATTATTCTGCCTACCGTAGTGGATATACTTGGTACCTTTTTGTGTGTGTAGGTTTCAATCTTAATCATGATTCTAGAACCATAGGACAAGTTCCACTCAGCATCTCACCATACATTCCTCCTGCTGTACAAGATATTTTCCAATAAATGATATCTTTTCCATGGGGTTGTCGCAAGAAATACATGGCATGGTGCATATTGCCGGGCATATAGTAAGGGCTCAACAAATGGTGCCAGTTGTCATTCTTACATAGAAAGATCGTCAGGGCCAGCTTGATGGGTGTGTGGCCTGTGACACAAGCCTACTCTCAAAAAAGCTCTGTCCTTGGTTTAACACTCTGCTGTCTCCATCTTGAAATTCTTAGTACATTTTCTTCAACACAGCACCTCACATTTTCATGTTGCGCTGGGCTCCATAAATTATAAAGCTGGCCCTGAAGATTACTCATCATTGGAAATGCACTTACAGGCTATTTCCTGAATTCGCAGCTCTTGCTGAGCTTCTTGTAAAGCTCTTTTCTTGTACAGCATGGTTGTGGTTTGATTTTCCCCAAAAGAAAAATCCTGAAATAGAGAACTGGGTGCAAATAGTTTATTTGGGAGATAATCACAGAAAGCATAATGAGGGAGCAGGGCAGTGAAAGAGTGTAGGAGGAAAGCAAATAAAGGGCACATTAATGAGAGGGTCACTGGTGGAGCACCTAGGACGCAGTCTTCTGAGGAGCCTTAGAGACTGGCAACAGATTATCTCAGAATTGTTCTTTTACAGAAATGGTGAGGAAACAGGGTTATTTATCCATCCATTCCAGTCCTTCAATGGGTAAGTTTTGTTTCTGAGGAATTAATCCCTCAACTCTGTGGTCTGCCCGAGGCACAGATATGAAGCTCTTGGGCAAAAAAATAGGACTTGAGATAGGAAGCCATTGATGTGTGTGGAAAGTGAGCCCCAATATGTGTTCGGTTCTGGGTGTTGTCTTTTTTTTTTTTTTAAAGATTTTATCTATTTATTCATGAGAGACAGAAAGAGAGAGAGGCAGAGACACAGGCAGAGGGAGAAGCAGGCTCCATGCAGGGAGCCTGACACGGGACTCAATCCCGGGACTCCAGGATCACGCTCTGGGCCAAAGGCAGGTGCCAAACCATTGAGCCACCCAGGGCTTCCCCGAGGGTGTTGTCTTTCATTTCAAAATACACCTATTGTTGAAATGTCATGGTCTATAGGAAAGAACTCTGAACTAAGAGGTAGGAGAGTTGAGTCTTAGCTCTGGTTTAGCTGTGTGGGAAGCCAAGTCCTCCAATTCCCTAAGCCTCTTGCGCCATCTGTGAGAAGTAAGAGTTGGATGGTATCTAAATTCCTTCTATTCTCAATGTCCTATTCTCAGTTGTCTCTGTAACCAACAATGTTGGGCTTAGGGGAGGAGAAAAATGCCAAACCACCAAACAAGTAACTCATTAAAATAGAAGAGCCTCATTAATTTTTTTTTTCTGGAGAACTGAATTCTTAAAAATAGGGAGGCATATTGAATAAGAGAGCAGGAGCAGCTGTTCTGTTTTTCTCTGAGGCTAGAATGAAAGGGACTGGACTTACATTGTGCCAAAAGGGATTTATTTAAATTAGACATTTAACAAGTTGTGAGACAATGCCACGTGTTACCCAAGGAGATTTTGGAAGCTGCTATCTAGAAAAATGTTTAAAAGAATGTGTTTTATTTTTACTCTTTAGAGTGTACATATATGTTTCCATCTAGTCTTTTGTATGTACACTATACCTCAACCTAAAATGAGAAAGAATAACTAGGTCTTTCTAGGAGAAAATAGCAAACAGGAGGCACATACTGTGTACCACTGTGGCCATGGCAGACATTACTAATCAAGCATTGCTCTCTTCCTGTCAAAGCCCAGGCAAAGCCTCAGAATTTATCTCAACACTGTGATCTAGGCAGCCACTACCAATCGATTACAATTGGTTAGTGAATTGAAACCTATCTGCCCTCTGGGGTCTCCCATGATTCTGGGGTCTCTTGGTTGATGGTCATGATGACTTGACTTGTCTTCATGGGTGGCTCAAAATAATCTGTGGAATATCTATGAAAATACAGTGTTCCTGAGCTTCCCCAAATATCCCAGCTATAATGCTCCTGCCTGGCTGGGAACTTCAGCACTTAAGAATTATTATCCCTTCTTATTAAAATATAAATTCCAGGACTCTGTTCCCAGAAACTTCTATTATTATGGGAAGAGGTCCAGATCCTGCATTTTACTAAGTGATTCCAGTGCAGCTGATTAGGCATTGCCACCGAAGGAGGGAGGCGAGTCATAGGCTTGTAGCACTGGCTCAGGAAACCGTGTAGGAAATAAGTGCACTGTATTTGCATGTTAAGTTCTGGTTTGTTCCTGTTTGGTCCCATCTAGAGTTCTACATCTGGGCCTGGGCTGGACTCTGACTTCTCTTTCTTGCACAGAAACAAGCTCTTCCTGGTTGCTTCCCAGGCTGCCTCTCTAGTTGGGATCCAGATCACACTGAAACTCCAGAAAGCCTTCTATCAAGTTGCCTGATACCTGCTCAGTGGGTCAAGAATGTTATTATTTACTGTCCTGTGGCTTTTCTCTGAATTGTCTCTGATATTCAGAACTATGTCACTGATCGACCCCTGGACTTTTCCTGTATTTGGTTTTCCTTGACTCACACTTGATTTTCTTACAGGTGAGCACCAGTTTCACACATTTTTGAGCTCACTAGCTGTCAGTTTCAACCTCCTACAAAGTCATATTTACTGATCATCTTAACAAAGAAGGTTGAAAACAAGGACGATATTCAGAATACTTGGCAACCGATCAGAGTCAAAATATAGCCCAAATACAGACAAATGGCAGAGGCCCAACCAGTCAGAGGAGACCCTAGCTCTAATCGGCCAGTACAGCCATACCAGTCACACCTCATTGTGGTAGGCTGAATAACGGTGACCAGAGATGTCCCCGTCCTAATCCCCAGAACCTCTGAATGTTCCCTTGCAGTAAAGTGGGATTTTTACAGATGCGATTAAGTTTAGGATCTTGAGATTAAAAAAAATAATAATAATAAAAATAAAAATAATAATAATAATAAAAAAGGATCTTGAGATAAATTGTCTTAGATTGTCTGAGTGGGCCCTAGATGTAATCACAAGTGGTATTAAGAGGGACTGGAGGGAGATTTGACCATAGAAGAGAGAGGGTAATGTTACCATGGGGGCAAAATACTGTGAAGCTGACTTAGAAGGTAGAGGAAGGGAACGTGACAAGAGATGTAGGCCACACTAGATGCAGAAAAGGCAAGGAGACAGATTCTCCCCAGAAGGAACCAGCCCTACAGACGTTTTTATTTCAGTCCAGTGAAACTAATTTTGGACTTCTGGCTTCTATAACTATAAGGAAATCAATTTGTGTTGTTTTATTTTATTTTATTTTATTTTATTTTATTTTATTTTTAATTTGTGTTGTTTTAAACCACTAAGTTTGTGGCAATTTGTTACAGCAGGAATAGGAAATGAATACACCTGGAAATATCAATTTGAAAATGGTCCAACATGTGAGAAGCATTAGCCATTACGTATTCAGGCAGGCCTGGACTGTGGACTTCACTGTAACGTGGAGTCAGAGAGAGGCTGAAACTGCAAGCCTGAGACCTGCTGGAAAAAGAGGAGAGTGGGCATCAGAAAAGTATCTGGTAGCCAAAGTCAAAGCAACACTGCAATCTGGTCCTATACTCATCCTGTATGTAACGAGAATACCATTTGACACTGTGTAGGGTACAACTAATATACCCGAGTTGGGTGCAGATGCTTGCTTGCCTCCTCTTTTTGGTAAGGGGAGCACAAAAAAAGTCAATCTATTCCCTTCCAAGTCTCCCATCGCCTTCCCATAATGCATCTAGATATCTTCTTCTGATACTTTTTAGAGTCTCAAAAAGGTATCGTGGAAAGCTGGCTTCATGCTGAGACTTTCCCTATTGGATGCTTGGGTGGATTCCCATTGCTAAGAACCCTTCTGTTGCTGTTCTCTTGCCTCTTGATACTTCACAGGAGGTACTGGCAGAAGGATAGACATTTAGATCAATAGAATAGAATTAAGAGTCTAGAAATAGACTCGTATGGTTAACTTATCTTTGACAAGGTTACAAAGACAATTCAATGGAGAAAAAATAGTCTTCTCAATAAATGGTCCTAGTATAACTAGATAACCACAAGCAAAAGAATGAATTCTGACCCCATCTCACACGATATACAAAAATTAACTAAAAATGGACCACTGACCTAAATGTAAAAGATAAAACGATTAAACTCTTAGAAGAAACCATACTATCTTTATGACCTTAGATTAGGCAATGGTTAGGGACGCCTGGGTAGCTCAGCCGTTGAGTGTCTCCCTTCAGCCCAGGGTGTGATCCTGGAGTTCCAGCATCGAGTCCCACTTCGGGCTCCCTGCATGGAGCCTGCTTCTCCCTCTGCCTGTGTCTCTGCCTCTCTCTGTGTGTCTCTCATGAATAAATAAACAAATAAATGAATGAATGAATGAATAAATAAATAAATAAATAAATCTTAAAAAAAAACACTAGGCAATGGTTTCTTAGATAGGACACCTAAAGCACAAGCAATCAAAGAAAAAAATTAATTAACTGGAATCCACCAAAATTAAAAATGTGTGCTTCAAAGGATACTGTCAAGAAGGTAAAAACTTGCAAAGTGGGAGTAAATATTTGCAAATCATGTATCTGATAATGGACTTGTATCAAGAATATATATATAGAAACCTTTCAACTCAACAAAAAAAAAATAATAACCCAATTTAAAAATGGGCAATAATTTAAACAGACACTTCTCCAAAAACGATCTACAAATGGGCAACAAGTACATAAAAAGAAGCCCATTTGTCACTAGGGAAATGCAAATAAGACCCACAATTTCATACTCATTAGGATGGCTAAAAGAAAAAAGAGAAGAAAAAGTGTTGGTGAGGAAGTGGAGAAATCAGGACTCTTACACATTGCTAATGGGAAAGTAAAATGGAGCAGCCACTACGGAAACAGCTTGGCAGTTCTTGTTAAATACACAGTTACCATATGAGTCTGCAATTTCACTCTTCAGTGCGTACAGGAGAGATTTGAAAATGTATATCTACACAAAAACTTGCACATAAATGTTCATAGTAGCATTATTTGTAATAGCCCAAAACTGAAAATAACCCAAATGCCCATCAATACATGAACAGATAAACAAATTTTGATTTTTCCATACAACACTAATCTATGTTCCTGCGTAATGAACCTTGTAAACATCATGCTAACTGAAAGAAACCAGACACAAAAGGCTACATACTGTATGATTCCATTTATATGAAATGTCCAGAATAGGTAAATTCATAGGGATAGAAAGCAGATTGGTGGTTGTCAAGGGCTGTGGGCAGGGGCGATGGAGAGAAACTGCTAACCGGTATGAAATTTGCAGGGGAGATGATTAAAATTGTCTATAATAGGACAGGTTTTTAAAAAATATTTATTAATTTATTTAGAGACAGTGTGTGTGTGAGTGGGGGGAGGAGCAGAGGGAGAGAGAAAGAATCTCAAGCAGACTCTGGGCTCCATCTCATGACCTCAAGATCATGACCTGAGCTGAAATCAAGAGTCCCGCACTTAACCAACCGAGCCACCCAGGCGTTCCTATCACTGGATAGTTTTGATGAGTGCACAGATCTGAAAATATTCTGAAGACCACCAAATTGTATTCCTTAATAAATTTTATGCTATATAAAGTTCATATCAATGTAGCTATTTTAAAGAGAGAGAGAGAAACGGGATGGTTCGCAGAATTATGGAAGTGCTGAGAACCATGCTCAGGGTCAAATCACTGGGAACATTGCCCAGAGTCTGCTGCAGAACTGGTCCCCCAAGCCCAGCCAGTCTTGATCCCTGCATCCTGGAGGCTGCATGTGGCAGTGCCTTGAGTGCCCTGTTGGCCCCGGGAAGTCAAACGTGCTGCCACTCTAGAAAGTTCCCCATTTAGTGCCTCGGGTGGAGTGTCCAATTAGAGGATTCTAGGCCATGTGCTTATGCTCAGCTGCAAAGCTGCCTGGAATAGTGAACATCAGTAACTTCCATGTTGGTTGTTAGATCAAATTCGTAAGTGAAGAACCCCCGACACAAGGAGATGGGTCAGTTGGTAAGCTGCCAGAGAAGAACAAATGACTCTTGCAGCATCACATTTATTTTTTGGCTTTTCCTGAACTTCTGCAGGCTAGAACAAAACAACTTTAATCATCGTTTCTCTCCTTTCTCCCCATTATGGCTTCCTTGCCCCTCAGCTGTCCCCTGACAATTGTCTACACCGTTATCTCCATTGGCTGCCAGCCTGTATTTCAGTTGGCATAACCAAGACATCAGCTCTTAGGGTTTCATATTGTACCAGAGCATTTAATTTTAATTGGAAACTATTGAGAACTAAAAGGCTTTTATGATGGAGAAATCTGAAGAGCATAGTGGAAAAAGAACAGATTTTGGAATAGAGCTTAAATATAAATTTCAACTCTGCTCTCCAATGAGTTTCTTGCTTCCTGAGTCTGTTTCTCCATATGAAAATGGGGATAATGTTTACCTTCTCAGGTGGGCAGGAGTACTAAAGGGGTCATATCTGTAAAGTGCACAGCACTGTGGCCAGCCCATGGTAGATGCTCAGTAGTAAATGGAAGCTGCCATAGGAGCCCATTGGTGATGCTAAGGTACTTTGAGAACAGCTGCATGCTCGAATCCGCTTGATTACTGCCTGAAGCAGGGACCTGAGGAAGGAATAGGCCCAGGCACTCCCAGTAGAGCTTAGAGAACAGGGGAGAGGAAAGCACATCCAATGTGATGTGGAGGCCATTTCCAAAGATGGTTATACTGGGTGTGAAAGCATACGCATTTCACAATAGTGCAGAGTTAGGAGACAGCAGATTCTATCCCAAGAAATGGAGGATTTGGGGGGCACCTGGGTGGCTCAGTCTGTTGAGTGTCTGCCTTTGGCTCAGGTCATGATCCCGGAGGCCTGGGATCAAGCCCTACATCAGGCTCCCTTCCTAGTGGGGAGTCTGCTTCTCCCTCTCTCTATTGCTCCCCCTGCTTGTGCGCTCTCTCTCCCTCTTTGTGTCAAACAAATAAATAAAATCTTTTTTTTTAAAGGAGGATTTTGTATATTACAAAAATAGAGCTATAAAGATGGCCTACAGAGAATGAAAACATATTACTAAATACTCTTAAATGACGTGTTTATCCATTCAAATACGTATTTTGGGGAGCCCCGGTGGCTCGGTGGTTTAGTGCCTGCCTTCAGCCCAGGGCATGATCCTGGAGACCCGGGATCGGGTCCCACGTCAGGCTCCCTGCATGGAGCCTGCTTCTCCCTCTGCCTGTGTCTCTGCCTCTCTCTCTCTCTGTGTGTGTCTGTCATGAATAAATAAATAAAATCTTAAAAAAAAACGTGTTTCGAGACCCTGCTGTCAGATGGGGTTGAAGCTACCTTACCCCTTGCCTCATGTTCCCATGTGAGAGATGCTGGGGTTCAGGACACATGACCCCAATATGGTGCCTTGGCATATTGAATATCCCAAGATGAAGGAACTTGAGACATGGCAGGGGCAGGAAGGACTCTCTGGTCTTCCTCTGGAGCAGCTCATGGGCCTCATGTAAGTAAGAGGTGCCCTCCCCGTCTACACTCAGAGAAAAGGAGCATCCTTATCTCCCAAGACAGAGGAACACCCAGGAGAAGCTGAGCAGGCCTTGGGTTTCCCCCCATTCACTACACTGACCTCATACTCTTGGTCCTTTCATATCCCACCATGACTGCTTAATCTTCATCACATCTAGCCTAAAAACAGTCAAGCTTAGCTGCTTCTTTGGATCTTCATTTCCTTATAAAGGCTCCTATATCACATAAAATTCATACTAAATAAACCTGTACATGGTTCTCCTGTTAGTCTATCTTTGTCATTTAAATTCTCAGACCCATCCAGGGCTATGAGAGGGTCAAGGAAAACTTTTCTCCCTACCAGACAACCACTGGTGTAACAGTGTGACGTCTGGTATCTTTCTATGCACTTTCCCCCCGGAGATACACATGCATAGACACACACACATGCATACACATACATGCACATACATATAAATACACATATATACATAACTGAGAGAGAGACTTAGGCTGGGGGTAGACACTTTCTCCCTGCATACCAGGGGGCTTACCTCTCCAGCAGTGGGAGTGAACTTGGTCTGAGGAGAGAAATTATTACAAAAAAATTTTTTTAAATTTTTTAAAGCAGGCTTTATGCCCAATGTGGTGCTTGAACTCACGATCTTGAGTTCAAGATTTGCATGCTTTACCAACTGAGCCAGCCAGGCACCCTTGAGGTGAAGAGGAATTATAACAGGAGACAGAGAGGGGAAAATACAGAGGACTTCCTTTTTTTTAAGATTTTATTTATTTATTCATGAGAGACACAGAGAGAGAGGCACAGATGCAGGCAGAGAAAGAAGCAAGCTCCCTGGGTGGAGCCTGATGCAGGACTCGATCCCAGTACCCTGGGATCACGACCTGAGCCAAAGGCAGATGCTCAACCGCTGAGCCACCCAGGTGCCCCAACAGAAGACTTCCTGTGGGCTGCCTCCTTAGGCCTACTTTCTGGCCAGGCCCTGCTTTCCACTCATAGGCCTCTCAGTGTTGGGACTGAATTCTGTTCTTTCCAGAATGACCTAGCGCTGCCTCTCAGTAGCAGAGACACTTCCTGTCTCCCTGGCCACGTTTCTACTCTGAGACCAGAATGACTCTTGTGCCTTCTCACCACCACCATGTCGGCTTTCAGAGTCTGTCAGGCCTGTGGACCCTTCTGGCCCATCCTTTGGTGCCAGCATCTCAGAGCTCCCCTTCCCACTGGATCACAGGCCCCGCTTCCCCCTCATGCCCTGGAGCCTGCTGGCTGGGACCCCTTCCCTGCTTACTGCTTCCCATAAGTCTCTGTCTTGGCCACTCTGGTCCTGGGATTTCACTGTGTCTCCCCATTCCCCTTCTCTCTAAAGTCTTGGCAGGAGAAACTAGAACAAAGGAACCAAAGGGAAGGGTTAAGAACTCTGCAAGAGGAAAGAGCCTTTGTTGTCATCTGCGTCGTCTGTCCTCTGGGCTCTGGCCTCTTTGAAGAGCTGTACCCATACACTGTAATGTTAACATTCACCCACTGATCCATAGCACATGGCCTTCCCTTCCCTACCATCTGTGCAGCAACATAGCTGCCTGGCTGTGCATACTGCAGACTGTAAATAAACCAGTAGTCTCAACTTCTGAGGGGAAACCAAAGCACAGAAATTATGTTAATTCCATTCCTAACCCATTTACATGCATACATTAATATGAATCATGTTACTGCTCCAGCTGTTTCATTGTTACAAATCATCTTCGGTGATAAAACCATCAAGTATAAATAACCAAACATCTCCCCTCTAGCCACAACCTTCCACAACTGCCAACACAATCTTGTTCAACTACAGTAAAAGATCCAGCGGAGCGATTGGGGATTTAAAGCCCGCCCCAACCCGCCATGATGCAATTGCCCAAAATGGGTATTAACTGTGTGATGTTCCAAAGAAAATGTCAGAAATGACAGGCTATGGTGTGTGGATGGAGCTGGAGATTATTTTAGAAGAACCTGAATCCCAAGCATTCGAGTTCCTATGCTCATTACGATCAACGCACGTCACATTCTATTGAGTGTTGGATTTTACATAATTGTTGAGCAGATGGGCTATAGCCACGATTTCGTGCAAATGTAAATTATCTTCTAAATGAAATGTGCTTGGGAAAGATACACCAGGCTCAAATTTCCAAACACAGAGGGAAAAAAACAGCTCACCAAAGTCCTATTATTTACTCAGCTGGTTTTGAATGCAGTTCTCCTAGCCAATGTTTTGAAAAGTCTATCCCACAGTCTCAGGAGCAGGGAGAGGTAAAGTATGCTGCCTGGGTTCCTCCCACTTTCACAGGCCTCCGCAGAGACAGAGGAACTTTGCTTTTCCTTGGGCAAAGTCCAGGGAGGTTAATATTCTAATTTTTTTTTCTTTAATGTATTTTAAACTGGGGTATCATTAACATACAATGAAATGCATGGCCCTCAACTATTCAGATAGGTGGATTTTGACAATTGTAAATGCACATATATCCAACACCCAAAACAAGATACGGAACATTTCCATCACACCAGAGAGTTTCCATCTCTATCCTCAACCAGACAATCATAGATTTGTTTTTCGTCACTGTAGAATTAGCTTTGTCTGTTCTAGAATGTCATATAAGTAAAATCATATGGTAATAACCTTTTTTGTATTTAGCTTTTTTTCACTCAATGTTTTTGAATAATTCATTTAGGTTGTTACATGTATTCATACTTTGTTATTTTTTCTTGCCAAGTCTTATTCCATTGCATGAATATACTATAGTTTATTTACCTATTTATCTGTCAGTTGACGTTTGGATTCTTTCCAATGTTGGCACTAATTCAATGGAGAAAAGAAAATAATTTTTATAATATTTCTAGAACAACCGGATATATATGTAGAGGAAAAAAATGAACCTTGATCCCTATCTCACGCCATAGACAAATGCTAATTGAAAATCAATTATGATAGGGATCCCTGGGTGGCTCAGCAGTTTGGCGCCTGCCTTCAGCCCAAGCCATGATCCTGGAGTCTTGGGATCGAGTCCCACGTTGGGCTCCCTACAGGGAGCCTGCTTCTCCCTCTGCCTGTATCACTGCCTCTCTCTCCCTCTGTGTCTCTCATTAATAAATAAATAAAATCTTAAAAAACATCAATTATGGACCTAAATGTAACACCTGCAGACACAAAGATGCTAGGATGAGGCATAATAACTTAATGACCTTGGGATGGGCAAAGAATCCTTGAACAGAATACGAAAAGCACTAACCGTTAAAAAAATAATAAGTTGGACTTCATCAAAATTTAAAATTTCAGCTTAGGAAAAGATACCATCAAAAAAAATGAATAGACAAGCAAGACTGGGAAAAAAATACTCTCAACATATATATCTGACAAAGGAGTTGTATCCAGAATATATAAACAATGCTTATACATCAACAACAAAAAGATAAGCAATCCAATTAAACATGGCTAGAGACTTTGACAGTTACTTCACAAAAGACGCATGAATGGCCAAAAAAGCCACAAGCAAAGTGCTCAAATCGCTAATCATTTTTTAAAATTCTTGCATGACGGACGCCTGGGTGGCTTAGCGGTTAAGTGCCTGCCTTTGGTCCAGGGCGTGATCCTGGGGTCCCGGGATCGAGTCCCACGTAGGGCTCCCTGCATGGAGCCTGCTTCTCCCTCTGCCTGTGTCTCTGCTTCTCTTCTGTGTCTCTCATGAATAAATAAATAAAATCTTAAAAAAATAAAATAAAATTCTTGCATGAAATTCATCTGGTCAGTCATTCAAGGCTTTTTTCATTCTCTCTCTTATGTGGGGAGGACCAGATATCAAATGCTTCATCCTGTAGTTGAAGACTCAGTCTTCCAACCCCTTCCCTGCTAGTCTACATGCTTTCTGCTTGCTTATTACAAAGCATCTTCTAGAACTGCTGAGTGAACAGGCCTGCATCTGCCAGAACACTTTGTGTGGCTCAGAGAGCTCACAGCCTCGGCCCCTGCATGGGACCAGACGTGGGTGTTTTACGGGCTGGCAGGGAGAGCAGGTCGGCCCAGGAGGGAGGGAAAGTGGTGACAAGGGCACCGGCACTCTGTCAACACAGGGCTGATTCTGTCCCTGTGTGAAGTTCAACTTGGTGCCACTTGCAAAAGCAGAATGAAATCGAAATCTCCAAAGGGCTAACTTTTCATCACGGTTTAAAAGTGAGAACATTGTAGCCTTCATGCTTCTTTTTGTGAGGGGACTTGAGCTTTCTGAAAGAAAGCAACATTTATGATTCATTAATGCAACGACTGACTGAGCACCTGCGATGTGTCCGGCGCTGTTAGAAGCGTGGTAAAGGTACAACTGCACGGTACACAGCATCAGGAAGCTTAAAAGATTCGAAATAGGCTGTTTTGATCTAATGAGTCAACCGTCCGTACCAGATGGCTAAGGAGAAGGAGTTCCCACTGCACGAGGAAACCAAATAGTGACCAAAGTGTCCCTGGCCCCCGGGGGGTATTTGAAACAGAAATCTGCCATTGGTAGGTATGTGGGTTTTTGTTTTGTTTTGTTTTGTTTTTTTCTTGGTAGGTATGTGTTTTGTATCACTCTCTGAGCCTGGGAAAATGCTAGAATAAAGAACAAGCATTTTATATGGAGCTTGATGGGAATCAGAATTCGATTAAATTCAGGTGAAAATAGTCTCTGTCTTTGAGCTCCCTTTTAAGGAATGCAGCAAAGTGGCAGAGAAATAGGTGTGCCAAGCAGGAGGGGGGCTCCTGAGAATGGTGCTCCCTGGATGGCATGAAACTGAGCCCGGGCACAGTGACATCTAATTAAACATCATTCAGTTGTGAGGGCTCCCACATAAATAAAATGATCAGATAACGGATTCCTGTCTATTTAAAAGCAAGTTTAAAAATTTATGAATATATTTTGTTTAAGCCATCATACCCCAGGATATTCTAACATGTATGAAATTTACTGATGAGGTAGTTTACATTCCTTTTTCTGTTCCGGGCTTTGGAAGCAGGTGCCTATTTTACACACCTGGCACCTCTCAACATGGACTACATTTCAAGTGCTCAGTAGCCACATGTGGCTCCTGGCTGGCTCGCATTCGGGCCGGCAATGATGTGGGACCTCCTGCTCGCGCTCGGCATAGCACCGCTTTGCACATGAGTATTTCCTTTGTAAAGTTGTAGCTCCTAGACCCGGGATCGAGCCCCGCGTCGGGCTCCCTGCATGGAACCTGCTTCTCCCTCTGCCTGTGTCTCTGCCTCTCTCTCTCTTTCTCTGTATCTCCCATGAATAGATAAATAAAATCTTAAAAATAAATAAATAAAATAAAGTTGTAGCTCCTCAAAGGCAAGGTGGACATCTGTTTAACATTGTACCTTCAAGAGTGCCCTGTCCAAAAGGGCTGCTTATCAAATACTGGTGAACTAAGGTTAATTGAATAAAATCTTGTTGATTAATCAATTGTCCAATTTAGTCTCATGAATTTTTACTCGAAATGTTACTATGCTTTAAACTGTCATTATATGATTCAAAAAGTATATATTTTTTAGATTGTTTTATTTATTTATTAGAGACACAGAGAGAGAGAGAGGCAGAGGGAGAAGCAGTCTCCATGCCTGACGTGGGACTCGATCCCGGGTCTCCAGGATCACGCCCCGGGCCGAAGGTGGTGCTAAACTGCTAAGCCACCAGGGCTGCCCAAAAAGTACATTTTTCTGGGCTCTGTTACCTTGGGTATATGCCGAGCTGTTTTTTCTGTATTTTATTTATTTGCTTTAGAGGCAACTTCTATTTTTCCTGTAAGTCAGGGATGAGTATGCCAGACACTCCGCCTCCCCGTCTGTCCATATGCTGCCACAGGTGGGGAAAGTGGAACTAATAACCAAGGACAGGTGCCACCTGTGTTTCCCACACCTGCTGGACCGAGTCCCTCAGAGTGACTGTTAGAGACACGGCTCATCAATAAAAGCAAAAATTTTTTAACATTTCATTATTTTGGTTGAAAACCTTTCAAAGATGAAATAATGCTTTGCATAATATTTTGAGCTGACCTCTTTTGATCCTTAAAACAACCTCAAAGTCTGGAGGGTAAATGTTAGATCTCCCTCCTGCTAGGTAAGGAAATCGACCCTGAGTGGCCCTGGGTGGATTGCCTGACATCACATAGCCGGTATTGTTGAACAGTCTTCTGATTCCAAGTCTCTCCCAAATGTTTAAGCCCAGTGGTTTATAATTAGGGTTTGTTTCCACCAAATACTCAAATTACATTGGCTTCGATCCTATCTTGCTAATCGTCAGGAATTAGCACCCTTCACTGTGTCTTCCAGAGAGTTCTGTGAGCATCCTGGGGCTGCACCCCACTTTGCCTATCCTAGATGACACATCCCGCTCCACCCTCAGTGGCTAACACCCTGGAGAGCTCACTGCTGTTGCACACCTCTGCCCTCTGCTGGGGGCCCCTGATTTTAGCACCTCTGGCCACCTTGGCTGCTTCATTTCATAATGGGACCCTCCTTCCCTATTCTTCCGGAGGCGTTTCAGGAGCCCAAGGGGCTCACTTTCAACCCAGCTTCACTCACGTGTTACTCAGGAGACAGAAAAAAAGAAAACGCAGCCCAAAGAACAGCTGATAACTTCAAGTAGGTGTGGCTACCTGCTGAGCTTCAGCCTGGACCCATCAGAGTGTCAAACCATGCTTGGTTCTCAACCTACTTCCAAATGTTGAGTGCCTGCCTGCCCCCGCAAAGCAGTACATGGGGGCCAGAAAAACTGATGTGGAATTGCAGAGGGAAAAGGGACTTTTCTTCCTCCCTCTGTCTAAAGTTCGCCTTTCAGGATCTCATCTCCTGACCCAGTGTCCCTGGGGTAGGGTTGAAAGGAAAATGGCCACATATCTCAGGGAAGTCCCTCTTTCTCCACAAGAGCTTGTATTATGGCCTCGAGTGGGACGCATGAAATTATACCAGAGATTGGCAGCCCAGCATCCCTATGCTCTGGGGCATTCAGACTTGAATGACCCTGCGTCCACCATATGTCCACTTCCTTTCATGTGAGGTCAAGTCCAAGTCTTGCAGAGCCCTCCTGTTCCCATGGAAACCCAGATCTGGATCTCCTGCTTGTTCAAGAACACACAACTCTCAAGAATAGGCAATATAGTACAGACTTGAACAATGTAACTCCCTACTGAGAAAAATAAAATCTCCTCTAAGAAAATAGCAAATCTCCACTTTAAAAAAAAAAAGTTCACAAAAGCAAGAAAAAAGCTTAGCTTTGCAGTCTGAGAAATCCGTATCTGGACCACTTTGCTCAGTACAGGTTTTTTTTCCCCCAAAGAGGTCTGTGGATCACTAGCCCTACGTTTGCCTTGCACTCAGCAAGGGGTTTCTCTGAAGAAGGGACAACCTGCCCAAAGGGGAAATTTCATATCCACCTCTTAGGAAGTAGAAACCACTTCTAACTTCAAAGTGATGCTTTCACCAGCTGCCATGCCCATCAAGGTTTCCAAAAACAGAACACGGCTCTAGTGGGGGCAGCCTGTTTTACTGGGGTGTGATCAAGCCCAGTGGTGTGCCCTGTACTCTTCTGCCCCCGAAACAGAAGAGCACCTTCGTGAGATGACTCAGCCATCGTTATGGACATGAATTACCGAGCTGCTCTAATCCGGGGCCTTCAGGGACACGGCGGGGCGGGTCAGCTTGCCCTATCAAATGGCCCCAGACAACTCTCCTTGGAGTTCTGTCTCCTGCTCTGTAGGGTTTGTATTTCTTCCTGGCTTTTCAGCCACATTTTTCTTGCTTGCTGCTGTTGGTGAATCTGCTTCTGAGAGTCCCATCTTCCCTGTGTCATCTTGCTGTGGCCTGGGAAGCCCGGGCACTAACGTTAGTGCAACTACTTCCAACTGAAGGCTGTAGGTATCTACAGGGTCTTCCATCAGAGGAAGGCCATCTATCGCTTCTTACTTTGTTTCTCTCTTTTTCACCCTTCTAGTTGGCACATATTTACTTAGTGGCTCTGTGTTGGGCACTAGCGCACTGGTCCCCATTCTTGGCTGCGCGTTGGAATCACCTGGAGAGCTTCAAATGCTCCCAGTGCTAGGCTTCCACTTCCAGAAGATTCTGATGCAACTGGTCTTGGATCTGGCTTAGGCCTCAGGGTTTTTAGAAACTTCCCAGGTGATTCTAGTGTGTGGTCGGCTAAAGAACCCCTGCTCCAAAGGCTAAGGGACCTCTCCAGAGGTCTCTAGGGTTAACACCCTGTGTGAGCTCATCATCTTCTTCTCTCCATGGCACCTCCAGGTTTGAGTAATGTATGGAACATAATGATTAGAGAGATTAAACCCTTGGATGAGAAAAATCTGATATTATTGTAGACAATAAATGTTAATTGGTCTTTGACTTGCAAGCAGATCTTGATATTTAAGAAACCTGAGCTTCTTCCTAGAGCAGACTGTCCTCTTGAGCTATGGAGGGCACAGTCGTGCTAAACACTGCTTTCTTCTTCCTCTTCAGCATAGAGGTGTGATCTAAAAGCCCAAAGACAGGAGTCGTAGTTCTAGTGTGACCTCGAGGAAGCTGCCAGTCTAGGCAGTCCTCCCCCATGACACCTGCTACGCACAAGGGAAAAATACCCAGCAGCGAGTACGACACCTGCCAAGGTTATGTCGCCGGGACACAGCGTTGTAATGCAACTCAGCCTGCAGATGATGCATCTACTGGAAACGTGCTGTGCGCAAGTCCCACCCGTAGGAGGACGTAGCTCTTACAGGGCTGGGGAGGGCTAGTGGCGGAGATGGACACTCACAGTGTCAGAGGACCACTCCGCCTGGAGATGTCCAGAGCTGACACACACACACACACAAATCAGGAAGAGCCATGTGGCATCAAGGCCATCTGATTTTCCTTTCTCTACTCCTCCATCCTGAGGCGCAAGTCTCCCCCTTCCCCTCCACACAGCAGCTGTGGCTTCTGCAGCAGGGTGGGGCCTGACTTCCATGGCCCGGATGGAGACTGAGGGGGTGGGTGGAGTGAGATGGCTCAGGAGATGGTTCCTGAGACCAGAGGGAGAGGAGATATTGAAGGATCCACACGGCATGGGGATGGGGGAACTGGGGAAGCAATGGGGAGGACCAAAGTGTACCCATGAGGGGACCCTGTGGCAGCCACACGTGGCACCGCTCCCACATCTTCTGACCTGACCTGCCCCAGCCTCACTCTGGGCTTCCTCCCTCCCACCAACCACCCTCCCCAGGCTCCCACCAGCCAATGACTCCACTTGGTGGGAGCACCCTGCCAGTCACACCTGACCCAGGGCTCCCCATCTGCCCAGCTGCCACCCTCCTCCCTTCTCCTTCTCCCTGTCCCCTCTCTTTTCACAGGTGCCAGATCAGAGTCCTGCTCTAAAGGCTCTCCCCACCTCCCCTGCTCCTTGTCTCCTTTGTCATTCACAGACACGGCCCCAAGAAATCCCTTGGGCGGCTCATTCCATCTTGGCATCTGCTCCTGGAAGGGCCCAACCTGACACAGACCCTCTGGAACGTCCAGGCAAATGTCTGTGGAAGGCTAGCCCAGGGTACGTACAAGGGGTCCTCTCCCATCTGCCTCCTCATAATCACCCCTTTCCCACTGCACGAAATAAAGAGATACCTTCCCCCCCCCCCCAGAATCTTACTATGAACTCTGCCCCAGGGCATTAAAAGGTCCCAGCTGCCAAACAAAAGGACAACCTGGAATATCAGCATTTATGTCCTTCAATCAACACACTCCTGTATGGGACGCCTGGGGGGCTCAGCATTTGAGCGACTGCCTTCGGCTCAGGTCATGATCCTGGGGTCCTGGGATCGAGTCCCGCATCGGGCTCCTTGCATGGAGCCTGCTTCTCCCTCTGCCTGTGTCTCTGCCTCTCTCTCTCTGTCTCTCATGAATAAATAAATAAAATCTTAAAACAAGAAACCACACTCCTGTAGGGGAGACAAAGGTTTTCCTTGACTCCTTAGGGTCTAAAAATTAAACTGATAAAGACAGAGTAACAGAAGAGAAGCATATATATGTATTTAATGTAAGTTTTATGTGACTTGGGAACTTTCATAAGGAAACAAAGACCCCAAAAAATGGTTAAACCTGAGAGTTTTTATTGCTGGGTTTGGAGAAGTGTGGACAGTTGTGGCAAGACAGGACAGGACAGAGTATGAGCCAGTGTAAGAAACTGGGGACAGTTAGTGAGGCCTGTTTGTCCCAATTCCTCTGGCATCTCTCCCTCTCAGAGATGAGGATGCTCCTTTCCGCAGGTACATATGGGGGGGGGCGGGGCGGGACACCTCTCACACGAGGGTCTACGACCTGCTTTGGGGAAAGGTCACAAAGTCTTTCTTGCTCCTGCCATTTCTCAGATTCCTTCAACTTAAAATATGCAATATGTCAAGGTGCCTTATTTTGGAGACGTGTGTCCTGAACCCCACCATGATGAGCTCGAGACTGGTCCAGTCTTAAGCATATTGCTGTTAAGAAATGGGGTGTTTTGGCCCGTGCCATCATGTTCTTGTTTCTGATCTATTAAAGACCGGGGCATGAGAAGTAATGACAGTTTTCATATAAATATTTCCAGGGGTGACCACAAGAAGCCCCCTCATGGTCCTGCAACTCTAGGTGGCTCCGTCAGTGACGTTACTGCTCTGAAAGCCATTGCCACGCTGCCCATGGGCTGCACTCCGCCAACCACTGGGTGTGACCGGGATACTGAGGCAGACCTGGTCCTGGAAGACCCAGCTCTGCCTCCAGAACTCTCTGATGGCCTTCCAATCCTTTATTAGACTACACGGCCCCCTAGGACACTTCTACCCGCTCTCCTTCATGTGGCCTCATGAGGTCTGAAAGGTCTGTCTGCTTCCTCTCATCCAGGTTTTCCCTAATAAAGTCTTTGCACGTTCAAGCCCATCTTGCCATCTGCACCTTGGAGAACCCAGGTGACACACCGACCCTGTTTGTCCAAGACGGTTCTCCTCCTTGGACAGAAGCTCGTTATGGCAGTGGAGCCTTCCTGTCACCCAGGCACCGTGCTCCCGGCAGGCTCCACGCCTTAGCTCTCCATCTCTTTCATGTGGAGGAATCTGAAATCCAAGGTTGCCACCGTGGAGGACACAGGCTAAAAGGATGATATAAATTAAAAAATAAAATTGGACTTTTTCTAGGGGAAAGTAAGTCTGATGTGGCCGACTGACTTGATGGTGGGGACTGGCCTTGTCATTTGGATTATGTGGCAGACATTTTCTGTATATTGAATGAGCTAAACCTGCAACTCCTAGGTTTGGGGGAAAAAACACACACACACACACACACACACACAACAACAACAAAACCCCCACATGTTTAAGCATGCAACAAAAAAATAGTATATTTTAAGCATATTGTTAAACAAGAATTGAAAGTTAATGGTGTTTCCCTTTGTCCAACCTTTTCTGAGCATGTTAGGAATGCAAATATGCTCCTAAAGTAAGGGTAACTGGTATAATTAAGAGTGACTTGGTAAATCTTGGAAAATTTTTTTGGTGTACTTCCCAGACAGGGAGAAAAATGAATGACTCTAATCACTAGGTAGCAAATCCTTTTGCAAGTCAGATGGTTTCCAATTCTCTGCCTTGAGCAAAATTGAAGGAATATTTAACTGAGCTGTCAACTGAGAGATGAAAAATATGATTTTTGGCGTATGCCTAAGAGGGAGCTTGAGGAGTTGAGTGCGACCACTGTGAGATAAATCCTCTGCTCCTACCTCCCTATTTATGTAAACTAGCCTTTGCCAGCACCTGAATCTATACAGAGAAGGGTAAGAATACGATCATTGCTAAAGCTCATGTGCCTGCGTTCACTGGAGGAAAACAAACACACAGCTTCACGTAGCCCATTGAGATATGTGTTTCAAATGCAATTTTACTTTTCCTGCATCATTCCAGTCTCTGCCTCCCTCTTCATATTGTCTTCTTTGTGTGTGTCCAGTCTCCCTCTGGCTCCCTTTATCAGGATAACGGTGACAGCCTGTAGGGCACAGATAATCCAGGATAATCTTCCCATTTCAAGATTCTTTTTTTTTTTTTAAGATGTTACTTATTTATTTGAGAGAGAGAGAGAGAGAGCATAAGCAGGAGGGAGGGTAGGGCAGAGGGAGAGGGAGAAGCAGACTCCCTGCTGAGCAGGGAGCCCAATGTGGGGCTCCATCCCAAGACCCCAGGATGATGACATGGGCCAAAGGCAGATGCTTAACTGACTGAGCCACCCAGGCGCCACTCAAGATTCTTAACATAATCAGATCTGCAAAGACCTCTTTTCCAAAGAACATAACATTTATAGGTTTAGGGGATTAAGGCCTCATATCTCCGGAAACAGTCTACCCCGCCTAGTGAAGTGCTGTTAATCAGGTTGTAAGAAGCTGTCCATTAGAAACTGAAACTCATCCACTGTGTGGCCCCTGGTTAAGGCATCCCCCTATAGGCTTGGCCTCTGGGTTCCTTAATGTGTCCTGCTACTTTCAACTACCAGTAACACTTTGCTTGATGGCCCCTCAAACTCCAGCTGTCTGCCTGAGATAGGAATCTGGAGGACAATGTTCCAGACACTTGTTATTAGAGGGAGGTGTGGATGGAAGTAGGACAATGGGTTCCAAAACTTGCTCTGGGAAGGAATGATGTGGGTCCATAAGTCCACAGGGGACTCCTTCATCAAATACTGCTCTATCCCAAGTGTGCCATTTTATAATGGCAAGGGATTCTTGGAAGCCCAGGTGTCCCCAGAGGGGTTCTGTGTGGACGTGTGACAATTTTCTAGGCCATAGGATGACTCTTAAAGGGGCCCAGTTGGACAAGATAATCTGGGGAGAAAAGAGAGAAGAAGGGAACAGGGAGAAGCAGAGGGGAGCATGAGCTTCTACTTGTTTTTTTGGATGCTGTTGGAGAAAAAAAGCCAAGGGGCGAAAAATACATGTTACAAAATCTTGATGGAGAATCTGTGCCCCTTGATAGAGCATCTATGTGGTGCTTCTGGTCAACAGCTCTGAGGGGCAGTTCTTCGATGCATTGGTGCGATTATTTATTAAATGTCAGAACAGCCACAAAAATGGGCAGCTATTTTTGGACACTTCTCTGTGAGTACGTTACACGTGGTAAGCCCCCAATGAATATTTGTTAATGCATTGGTGTTTCCATTAGAGAAAGAAGGGCTTCGGCCATGTAAAACATTTTTAACTTCAGGTGGTCAATTATAGATTTCATTCCAACCTGGCATGGGCTACACAAGAACTCTATGGCTCTAATTTGGGCAGCTTCGCATTGTATTTTGGTTAGCACTGACCTCTTCTAAACCAACACCGACGGTGGATAAAGGGTTTTCTGTGGGTTTAGGAGCATATTTGTGGTGTCTAGTCCATTCTGAATCAATCAAATAATTTGAATAAACGACTCTGTGCTTTTCTTCCCTGCTCATCTTTTTTACTTATTTATTTTCTCAACACTTCCAAGCCATTTTGGCTTTTCCTTTATCCATCTCTGCATCCCTCCCAGCCCCCCCACCACACACATACACGCACCACAGAGTGTGCTGTCCCTCATAAATTGACACCAGCTGCGACACCACTAATAGGCAATCACAGTTCCCTCTTGAGAATCAAGGGGATATTAAATATTAAGAGTCTTCTGATTGGGTGCAAGTGTCTGGGTAATGATTTTAATCATGTTGGAGCTGAAAAAATAGTGACCTACAGCAATCCTTCTAGAACAGACCTGAACCTGGGGCTCTCCTGACCATCAGAGGGAGTGCAGAATCAAATTCTGGGCTAGCTCTGGTTCTAATTTATCACATGACTTCTCTGCTCATGGGACTGACCCGGTGGTTTTCTCTGCCTGGAGTTGGTGCCTCACCCTTCTACCAGACTCTCCTCACCTATATGTCAGGGCCCACCCTTCAGGTCATTCCTCCAGGGATGTCTTTCCTGCCCCTTGAGTCTAGTGTAGATTCCCCTGCTGCACTCCCAGGCTCTTATCACCCCCCAGCCCACTCATGTATTCATTCAGCTGAGTATCTAATATGGCAGGCAGTGTGCTCCCTGCAGGGCATAAGGTGTGAAAAGAAGAATGCCTGTCCTCATGGAGTGGGGAGGAGATGAGGGGGCAGCCCCACAGCCCCACATCCATAGAGTTCAACCATGATAGTGTACTGGAGGAAGAGTGGGGCATAATGAGAAATTCCCTAAGGACATAATGGGCTGACCCAGACTTCGGGTCCCACCTGAAAAAGTGGGAGCTCTATGGCCATGGCTCTTGCTCTGACCTTTTGTTAAACACTGTGTATGAGGCCCACCGGGTGCCAACCTGAGATGTGGCTCTTCTCCTAGCCCTGAGTCTTGCCAATCCTAGATGTGTCTAGCCCGTGGTGGGCACAGGCTTTGTATTAGGATCAGACACTTCTGGGAGTTTAGGAAATTTCTTGACGAGGTTCAGAAGGCACAGTGAGGTCAGTTACTGTAAGCCGGCTGTGGTGGGTGATTAAGGAATCCACTTGGAAGCAGGAACAGGAAGCCAAGTAAAGGGAAGGGTCTGTTTGTAAACATAAATTGTGGTGGGTTCTTAGTTTCTCTTTCAATGAATACTGAAAAGATGGCAGCCAGTGGCCCTGCCTGTGCTCTACAACCCTACCCCCTGACTGCAGCTAACAGCCCTACAGCTAAGAGACAAAGTAAACACCCCAGCGACTTGGGCTGGAGAAGTCAGTCTTCTGGCCACAGTGGATTGGGCCAGAAGCGGTGCCATGCCAAGGTGAACCAATCAGAGTGTTTCTCCAGTGTTTCCCAAATTAGAACCAAGAAGAGGATCCAGCAGTCAGGGGGGAGCTGTCTGGAGGAACCTGGTCTACAGTAGGAGAAAGTAAGAGAGAGGGAAGTTGTAAAGAAGCACAGATAGAGTTGAGAGAGAGTGAGCAATTATCCCTGGTGCTATTGAAATCCCAGGTTTTAGGTATTTCTGAGCCCCAGAAGGATCCCCTACTCTTACTATGACTTGTTCAATTCCTTAAAAAAAAAAATCCTTCTTTTTCTCTAAACTGAATTGGGTTGGGTTCTTGTCACTTAATATCCCGAAGAGCCCAGACAGGCATGGATTATCTTCCATGGGCAAGAGACAAGGCCAGGAGCCACACACAACTCCAGCCAATTACACCAAGGACTCAGTGACACAAGTCAGCAGGGTCTCCCCACGTCAGTAATTATTACTTCATACTTAAAAAAAAAAATTATCTATTTGAGAGAGAAAAAGAGAGAGGAGGTGGGGGAAAGGGGCAGAGGGAGAGGGAGAGAATCTCAACCAGTCTCTCCAATAAGTGAGGAGCCTGACACAGGGCTTGATTACAGTACCCTGAGATCATGACCTGAGCCAAAATCAAGTCAGACACTTAACCTACTGAGCCACTGATGTGCCCCAGTAATGATTATTTCAGAGAAATCATTTGAAGATATCCATTGAAGATATTATCCTCACAAATATCCATTGTTGACTTTCATATTTTTATTATAACGCTAATTCAACCCAATGTAGCAAATATTTCTTAAGCATCTATTAAGCATCTAGAACATAATCCTCTTTTAAGGTCCTGAGAGAAGGCAATGGCCAAAAAAAGACAAAAATCTCTATCCCCCATCCTAGTCAAGGATAAATAACCTTGAACACATACAAGCACATATCCAATCTCCTTTACCTCCTTTCGCTTTTAGCTCTTACATAAGCTGTATGTGAACTATAAGACCAAAATGCATTTACAGATTTTTACAAAGCTACAAAGTTGATCAAATGAACACTGCAACTTCATGAGGCAAGTTACATGATTGTGCTAAATTCAAATTGACTTCATGGGGTTTAAAGAGAGCCTGAAATCTGATTCTATACTTTGTCTTTTTTTCTATGTTTTAACCTCAATAATGCTAATGATTAAGTGTACCATGAAGAATTACATAAATATGATCAAGACTTCGTTAGTTTAGGATTTAAGACTTCACACTTCTACCAAGCTGTCTTGCAAGCAGACTTCAAATGCCAGTTTTAGTTGTGGGTCACCTGATTATTCTGTAAAACTATCTTACGCATCCGAAGATAAGGCTAGCCAACTTGAATTATTAAACTCAGCATTGAATGGTAGCTTTTCCAAATACTGCTGGTACTAAGAGCAGAAAATATTTTTCTAGTTACTACCATAGTTATTCCTAATGAACTGTCTTGACAATTGATATGCATAAAGAAGTACAATAAGCATCTTAGCGTGTGATTATGACAGTTGTTAATACTTAGTAAGTACCAGGAGCTGTTTTAAGTGAGTAAATCAACTCAGCCAAGCCTCCAACAACCCCTCAAAACAGGTCCTTCTGCCAGGCTCACTTTATAGATGAAGGGACACTGAGACACAGCAGCTAATATACCTGAGATCAGACACAGAGCAAGTGACAGAGCAGGGATTTGAACCCGGGTAAGTCTGGCTCCAGAGGTGCAGTCCGAATCCCCACCATGATACTGCCATCGAATGTGGTGCCAACTGCCACAAAGTAGGTACTTCATAATCTGGGTTGATGATTACACTTGGTGCCCTGCCATGACTCCATTTCTTCACCAATTTTCTCTCTTGGAACAACTGAGAAACATCCATCCACCCATCAAAGTTTCTGCCATTTGGCTTCTTGGGCTAAAATAGTTTAAAAATGTAATCGCGCACTCTGTACTGAAATCACATCGATCAAGGATCAACAAACTATGACCCATGGGCCAAATCTGGGCTTTTGCCTGATTTTGTGACAGAAATTTGATCGGAACACAGCCACACAGCCATATCCATTCACGTATGCCATTAATGTGTTGTCGATGGCTGCCTTTGTACTCCAGGCCGGGTTATGTGGTTGCAATAGAAATCACATGGTCCCAAAAGCCTAAAATAGTTACTGTCTGGCCCTTTATATGAAAAACTTGATAGCTCTTAATCAAGATGAAATACATTGTATTCATGTTATTTTTATAGGCTCTCCTCAAAATGAGAACGTATAATTACTCCTAGAAAATGCAGGGGACATGGATGACAGTTTGAGAAATATTTTTAAAGTTATTTACAGGAAATGCAGGCTTTGAGTATTGTAATGACTATGAAAAGCAGAGCAAAGTGAATCATCTCTCTCTTTGGAGGAATTTGTGAACTGAATCTATTCACCAGCTCAGAGGGGCTCCATACATAGCAGCCACATTTCCCATTTAGACCAGGACCCGTGCGCTCCTATAATACCACTCCCAATACACGCTGGATTGTATCTCCTATTCCTCCCTCAGCCTGATGGTTGGAGGGGGCCTTGTGACTCCTTCTGGCCAGTGAGTGGTGTGAGCAGAAGTGATGTGTGCCATTCTAAGCTAGAGCATTTAGTTGTCAAGACCACCTGAGCTCTCTAACCCAACAACGTCTCTTGTGAGTTCAGGATGGTGGCTGCCCCATTGACTCTGGCTCCCAAGTGACCATATGATTAGCAAAGCCTTCTTGCCAGTCCCCAGTGGATGCTTAGCATGAGCAAAAAATAAGCCTTTCAGTAGTTTCTCGGGGCGATCATAAAAAAAATTATAGATTGAATGACTTAAATAACAGAAATGTATTTTTTCACAGTTCTGGAGGCTACAGGTCTGAGAGCAAAGTGTCAGCAGCATTGGTTCTCCCTGAGAGCCGAGAGGGAAAAATCTGTTCCAAGACTCTCTCCATCTTCTCTCTTTATGTTCATATCGTTTTTCTTCTGTGTTTCTCTGTCCAAATTTTCTCTTCTTATAAGAGCAGCAGTCATATTGGATTAGAGCCCATCCTATGATCTCATTTTAATTACCTCTTAAAGACCCTATCTTCAGGGCATCTGGGTGGCTCAGTGACTGAGCATCTGCCTTTGGCTCAGGTTGTGATCCCCGGGTCCTAAGATCAAGTCCCACGTCGGGCTCCCTGCATGGAGCCTGCTTCTCCCTCTGCCTGTGTCTCTGCCTCTCTCTCTCTGTGTCTCTCATGACTAAATAAATCAAATCTTAAAAAAAATAAAATAAAGACCCTATCTTCAATTATGGTCACATTCTGAGGTACCTGGGGTTAGCACTTCAACATGTGAAATTTTGAAAGGACACAATTTGAAACCTTCATTGTTTTAAGCTACTGAGATTTGGGGGGAGGGGTGTTACCACAGCATAATCCAGACTATCCTGACACAAAAAAACCAATCATCTGTAGACTGGAAATGATAGAGTTGTCTGTCCATATTTATGGCCCTATTAGAAACCACACTAGGGACTTTACTGGAAAAAAAAGTTACATGTATTGCAAGCATGAATAGATTAGCCCACAGAAGTATTCTTAGAGCTGAAATATCATTATTTCTTTTTCCATTTCAGGAAGCTGAAGACTAGAGAAGATAAATGTCTCTTTCCGGCCAATAGGAAAGTCCCAGGTAGGGTGACTCCCAGTCACATGCACATTCCAGCCAGCTTGGTCACCTTCCCACCTCACTGGGATCCAAGGTGGCAACACCAGTCAACCAGGCAGCATTTCTTCCCTTCAGGCCAGACCTGTCAGTGACTCTCCAGAGCCTATCAGGCCTTGATGGTTCTGAGCTAGGAATGCCTCTTGTCCACCTAGATGTTATCATCTGACTTGTGACAGATTCATTCCTGAATCATCTGTTTGGGTTTGTCCACTTAATATTAAAGCTCTCATCCTATCTCTGCATTGTTGTGAGAATGTCAGAGAGCTGGGTTTGCTGGGTTTATGTCTTCCGGGGGAGGGGGGGTCCTTCAGACTGAGACACGTTCCCTAGGGAGGACAAATATGCTCTGCAGTCGTTTCCTGTGGCTGCTTTAACACATTATCACAAACTTGGTGACTTAAAAAGAAGGAGCTGTATCCTCTCACAGATCTGGAGGTCACACATCTGAAATCAAGGTGTCAGCAGGGCCACATGTCTGCTGAGGGTTCCAGGGGCGAATCCTTCCTGGCCTCTCCCTGTTCTGCTGGGTCTCCAGCCTCTGCCTCTCATCACATCGCCTTCTTTGGAGTCTCAGATTTCCATCTGTCTCTTTCTTAGAAGGACCCTTGTCATTGGATTTAGGGTCCACCTGGATAATGCTGGATGATCTCATCTCAGGATCCTTAACTTACTTACCATCTGCAAAGACCCCTTTTCCAAGAAAGGTCATAGCCACAATCTCCAGGAATTAGGAGGGAATCAGCCTTCAGTTCACTCCACTCTCTGTGGAGTGTCATGAAAACTTCCTCCCAGAACAAGTGTGGGATGTAAATGAAACCCGTGCTCTGCCTCTTTGCCTCTTACTTCCCGGTTTGTCTCGTCTTTGCCTCCATCTGCTTTTGCCTTCCCTCCTTGACCAAAGACACTCATGCTCGTGACTAATTCAGTCTAAGGTTTTAAGGGATTCATATGCGCTTCCTCCCAGATATTTGCAGCTTAAATTTGAATAATAGGGGGATAGTGCCACACCAGTGCACGATTTTCTCCTTGTAAAATGTTGGATGCTGGTGAGAGATCTATTTCTGGCTGGGAGGGGGGAAACAGAGCGGGAGGATTCCTTCCCCAGGGTGCATACTTCGCATACCAGTCTTTATCAGATTCTATCATCACGTTAGTTTCTGAGACAGATGCACACTGGGCAATGTAGGCTTAGGTCTAAGTTGGGAGGGTGTGTATGTGTGTGTCCGTGTGTGTGTGTAAATATGATAGAATTACTACCTAACTTCAACAACCTAGATTGTTGAAACCAGGAAAATTAAACCACACAACGATAATACTAATATTGCTAATAAAATACTGTCATTTATTGAGCATTTACAACTGGCTAGGCACTGTGATAGTTACGTATCCACTTTTCCTGTTTGATTTCCAAAATCAGCAATAGATGCTCAGGATGGGGACAACCTGTTTAAAAGTGGTTGTCAGGGTGTCTGGGTGGCTCAGTCAGTTAAACGTCTGCCTTCAGCTCAGGTCATGATCTCAGGGTCCTGGCTTCCCTCCTCAGCCTGTTTCTCCCTCTGCCCTCCCCCCTGCTCGTACACTCTCTCTCTTTCTCTCAAATAAATAAATAAAATCTTAAAAAGAAAAATTGGTTCTCATGGGGCACCTGGCTGGCTCAGTCGACAGAACATGCAACTCTTGATCTCGGGGTTGTAAGTTCGAGCCCTGCATTGGGTGTAGAGATGACCTGAAAATAAAATCTTAGAAAAAAATGTTTTAATAAATAAAACTGGTCCTTATGAAAAAAAAAAAAAAAGGAAAAGGGTTTCAGTCACCAAAGCTTAGTCAATGAGTAACATGATCATTAGGTGTGGCTGTAAAAGGGGGGGGGGTACAAATTAAGGCTGTTTGCATGACACTGTAATGCCCAGATTGAGGGTGATAAATAGACCCAATTTAGCAAGACGGTCCCTCTTATACCCCATTAACTGAGGCCAGGGTCTTGAGAGACACAAGATAAAGGAAGTATCTTCCAATATCACGGTCACTTATTTGTGGGCAGGGTATCTTCACTGAGTCCTGGAGGAGGCTTGAACATTCTAGGAGCAAATCTCTTCCTATAGCTCTCTCTCCCTCCATACACCAGAATCCTGGAAAAGCCACCTCTCCCTTGACCCTAAACCTGACCTCCTCCTGGGCACCCCAAAGACCTCCTCCACCAGCATGGCCCAGCTCCCAGAGTTATAATCCTCTTACTCCAGAAGAGCTGCACACCTTCTTGCTTGAGTCTATCTTCATTGCCCGCCTCTCCAGGACGAGGACCAATGGAGAGTGAGCAAAGGAAAGAAGAAAGAAAGCTTGTAGACCAGCATTTGAAGAGGCACCCAGAATGGGGGCAGGTGCTGGCCCCCAAGCAGGTGCAAACAGCTGGAGGAAATGGAGATACTGAACATAGAGAAGACTTGGGGTGGAGGATGGGGGAAGGCCCATAACCGTACCAACTGCTGGAGAACTGCTCCATTCCAGACTCTATTCTCCATGCTTTGTCTACATCGTGTTCACTGGCTTTGACCTTCACAGGAACCTTCTGAAAAGTCAATGCCCCTCTTTAAAGAGAAGCAAATCAAGGCAATGAGAGTTTCAGGAACTTATATGAGGGCCCGTAGCCCTCATGTAAGTAGTTAATGTCAAGGCCAGCGCTCCACCTGGGGAGGTCTAGCACCACGGTAGCACCATCAAGGGGGTGAAGGCAAAGAGATTTATTACGTTTCACACCAGAAGATAAATGTAAGGGCGAAGGGCCAACATTCCAGGGAGGCAGATTGTTGGCTCTGTCTAGGGAAGGATTCAGTAACAGTGTAAGCTGCCCAGTGACGAGTGGGCGGCCCCGAGGCTCCCTGGGGCTCCCACCAAGGAGCATCCAAGCAGAAGCTGGGAGACCATCTGCAGTGGATAGAATAAGGAATTCCGCCCTGGAGTGAGGGTTGGGCCAGGGGAACTTGATGAGAGGATATATGTGCCCTAGCCGATTCTAGGCAGTTCTAAAAAAAAAGCCTGACATTCTAAGATTTCCCCAAACCTGACAAACTTTCTTGCAATATGAAATCCGTAACGGTTGACGTCTTCAACATCTTACCACCCAAACCAGAGAAAAGTGGTATTTGACCACGTTCGTTTCCTAGGCTGCTTCTCCTCTTCTGTCTCTCATTTAGGATGAATTTTTCGCTCGTTATATTTTCTTTTCCTTTACTATACACTGAAGAACAATATGTACTTAAACTCTCATTAGAGCATTCCTGAGACATGAATAAGGCCCGAATTCTTCATTCCCATAATGAATGATTCCATGTGTGCCAAGTATCAATTCATAGGCTTTATTCCACAGTAAGCTTTTGGTTTCTCAGGCTGGGTGTTCTAGAAATGTGGTAAGAACTTCCTGGCATCCTCTGTTTCATTATGATTCTCCATTTTTCATCATTTTAACGACCTCATTCTGGAAGCCTGAGAACACTGACATAGGGCAAGGCAATCTGAACTCAATATGATGATATGACAAGTGCTAACCCTTCCCTGGTGCTTACTGTGTGCCAGGCCCCGTGTGGAGCCCTTTTAATATAGTAGCTTATTTCATAGTCATAACGGCTCTGTGAGGTCGGTACTATTCAAACTACCCCCATTTTATTTTATTTATTTTTAAAGTTTTATTTATTTATTCATGATAGACATAGAGAGAGAGAGAGGGAGAGAGAGAGAGAGGCAGAGACACAGGCAGAGGGAGAAGCAGCCTCCATGCAGGGAGCCCGACGCAGGACTCGATCCCGGGTCTCCAGGATCATGCCCTGGGCGGAAGGCAGGCGCTAAACCGCTGAGCCACCCAAGGATCCCCACTACCCCCATTTTAGAGACGAGGAAGTAGAGGCCTGGGGAAGTTCAATAATTTGCAAGGAGTGTGGCTGGGATTCAGATCAGGGCAGTTGGATCCTAGCGTCCTCACCCTTAATCCACACTATCCTACCTCCAGCGGTGGACCCCGCAGAAGGCCGAGAGACCCTGGGTGAGTTGTCTACCTCACCGAGCTGTGGTTTCCTTGTCTGTAACACGCAGGACTATTCAGGGACTTGGCAACTTCCAGCTCTGAGGTTCTAGGAAGCAGCATTTCCAGGTTGCTACACTGTGTCCTCAAGAGGCTGTCCATCTACCCAAGAGCCAGCCAAGAGCCTTCAATTCACCTAACGGGAGAGACTTGGTGGTCTGTTTTCAGAACTCTCCAGGCATGGAGATGACCTTCTTTGACTAAGAAGTCTATTCTGGGCTGTGGCTATCTTTTTCTCTATGCTAGCTATAATCCATTTTCCTCATTCTTATGTGCAGCTGAAGAACCAGGGGCACACCCTCCACCCCCTAAAAGTTGTTTATTAGCATTTCCTAACTTCCATTCAACAAAGTATACCATTAAATAACGCTCTTAGGATTCATGTATTCATTTAGCCAGTGCGCATTTACTGAGTGCCTATAGTGTGCCAGGCACTGCGATGGGCTCTGTGTTTATGTATTTAGGTTTTGGTGAAATCTGATTTTGACAGCTGTCTTGGGGTGATGCTAGCCGCTATGACAGATATATCTCCATATTTTTTTAAGATTTTATTTATTTATTCATGAGAGATAGAGAGAGAGAGGCAGGCAGAGACATAGGCAGAGGGAGAAGCAGGCTCCATGCAGGGATCCCAATGTGGGACTCGATCTGGGAACCGTGGGATCAGCCCTGAGCCGAAGGCAGATGCTCAACCGCTGAGCTACCCAGGCGTCCCCATATCCATATTTTAACAACTTAATAGGTAAAAGTTGATTTCTTAATTAGATAAAACGTTAAACTGGTTCTGACCCAAGTTCTTTCCCTCTTGTGGCTCCACCCTCCCCCGGGGGGGAGGGGCGGGCATGAGAGTCATTTCTACTCAGCTTCCTGATAGGAAATGTGCCAGAGTAATAGAGGAGGCACTCCCTTCTCCTAGTCACCTTTGCTCAGAAGTGACACACATCTCTATTTACATTGGTGAAGATCTAGACTGGTGAGGTCTGGGGTGGATGGATAGAGGTGGGTGCTGAGAAATGTCATCCTAGCTTGACAGCCCCCTCCCAGAGGGTGGCTTCTCTGGTGGGTGGCAGCAGTGTGACCCATCTGGGGCGAGTACCCTGAGATGTGGCCATCAAGGGACCGCTAGGCTCTGCAGTGGAATTTCCCTAGGCAGGTGTGCCCTGTGTCAGCGATGCTGACATTGCTCAGTACATCTTTGGCAACTCTTCCTTAGAAATCACTTTGAAAGCAGTTTGAGAACAAAAGATCTTTCTCTATAAATCCTTCAATGGTGGCAATGTGCATTCTTTGTGGGCTGATTTAATTCTTGCAAATTAGCCATGAGTCATTCAGAGTCAAGTCTGGAGCATAAAGCAGAGACTCAGTAATGCTGTTTTGAATCAAAGTCAAAATTCTATCAATAAAGTGAAGAAATTGATTCTCCTGTGTGCTGGCTGAATTGGCCCTGAAAGCAAGTCCCTGAGAGGAGCCGGGCTCCCAGAGTGTTTTGGGCAAAGGTAGGACCATTCAATTAGGGCCACAAGAGCATGAAAGCTCTCCTTGGTCTCAAAGGATCTGAATATTAGATTTGTAACCCGGGATGAGACTCCGACTCTCAGCCTGTTTCCTCATCTGTAAACTGAGGATGGGGGAGTGGATTAGGTCGCCTCTCACCTTCTTTGAAGCGCTGACATTTGAGATTCTAAAGAGAAAGCTTTCAAATACCACCTTTCATCTGCATAGGTCAATGCCAGGGAGGCTGTTTTAAATACTGCCTCATTATTGCTAAAGCTCGGCCTGTATTTCTGGTTATTTATACATTGTTTGTTCTAGAATCAGAGGAGTTCAAGCTGGAAGACCATCCATCAAGGTGACACTGGATGGGCCTTGGAGCCTCCACTTCTCCCAGTATGAACTGGAAAAATAATAGTCCCTTCCCTGGAAATAGTGTGAACTTGAAAATAAGGGAGTGCAGTATCTTAGCACAATGCCTGGCACTCGAAAGTGCCAGTCAGTGCTCCTGCTTGGACTAGGTCACTTTGATTGTAACTGTCACCCACTCTACTTCCAGAACCTCTCTGTGGCATCCCTGCCTGTGATCTGGTGGGGGATCCTTCAGCATGCCCCTCAAAACAGGACTCCATTCTTCCCCGGGCAACATCCATCTTTGAATAGTGTTGTTTTAAACATTTATTTTATATATATATATAAAATAATAATAGCTACTACCACACAAAGCCTGCCAGACAAAGAAGTCTCTTCCATGAAAAGGCTCTCAAATGCTGAATGCCAGCTCTAAACTCCCTCCCAACCCTCTCTCTAGTGCCCTCATGTTTACTTTCTCAATTGTTCCTCTTATAAAAACAAACTGTTATTCTTTCACAATTCTGACTCCTCCTTGAATAGGAACTGGCTTGTCTTTATTTCCCTCAAGTGGAGCACATGGATGGAGCGGGAGGTGTGATTGGGCCTGAGCCCAGCATGACAGGGACATCTCGGGGGCTCAGCCTGGGCTGTGCACTGGAATCACCTGGGAGCTTTTAAAAAATCGTATCTCAGAGACCATTTACATCAGCTTCCTCGAGCATTTGATATCAATATTTTTTTTAAGCTTCTAGATGATTCTAATGTGCAGCCAAGACTTAGAAGCAATGTTCTAGATGCTTGTTCCTATTGATGTGGTCTAATATTACAGTCAATTTTTTCTAGGCTCATTCATCACAATGTCGAGTCATATTTAGGCTGCTGTTAAGAATTACCACATCTTTCTCTAGTAAGTCAAGGATCTCCAGTTCTTTACTGTGTACCTGGTTATATGTGTGTGTGTGTGTGTGTCTGTGTGTGTGTGTATCTATATACATATGTACATTTTTATATTTTTTAAAGATTTATTTATTTGAGAGAGAGTACAAGCGGGAGGAGGGGCAGAGGGAGCAGGAAAGAGAGAATCTCAAGCTGACCCCCCCACCACCAAGGGCAGAGCCCAAAGTGGGGCTTGAGCTCATGACCTTGAGCTCATGACCTGAGCTGAAACCAAGAGTCAGTTACTTAATTAACCAACTGTGCCACCCGGGTGCCCTTGCACTTGATTTTTTTATTAGTCAAGTACAAATACTTTATACAGATGAAATCTTTTCTGGTAAATTAGTCTCTTTTGTATAACCCAGAAGACAGCAAATTTTATGTTATGCTTTACCACAATTAAAAAAGTAAAAAACCACTCAAAGGCCGGCTCTAAAGACCTCCCTCCAGTTACCATCAATGCCTGAGTCAGGGCACTTCAAATATAACCACTGAGTGTGCAGCATAGAGCAGGTGGTAGAAAATTGTGAATTAAAATAAGTAAATGAACCCAATGTCAGCCTCCCACGTACGTCATCATTTCCCCCTGGTAGACCAGCTCCTAATAGAGCGCAGCAGTGCCTGAGCATGCTCACTAATCTGTTAGTGTGTCTATTAATCTACCAGCTTAGTCACCTGTCAAGAAAGGAACTGTGGCTGGCTTTTCACCCTGAGAAAGCGCAGTGGGAGGAAGGCATCAGGACAGGCCGCCCGCCTCGCCAGCTCAGGAGACCCCGAGGGCGGCCGCAGCTTGCAGACCTGAGCAGACACCTGCAAGGTCATGCTGGGCCCCTCCCGACAGGGGTGCAGATGGAACCAGGCCCTCCTCTTCTGTAGTTTTGCTTATTTCCGTGCAATGAATGTAAATACCCAAGGAACAGTGCGGGAGGGGATCCTGCGGGTGAAGGGAGCCGGCTCTGCGGTTTGCAGCTCCCTCTACTGTTTGTGGGGCTTCCCTTCTCAGCTCAGGAAAAATCTGGGCTGTGGAAACTGTTTTGCATTTTTATAACACAGGCTTGTCGTGCATTTTCCATCAGCCATTGTATGAAGTGGTTTCACTTTATGAAACCTTCCACGTGGTGATACAAGAACACGTAGGATGGTTGAGACTAGCCGTCTACAAAAAAAGAAAGAAAACAGAAACTATAATGCTTCTTTTTTGTTGTTGTTCTTAGCTTCCCAAGACTGCTCTATGGAGGTAAAAATCCTCTTAAGACACAGGATTCATCAAGTAGAAAAATCGGTTGGTTCCCCTTGTGCCATGAGGCAGCCCTCTCTTATTACCATCCCGTACAGTGTGTAATATGTCTTTTTTTTTAATTTGTTTATTAATTCATGAGAGATGCAGAGAGAGAGGCAGAGACACAGGCAGAGGGAGCAGCAGGCTCCCAGCAGGAACTCTGATGTGGGACTTGACCCCAGGACCCCGGGATCACGACCTGAGCCAAAGGCAGACACTCAACCGCTGAACCACCCAGGCGTCCCAAGGGCATTACCACAAAGCTAGAGGGGCCTTCCAAATGGGAACTCCAGCAACAGATCTGCTCCGATGGCGAAGTTTTCAGAGGCCAGACCCTTACCCTCTAAGATCTGATTTGAATACTTTTCTCTTAAAAAGAAGTGGCTTACCCTTGATATATATTTTTTGAAGTCACAAACTCTTGAGAAAATAGTGCAAACGATGGATCTGACTCCCTCCTCTGCCCCTCAAATGCACATTCACACACTAACACACACAAGTGCACGCGCTAAGTGGGAGATTCAGTCTCCCTAAAAGGCATTCATGGTCCCTAGATTCCAGGTTAAGAATCTACGGGGTGGGGGGACACCTGGGTGGCTCAGCAGTTGAGCATCTGCCTTTGACTCAGGGTGTGATCCTGGAGTCCCAGGATCGAGTCCCACATCGGGCTCCCTACATGGAGCTTACCTCTCCCTCTGCCTATGTCTCTGCCTCTCTCTCTGTCTCTCATGAATAAATAAATAAAAATCTTAAAAAAAAAAAAGAATCTACAGGGGGTCCCATATGCCCCATAGCATGGAGTGCAGCGCCTTCTTAGAACCAGCTGGCTCCACTCCTTAGGTGTGTGTGTAGCCAAAGTAAGATAAGGACGTGCATGTTAGAGCTGCTTACTGTTTTCAGAGTAGCTCACCAGCATTTTCTCTGACCCCTCCCCACCCACCCTCTGGTGTGATCACGAAGGGCAGAACCACTCAATGCGGGGGTGACAGCCACTAATGGAAATATGGGACAGATTATCATAATCAAATCTTCAGAAAACATTTGCCCCTCTTCTTCTTTCCCATGAAGCCATTTGCTGGTGGTGACACTGAAGGGACACAAAAGTAGGAATTGACTTATAATGCCTTGAGGAGGTGACATCCATGGAAGCTGTGCTTGTTCAGTGGAAATGCTGAGCTATACTTACCCAGGCTTTTGTGGGGAACCCTCAGAGGCTGGCAATTGGACACCAGGCCTGTCACCAGACTAATGGGAATGTTTTCAGCTGGTGGGATATCCATTGTACCAAAAGTGCCATCTTTCCCTCCACCTCAAGGGATGCCCAAGTCAACTTCAGGGTGGCTGGGACTGCCCGGGGTAGACCCTACAACAGATCTTCCTGTACTGTCCTGCAATGATCAGTTATGAATCTTCATCTCCTACTTCTTTTTTTTTTTAAGATTTATTTATTTATTTGTGATAGACAGACAGAGAGAGGCAGAGACACAGGCAGAGGGAGAAGCAGGCTCCATGCCGGGAGCCCAACGTGGGACTCCAGGATCGCGCCCTGGGCCAAAGGCAGGCACTAAACCACTGAGCCACCCAGGGATCCCTTCATCTCCTACTTCTCTCTCACATAATCACAGTTTGAAACTCAACTCAAGAACCATTACCTCTGTGTTTGTCTAGGTCCTCCAAGAAGCAAATGCCAAGCTGGGATTAAATGTGCAAGGATTTTAACAGGGGAAGTGCCTGTGTGAGGAAAAAATGGCAGTTGGATAAGGCTGGGAGAGCTGTAGGATGGAGCTTAGGATAAGTCTAAGGTGAGTGAAGAAGAATGGAAAAGAAGGTTGGGTGGAAGATTCTTGGACTGTCTTCTAAGGAAGGTTCATCAGAGCTGAGATGGGGAGGTCCTGTAGCCAAAGTTCACCATCTAAGGAGTGTGTGCCTCCCAAAGGGTCCAGTCTTAGTATCCTTGCTACATTCATCTGCTGGTAGGAACAGCCCACGGTAAGTGTGGTCTTGGGGCAAACACAGGGCCATGGGTCACTTATGCTCCCTGTAGTTGGAGATCTGTGCATATAGTCTCATGGTCATCACACCTTTGATCCTTCCAGCTCATTTTTGTTCACCAGCCTCATTGACTCTTAAGTTTGCTAACTTCACTTCTCCACTATCCATCATTCCTCTGTGTCCTCTTTTCTCTTCTCAAGCAATTTAGATTTCAGGGCCCATCCCTATAATGGTTTTCTTGTAAATACCCCGCAGTCTGCTGACCCTGTCTCCCTCTGGATGCTCATCTGGCCTAGCAGATTCTAGTAGATGTCTATTCGCTACACCCTTCTAGCAGAACCCTCATATTGTTCATGGAGTTCACCACACTATCCTAAGCCTATGCCTCAGAAACTTTGCCGTGCCTCGGAATCACCTGAAAGGCTTGTTAAAGCACAGGTTGCTAGCAGGCCCTCACACCTATTCTGACTTGAAAGATCTCCACAGAGGCTCAAGAATTTACTTAGTAAGTAAGTTCTCGGGTGATATTAATGCTAAAAATCCCACATTGAGAGCCACAGGTCTAAATCCATTTAGTAAATCCATGGCCCTCGTCCCATGGTAATTGTCAGGATCTGAAGAAAATGCCCTGTGCTCCCTGACTGGTGAAAGCTTTTCTCTCTCTCCTGCTCCACATTAACGAGGAAGCAAGTGGACCGAATTGCCAGCTGCAATCATGTCACAACCACAAGACACAAGCCATAGGAAGGAGCCAATATGTGAACAGCAGAGCAGAGTGAAAAGAACCTGGGTCCTTGAAGAAATCACTGGGCCACAGAATCAACCATCCCTGGAGCTTGACCTACCTCTGAACCTCCCTTTAAGTTAAATAATTCATTTTCTTATTGTTAAGCTGGTTTGAGAGAGGTTTTCTGTTACTGGCAAACAAAAACATCCTAGCTGGTACACCTAGGAAACCAAACCCTGATCAAACCCAACTGATGTTTGAGTGTGTACCTACACCTAAACAGATAAATACTTTTTTAAAAAATATTTTATTTATTTATTTGAGAGAGAGAGAGAGAGAGAGAGCACGAGCAGGGGGAGGGGCAGAGAGAGAGAAGCAGACTCCCTGCTAAGCAGGGAACCCGAAGTGGGTCTCAATCCCAGGACCCAGATCATGACCTGAGCTGAAGCCAGATATTTAACTGACTGAGCCCCCCAGGTGTCCCCAAAATATATAGTTATCATACTATTAGACCGGCTCTACATAATGTGTAGTTGTTGAATAGAACTCTACCTACCTTAGTGCATTTTCTTATATACCCACCCATTAGGCATAATTTTTTTATATTTCTGGAAGCAAAAAAATCTTCCTTTGGAGCTGGTTTGTTGACATGCTGTATGTCTTGCTTCTCAACAGCAGTGGCGGGGTGGGGGGTACCTGCTTTCTACACTGTTTAGTGTCCAACCCAGCTCTGTGGTCTAGCTGGCAACTATTACCATATTGATAAAATACACATAACATAATATCTACCATTTTTAAAAAGATTTTATTTATTTATTTGAGAGACAGAGATAATGACACAGATGGCAAGAGAGAGCATGAGTAGGGAGGAGAGGAAGAAGCAGGCTCTCCACTAAGCAGGGAGCCCGATGTGGGGCTTGATCCCAGGACCCTGGGATCATGACTCAAGCTGAAGGCAGACACCCAACCAAATGAGCCACCCAGATGCCCCAACATTTACCATTTTAACTATTTTTAAGCATACATTTATATTTTGTATTAGTCTGTTCAAGCTGCCATGACAAAGTACCATAGACCCAGTGGCTACAACAACAGAAATTGATGCTTCATAGTTCTGGAGGCTGGAAGTCCGAGATCAAGATCTGGTGAGGTTCCATTTCTGATGAGGGCTCTCTTCCTGGCTTACAGATGGCTGCTCTCTCCCTGTGTCCTCAGTGGCCTTTTTTTCTATGTCTGCACAGGGGGGTTGGTGAAGGAGTAGGGGAGAGAGAGACATGGAATAATATGGCACAGGATTTGGACCAGGGCTCTTTCCCATGCATCCTCCAGGGGTAGATTTGTTCTTTCCTTTCCCCAGAGGTGATGGGTCCTTATCTAGGTCTTGGAGGTAGAGGTTTCTTACTCCTTCCCCAGGAGCTTAAAATTTTTGCTCTATAATGCAGAAGAGTCCCAGCAGGGAAGCTTAATGCCCTATGACAGTAGTGGCCAAACCCCTCTCACAGGCCCACACCAGTGCCTCTCTCTCGTCTCCCACCCAGTCCCCTGTGTTCCTGTGAGCACCCAGTGGAAGCCGCTGGAAAAGAGCTATATAAATGAGTGCCAACTTCCCTTGTGTTTGGGTTTCTCAGAGGTTCTATACTGTTATACCAGTACATACTCATCCTTCCGCGATTTTAGCTGATTTCTTCTTACTTGCTTATTCAGTGTCCAGTGGCTCTCCCTCCCCTGCTCTGCCACAGATAGAATAGTCCATGCATCTATCTCTACTTGGTGGACCCTTTCCCTTCTTGGAATTCCAGCTACTTAACTGCCTTGCATCATTTGCTGTGTGAAGCACTCAAAAAAGTTCTGATGTAGATTACCCGACTTTCTCCTATTGTTAGGGTGAGAAGAGTGTTCTCTCCAGCTTTCATCGTCTTCAGTGGGAGAAGAGCCATCACACAAAGGTATGCTGAGGTCCAAATGAAGGAATGTGAGGGCAGCCACTTACTAGATTTTATCATCTTCGTAAAAATTACAGTTACGAAACTGAGACGAGGGCCTCAGGCAAGATCTGTAGGGATGCATCTGACCTCTAACAGCAAACAAACAAACGATGGAAACAATCACAATTTTTGTCGACAGCAGAGCAGATAGATAGTGAGGTACCCACGATGGGATGCCACATGGCAGCGAACACTAAGTAATAACATCAAGCTGAGGAAGCCAGGCACAAAAGAGCACATACACTGTGATTCCATTTAGAGAAAGTTCAAAAACATGCAAAACACTAAAAAAAAAAAAAAAAAAAAAATAGATGTTAGGGTATATCATCTCAGGTACAGCTAAAACAAAAAGCAAAAGAATGATTAGCCTAAAATTTGGAATGGTGGTTACTTCTTACTTTTTTGAAGTAAGAAGTTGGTAACAGGGACATCTGGGTGGCTCAGTTGGTGATGCGTCTGCCTTCGGCTCAGGTTGTGATCCTAGGGTCCTGGGATCAAGCCCGGCATCAGGCTCCTTGCTCAGTGGGGAGTCTGTTTTTCTCCCCCCATAACCCCTCTGCACACACTGTTCCCCTGCTTGTGCTCTTGCATGCACCCATGATCTCTCTCTCTCTCAAATAAATAATAAATAAAATCTTAAAAAAAAAAGAAGTTGTTAATAAGCCAGTACAATTTAGGATTTCCATTTCCCCACTGAACAATAAGAACAATTGTTCTTATTGCTTTAAAGGACCTTAGGGAAGGTCAAATGTGATGTATTGGTCTGATTAAACATTAATTTTCCAGCGCCACAGGTGCAGCCTGAATTTGGCTCTTTTCTTCTTGCATACAAGGACTGTACTTAACAACACTGACTTGCAGAATATGTGAGCTTCATTGTCAGCTCTTGCCATTTGGACACCCAGAGCATTACATATGGCACCTGTCCAGTAACAGAGGGCATTAAGGACTCAAGTTTCTCCTGAATCTAGCACAGTTTGGTACAAGTTGAGTGTAGAAAAGGGTGGATGTGATCTAATATAACAGCTTAGGTGTCTTCAAAGAAAGCTGGGTCCCATCTTGTCGCACTAGAGGAAGACCAGCGCCTGGGTCAGGGGCTCTCAGTGGATGGAAGAGCAACATACCAGAGGGACCCAATAAAGAAAGTCATGTTTCAAAGCAGCATGTGTTTTGGTAGATTCTAATCCATCATTCCTTTAAGAGACATCAGGGACCCCTTATCAAGACAGGTGGAAAGTGCTTGAAAAGCATCTAATAAAGCACTTACCCAGCATTTACCAACTACTTACTGAATGCCAGGCACTGCTCTAGGTTCATTATAAGTATTAGCCAATTTAATCCTCATAACAACTGTAAGAGGTGGGTAATGTTATTATCCCCATTTTATAGAGGAGAAAACTTGCCCAAGGAGGTACAGATATTAAAGAAGGGATGGGGTGCCTGGGTGGCTCAGCAGGTTGAGCATCTACCTTTGGCTCAGGGTGTGATCCTGGAGTCCTGAGACCGAGTCCCACATTGGGCTCCCTGCATGGAGCCTGCTTCTCCCTCTGCCTGTGTCTCTGCCTCTCTCTTTCTGTGTCTCTCATGAATAAATAAATAAAATCTTAAAAAAGAGAGAGAGAGAGAAAGTAAAGAAGGGGCTGGAACATGGGCTCAGTGGTCCAACTCCAGAACCCGGGCTCTGAACCACCACCTTGGGCTGCCTGAGGGTCTCCAGCAGCACTCACAATGCCTGTGACTGGTCTCTGGCTCAGGAGTTCTAAGGTCATGTGTTTGAGTAGGCAGAGGAAGGGTCTTGCCCAACTGTAGATGTTGACTTGTTTTCATAGAATTTAACTACCGGCCTGGAGTCATCAGCTAAATTTGCATAGCCCAGAGACCAGCTCCAGGTGCAGGCCACCCATGGCCCTCAAAGCTAGGAGAGTGTCTCTCCTCCCTGGTTACAGCAGCCCCAGGAACAAAATCACAAGAAAGTACGAGAGACAGGGTTAAAATCTGCACTAAGATGATAAATTGGATGAACGATCTAGTGAGTCTGGCAGAGGACCAAAGGTCAACAAGAAACCACTCTTGGCCTTGACTACTTGTGGACAACTCTTTCCAGGCCCCACCTGTGAAATGCAAAGCCAGACCGGGAATTTCCAAACACAGCTATGCTTCTGGATCCCCCAGAGAGCTATGGAAAAAACACAGACTTCTCCTCCCAACCCCCCAAATTCTTATTCAATACAAAGAGCTAGGGACAAATCATTCTCGAATGATTGAAGATTATCAGGTTTTAGCATATACCAGGCTCGTCTGAAAGATAGACTTCTGCATTACTGTGAGATTTGCATTAATTACAGAGTTAAAAAGAACTCCTACCAAAATGTCCACAACTCCAGTAGCTGATGTGACAGTTGGCTAGGGACAAAGAGAATGCTAGATCCCCTTCACTTATGAAAATACGTAGTTTTAAATTGTGAATGGACAGGAAAAGGAGTTCTTTTCTAGCTCTCAATGTCGATCACATGCCAGATGACATGCCAGGTACCACGTCCTCTCAACTGGAACTGTATAAATGATGAATGTTCTATCATCCTCGTTTTGCAGGTGAAAAGTGAGATTAGGAAAAAAAAAATGAGTATTTCACCAATGACCACAAAGCTCAGAAAGTCTGGCAGATACTAGATAAATACATTTCCACAGAAGCTTTCCATATAGTTCCATATATTCACTTGCACATCTTCATGTGCATACCACGTCTTCATCCATCCATTCAACAAATATTTACGGAGCCATTTGTTTTTCTTACTACTGAGAATATGAAATGTGTCAAGTGCCCCTGTGGACAAGGTATCTTCCTGCTTGATTAGTTGCCTACTTCAAAATATCCCCAGTTTTTTCAAAATTAGGGACGCAGAGAAGAAGGGAAAGGATTCAAACCCTCCCCAAATGAACCTGGATAAACCCTTGACGCTCTACTGCTAAAAAATCAATTTTGTGCTTTCAGAGCATCTATCTTCATTCCATGGTCAATACAAATTTTTGACAATTTTTAAAGAATATTAATATTAAAAGAAATCTTGAGAAAGGAACACTGGAATAAGCCAAATTCAGCCTGAGAGAGAGAGAGAGAGAGAGAGAATTAGAATAGATGTCTTTCAAAAAACTTTTTCTCTTTAAAAAAAAAAAAAAAAAAAAAAGCTTTTTCTCAAACAGCATTGATAGTATTGGGCTCCAGTCATAGTTAATGAGTAACTGGAATGTACACTACTCAGTCTCTCCCCACACTCTGCATATCCAGGAAAAACTCCTGGTGTAGCATTGTCCATCTAAGCCACTATCATTTCAATTTGTTTAAATATTTATTACTAAAACAACGTTTAGAACAAGTTACGCAACTTAAACTATTTTCGCCCAGGCTTCTTTATAGCCCAATGCGAAAACTTTCCACAGGGTCACGTACCTTTATCATTTTGAATGGCAATACGTAATTTTACATAACTCTACTCACTATGTGTATTTTACACCCAGTGTAAAAAAGCAATAAAACACTACCCATGGAGTTTAGCTCCACAAGTTTCCTTAGAGAGCATCTGGGCCAAGTGTCCTATATGTCCTATTGTACACTTGATAAAACTGAAATCCAGAACTTGCTCAGCCCTTTGCCCGAGGCTCCTTCTCTGTATGCTGCTTTTGGAGCTCTCCACGAGAACTACATTCCTCTGACTTCCTTGGCTGGGGACTGAAGCCGGAGGAGGGGAGAGGGGCAGTAATGAATAAAAGACAATGGTGAGCCATCTGGGATGTCCATGCTGGGCCCCTGCAGCATGGTGGTGTAGACCGGGGTGGGAGTTGGGGAAAAGAGGACACGCATGCATGCATATGCACACACTTACTGCAGGATCCCAGTTTACTTAGACAAGAAAACTATGGTTTAGACAAAGAGGCACATGCATAGGGGCAGGATCTGTGCAGAGGAGGCATATCTTTGTGCAGTTTTTCCTGAGCTCCCTTTAGGATGTGTGGAAGTTGTTAGATGAAAAGAAAAGTCAGGAACTTCGTTCTCTCAGACCCTCAACTGTATGTGATAGACCCATAATGTCATGGAATTGTAGTCGGGAATATGGTCAGCCATGGAATCATGGAATCATGGCCAGAGGGGCATGTAGCTCTGTGGTTTCCAAGAACAGGGTGCAGGATAAGCAGGCAGGTCAGGGGTGAAGGCCCAGAATCTAGAGTATACCTTTAAAAAAAACCTTTAAATGGTTCTGATGGGCAGGCTGGTTTGTGAGACACTGACATGGCCCACTGCCCACCAAGGGTGGGATTCATTTCTCGTGCAGTCGGGAGCTTGACTTGGATGACAGGGGTGCAGGGAATTAATTTTTATCCTCAATTTTGTTCAAGTTTATATAACAACCATTGCTTGGATATCAGGAATTATATAATAAACTGTTGGTTAAAATTTCCATTGGCTCAGTATGGCCTTCTAGGTATATCTTGATATGATATGCCTGTTGGGTATGACCAAAGCCCCACCAACAACCAGCTTCCTCCTGAAACAACTTACTCTCCAAACCATCTGATACACTCACCTTTCCTGCTTCCCTCTGGGTTTTTGATGGGGGTGCTCTCAACCACCCCATTTCCTTTCAATAATTCTGCGTCTCTTTTAAGATGAAGCTCTGGTGCCATTATTTCTGGAAAACTTTCTCTTACCACTATGGCCTGTGTTAGAGGCTCCTCCTTTGGCACGACAGCCTATGCTTTCCCCCAATGCTGGAGGAGGAATAGATTTGGGGAAGTAGAATCAAGACCCAAGTTTTGTACATGTTAAAGTTGAACCTTGAAAAAAAAATTAAAAAAAATAATAATAAAAATAAAGTTGAACCTTGGAGCACTCCAACATGTGGAGGTCTGGAAGAAGGGGGAAACCGTAAAGGATGTTGGGGAGGAGTGACCAGTGAGAAGAAGTTTCACACATAATTGTCACCATCTCAAACTTTTGTGTCTCATTCATGTCAAGACCAAAGCGGTGCTCTTGGCCACGGTATCAGAGGGGCTCTGTTACACACAGTGATTCAGGGACCCAGCTGACAGAGGCTTTGTCATCTGCAAAGTGGCTTCCAAGGTTACTCTTGGCCATCCTCCCACAGCCAGATGGGGAAGAGCAGGGTAAAGAAGGTGCTTAACAACCTTAGCCTGGGACCAAGACTCATCCCTTCTGCTCATATTCCATCAGAAGAACTAGTTTGTGCCCTGACCTAGGTGACGACAGGGTCTGAAAACTGTAGTATTGATCAAGCAATTTTGGGCGAGTCGAATATGTGAATGGTGTAAATGTGTGTACCCCTTCTTCACAAATCAACGTGCAAAAAAGGTGATTTTCACGTACTCCCCCTGGAAGATTGGTGGATTCTTTTACATTTATCCAGGATTTTTGGTTGCAGTGGTGGATCTGATTCTGGTCTCAATATAACATGGAGACAAGCAATCGGCAATCAGAACTTTCCCCAGCCAATGCAGCCAATGCAGAGAAGGCTAGACGATTTTCTGATCGTAACTCTTTTCACAGATCAGATCTTGCCACAGACCCAAAGACTTAATTCCCCTAGCTTCCAGCCTCTCTGTGAAAGCCATTATCTTCCATCACCTTCTCTGATCCCTCAGTAGGAAAATCCCCACTCATCCAGTATTCTGGCCATTAGAAATCTGAAATTTTACCCCAGAGTGTTGCTTACAGAGAAAGGAGCAAGTTGCAGCCCATTTATTGTACCCTTTGTTATTTGTTATTCTAAAAAAAATTAGGTCATTTGCCCTGATCTTTATTGCTGAAAGTGAATTGACCATTAGCAGGAGAATATTAGCTGCTAAGTGGAATCTGTTGAAGACCTTTCTCGAAGACCATTAGCCTTTCAAGGGGGGATTGGGGGGGGGTGGGCATTGGTGTTTACTATTTACTGTGTAGTTCAATCTCATGCATCTTCCCCCCTAGGGGTTGTAGAACCTTTGAAAGCAATGAAGATTAAGTTTTCAGAGCCACATGAAAATGTACAAGCAAGATGGAGATAGAGTTAGCTAGTAGGAGGAAGAGCTGCTAGCAAGGGCTTTATTTTACTCATGATCAGGCTGATTTAACTGCCTCTTGACTCCATATGTTATTCCTCTTCCCCTGAGCTTCAGAGTTAATCATAAAAAATGTGTATCCATCCATTCATTTCACCCTAAATGCAAATATCAGTCCTGGGATAAATATTTAAATAGTGTCAATCAGAGCCTTTTATGTTCTTTTTATCAAACCTCAAAGTAAACACAGCTTCAGAAGATACTTTCTTTTCTGCAAATGTTATTCTGAAATCTAGCTTCTAGGCTACGGGATTTTAACTTAGCCTCTGGCTTTACCACAGAGAAAACCAAGGGCTCGGGCAGTTGTTGGGACAGGCTCAAGGAGACGTACGGTGGTAGCACTGGAAATGAAGCCCAGGTCCCTCTACTGGCCCAGGGCTCCGCTCCCCGCCCTCCCTAAGTGCACCCATTCATTTCAGGGGTGGGGGAGAAGGGATGGGGGCGCTCATCCTCTCTTAGAACCTGAAGATCTCTCCCTTATCTGTCCCCTCCTTTGTGGCAGACCACACTCTAGTCCAGACCACCATCCCTCTGTACCAGGCCTGGGGCAAGTGTTCCGACTGGACTCCCCTCTGGCTCCCCTCCTCCAATCCAGCGCCCACACAGCAGCCCCAGTGAACTGTTTAAAAACACAGATCTGATGACTCCCTGCAAGAAATCTCCACTGGAGCGGAAGGAAGCCCACACTTGACAGCATGACTTCCAAGGTGCTTGGCCATCTCACCCTGGCACTCCTTCCAGCCTCATCCTCCCTCATTCCTCAATGGAATGTTCCAACAGACACTCTCTCGCCACTACACCTCTGCTTCGGCAGGTCCTGTAGACTGGAGTGGTCCCTCTCCCACCTACTCTTGGTATAATTGTTTTTTTAATGTTTGTCTCCCCTGATACCTTGTAAGTACCATGAGGGCAAGGTCACATCTTTCTCTGTTGTTGCTGTCTTCCTAGCTTTAGCATAATGCCTTGGGTTTAAAAGGTCCTTTGGAAATGCATAAAAATTAAATGGACAGATTTAATGGACAGAATTAAAGGGCCATTCTACATGTCTTGCTTGCCCAGCTCATAATGCAGTTCCTTCTACCGGGGAGCCTTCCCACGATTCCCAAAGCATAGGAAGTGCCAACCTGCACGCTCCCACCACATCCTGTGCCAGCATGGCACTTCTCACACTGAGGTGTCCTTGCCCATCTCCTCTGTCTCCCCTCCAGGCCACATGCCGATGCTCGGTGGGTGAGCAGAGGACGTGTCAGTCTTCCTCACTGGTCACTGCCCCGTCTTGGTCAGGGCCCTGCGCAGTGTTCATTTTTAGTATTTGTCAAATGAATGACTATTCGCTGAGCTTTTCCGATTCCCAAGTGGAAGCCAATATGTTTGCTTTCGAGAAGAGTGGAAGACAATAGTATTAGTGTCACCATCACCCACTTATTGTTCATTTTCTGTTGGGTGCTGTGATAGGCACTTCACACACATCATCAGGTACGTCCAGGCTCCACAGCTTGTGAATACAACCCAGGACATTTGTCTCATTATTTCCCATATTATCCGGAGTTTGGAAACCCATTTCCCCCAAGTACCAATGTCTGTCTAGCTGTCTTTTTCTTCATCTGACTGCATGTGTTCCTGCCTTTTCTGGTTTGTGAATCTTCATCTCTCTCTCTCTCATATTTTTTTCTGCGTCTTTATGTAAAGCTAACATTCTGGCTTTGGGTAAATTATTCCACTTCTCTCTCTTTTACTTGCATGACTATAAATTGGAAATAATAATGATACCTCATAGGATTATTGCAAGAATGAGAATCTTATACATATTAAACATGGAGGGCTGCATATGAAGTTATGTGTGGGTGTTCTTGCTGTGTAGACCTGCCAGTCATGCTTGTCCCAACTCGGTCTCACATCTCTTCCCAGGAAGCAATCAGCACAGATAGCCAGCATCTCTACCTGATTCCAAACTCCCAGAAAACCCAGCACAGGTCAGGTGTTTCACCAGCTACAGTAGGGGTCTGGGTTGGGGAGTGGGGTAGAGATAAAGGGCGGGATTATATTACTGGATACAGCTAAACTGTATCCTCACCCGCCCCCAATTCATATGTTCAAGGCCCAACCCCCAGTGTGATTGAATTTGGAGAGAGGGCCTTCACTCATTCCCCTGCCCCCACCACCTCTGGCAACCACTGCTGGCAATCTATTCTCCATATCTATGAGCTCTTTTTGGGGGTTGTTTTCTTTTTTTTTTTTCTTTTTCAGATTCCACATAGAGATGAGATCATATAGTGTTTGTCGTCTCTGATTTATTTGTTTTAGCATAACGCCCTCAAGATTCATCCATATTGGAACGCCTGGGGCTCAGCGGTTGAGCACCCGTCTTCAGCCCAGGGCATGATCCTGGGGTCCTGGGATCAAGTCCCACATGGGGCTCCCTGCATGGAGCCTGTTCCTCCCTCTACCTATGTCTCTGACTCTCTCTCCTGTGTCTTTCATGAATAAATATATAAAATCTTTAAAAAAAAGAAAGATTCATCCATGTTGCTATAAGTGGCAGGATTTTCATCTTTTTACGGCTAAATAATATTCTATCATATACATAGGTAGATAGATAGTATCATATATCAACAGGCTCTTAGATTGTTTCCATATTTCGCCTATTGTAAATAATGCTGCAATGAGCATGGAGGTTCATATCTTTTTTTGAATTAGTGTTTCAATTTTATTCAGATAAATATCCAGAAATAGAATTGCTAAATCATATGGTAGTTCTATTTTTAATTTCCTGAGAAGCCTCCATACTGTTTGCCATGATCACACCACTTTACATTCCCACCAACAGTATACAAAGTTTCCCTTTTTCTTCATATCCTCATCCACACTTATTTCTTGTCTTCTAGAAAACAAGAATGTTATGGAGAACAGCCATTCTAACAGATATGAGATTATATCTTATTGTGGGTTTAAAATTTTTTTTAAATATTTATTTTTAAAGATTTTTTATTATTATTTTAAAATTTTTTACATTGTTTTTATTTAAGTTTGATTTGCCAACATATTGTATAACACCCAGTGCTCATCCCATCAAGTGCCCGTCACCCAGTTACCCCATCTCCCTACCCACTGCCCCTTCCACAACCCTTTGTTTGTTTCCCAGAGTTAGGAATCTCTCATGGCTTGTCTCCCTCTCAGTTCCCCTCCTTTCCCTTATAATCCTTTTCACTATTTCTTATATTCCACGTATGAGTGAAACCATATGATGATTGTCCTTCTCTGATTGACTTACTTCACTCAGCATAATACCCTCCAGTTCCATCCATGTCGAAGCAAATGGTGGGTATTCATCCTTTCTGACGGCTGAGTAATATTCCATTGTATACCTAGACCACATCTTCTTTATCCATCCAACTGTCGATGGACACCGAGGCTCCTTCCACAGTGTGGCTATTGTGGACATTGCTGCTATGTACATTGGGGTGCAGGTGTCCTGGTCTTTCACTGCATCTGTATCTTTAGGGTAAATACCCAGTAGTACAATTGCTGGGTCATAGGGTAGCTCTATTTTTAACTTCTTGAGGCACCTCCACACAGTTTTCCAGAGTGACTCTACAAGTTCACATACCCACCAACAGTGCAAGAGGGTCCTCCTTTCTCCACATCCTCTCCAACATTTGTTGTTTCCTGTCTTGTTAATTTTCGCCATTCTCACTGGTGGGAGGTGGTATCTCATTGTGGTTTTGATTTGTGTATCTTTAAAGATTTTATTTATTTATTCATGAGAGACACAGAGAGAGAGGCAGAGACACAGGCAGAAGGAGAAGCAGGCTCCCTGCAGGGAGCTCAATATGGAACTCAATCCCAGGACCCCGAGATTATGACCTGAGCCAAAGGCAGATGCTCAACCACTGAGCCACCCAAGTGCCCTGTTTGTTTGTTTTTCTTATTGAAGTATAATTAATATAAAATGTTGGTTTCGGGTGTACAACATTGATTCAACAACTTTTTAAAATATTTTTAAAAATATTTATTTATTTGAGAGAGAAAGAACAAGCAAAGGGACAGAGGGAGAAGGAGAGAGATTCCCAAGCAGATTCCTCACTGACATGGAGCCCAACGTGGGGCTCGATTTCATAATCCTGAGATCAGGACCTGAGACTAAGAGTCAGTTACTCAACTGAGCCACCCAGGCACCCTCTGATTCCACAATTCTATACATTTCTCAATACTTACCACATTAAGTGTAGTTACCATCTGTCACCATATGACAATATCACAATATTATTGATTGCTTTCCCTTGTCCTTTCTGTGACTTATTTATTTTATAACTGGAAATTTGTACTTAATCCCCTTGAACTATTTTACTGTTTCCTCACCATTCTCCCTGCTGGCAACCATCTACTTGTTCTCTCTATTTAAGTCTGTCCATTGTGGTTGTGATTTGCATTTTCTTGATGATTAGTGATGTTGAACAACTTTACATGTGACTTCTGGCCATCTGGATGTCTTCTTTGGAAAAATGTCCATTCAGATCCTCTGCTTAGCTTTTTTTTTTTTTTTTTTTTTTAATGATAGTCACCCAGAGAGAGAGAGAGAGAGGCAGAGACAAAGGCAGAGGGAGAAGCAGGCTCCATGCACCGGGAGCCCGACGTGGGATTCGATCCTGGGTCTCCAGGATCGCGCCCTGGGCCAAAGGCAGGCGCCAAACCACTGCGCCACCCAGGGATCCCATCTGCCTATCTGCCTAGTTTTTAATTGATTGTTTGTTGCTTTGCTATCAAGTTGTATGAATTCTTTATGTATTTTGGCTATTAGCCCTTTATCAGATACATAATTTGCAAATATTTTCTTCCATTCAGTAAGTTGTCTTTCCATTTTGCTGGTGGTCTCCTTTGCTGTGCAGAAGGTCTTTAGCTTGATATAATCTGACATGAGATTTTTTTCAATCTTGAAATTCCATGGGTGAAATTGAAGATAATTTGAATTCAAAGTTAAGATGAACAATAATGAAGATAGTAAAAATGGAGAAAGCATTTAAAAATGAAGACAAGAGGGTAATTGTGAACAAGGGTGACAGGGAAAGCTTTAAAGCCAACAGTAATGGAGCAAATAGGAAGGCATAAAATCCCCCTTTTTTTTTTTAAGATTTTATTTATTTATTCATGAAAGACACAGAGAGAAAGAGGCAGAGACACAGGCAGAGGGAGAAGCAGGCTCCACACAGGGAGCCCAACGTGGGACTCGATCCTGGGACCCCAGGATCACATCCAGAGCTGAAGGCAGGCGCTCAACCACGGAGCCATGCAGGCATCCCTGCATAAAAACCCTTTGGATAAATAATTGATAAAAGGGTATCCTGCTATATATTTGTCATATCAGTGTAACAATATACTTTCTGTATAAACTTTTTTTTTGAGACAAAGGAAAGGTTTATTCTCTTTCCCTTCAGTGTGACAAAGCACTGTTGGCCTTCTGAGTCACTGTGAATTATGTGGACTTCTGTTGTTTGCCTCTGAATCTTGCCATCATTTTTATGTTGTTCTATGAGAAAATTGTGTTTTGCATTCCAAGTGGATTTGGGATCACAACATGTCTATAAATTGAGACAGCTGATTTCCAATTTTAATAAGAGGCTGCGGTTCCTGCCAACACTCAGATTGATATATCACATCCCATATTAGGAAAAAATAAACTATCAGATCACAGCTGAGTCGAAATTCATTTTCTGACTCATAAATGTGTTCTAAAGGAGGAAAGCTAACTTTACCCCTGTTAAACTCTGACATCCATGTTAGTGAATTTCCTCTTTAATTTTTGGGTATTCTAAAATTCCTACAACAATCTCTATTTCATTTTTTTTGTAATCCGAAATGCAATATAACAAAGACTCTGGTATTTTCTTTCATGTGATTAAAAAAAAATCAAAGTTAAAGAATATTCCTTTTGGCACTGAGAAAATTTCATTTATTCCTATCCCTCTGGAGCAGTGCCACAAACTTCATTTGTAATGTATCAAGTTTATCTTTAGATGGAAGATTGCAGAGGAACAGTGAGGAGGGCAGGTGTCCTTTATTTGCACATAACCTCATAAACTTCAGCTTATTCTGTGCCCTTTTGTCACCAACACCTGCATGATGAGCTGGGGCTAACAAAAGAGGCATTCAGGGGCAGAAAATGAACACTACAGCACTCCAAAGCCAAAGTTGTGTCTTTGTTGGGTCCACTCAGTTAGCTATGGATTTCTTTTCTCAGTGATAAATAATTCACGTACTTCGTGAACTTAAAAATATGAAACACTTTACAGTGAAAACGTTTGGGTCCTTCATCTGTGCTGTTTCCATCTCTGAGACCTCACAGGTCACTAATTACTTGTATCAGTTTCAGGGATAGTCTTTCAGAACTTCTTTAGGCAAATAGAAGCATATATGCATGACCTCATGTGTATTTTAAGTTGTGGATCATCTAAAGAACACCATACCTTGTGGAAATGATCTTTTTCCAGGATTTTTTCCCTTTTGGGTGTAAGAAAAATTATTATACTGAACCTTATTATATGGTTTAAATTTTCTAGCAATAGTAGAGATAGTCCAGCTTACTCACCAATGCTTGGCTAGGCATCAATAGATGTGCCTTTAGTTTAAAATACAACTCTGAACTTTAGTTTTTTGCGCTTCAGTTGAGAAAGAGAATACGCATCTGTTACTGTGAATTGGGGATGGATGTGTCAGCGCTCTGAGAAGTATAAGCTCCCAGGCAAAAAGAAGGAATTAATGATTACCTTCATGTGGACTATGATGTCTTCTAATCTTTTCTTGATGATAAATGAACAGCCTTAACTTGTGGCTCAAGATTATTAAACTAAATTTGCAAAGCAAGACACAGCTATCAGATGTAATCTCCAGAATGAATTCGTCAACCAGCCTTCTTGTGTGGCTTGCAAATGCCACTACCATTAGCCAAAGTTTATTGAGCCTCCGTAATGTGCTTTCTACCATCCAAAGTGAGATGACTGAGTTGGGAGAGCTCTCTAGACATCTAGAATGTCTAAAAAGGCCATTGGTAACTAGCCATAGAAGAGATCTATGGGAATTGCTAAGGAAGCAATGGTGGGGTGCCCTTTTTCTCTCAATATATCTGAAGACACTCATTTACCTGAGTAGGATTTCACAGCATTGTTTGTATAAATCAGTATTAACTTATAGGTTATATTTTTTAAAAAGCCTTGTTCAGTATCTTTGATCAATCTAGTCTATGGAATACATTTGCCTCATTTGTCTTATTATGCATCTATCTAATTTTATTATATATATGTTACATGATATGTAAATATATAAATTAATATATATAATTATTTTATATATACATATCTTTAAACATACATAAAACTAAATTGTGGACATCAGGCCCTAATCCTAAAAGATGAAAAGATTATTTCCTAGGAACAAGGGCATTCATTTAAGTAATCGTGGTACAATTATTAAAATCAAAAATAGAATCTTGTGCTCGCTTCGGCAGCACATATACTAAAAAAAAATAGAATCTTGAACCATGCCATTATCTTGCTATGGATCTTACCCAAATTCCACCAATTGTCTCGGAAATCCTCCTCTATAACAATTTTTATTTCTTGGGTAGAATATAATCCAGGGTCACTCAACACATGTGGCTTTTATGTCCCCTTAGTTTTCCTTTTTTTTTTTTTAAAAGGTTTTAAGTAATGTCTTCATCCAACATGGGGTTCAAACTTATGACCCCGAGATCAAGACTCACACACTCTACCGACTGAGCCAGCCAGGCGCCCCTCCTCTTAGTTTCCCTTAAAATGGAACCACTCCTCAGCTTTTGTCTTTCATGATATTGGCATTGTTGAAAAATATAGTTATTCTGTAGAATGTCCCCCAGTTGGTGTTTGTCTAATGTTTTTCATGATTAAGTTAGGTTATGAAAACTAAAAAAGATATGGTATAATGGATGCTGTGTTCTTCTTGGTCCTTTTGATTTTCGTCTTTCTGTGCATGTAGTGTTCATTTACATTGTAATTTTATGTATTTTTATTTTTTCTAAAGATTCTATCTTCAAGTAGTCTCTATACCCAAGGTGGGGCTACAGCCCCCAGATCAAGAGTTGCATACTGTACCACCTGAGCCAGCCAGGTGCCCTTGCATTGTAGTTTTATTTGGCGGTTCTCTCATTACTAATGAGGTTGAACACATTTTCACATTTCTTAGCTATTTGGATATCCCCTCTTTTGCCCATTTCCCCCTTTATTGTCTTTTTCCTATGGAACTGCACCCGTGTTCTGCATGTATTCCAACTATAAGCTCTCCTCGGTTATGTGTCACGAATATTTCCTGCCACTTTGTGGCTGGCTTTTTGTGCTCAAAGAAATTTATTAATTTTCTCCCTCTGCCTTGCCCCCTGCTCTCTCAAATAAATAATAAAATCTTTTTTTAAAAAAAGAGCTGTTAAGGATGCCTGGGTGGTTCAGCGGTTGAGCGTTTGCCTTTAGGTCAGGTCATGACCTTGGAAGTCTCCGGATTGGGTCCCACTTCGGGCTCCCTGCATGGAGCCTGCTTCTCCCTCTGCCTGTGTCTCTGCCTCTCTCTGTTTCTGATGAATAAATAAATAAAATCTTTTTTAAAAAAGAGCTGTTTGTAATAACAATAACCAGTAAAACCCTTTCATGCGTCTGTCTCACTCCTTACAAAATTTGCAAAAATAGATCTTTTAAATCATCAGGATTGCATATAACCTTGGCCTTTTTTAAAAAAATTAAAATTACTTTAAAATTATTTATTTTTGTTACAATAAAAAATTCTTATCTCCCCCCCCCAAAATAAAACATTGTGCCTTGCTTTAAAAAGTCTTTCCCTATTGTCTATATTATCCTCTACAAAGACTGTTGTTTTGCCTTGCACAATCTATGATCAGCCTGTACTAACTTTTGCATATGATGTGAGGTAAGGTCAAGTTTCATTTTCTGTATATGAAGATCCAATTGCCCAGTACTGTTGATTGGAAAGACCTTCCCCTCCTGCTCTGAAGTGTCATCCTTGTCATAAATCCATTGTCCATATTGCATGGTCTGTTCTTGGAGTCTCCATCCAGTCTCTTCCATTAGTCTTTATCCATTGTTAACACCAGCACTATCCTACCTCATTACTGTAGTTTTATAATAAGTTTTGATATTTCATAAAGCATGCTCTCCCACCTTATTTTTGAATAATATTTTGTCTATTATTTTTTATTTTATTTTTAACTAACCTCTACACCCAACACGGGGCTTGAATTTACGACCCCCAGATCAAGAGTCGCATGCTCCTCCTACTAAGCCAGCTAGTGCCCCCTACCTTGTCTCTTCTTAGACCTTTGCATTTGATAAGATATTTAGAATTAGTTCGTTAAATTCTATCTCATGTTCTTCCCTCCCCTCTCCTTGCCATGGGTGTCAGAGCCACACTGAGGCCTGTGGCTTTCTCTGCCCTGTCCTGCTCCCTCTTGGTCTTTCACAAGTATCACCTCCAACAAATATGCTGCATTTCCAGAGCCATCTTGGCATCTGCTTCTTGGAGATTAGTCAACACTTTATTCTCAAAACCAAAAGAAAAAAATTTTAACATTTAACTATTTTTTAAAGGAAATTTCTTTTTTTTTTTTTTTAAGATTTTATTTATTTATTCATGAGAGACACAGAGAGAAAGAGAGGCAGAGACACAGGCAGAGGGAGAAGCAGACTCCATGCAGGAAGCCCGATGTGGAACTCGATCCCAGGTCCCTAGGATCAATCCCTGGGCTGAAGGCAGTGCGAAACTGCTGATCCACCCGGGCTACCCAACATTTAACTATTAATTATGGTGTTTCCTATAAACTTTTTTGTGGATGCTCAAAATGAGATGAAGTAATCTCACTCCCTGGATTGATAAAAGCTTTCTTTTTAACCATAAATGGATGCTGACCTTAATCAAAAGTTTTCCTGCCCCTGCTGAGGTGATTATGCAATTTTTTCCTCCTGTTAAGTTAATATAGAGAATTATAATGGTTGATTTATGACGTTAAATACATCTTGTTTTCCTGAGGGAAAAAAGCAACTTGATCACGATGTATATTGACCTTTTGCATTTTGCTAGAATCTGTAAATATTTTGTATAGGATTTTTACATCTAATGTTCATGAGGGAATTAGCCTGCAATTATCCTTTCTCACAGTGTATTGTCAAATGTTAATATCAAATTTATACCAGGCTCATAAAATGAGGTGAGCATTTTAGGAGAGCTGGTGCTCTCCCCCAGCATAAGTAACTTACTGTAAACATTCTAACGTTGCATTAGTGGGCTTGAGAGTTCACTCAGGAGCACTTTGCATGGAAGGTCAGGAGGTAGAGAGTGTAATGAAAATGTAGAGTGTGAAGACAGCTTGCTGAAGAGCAGACTTTATGCCATAGCCTTGATCAGCTAAGCTATGCTGGGAAGGAGAGAACTAGGCAAGGTCAAGAATCCTCAGTTCTCCATTAGCCTGCCTACTCAAGGTTTCTGGCCCTTCATTCTGCTTCTTAATTCGTGGTCTTATTGGGAAGAGGGAGCGTGAGAAGGCGAGAAGCTCTCTAGGGGCACCTGGATGGCTTGGTCAATTGAACATCCAAGGTTATGATTTTGGCTCAGGTCATGATCTCAGGGTCCTGGGATCAAGCCCTACACATTGGGCTCCATGCTCAGTGGGGAATCTACTGACGATTATCTCTCTCTCTCTCTCCCTCTGCTCTCCCCCCCCTCACACGCATACTCTCTCTCTCTCTCAAAATAAAATAAAATAAATCTTTATTAAGAAGAAGAAGAAGAAGAAGAAGAAGAAGAAGAAGAAGAAGAAGAAGATCTCTAGCTGCCAGGCTTGTGGATGCTACCAGCTGAGCTTTAGGTCCCCAGTCTAGTCTTTGGCTGGGAAGACCTCCAAGAACTTGGGCCTTCGTTGTAGTGTCTTCAGACTGGTTGAGATGAGGGATGAGGTCTTGTCCTTGGGCTGCCCTCCCTCTGTGGCATCCAGGAGTTGCTTGATGTAACAGAAGGTGCCAAGAAACATGGTTTATATGCCGAAGAGGGGCCAATAAAGAACTTCCTTCATGATAAACCTTATCCCGTAGCAGTGCATATCCTAGGAAATGGAGTATGTGCCATCATGAGTTGCCTTCACTGTCAAACAACCAATGAAGTCCAGTAGACTCACCTTGACCAAGCCAAAGGTTCTGCAGGCCACCTTGATCTTCTTGGCAGACTTATGGGAGAGGGAGAATTAATACCTAGTCTTTTGCATCAAGACAGGGATGTAGTTATTAGCATCCCTTAAGGACTTCTAGGCTTTCAATGTTCTCCCCCAATAGGTAGGACCCCACGTGATGGACACTGCCATTTCTGCTCCTTCTGGAGGACCATGAACATTGTCTTGTCCATCAGGGTTTGGAAATACTCCTCTGTCTTTACGGTTCATGCTGTCTTCCTCCAGCAGGAAGAGGGATTGTCTGCCAGCATCAGGCTGTCCCAGACTTGGAAGGAGACCCTCAAGACTGTGTCATGATGCCCTTCTGCACACTCTGGTAGGCAGTGCTTACCCTGCAGAGCTGAGCCTCAGAGCCCCAGACTGGGCTCCAGCAGTGGCTACAGGGTCACCACCAAGGTGCTCACTTCCACACACCTGGAGAGGGACTTAAGATAGTAAAAGTTGAGGAACTTCATGGCATATTCCATCCTCCTTCAGCTGGAGTGCCTTGTACCACCCCCCACAGCCTCCTAATGTCCTTATGGTTCTGCCTCTGGGAAACATTTCCTCCATCTTAATGTCTGGGAGAGATTGTGTAATCCTGGAGGAGGAGAGAAAAAAGAAAAAGAATGCATTAAGTAGGATTCCATTTATCAAAAGTTCAAAAGCGGGCAAAAAGAAGCTACTCTCTGTAGTAAGGCATACACAGCTGGCAATGCAAGAAAATGTGCATCACACGTGTCAGAGTGGTGGCTGTGCCTTTAAGGGCCATCGTTTAGCATGGGCACGCAGAAACTTCTCCACTGTTATCTGTTATTGACCTGGGCGGTGGTTGTACAGAACATTGTTTTAAAATTCTTTTTTTAAAAAGATGTTATTTATTTATTTGACAGAATGAGAGAGAGCACAAGCAGAGAGAGCACAAGCCTCCCTCTGGCAGGCAGAGGGAGAGGGAGAAGGAGGCTCCCAGTAGACTAGGGACCTCATCCCCACCCCAACTCAGGGCTCCATCCCAGGACCCTGCGATCATGACTTGAGCTGAAGGCAGACGCTTAACTAACTGAGCCACCAGGTGCCCCTGCTTTAAAATTCTTTAAACCTGGGATAATAATTCTTTTGTAAGCCATAGTCTTTAAATGATGACCTACAGACCAAATCCAGCCCTCTGCCTTTTTTATAATAAAATTTATTGGAATACAACCACATAAATTATGTGCTTTAGTGCTACAGACAGACTAGAAATGTTTTGACAAAGACTGTATGTCCTGCAAAGCCAGAAATATTTACTGTCTGGACCAGAAGAATTTATAAAACATGTGCATAGTTTCAACCAGAGGCTGTTTAATTTTTTTAATTTATTTTAATTTATTTTTAAAGATTGTATTTATTTATTTGAGAGAGAGCATGAATGGGGAGGAGAGGCAGAGGGAGAAGCAGACTTCCCACTGAGCAGGGAGCCTGACATGGGGTTCAATCCCTGGATGTAACAGGAGGTACCAAGGGACACCTGAAATCAGGACCTGAGCTGAAGACAGATGCCTAATCAACTGTGCCACCCAGGCTCCGCAAGCAGAGGTTGTTTCAAACCCTGCATATAAATTGAGTGCACTCTTCTGTATGGATGACATATTTCTCATTTTTTTAAAAGCAGAAAAAGATGAAAAATGAATGGGATTAGTTCCTAATATGGTTACTATTTATTCATTAGTTTATACAATCTTTGTTTGGAAGATCTCCTCTGAGAATCTGATTCAAGGATTATTTGGTGTCATTAACTAAAACTCATTATGCTAGTTCATGTAGAGGGAGCTTTAGTGCCGACAAACAAGGCCCCAAGGAACCCAGTTGAACTTCAGGATTGGGAATATCAACTCCAGGCGGTTTCCCTCCGTTTCTCCTCCTCTCTCCTGGTCACCACCACCTCCCTGGCCTCCCATCTTTGCACTGTCCCCAAGTGGTGATTTAACCCCACGTCTTGTTAGTCTTCTAGCTTGTCCTTCACAGATCATTTGTTCAGCCCCTATGTCCAAATCCAGAAGAGACAACCTTCCCGCCTCAACTCCAAATTCCTGGGACAAGTGCAATGTCTTCCAATTTAGGTTACATTCACCAGGATCCAGTTCACAGGGGGTCTAGTTTGTAGTAATGGGCAGGTAGGAGTGGTGCTTCTGGCCTGTGGGAACAGAAGCATTCCTAAGAAGGGATTGTGTCTTGGGGGAATGATTTCACACATCTAACAAAATAAGAGAGGAACAGGGATGGACATTGTACAGGGCTGGGGGTGGGGCAATAAACAATAGGGGGTGAGTAATCGATGTTGAAATATATAGGATCCCTTTAAAATGTGTATAGGGATTAATTTGCATCCAGTATTAAAAGTATAAATACTTTTTTTTAAAAAAAGATTTTATTTATTTATTCATGAGAGAAGCAGAGAGAGAGGCAGAGACAAAGGCAGAGGGAGAAGCAGGCTCCCCGTGGGGACTAGACCCCAGGACTCCAGGATCACGCCCTGAGCCAAAGGCAGATGCTCAACCGCTGAGCCACTTTGGTGTCCCTATAAATACTTTTAAGCCCTTGAAATAGGCTAAATTTGGGGACAGGATGGAAGAGAATGGTGAGATGTCAGCAAAACAAAAAACAAGCAAACAAAAAAACTCCACAAAACCTCCAAACAGAAACAGCTGAGAAGGAAAGGCAAAAGCTAACAATGCCATTGAAGAATAGGATTGATTTGCAAACGAGCACAGGAGAGTGTACACACTAACATGATTCTTACACCAAAATAGTGGTCCTAGGAGGTGAGCATTTATGATTAACATGCTGGAAACCAGAATTATTGAACTCTTACTGCAGTACGTGCCCCAGGCTCTTTACACATGCAAAGCAGAAGTTGGCGGTGACTCTACCTCCTACTTAAAGATGCAAATGAAATTCCCCAGCAGTGGGGTGGGTGTGGTGTACTTTTCCCAAGCTCCTCTAGCTGAGATCCTGCAGCAGGGCATAATGGGTGCCTTTGATGGCTCTCCCAGGACTCCTCAGGGGAGAACAGAAGTAACCTTACAGTAAATCGGGGGTTAGAACATATTCTGTAGGCAATGGACTAGGTTTCCATTATCCTCTATTAGATATCTGTGGCAGTGGACATCACTTTGGATAAAGTTTAAAATACAGGATACATGCCCAGAAGTAGAATGCCTCCTTAAAATGTCTGGATATTTCTAAAGGCTTTGGATATATATATATAGCCAAATTCGTTCCAAAAGCTTGTAGCAAGTCATACTGTCCTTGGTGGTGCAGAGGGCTCCTGGCTTCTCAGCATCCTTGCTGGTACTGGAGATGAATTTCTGCAAGCCGACAAGTAGAAAATACTACCTCGCTTTAGTTTGTGTTGAATTACTTTTGGTGACAGATCTAGGTAGGTAGGTAGATAAAGTTCTAAACTTTAAAAGGTGAAAGTTTTCCACAACTGAGAGCAGTTGAAAGAATATGCCACAGAGTCCACCTACCCCAAAAAAGCCCCAAAGGAGAGTTTCAACGGTGCTGTGAGCAAAAATAGTGTTGCTGGAATAACAATGTTCATGGACCATTTATTTAGATAAATAACTTCTCATGTTTATGTTTTAGGAAAGGAAGAGAGCATATTTTCAATTGGATTAAAGTGAGTCCTAAATAAGCTAATATGTGCAAAAAGTGGCCCATAATAGGAGACCAGAGTGGTAATATGAGCTTTTAAAAAGTCACATAATTTTATGTATTTATTTTTATTTTTTATTTTAAATAATCACACCCAGAGTGGGGCTCAAACTCACAACCCTGAGATCAAGAGTTGCGCACTCCACTGACCGAGCCACCCCAGGCCCTCTCAAAGTCACACCATTTTAAAGACACACTTCAAGTATATCCTGTATTAGCAAATATGGAAAATATAATAAAGGTTAAGTTGAGGAAGTAGTAGTTATGAAAAATACTCATAACCCTCCAACCCCCTGAGGCCAAGCAAGTTTTCTACCATCATGGGGAAGCAAACAATCTGTATGTGTTCTAACTGGATCTACCGTGAGATGTTTACAAAGGTAACCACGTTCGTTCAAACCAGTTGACCCACTTTGTGCATGCATATAATTTCTAGATACTGCTAGCAAAAACCTAGGAAGTCATAGTACAGTCCATGACTGTCATACGGAAAATGCCATAAACACTATGTTTAAAAGAACAGAACAGGGCACTGACTGGCCGGATAGATTTCTAAGTAGATACACTTACCAAAGCAAATTAGTATTAGATACAAAATAGAGTTCTATAAATATATACCTGAGGGAATTCCAAATTAAAAAATTGTTTCATACCCAAGTGTAGTTTCTATGTATTTTTTTATTTTAAAAAATATTGTTTATTTATTTGAGGGAGAAGAGAGAAAGAGCACTTGTGCACCGATGGAGGGAGAGGCAGAAGGAGAAGTGGGGAGCTGGAGGCGATGATGCTGGGCCTTGATCCCAGGACCCAGAGATCATGACCTGAGCCGAAGGCAGCCGCTGAACTGACTGAGCCACCCAAGTGTCCCCTAAGTACAATTTTTTAAAAACTTTTTATTTTGAAATAATCATAGATTCACGAGAGGTTGTAGGAAAAAAAAACAAAAACAAAAACAGAGAGCTTCAGAGAAATTTGTCCAGCCTCTTCCAGTGGTAACATCTAGAGTATGGTATCAAAACCAGGAAACTGACTGCACATATGATCCACAGAGCTTATTCAGATGTCACCAATTTTATAAGCACTCCTCTGTGTGTGTAGGTCTGTGCAATTTTATCGCAGGTGTAGCTTCATGTAACCACCACCGTACAATTAAGATACAGACTTGGGGCGCCTGGGGGGCCCAGTCTGTTAAGCATTTGCCTTCTGCTCAGGTCATGATCCCAGGGTCCTGGAATAGAGCCCCTGCTGGGGGTGGGGAGTCCTGCCTCTCCCTCACCCTCTGCCTCTGCTCCCCCTGCTAGTGCTCTCTTTCTCTGTCAAAAAAATAAATAAATTTAGGGCAGCCCCTAAATTTTGGCTCAGCCAAATGGGCTCAGCAGTTTAGCACCTGCCTTCAGCCCAGGGCCTGATTCTGGAGACCCAGGATCGAGTCCCACGTCGGGCTCCCTGCATGGAGCCTGCTTCTCCCTCTGCCTGTGTCTCTGCCTCTCTCTCTCTCTCTCTCTCTCTGTCATCCATGAATAAATAAATAAAATCTTTTTTTAAAAAAAATAAAATTTTTAAAAATCTTAAAAAAAAAAAAAAAAGACACAGACCTGTTCCATCACCACACAGCTGTCTCATGTTTCCCTTTTATATCCTCCCAACTCCCAGCCTTAACCCCTGGCAACCACTAGTCTGTTCTTATCTATAATTTTGTTATTTCGAGAATGTTCTATAAATGAAATCATACAATATGTAACTCTGAGTTTGGCTTTCTTTCATTCAGACTAACTCCCTAGGCCCCTGCTGCTGTGTGTATCAACAGTTGGTGCCTGGCTATTGCTGAGCTCTCTTCCACCACATGGAGGCACGGGAGTTTGTTTTACCCATTGAAGGACACCTGGGCTGTTTCCAGTTTGCGGCTACCAAGAATAAAGCCACGACAGACACTTGTGTACAGGTTTTGCGTGAACTTATTTCTTGGGATAAATGGAAAAAAGCACAATTGCTGGGACATACAGGAAGGGCGTGTTTAGTTCCCTAAGAAACTGAGAAATTGGACGCCTGGTGGCTCAGTCAGTTGAGCATCTGCCTTCAGCTCAGGTCCTGATCCCCGGGTCCTGGGAGGGAGCCCCAAATAAATAGATAACATCTTTAAAAAGAAGAAGAAGAAAAAGAAAGAAACAGACAAATTATTTTCCAGAGTAGCTGGCCCATTTTGCATTCCTATCCAGTGACTCTATATCCTTGCCAGCATTTCGTGTTATCAGTATGTTTTATTTTAGTGATTCTGCTTAAGTTTGTCAGGATATCTCATTGTGATTTTAATTTGTATTCCCATAAAAGCTCATAATATTGAACATCTTTTTGTGTGCGTTGTCATTTGTATATGCTTTGCAGGGAAATATCTGTTTATTTTCTAATTGGATTGTTTGGCTTTTTAATAAATTCATCATTTGTATATGCTTTCCAGTAAAATATCTGTTTATCTTCTAACTAGATTGTTTCGGTTTTTTGAGAACTTCTTATACTAGATGTAAGTCCTTTGTTAGATACGTGGTTTGCAAGCATTTTCCTCCAATCCATAGCTTGCCTTCTTCCTCTCTTCCACAAAGCAAATCTTTTTAATTTTGATGAGGTCTAATTTATCAATTTTTTCCCTTTTATGGATTGTATTTTCAGTGTCAAGTCTAAAAACTCATCATCTAATCTTAGATTCCATAAATCTCCTCCTATTTTTCTAGGAGGAGTTTTTAGTTTACATGGTACATTTTTAATAGTTTTTAGATTTACATGGTACATTTATTTTTTTTAATTTTTTAAAGATTTTATTTATTTATTCATGAGAGACACAGAGAGAGAGGCAGAGACACAGGCAGAGGGAGAAGCAGGCTCCATGCAAGGGGCCCGACGCAGGACTCAATCCCAGGTCTCCAGAATCACGCCCTGAGCTGAAGGCAGACCACTGAGCCACCCAGGCGTCCCTACATGGTACATTTAAATTTAAATTCAAACCCTCTAGCACCATACACCAAGCACACCACTGTCCAGGCAGCCACCTCTCCAGCCATACACCCTCCTTCCCTGGTATTGAAACATTGCCATCTGTGAAACAGATGAAGGGACAGGTGTGCTGGGGGTTGCTGGCTCGTGAGGCAGATAACTGACTATTTGCTTAAGGATCTAAAAGTAGCTTCAGAGGAATAGTCATTATTTTGATGTTTTAAACAGGAGAGTCTGCCCAAGGTTCTCTGATAGAGTCATTGGTTTTGAACTTTTTTTTGAACTCTTTTTACAATAGGAAGCAAGAACACTCATAGTTGGAGATCTTGCAAAATAAGAGAATGGTAGATCGGCCACCCACTCCCCATAATCAACCAAAATAAACCAAATTTCAACCCCAAAGGAGAGGTTGAATGCCTTTGCCCATGTGGCTCGGGAACTCCACCTATTTTGAAAACACTGAAATTATGAGAGAGCAGCAGGACTGATCTTCTTGCCAAAAGTTGCATCAAAAACTAGTATTAAAAAAATTAGAATGACTTGAGGACAGGCAAAGGGAAAAGTATAATTTTTGACTGAAATGTTCGTGAGAACGAAAGAACCAGCAGATTCCAGGAGATGGTCCTCTGACAGTTTAGTTGTTGCAAGAAGACATCCCCACTTTCCCACCTACCTCGCCCCCCCCCCCCCCACACACAGAGTTGGGCCTGGTGACACCACACGGCAACAGGCTTGAGCACAAGTGCAAACAGCTGCACCAGGCTGCTGTGGCTGGTGGACCTTCCCCGGAGACAAAGGTCAACCTCCACCCTCCTGGGCAGGAGCAGGGTCTTACGTCCATCCGTGGGCTGCCTAGGAGTCAAGTGACAAAAACAGACAAGTGGAGATTTCTAGAAGAATTTCATTCTGAGACAACTTTGTATAATCTTGAGAGTGAAAGATTAACCCAGTAGCGTTATGAAAGCAATCACCTTCATTTATTCATGTGGGCATTTGCTGATTCATTCATTTATTCAGTAGGTGCATCCTTGTTCCATTGCTGTTCTGGGCACTGGGTTTACAGTGATGAGCCAGGCAGAGGAGAGGCCCCAGGCCACAAACGGCCATCTAGAGCAGAACTGACTAGCAGAAATATAATGTGAGCCAGAAATGTGAGACACATGGAATTTTATTTTATTTTATTTTATTTTACTTTATTTTATTTTTGACACATGGAATTTTAAATTCCCTTCTAGCCACATTTTAAAAAGTATTAAAGAAAGAAGAAAAAAAAAAAAAAAAAAAAAAGAAAGGGGCAGCCCCGGTGGCGCAGTGGTTTAGCACCGCCTGCAGCTTGGGGTGTGATCCTGGAGACCTGGGATCGAGTCCCACATCAGGCTCCTGGCATGGAGCCTGCTTCTCCCTCTGCCTCTCTGCCTGCCTCTCTCTCTCTCTCTCTCTCTCTCTGCCTCTGAATAAATTAAAAAAAAAAGAAAGAAAGAAAGAGGAAACTGATTATAATTATATATTTTGTTTGACCCAATATATCCAAGAGTTTGTCAATGTAAAAATTCCTGATAAGGTATCTTACTTGCCTTTTCTTAAACTAAGTCTTCTATATCTGGCATCTATCTCAAGGTTTCAAGGCAGGTTTCAAGTGTTTGGTAACCACACATGGTTTGTGGCTACAGTTCCAGATGCCACAATTTACACTGTGTACAAAGAAACTTATTTTATTTTTAAAAGACATGTTTATGAGCATATCCACAGGAGAATACATTGTAGTATATATTCATACACATACTAAATAGCAGCAAAAAAGTTAATGAACTAGAGCTTCACATATCAAGCTGATGGACCTCTCAATGCTGAATAGAAAGAATAGTTGCTGTAGGATGCTTATCCTATTCTATTCACATTCAGAATATATAAAATTAAATAATACATTTAGAAATACATGCATACTTTTTTTTAAAGATTTTATTTATTTGTTTACTCATGTGAGACACACACAGAGAGAAGCAGAGACACAGGCAGAGGGAGCAGCAGGCTTGATATGGGACTTGATCCCAGGACCCCAGGATCACAACCTAGCCGAAGGCAGACGCTCAACCACTAAGCCACCCAGGTGCCCCCATGCATACGTATTAAAAATATAATATAAAGAAATGCCTGGGAATGATACATCCTAAATTAAGGGTAAGCTAAATTCAGAGAGAAAGAAATGGGAGTGGTGGCAATATGTTATTACTTCAGCTTGGGGTGGGTACATGCATGTTTTCTGTAGCACCTTTTACCCCTTTACAAATGTCTTAAATGTTTCATAGCAAATTCCTTAGAAATGTGGAAAAACATCTTGCTATTATTATCTTTTAATTTGAGAACAAGAGAGAGAGAGAGCACAAGCAGGGAGGAGGGGCAAAGGGAGAGGGAGAAACAGGCTCCCCACTGAGCAGGGACCCCCCCCACCCCCAATGTGGGGTTCCATCCCAGGACCTTGAGATCATGACCGGGGCCAAAGGCAGATGCTTAGCCAAGTGAGTCACCCAGGTGCCACAAAAATCACCATATCTTAATACTACTATTACTATTGTTATTTTGGTAATAGCTTATAAAGCTAAGTGAGCCTAAGGACTCTACTTCAGGAGGAAAACCTCAAGAAATAAAAGAAGGGTGGAGATAGGATTCCTGTACATAAAAAAGTCAAGTCTGTATGTCCCCAGAGTGCTTAAGGGCTAGACATGAACCTGCAGCTCTTTCTACCCATCCGCTTGGTACAATCCTTCTGCTCTTAGGAGAGCATAGGATAGAGGGGGTAGGAAATCAGTACGTGCTGTTCCCCACTCCTGACAGCAGACCCCCGAGGAGAAGAGAGGCTTTGGAAGGCGGGGCTTGAAACCACCTTGTCAAAAACCATGTCTGATGACTCAGCCTCCATAGTCGCCTGGCAGTGCCATGTGGAATGTGAACTCCAACCAGATAAGCTCTTGGTCATTCACCTTCAACTCAACCCTGGAGTGAAACTGTGCAGGATCACGTGTAGAAAAAAGCCCACTCGAAACACAAGGCTTATCTGCTTCATAAGATGGCCAACACTACAGACTTAAGGAATGCATGCTGAGATGAGAGAATTCGGGAACCCCTGAGCCAGTGAAAACACTGGCCATGCATCTATCCTTCCGGTAGAGACCAAAGGACAAGATTGCCAAACTCTACCCTGAGAGCAGAGGTCACTGACATGAGCTGGCCATTGGGACGTGGATCTGAGTCTTGACCAATTCACAAGAGACGAAATGAAAGTAAAGGCATTTGTCACTTGAGGAATGTTATTTCTCTGATGAATTATAGTTAGTTGCCACATTCTTACACATAGTCGACATGGTTTTTGAGCCAACCTATGAGGTTGACTCAAATTTGACTTTTGATCCTCTGTCCCTCATTCCCTCCCCTCCTCTCCCCTGTCCCTTTTTTCCTTTTGATGGTCCTTTGATGGTCTTTTTTCCTTTTGATCCTTAATTGGGATACCAGGTCCACTGCTCTAATAGACAGGGCTCCAAATAATATGGACTTAAGTAAGGTAGAGGTTTATTTCTCTGACACCTGGAAGTCCAAGCTCGTATGGCAATCCCAGTCGTATCAGGGATCACTTTCCTACCTGGATTACTCTGTAATCTTCAATGTGTGGTTGTTAATCTTTTCATGATCCAACCTGGCTCCCCCTGACCCCGCTGACTAATCTGTACTCCATTCTGCAAGGTGCATCACCTGAAAGTCATGTCCATCTGTAGATAGACCAGCAGCCCTCAAGAATATTCATGTTCCATTCCCCAGGATCTGTGTAACAGCACAGAGGACTTTGCAGATGTGATTAAGTTGAGGATCTTGGTGTGAGAGTACGATTTCTTAACTTGAATTTACTGATGGTGAGATAAGCTCACTGGACTATTTCTGTCAAGGAAAGACACACTTTTTCCCAAAGCGGTGGCAGTAGGAAACCAAATGATGAAAACAGAAGTTACTTCAAAGAAAGGAGAACTGGAATAGTAATACTAATTTGGCTCAGATATGCTTGTTGGTCTATTGGTTTTGATTTTGTAGGCATCATTGACGGGAAAATGCTGAAACGATGATGTGTTATTTGTAGAAATGGACATTCTGATGAACCAATGGAACCACCCAAACAAGCAGCAGTTACATGCAAAACATGAACAGTTCAAAACCCTTTTAAGGAAAGAGTAACAGATTAAAAAGCTGTTGGAAGTAGCTGCACAGTATTTCACTTGAAAACACTGGTACTTTGCAGATGTCTTATGAAGTAGCACTTTGGCTTACTCAGATCAAAAAATACGATTGCTGGGGTGCCTGGCCGGCTCAGTTTGTGGAGCATCTGACTCTTGATCTTGGGGTCATGAGTTTGAACCCCACACTGGGTGTGGAGACTACTTTTTTTTTTTTTAAGATTTATTTATTTATTGGAGAGAGCCCATGAGCCCGTGATTGGGGTGGGGGTGGGGGTGCAGAGGGAGAGAAGCAGACTTGATCTCATGACCCTGAGATCAGGACCTGAGCTAAAACCAAGAGACAGAAGTTTAATCAACTGAGCCATCCAGGTGCCCCTGTATAGAGGTTACTTTAAAATAAAATAAAATTTCAAAAACTATAATTGCTGAGATGCTAGCAAAAGACTGAATCAAAGAGGTTTGCTTGGAAATAGGTGAATGTGTGGCAAAGAAGATAGTTCAAGAACCATTTTTCTAGGTTACCATAGCTCAATGTTTTCAGGAACTAATACTATAAACCAAGTAACTGAACAAGTAGAGCTCATGTTTTCATTGCAACTTGATAAATGAACAGAAATTGCTAATGATAATGTTTAAAATATATTTTGAACACAATGGTATTGTAAGGGAATTATTTCTTTCAGCTTCGTTGGCTACAGACACAATTAGCTCTGAACTATATAAAACTCTGAGGGAGTTATTGGCAATTAAATGAAGCTTGGAGTTTAAGATTTATGCAGGAATGAGTTTTGATGGCATAGCTGTAATGACCAGAAAACTTCTGGAGTATTCTATGGATTAAGAGTTTTACTCCACAATGTAAATTGACATTTACATTCCTTTATCAAAGTCTTTCCACAAAAAAAAACAAAAAATGCATGACTAGTGTCATAGTGAAAATTATGAATTAAATAAGAACTGAGATTAGTCTTATCAAGAGGAGGAGTTATGTCAAAAATGTTTGAACTAAGAAACAAACTTCGTGCCTCTGAAAGATGAGAAACTAGGTAGGTCTCAAAATTTTAAAGAATTAATTAGGGGGCGCCTAGGTGGCTCAGTCAGTTAAGTGTCTGTCTTCGGCCCAGGTCATGATCTCCAGGTCCTGGGATCCAGTCCCACTTCAAGATCCCCGCCTGACAGGGAGGCTGCTTCTCTCTCTGCTCCTCCCTCTGCTCATGCTCTCTCTCTCTCTCTCTCTCAAATAAATCTTTTTTTTTTTTTTTAAAGAATGAATTAGAACATGAAACATGTATATTTGTCTGATATCTTCAACATTTTTTGAAGACTTATTATTTTAGAGAGAAAGAGAGAGAGCATGAGAGAGCAGGGGAAGGAGCAGAGAGAGAGAGAAGCAGACTCCCCGCTGAGGAGCTAGATCCCAGGACCCTGAGATCAGGACCAGGAGTCGCATTCAATAGTCTGCCGCCCAACCCAATGAGGCATCCAGGCGCCCCATATCTTCAGGATTTTTAATAATTTTAATGCTTTCATGCAAAAAAAGGAATGCAACATATTTTTCAGCAGAAGGCAAAAGTGAAAGCTAGATGCTTCCCAGCACCAAGTTTCCATAGATGTTATGATGATACATTGTGATGATGTGGTCCATATTTATCAATAAAATAGGTGATCATCTTGATGTTACACATCTGGGAAACAGTGTCACCAAATAGTTTATGAATTTGACAAAATGATTTGAATTTTATTTTCTATCAAATCAAGGCACACAAATAGGAAATACTTGGGTCTAGAACCTAATTCTTTCATAAGAGATCATTTAAACTGACCTATAACTTTACAAGATGAGCTGTTGGAATTGTCTACTGATAAGTGTTCAAAACTAAATTTTAAAATACAGTTTATCTTTTTTCTGGAGTAAAGTTAAAAATGAATATCCTAAGCCTAATAAAGTTGCTTTAAAATTTTTTCTTCTATCCCCCTCACCATACATCTATGAGATGGTTTCCCATGAATATCCTCAATACAAAACATAGAAACAATCTCAACATATTATCTCCTGCATCCGTCCCATCTAGATTAAATAAATTGAAACACAAGAAACAATCTCACTAGTCCCATTAGAAACTCTAAGAGCAGATAGATATCCATGATCTATATTCAAAGTGTGGTTATTGACAGACATTTGATATTCCGAATCACTATTTCCCCTGTGGCTTTTTGTGTTTTATATTTGCAGAACAAGTTTTGGATTTAATGATGATTCTCCATATTCTCCATCATGCCTGCTCACATCCTTTCAAGGAGCAACAAATGTCATTGTTTTTCTAATTGTTATCCTTATGTTATGGTCTGATTTTCTTTTTTTTTTTTAAGATTTTATTTATTTATTCATGAGAGACAGAGAGAGAGAGAGAGAGAGAGAGAGAGGCAGAGACACAGGCAGAGGGAGAAGCAGGCTCCATGCAGGGAGCCCAACGTGGGACTCAATCCCAGGTCTCCAGGATCATGCCCTGGGCTGAAGGCAGGCGCTAAACCACTAAGCCACCCAGGGATTCCCCTGGTCTGATTTTCTTTATTGAAATATCATTTTATGGGATGCCCGGGTGGCTGAATGGTTGAGCGTCTGCCTTTGGCTCAGGTCGTGATCCCCGGGCCCTGGGATCGAGTCCCGCATCAGGCTCTACCCGCAGGGAGCCTGCTTATGTCTCTGCCTCTCTATGTCTCTCAGGAATAAATAAAATGTTAAAAAAAATTTTTATGTCTGACCCTAATCAGATTTTGAGCCTGTATTTTAAATGTCTTTGAGTTTCCCACTTTTAATTTTTCTATTAATTGATCTTTGCTGATGAGTTAAAGAACTGGCCCAAAACAGAGTGGGAAAAAAAAGAAAAATTAACCACAGATAGTTTGAGACTCACTGATGGATGGCAGCTCTCAAATCTGTTCTTTTTTTTTTTTTTTCTTTTACATTTTATTTATGAAAGTAATTTCTACACCCAGTTTCTAGGGCTTAAACTCACAACTCCAAGATCAAGCATCGCATGCTCTTCTGACTGAGCCAGCCAGGCACCCGCCAAACCAGCCCTAATTTACTTTATTTTCCTTCATGACTCTTATTAATACCCAACACACACACACACACACACACACACACACACACATACTGATAATGAATTGATAACTTGTTTATTGTCCATCTCTCCAACTGGAGTGCATCTTGGTGAGGATAAGGACTTCCTAATTCACCAATACACCCCTTGATCTTTACTATCATGGAGTAGATGGGTCTATTTGTGTTTTCCTGGAGAAAACCTCAGCTGTCAGGCATGACAAATGAGGCAAATGCATTTGGCTAACTAAAAGTTGCCCAGGATTTTTTTCCTAGCAAGATGAAGTCCTCATTGAATATGACATCTCTGTTACCGAATATTTTCTATTAATTAGCACTGATTTTCCTGATTTTCAGAGTCCTAGGAATGCTAATAATGAAAAAATACCACCAGAAATATTGAATAAGACCTGAACATACCCACAAATAATTGAATAAGTGAAAATAATTCTATCAGGGAAACATAGGTTCACTCTAAAAATATGTATATCCAGGGGTTCCTGGGTGACTCAGTGGGTTAAGCATCTGACTTCAGCTTGTATCATGATCTCAGGGTTTTGGAATCAAGCCCAGAGTCAGGCTCCCCACTCAGCAGGGAGTCTGCTTATCCCTCTGCCCCCCCACCTTGTGTACTCTTCTTCTCTCTCCCTCAAATAAAATCTTTTCTAAAAAGAGAGAAATATTTATAGCCAAATGATTTAAAATCTTTAGAAAAATGTTGTCACAAAAGGGGTAAGTTTTGGTTATCTAGAAAACTGAGCAATATAAAATTTTTCATGCCCCACTGATAAGTTCAATTAGATAAGAGGTCACAAGGATTTTCTGTCATATGAATTTAGATTATGAAAAAAAACTCAAAATGATAAGACTTTCCAAACAGAATCTCAGAGTTTTCTTTTCAGAAATAATGTCCCAGGGCTGAGGTAAGAAAATCAGGAAAATGCTGAAGTGCTCAGTCTTAGAAGAGAGTCCGGCTGGGTATTTCTCAGCTTTGGCTGCAAATTAGAATCCCCTGGTGGGGACTTGCAAACCCTGCTGCCTGGCCATACTCAACAGGGAAATCAGTATGTTTAAGCTCCCCCGGTGATTCCAATGTGCAGTGCCTCCCAAAACCCACAGATCTTGTTAAATGCAAAGTCCACTGCAGTAGGTCCCGGATGAGCCTGAGCACCCAGCTGACGGTGAGGCTGCTGGTCCAGGGACCTCACTCTGAAAAACAAGGTTCAAGGCGGTAGGAGGCACGCTACACCAGAGTGCAACTGATGAACAATTAGAAAGACAACAGCCAAGACTTTCAAAAAAAAAATTCGCAGACACATTGTTTTTTTGCGGTAAAATATACCACATGAACATGAAATTTACCATTTTTATCATGTTAAATGTACACTTCAGTGGCGTTAAGTACATTCACATTGTTTTTGCAACTGTCACATCATCCACCTCCAGAACTTCTTCATCTTCCTAAACTGAAAATCTGTACCCATTTAAAAACGCACTGCCCATTTCCCCTCCTTCCCTTAGCCTCTGGCAACCACCATTCTGATTTCTCTTTCTGTGAAGTTGACAACTCTGGGAATCTCTGTAAGTGGAATCATATAATATTTATAATATTTGTCCTTTTTTTTTTTAAGTAAACCCTACCCGCGATGTGGGACTTGAACTCATGACCCCAAGATCAAGAGGCCCATGCTTTACCGACTGAGCCAGCCAGGCACCCGAGTAGTTGTCCTTTGCGACCAGCTTAATTCACTGAGCGTAATATCCTTAAGTTTCATCCATCTTATAGCATGTGTCAGAATTTCCTTCCTTTTTAAGGCTTCTGAATAATATTCAATTGTCTGTGCAGACACATTATTTTTTAGTAAATTTATCTCTGTTGGAAACAGCAGTTTTGGCTGCAGAAGAACATACCCAGAACATGCCTCAGAGCAAAAGGAACCTGTTACGTTGGGCAAAAGTCACTCCCTTAAATGGGCTGTCTGTCCTTTGTAGTAGGAAGATGGCCTACTGCCAAGGACCTCGCCTGACCATCCTCTGCCCATTTAACATTAATTGAGAAATTCCTGATTTGAAAGAATTATTAATGACATAACTATGTCATCAAGAAGTCAGCCACTTGAGTTATGATGACAAAGCTTGCAGCTGCTGGACCAGGTCCAGCAGGGTGTGATCAAGGATGAACCTTGGGTCACATGCTCTGAGGCCACATCAAAATGATGGAGAACCTTTACATGCCTCAGTGACAACTATGCAAAGACAGCCAACCTCTGGGGCTGGCTCTGGTAACCAGTTTTTCCTGGTGGTGGTAATGCCTCCCTAAAAAAAGAGAAAAAACATCCCCCAAAGGAAATGCACAGTGAATTCTTTGCCGGACCAAAACGAAAGAGGTTGACACCCAAAAATAAAACAATGTAAGAAAATTCCAAAGGAAATACTCAGCTCCATTTAGAAATGTGAAAACAGACTTCCAGTAAGCCAATAAGAACAAAACTGACAAACAGTGGGGAGGTTCTTTTTGAGTCTCAAGTATCAGGAAGCTTTCCCCCTGAAGGCCCTCATAGAATATCCCTGGGAGCTCTGCAACCCTTGGTTTATGTTTTCCTTGGAGGGTACATTTTGCCCTGTTGCTCTCTTTCTGTGTTTAACTGGTATTTGTGAACAGGGGCTTATTAAATAATTCTTGGATGGGAGGGATTTGTCTTCTCGATTCCAGAAACAACCCGGTAAAAAAAATCTTAGAACTGAAAATTCTGTAGGCCCAGGAGAGAATCCTCTGCCCCTTACCAGCTTTTGGCAGCTTATTTATCTGTATTGTCTCAGCTTCATTGATCTCATCGGTAAAACAAAACTAACAATACCTCCTAATAGAGTTAGTGTAAGGATACATGAGATACAGTTGGTAGAAGTTTCTGGTTATAGGGCATACTTTATAAATTTTGGTACCTACATCCTTTCTGTGTTTCTAGTACACTGTTAAGTCACAGGGACTCAAGGTGAGCAAAACTAGACCTCAAAGAGCTTAAGTCTAGAAGGGAGGCAGATCTTCATCGAACAACCATAAATGTCCAGTTGACCTGGGATTAAGCTCTGTGACAAAGGAAAGATACAGAGTGCTATCAGATGAATTATCAGGGTGTGGAGGTGACTGTAAGGAAGGGTTTCTCTTGAAAGGGACGACCAGCCTGGGATCTGAAGGATGAGCAGGTATTAGGCAGGAGAATACTGTTCCAGGGAAAGGCCTCCAGGCGGAGGGTCCTTGGCAAGTAAGAGAGTCAGGGAAGATAGGAGCTGGAGCCTACAGGGAGAAGCTGAGATGGCAGTGAGGGAGGCCCAGCCTGGGGCTGGGGGTGGTACTCGGTCACACCCAGGAGTTTTGTCTTTATTCTGAGACCAGGAGAAGCCATTGCGGGTGAAGAGGCCACTGTTGAAGGCTAACCTTTTACTCTGGGCAGGTTCTCTTGCCAGGCAGATGGTGGTAGACTGCAGTGGTGGTGATCAAGATGGTGACATGGGCAGGAGTTGGAAACCTTTTGGGGACATAAAGCTGTAGGCATCACATGGTATGTGCTTTACACATGTTTGTAGAATAACTCAATGAATCAGTGGCATTTTTTGTATAGGACTGATGATTGGAGACACCTGGGTGGTTCAGCAGTTGAGCGTCTGCCTTCAACTCCAGGCGTGATCCTGGGATCTGGGATCGGGTCCCACATCAGGCTCTCCTTGCAGGGAGCCTGCTTCTCCCTCTGCCTGTATCTTTGCCTCTCTCCATCTCTCATAAATAAATACATAAAATCTTTTAAAAAAACAAAAAAAGGACTGATGATTGGCCCAGATGCTAATCTGAAGCTCATGCAACGTGATACGCGTATAATTCGGCTGCAGTCACAGACACGGGCACGTGGGAGCAAGACGGGGGAAGAGGACCCGTGGGCACACACACTGCTGCCCACAGCCAGAACAGCCCAGGGCACGAGCTCCCCGGTGCTCAGGTTGGCACTTCTGACTCCGTGTCCTCGGAGGAGGAAAGCATCCCTGGCCCTTAGCCCCACTGTCACCCCGGCTTCTGGCTCCTTCTGGAGCTAATGAAATGGTCCTGTCTGCAGACCTCAAGGGAAGGAGGAGGGAGGGCATTTTAGGTCTCTAGCCACCGCATTGCAACTTGGCTCTATGGACCTGGAGTGAGGAGCTGTCCCATGACAGCAGCTGCCACTCAACAGTGACTAAGGGGAGGACACAAACTCCTACTCGCCCTCTACATCTCTGTTGAGATGTCACCTTCTCCGAGAAGCCTTCTGTGATGTCTGAGGGGTCAGGGCCACTCCTGCCATCCTACCCACCTTACCTACAGGTGGGTTCAGATCCCTTGTATCCTTACCCGTGTCCCCCTGGGCTGTCACCTCCTGCAGGGCCGGGCTGGGGCCTGTGCCTGGCTCTACCCCCAGCTCAGCTGCAGGGGCTCGTGCATAGACGTGTCCGGGGAGCCTTTGGGGAAGGAATGAAACGCACGCGGCCCTGAGTCCACTCCTGAGAGGATGGGAACCCAGCTTCCCGGAGCTGGGGCAGGTGCACGGAGTCCGTGCAGAAAGGTTTTGCAGCCACAGCAGCCAAGACAGCTTGGTGAGAGGGAAGCGCCGGAGCCCCATGAGAGCATGAATCAACGCGTGCCGGTGACCTCATGCTTCCCCGAGCAGGGCTCGCTTTGGCGTTGCTCAAGCTTTGGGAATCTCTCTTGCTCCCCAAACAATTCCAGGTTGGAACACAGGTGACACTTGTATGACCAACTTCTCCTCTTCCACCCTGTGGGGGAGGAACAATAAACCGTCAGTGCTGATACAAAGGTGTTTCCATTCCTTTTTTTTTTTTTTCCTTTCCATAACACACAGGCTGAAGTTCTGGGACTCAGGGTTTAAATTCCTGGTCTCCTTGAGTGGTTCCCCTCTCCTAGGAATACGGTATATACCAACCTATTTTGGTTTCTTTAGAGCTGCGGATGTTCAAAATGCCCACCCCTCCCCCCCATTTTCAATAAAGTGTCTTTTGGCTTATTAATGGCTAAAACTCATTGATGAAAAATAAAAAAAATAAATAAAACTCATTGATGTTTTAATGGAACAAGTTGCACCTGCCTACTTTAAAAGAGCAAGTGAACTGTGCTGGGCTCTTCCATCCCGTCCCCTGAGGCCTCAGTTTCTCCTCCATAAAATGGCTGGTTGGTTGAGGGTTTTAAGGTTGTTTCTACATCTCATAGTGATGTAAGTTCTTTTGTTTGTTAGGTTTTTTTTTAAATTCAGATTGTTATTTATTTATTTAAAAAAGATTTTATTATTTATTTATGAGAGACACAGAGGGAGAAGCAGGCTCCATGCAGGGAGCCCAACATGGGACTTGATCCTGGGCCTCCAGGATCACACCCTTGGCTGAAGGCGGTGCTAAACTGCCAAGCCACCTGAGCCACCCGGGCTGCCCTATTTATTTACTTCAGAGAGAGAGAGCATGAGGGTGGGGTGGGGGGGGAGGCAGGTTGTGCAGAGGGGCAGGGAGAGAAGCAGACTCCAAGCAGGGAGCCCAATGTAGGGCTCCATCCTGGGACGCTGGGGCCACAATAGGAGCCAAAGGCAGATGCTCAAGCAACTGAGCCCCCCAGGACCCATCTCACAGTGACGCCGATTTTTGAATGGTCTGCAGCTGAATACCAAGAAAGAATTCTTGAGAGATCTTGGGTGCAAGAAGATGATTTTATTAAAAGCACAGGGGCGGGACTTCTGGGCAGGATGAGCGGCTGCAGGCGGGTTGTGAGGGGTGGCTGATTACCTACTGGGGAGCCAGGGAAGGTAAGGGAGGGGTCCCAGAGGACTTTGATGTGTTAAAGAAGACGCAAGGGACCTGAGGGCCTGGCTATTGTCAAGCTTAGGTTGTGTTTCCCTCTAGCAAAGCATTAACCTTAAGACAGTTGGGAGTTTCCTGGAGGAATTTTATACTCTGTCTGCCTCCAGTACTTGTCAGTGGGCTTCAGGTTATTAGGAAATTTTATTTTATTTACCTTCCCTTCTACTTTTGTTTCCCACGTCACTGTGGAGGGAGAGGGTGACATTAGGGCTCCAGGAAATTGAGTTATGGGTCTACCAGAAACCTAACTTCCAGAAACCCATAAGAATGCTTTTTTTTTTTCTTTTGTAAATCAGTAAGACCTTTGTCAACTGATGGAGACTCATATCTTGCAGGACTGTGATCTCTATTGGTTAACCTTTTGTTTTTTTTCTTCCCTTAGTTCTAGGGCAGCCAGTAGTGCCTGAGGAATGTCACACATATGCCACCTGGGAGTAGGGGTTATGGGGGGCTGCGGGGTATCAGCCTGTGCTTTGCCCTCCACTTGCTTTCTGCTCCCTCATCAATAGGATACATTCTAGTTTTGCTTGCTGGCCTCTTTTTCAAAAAAATGGAAACTTTAGTCTTATCTTACCTCAGTGAGGAATTGTATTCAGCTATAAGTGACAGAGAAGTGAAAAATAATGATTGAAACATAGAAAGTCTTCTTTTCTCACATAAAAAGGTCCAGAGGGAGGCAGTCTGGGCTGGTGAGGTGGTGCCGTGATGTCCTCAAGGACCCAGGCTCCTCGCATCTTCCCGGTCCACCCTCCTCAGCAAATGGCTTCCATCTTCAAACTCCCCTCGGATCCAAGAAGGCAACCAGCTCAGCAGTTATCGCGACCAGCTTGCAGGTAAGAAGAGGAAGAAGAAAGGAGTGTTGACTGTTAGGGCCTTCCTGGAAGTCCCATCCAACAGCCTGCCTCCCCGTCATTGGCCAGAACCTAGTCACATGGCCACATCTAGTTGAAAGGAGCTGGGGATATTGGGTCCTTTGGCCAACACGTTTCTGCCCCAAGTAATGTCAGATTGTGTGACTCTGGAGAAAGTGAGGAATGAACGTTCAGCTCAGCAAGTGCAGTCTCTACCGCAGTAGTACGTGGCCCCAACAATTGTGTTAGTGCATGTGACCTTCCAAGGGAGATAAAGTTCTCCTTCTACCCATGTTGACAGGACTCTTGTGTCCTTCAACCTGGGTTGGTCTCTTGCTTCCGGAACAACGGCAGGTGGCCTCTTGTGACTAAGGAGTTCTGAAAGAATGCCTGCTCTGAGAGGTCAAGAAGAATCGCTTCTCCTCAGACTTGGCTGTCACCGCTGCCTCAAGTCTCACCACTCAAGAGTTATGTCATGGAGATAAAACATTAACTTCTATGTAAAATGAAGATAATCCTGAAGAGTTCACATGTGCGTCTGTGATCTGTCATTTTTCTCTTTCAACTGACATTTAGCAGGAGAAGAGGAAGCTCTTCTGAAGTCCCATCATGCTCTCCGAAGTCCTTGCTTGCAGAAGGTGGGCCTGGGCCGAGCCTGGGCCAAGCCTGGGATGTTAGCAGACTGGGATGAGGTTTTCTAGCATCCCAGGGAGGAAGTACAAGCCTGAGTATGGATGCTTGTGTGAGACAGGGCACATGGACTTTGGATCAAGAAGGTACCTTGATGGTCATCTGGCCACACCCCCCCATTTTATGTGCAGTGACACCCAGTCTGAGAAAGGTCGGGGGCCTGACAAAGGCGCACAAGCAGCCCGTAGCAGGTACAGGCCTCAGACTGTCTGCCTCATTCACAGTCTGGGAATTGTATCATCTCATGGATGGTTTTTTATTTTGTTCCCCAGAGGCTTGGGGTTCCAGGGCAGGGGCTTGGCCAGGGGTGGAACCAGGTTTTGAGGAGTGGGCCTCAGGTTTATACAGTGGGTGGAGGGATGGGTTCTTTAAAAAAACTATAAAATTAAAAATACAAAATTAGGCACAAGGCCTTTTGAGGATCACTGATGTCTGAGAGCCATTAACTTCATGGTACACCTGCCACTGGGGTCCCATCATTGATGTAAACAGGTCAGCTCCTCACATGATGCTCCTGCTTTAAGGTGTTACAGTTAAAAAGAGAGAGAGAAAATTTTGTAAAAAAAGTTTAAATATCACTGCTCCTGGGACACCTGGGTGGCTCAGGTGTTGAGTGGCTGCCTTGGGTTCAGGGTGTGATCCCAGGGTCCTGGGATCGAGTCCCACATCGGGTTCCCCACAGGGAGCCTGCTTCCCCCTCTGCCTGTGTCTCTGCCTCTCTCTGTGTGTCTCTCATTAAAAAAAAAGTAAAATCTTAAAAAAACAACAACAGAAAATCACCACTCTGTGTTAGGTTCACTTGGCATTGCTTAGGACTAGTAGGCATAGACCTAATCACCTGCCAATGTTTAATTGTCAACATTTTTGAGAAATTAATTTTAAGTGAGTCATAGGACATATGCTTGTGTAGGACTTAAGTGCTGAGAGTTAGAGAAGCACAGTAACATTTGACTCACAAGATGGAATTTGAGTAATTTTTTATCACGTGCCCCACAATCAGATGTCATAGATTATTTAGATTTTAATACACAGGTGTTTAAACATTACTTTTAAGTGAAGCATACCTTAAAAAGTCTTTTGTGGGGGCGGGGCATGTGTTCTAAATACTGGCATTTGTTTTCATTAGCGGATGGGGGAGGGAAAGTCAGCTCGAAATCTTAATGCATGAGAATGTGAGGGACATCTTGGGAAGGTCCTCACCCTAAGGAAAGTTGGAGCAACAGGCTCTATGTACTATCAAGTCCTTAATAATCTAGAGGATAGGCTGTCCTGAGGGTAGCATGGGTTTTATCAGGTAGCTCTAGGCTTTGACCTTATGGATCATTCTTGGGTTCTAAAATTACTGCTGTTAGGAGTGAGTCAGACAGTTAGGGTGTCAGGGCCAGGGTCCCCAACAAGAAAATACGGCCCTGAGTCAGGACGGCCAAAATAAAACAGCACCAACATCCTGTTCTGCAGCTTAGACAGGACCGTGCTAGGGTTCTGCTTTGCAGCCTTTGCCGAAATGACTTTGGCAAAAGCTCCCAAAATAAGGCAATTAACCACAAGGCATTTGTTGATCTCACAGGCAAGGGGCGGTTAAGACATGAGCCCCTAGGTGCCAGCAAAAAAGACCATCAGCATGTGGACCTTAACCTAACAGGTAGACAGACATGTGACCAGAGCCCTGATTGGCACGACTCCGCGCACCCTGATAGCTTAAGATAGTTCCGCAAAAGAGCTCCTAAAACCCTTTAAACTTACAAACTCCAGGAGCAACCCTGGAGGTTGGGGGTGGGGGTGGGGTTCCCTCTCTGGGAGCTTTGTACTATCGCTCCATAAACTTTGCTTTGCTGCCCACCACTCTTCATTCTTCAAAGTGGCGTGACCAAGAACTGTGGGCACTAAAGGCAGAGAAATCCTGCAACGCTGTTGGATATTGGAGTCCATGGGGCACCTGGGTGGCTCAGAGGGTGAAGTGGCTGCCTTGGGCTCAGGTCATGATCCAGGGTCCTATGCATCCATGCACCATGCATCCCATCAGCAATGCATCCCGCTCCCTGCTCAGCGGAGAGGCCCCTTCTCCTCTGCCCCTCCCCCTCCCCCTGCCCATGCTCTCTCTCTCTCTCTCAAATAAATAAAATCTTTTAAAATAAAAAAGATATTGGAGTCCACAGGTCAATGCTCCCACCCTCCTTTGAGTAGAACAAGGTGGAGGGAGGAGAGGCCTTTCCTCTGTGATTGTATTTCTCTTCTTTTCTTACAGACTCGGGGGAGGTTTCGTTGCTTTGGGATCCAGGGCCTGGGGGGTGGGGGGTGGGCCGGGAAGTGCCTGATAGCAGACAGCAGTTCTCAGCAGGCAGCAGTTCTCAGTGGACGCAGTATACTTCAAGCCACTGGTGGCAGCAGGAAAGAAACGGAAGGTACTTTGCTAGGTCCGCCTATGCGTTCTCACGAGCTGCCCCTGGGGGCTGGGGGTGGGGTGGGGTATATAATCTGCGGGATCTGCACTAGTGGGTGAGGGTCACAACCGGGAAAACATAGGAGAGATGATTTTTCTGACACCTCCGGTTTCATTTCCACTAGTCAAATCCTGTTCCAAAAGGAAACAAGAAAGGAAACACTACCAAAACCCCAAAGCTTTAGGCCTATGCTGATCAGGAGACAGAGCTCCGCCACAGGACCTTTCTTTTTCTTTTTTTTTTTTTTTTCTTTGAAGGAGTTTATTTATTTATTCATTAGAGACACAGAGAGAGAGGCAGAGACACAGGCAGAGGGAGAAGCAGGCTCCCTGCAGGGAGCCCAACGTGGGACTTGATCCCATGACCCCAGGATCACGCCTGGGCCGAAGGCAGATGCTCAACCACTGAGCCACCCAGGTGCCCCTATTTTATTTCTTTAACATTTTATTTATTTATTTGCTAGAGAGCACAAGCAAGGGGAGGGGCAGGCAGAGGGAGAAGCAGGCTCCCCACTGAGCAGAGAGCCTGATGCAGGCCGATCAGATCAGATCCCTGGAGCCGGGATCATGACCTGAGCTGAAGGCAGACGCTCAACCGCTGAGCCACCCTGGTGTCCCGTGCCATAGAGCCTTTCAATGAGCAATTCCTGGTAACCCTCAGTAAGCTTGGGTGTCTTAAGGCTGCAGGATGAGTCAGAGGCATCAATCATGGGAGAAATAAACGTCAAATGTACAACAAATAGGCTCTGGCAACTGTTGGTATGGTGAGAAAAATATGTGTTTTGTATCATTCCCATGTGTAGTATCTTTGAATAAAGGTATGTAACATGTTTCAACCTTTTTTATTTTTTATTTATTTTTATTTTTTTTGTTTCAACCTTTTAAAAAAAGATTTTATTTATGTATTTATTTGAGAGAGAGAGAGCATGAGCAGGGGAAGGAGCAGAGGGAGAGAGACAGTGAGAGAGAATCTTTTTATTTATTTATTTTTAAAGATTTTATTTATTTATTTTAGAGAGAGAGAATGCGCCCACAAGTGGGAGGGGCAGAGAGAATGAGAGAGAATATCCGAAGCCGACTCCATGCTGAGCATGAAGCCCAATAGAGAGCTCCATCTCACGACCCTGAGATCATGACCTGAGTTGAAACCAAAAGTCAGACGCTTAACCAACTGAGCCATCCAGGCGTCCTTCCACCCTTTCAACCCTTTCTTGATACCCAATTTTAATTTGTAAAAAGAAAAGGAGAACTTGTGTTAGTTGACCTCATTGTGGAAGACATTTCGTAATATATATGCGTATCCAGTCCTCACACTGTGCACCTGAAATGTACACAGTGCAAATGTCAATTATATTTCCAAAAGGTTGCAGGGGGTAGAAAAGCTATGAGAGAGCATGGGCTCCAACAGATATGAAATAAAACTAGAAAGGCTTTCTAATTAACACAGTGTGGTGCTGGTGTACAGAAGCAAACAGAGGTAGAAGAGAAACAGATGGAACTGTTTGATTAGTATATGATAAAAGTGTTATCACAAGTAACCAAGGCACATGTTGGCTTAAAAAAATGAATCGGGGATGTGGGTTAGCCACTTGAAAAAATAAAATTAGAGTAATACATTTAAAAAAAAAGATTTTATTTATTCATGAGAGACACAGAGAGGCAGAGACAAAGGCAGAGGGAGAAGCAGGCCCTATGCAAGGAGCTGGATCCGGGACTCCAGGATCATGCCCTGGGCCAAAGGCAGGCACTAAACTGCTGAGCCACCCAGGGATCCCTAGAGTAATACTTTATATCATACATAAGACATAAATTCCAAATGCATCAGGGATCTAAAAAAAAAGAGAGAGAGAGAGAGGGACACCTGGGTGGCTCAGCGGTTGAGTGTCTGCCATCAGCTCAGAGTGTGATCCTGGAGTTCCATAATGGAGTCCCACATTGGGCTCCCTGCTTCTCCCTCTGCCTGTGTCTCTGCCTCTCTGTGTGTGTGTCTCGCATGAATAAATAAATAAACAAAATCTTAGAAAAAGAAAAAGAAAGAGAGAGAGAGAAAAGAAAGAAAGAAAGAAAGAAAGAAAGAAAGAAAGAAAGAAAGAAAGAAAGAAGAAAGAAAGAAAGAAAGAAAGAAAGAAAGAAAGAAAGAAAGAAAGAAAGAAAGAAAGAAGAAAGGAAGGAAGGAAGGAAGGAAGGAAGGAAGGAAGGAAGGAAGGAAGGAAGGAAGGAAGGAAGGGTGTGTTAGAAGCTGATTAGGAGATATGATTTGAAGAGTAAAAAAATATGAACTTTTTTTAAATTAGTTTCAGAGGGAAACATGAACTCTTAATCATCAGTTATTATTGTGAAATTCCCACCTTTTACCAATTCATATGGGATAAAAATACTGAAGACCACAAAGGCCTATATGTTTGATGGAAAGACAGCTCATTGAAGTATTTCAAGTTCTTGATACCTCTCTGAATTAATTTATAAAGCTGCTACCCTGATTCTAAAGGTAAGCATTGGTTTTTGGTTAGTTTTGCACACAAATAAAAGGCAATGAGGACAGGTTGGAGTGAGGCAGTGGAGGGTAAGAGACTGAATTTGGGGTTCCACACTAAGACACTTTCCAGTAAAAGTTTAGAACTAGAGAAAAACTTCCCCCAAAGTAGAAAGCTTATCCCCCGCAAAGAAGTGGGAATCAGAATAACATCAAACATCTGAACAACAACACTGGAGTCTAGACTCTAAGGAATTTTTTTTTTTAAAGATTTTAATTATTTATTCATGAGACACAGAGAGAGCCAGAGACACAGGCAGAGGGAGAAGCAGGCTCCCTGCGGGAGGCCTGATGTGGGACTGGATCCCAGGACCTCAGGATCACACTCTGAGCCAAAGGCAGGTGCTTAACCACTGAGACTTTTGGGTGCTCTGACTCTAAGGAATTCTAAAAAATTCTTTAAAAAGCCCTTCCAGACAGCCCAGGTGGCTTAACGGTTTGATGCCACCTTCAGCCCAGGGTATGGTCCTGGAGTCCCAGGATCGAGTCCCATGTTGGGCTCCCTGCATGGAGCCTGCTTTTCCCTCTGCCTGTACGTGTCTCTGCCTCTCTCTCTCTCTCTCTCTGTCTCTCATGAATAAATATATAAAGTCTTAAAAAAAAATAAAAAAAAAACCCTCCTTCAACCTTGAATTCTATACTCAGTTAAACTATGAAAGTAATATAAAGACATTTCCAGAAGTGGAAATGTACAGGCCCCGTGGATTGCCTATCCCAGTTACTCGCCCATAACTCCATTCTTACTGATGGAGACCAGTTCCCACAATGAGTACTGATAATGCCATATACTCATTCTCTCAGTCTCCTACCAAGCTAGGATCATCCAGGTGGCCAGTTTCTGGCAAATGTAATTGGCTAGCTGTGGCAGCCACCTGTGACCTGAAAGAGGGACATAGCCACCACTGTGATGAGAGCAGAGCAGAAATATGAGAAATACCTGGGCTTTGATGGAATCACTGAGCCACTAATCACACTGTGAACCCTTCTTCTCCAGACACTTACAGATTTGATGATGATGATGATGATAAAACAACCCATCTGTATTCCAGAACACTAAAGCCATCCTAACTGACATAGTAAGCGTCAACACATTCCTCTCCAATGTTTCCTTTTTCAGATGTGCTCCACCAGAATTAGCAGGTCCAACTAAAAAGAAAACGTGAAGCAACAGGACGTCTTAGAAGGATGGTGAAGGGAAGTCCTGCAGAACAACAATCTATTTACACAGGAACAGGGGACCGAAGGCTCCAGCAGGGGATATCCCAAGGGGGAAGAATGTAAACTGATGAATTATGTGTTTGACAGTCCTGGGAGGAGCCTTGTGGTTATGTGAGCAATTTGGGCCCTGAATTAATGGTAGGAAAAAGATGAGGGGTAGTAAATGGGGGGTTGGGGAGGGGAGGCAATACTTAACCCAGGTCAAAACCAAAAACTTTATGAGAAAGGGAATGTAATCATAGAATACCATGTGGCTTAGATGCCAACAATATTTCCATAGTCATAATACTGTATCTACTGAACACAATTTAACTATAAATGGCAATCTACTTATGATGGGAGAGAGAGTGAGTGAGGGTGCTGGGAATAGGATGCATGACAGTTAACTCTTCTTCCCCTATAGCAGGAAGGCCATAGATGATGTCTAAGACAGAAAAACATCAGAAATGGCAATATAAGTATGTTACTGGTATTATGAAAGTAAATGCAAGAACCAACCAGAAGTTCTCTGGAGAACATCATTGAGCATGAGAAGTGGTGGGGCAGGGGGATTATTGTCTTTCATTAGCAACTTTGTAGTTGTTACTTGAGCTTTTAAACTATAGGTATTTATTACTTTGACCAAACTGAGTTAAATTCAAAAATTATACAGGAATATAGCAAAAAAAAAAAATTTCAATTGTACAATGACATTTGTGAAAAAAAATAGTCTCCTCCACAGAGATGAGCATTGTCAACAATTTCCTGTGCATTCCTACAGGTTATCTATCTATCTATCATCTATCCATCCATCCATCCATCCATCCATCTACCTACCTATCACACACATATGAAACACACGTGTATTATTTATATGTTACACAAATGGAGATAACCTGTAAACATCACACGTATATTTTATTTATACACACGCACTCTTCTGTACTTTGCATTTTTATATAAAAATAAATCTGGGAGATGTTCCAAACAGCAGCACAAGTAGATGTCTCTAACTTAAAAAAAAAGAAAAGGCTGATTATTATCCCATTATATGGCTGCAACCACTATTAATGGACATTGAGCTCACCTCTGGACTCTTGCAGTGAAAAGCATGGTGCAATGAATATTTATGTACACTTACTTTTGTGTAAATGCTCAAATACATCTCTAGGATAAATTCTGAGATGTGGATTCTTGGGGCACAAGTCACATATGTTTTGATATATGTTTCTGAATTTCCTCCCAAAAGAGTTGCACAGTGTACGTGTCCACCAACAGCCTATGAATGCCTGTTTCCTCAAAAACACCGTCCATGCAGGGCAAGTGCAGACTTTTTTTTGTCTGCCAGTGTCATCAGTGAAAAATTGTTTCTTACTGTTTTGTTTCTGCATTTAATTGGGAGGGACAACCATTCTTGCTGGCTGGCAGCTTAGGAAAAATAAAAAGGCAGTATTCATACACAGCATAGGCTGCTATAACTTTATGGGGGAATTTGAATACCGTTCTTTTTGTTGCTCCAGTGATGGCAACAAAGGCTTAATCATGTCCTAATTCTAATAAAACACAAGCTTGTCTTGTACTGGCAACACGCTGTTCCTAGAAGCAATTAAAGAAGGGCAAATCACAACCACTAAATAATAAGAATTAGAGAAAAGGAAGATATTTAAAAGATTCTTAAATAGTGGTGGGTTGTAGTTGGTCAGATATTTCTGGAAGCCAATCTGGTTAATACATAAATATTCAAGAATAGCAATGATTAGGGGGCACCTGGGTGGCTCAATCAGTTGAGCATCCAACTTCCGCTCAGGTTGTGATCCCAGGGTCCTGGGATAGAGCCCCATGTCAGGCTCCCTGCTCCACGGAGAGCCTGCATCTCTCTCTCCCTGTGCCCTCCCACTACCCATCGCCCGGGGTCCTGCTCTCTCTCACTAGCTCTATCTCAAATAAATAAATATATAAAATATTTTTTAAAAGTTAAAAAAAAAAAGAATAGCAATGATTAAATAAATTGTGAGCAGAAGAAAATACAACTGTTGAGAGTGATGACTATGCACACCATTCTACAAGAACTGATAGACACTTAGGTGCCAGAACAATGTTCTGAGAGACCAAGAAGAATAAGGACCCAGTTCCGGGTTTCAAAGGGCTCACTGTGCAGTGGGGAATGAGTACAGGTAAGCAGCTAAAATACAATGGATTATAGCTTCCCTAGCTATGGGAACTACTGTCTGGGGGTGTCTGGGGCAAGGATTACCCCGAGAAAGTTACTTTGGAGCTGGAGACCAGGCAGATGAATCAGGAGTACAGAGGAAACATCAAGTGCTATTTTTTTTTTTTTAAGATTGCATTTATTTATTTGAGACTGAAAAAGAGAGAGAGAGAGAGAGAGCCCAGAGGAGCAGGGAGGGAGGGAGGGAGAAGCAGAGGCAGAGGAAGAAACCGACTCCCCACTGAAGTATAAGCCGGGTGGGGGAGCTCAATCCTAGGACCCAGAGTTCATGACCAAAGTCAAAGGAGAGACTTAAGTGACTGAGCCACCCAGGCGCCCCCATCAAGTGCTATTTAGAATTCAGTGAACTGCAAGCAGCTTGGGATAGCTGGAGCTTAGTTTGCGAGAGATGAGGGATGAAGTTGGGAAGTGAACTGTTTTCATGACACAACGGTAAATTATGAAAACAGAACATAAGGCGATACACACAAACTTCTTTCAATCACACAAAAATATGGCTACATATACCAACAATGGTATTTTGGATAATTGTTGATTAATTATATGGATTAAGTTTAACTGGTGTTATCAGCTCAGTTCAACATAATGTTCATGACATTTTCATATATAACAGTAGGTAACTAACATCCCCTTGTAGAAAAAAAATAACTGCAGACTAACCCTATATATTTAGATAGTCATGAATATGAAAGAAAGAGACGTGAATTTTCATCAAGTGCTGAGAAATATTACCTCCCTGACATCTCTTGCCTGTTAAGCATGGGCAGTAACAAAATAACCGAGACACACTTAGTTACCTGTTTTTTGTTTTGTTTTGTTTTGTTTTAGTTCCCTGATGTTTAAGGTTTCTTTTGCAATCCAACTTTTCATTTAAAACGGTGGTCAGAAAAAAAGAAGTCAGTAAGTAGTAAAGGAGGTGGAATTCCAGCATATTAAATCAGAAGGAATTTGGAAAATTATCTTTGCAGAGACAACAGACTTTATCATTAATATCTGTTGTCTTAAATATCATTTAAAAGAAAGTGGGACACCCTATTTGAAGCTTCTAATTCCATTTAGTGCAAAGACAGGCTCACCTACGAGGTACCTTCTTACCATGTTTAGACTTCTGGAGCTGGTCTAGAAAACGGCTGGGAAGAATTTGCCTTCCAACTGAGTTGATCCTGACTGCCAAGCACAGGTTACAATAGCACCTAGTGGGGCATAAATACCTTTCCGCTGGCATTAAATACTTAATTTCAGTGACCACTGAGCTTAGTAAAGCACTGAATACAGGCAGTATCACCTCCCTTTAAACATTTCTTTTGTTCTTTAGCTCCTAGCTTGTAGAAAAAGATTCTAGGAAATGAATTTTCAGTAAAATGAGCTAGATCTTTTGGCAACCTCTCCAGCCTTCCTACCCACATCATGAAAATACACAGGAGTGTTGCCAAGAAATGGGGAAGAGAGAGAGAGAGAGAGAGAGAGAGAGGAGAAAAAAAATCCCAAAAAGAAACAGGAAATTACAAAAGCTGAAAAGCATTGTTACCCTTATTTAGAAATGATGGTTTCTGTTAATTATTTTCCCCTGCATGGAATTATTTTCCCCTTGCAAGGTAAAGGGAATGGGAGTGGCTTCTAAATAAAACCAGAATGCTTATTTAATCCCATCAAGGTGCGCTGAGAAAGAAACGAAGAGGCTGGTGGGATCAGGGCTGCTGCCAGGACAAAGAAGTGACTCATGTAAGATACGTTTCAAAATCAATCTTTGTCGCATTCATTAAACACTTCCAGGGATTGACCTGGCAAGGCACCCTGAAATTTGGCATGGTTCTTTCAGAGAGGACAAAAGTCAGGACGTCCAGGTCATCTATTTCCTTTCTCAGCCATGGCAGCTGACATGATCTGAGAGTTGTCTTCTCAATGACAGGGAAGGTGACATGGGAGGGAAACTCAGTGGGACACGGTTTGAACATGCTTTGGTGGGTTCTAGGGGAGAGGACTGTTTTAATCTCTTAGCCCTGCTCTATTTTTATTATTTATTTTTAAATGTAAAGGTCAGTGAACTCTTATATATGTGTACACTCATATGACCATCACCCAGATCAAGACATAGGGCTTACTTTTTTTTTTTTTTTTTTAAGATTTTATTTATTCATTCATGAGAGACACACAGAGGGAGGCAGAGACACAGGCAGAGGGAGAAGCAGGCTCCCTGCGGGGACTCCTGGATCACACCCTGAATCAAAGGCAGATGCTCAACCACTGAGCCACCCAGGCATCCCAAGATATAGGATTTTCATAGCATCCTAGAAGTCTCCCTCAGCGGCCTCCTCCCAGCCAGTCCTGTTCTATTTTTTTTTTTTTTTTCCAGAACATCTGTCACCTTCTAAGATACAATTTGCCTGATTGGTTCATTGATGTATCCAAGCAACTAGAACAGTGCCTACTATGTGCTATTGTTAAATGAATGAATCTTTAAAATAATGCCCATTATGTCCCCTTATCTCCACCTTTCCCCACTCTGTGTGACCTGTAGGAAAAACAAACTAGCTGGAAACCTTCAGTGTGTCCCCGGGGGAGTTAAATACAGCCACAGCGACGTTATTGATCAGATCTGAGTGTAGGCCGCACTGGAGGTGTCTTAGTGTGGTCTCTCTTGTATGCAAGGTTTTCCTGGACAGCTTGAGCCCTTGGCTGGTAGATCTGTAAGAAAGAACAGAATCTTTCCTTTAGTCTAGAGTCATCTCTTGATTCTTCAGCTTACTAGGGCCTTTCTCCTGGTAGGGCAGAGGTCTCCTCAGAGGCCTTCCTTCCTTCTGACTGTAGCACCTACCTCGGAGCACTTGGCTCATGTCTGCGTTTCTGTCTGCCAGTCAGTTGCAGATTCTGGCCACACTGCGCCCTGCCACGTCTCCGCTGCTGTCCCTGAAGGCTCCTTCTCCTTCTTCCTTTCAGTGGCAACTCCTTCGGGACATTACATTGCTTGACTATCTTCCTAAGTGGTACCCTCATCTTCAGTCCTATCTTCTTTCAAACGAGTCCCATTACTTCCCCTAAAACACAACCTGGATCATGTCACCACTGTGATCAAGAGCTTTCAGTGCTTAGCAGGTGCTGTCAAAGGAAGCCCACACTCCCTAACCTGCCTTCAAAGGCTCCATTTCCCTCTCCAGCGTTCCGGATTACCACCGCCCTGCCAGCCACCTGGTGTTCCCCCTCGTTGCTCGCCGGGCCCCGTGTTTTCTGGCTTCTGTACCTTTGCTGTGGTGCTGGGTTCAGAAAATGGAAGGAAACGTTTGAGATCATCCAGTCCAGTCTCATTGTATAGATGGGCAAACTGAGGCCCAGAGAGACCAGCCCACCTAGTCAGAAGTCACGTGTGGCAGGACGCCTGGCTGGCTCAGCCATTGGAGAATGTGACTGTCCATCTCAGGGTGGTGAGTTCAAGCCTCACGTTGGGCTTAGAAATTACTTTAAAAGGGATTCCTGGGTGGCTCAGTGGTTTAGCGTGCCCTTAGCCCAGGGTGTGATCCTGGAGACCCGGGATTGAGTCCCACATCGACCTCCCTGCATGGAACCTGCTTCTCCCTCTGCCTGTGTCTCTCTCTCTCTCTCTCTCTCTCTCTCTCTGTCTCTCATGAATAAATACATAAAATCTTTTTTAAAAATCTAAAAAAATACTTAAAAAATCAAGCTGGTCTAATGAAAAATGAAAAATTCAGCACAGTTTAGGGTTTAACAATATGGGTTGAATCTTACATATACCTAGAGATGAAACAGTGGCCTAGTCTTTGACTATCCTCTCCACCCAACTCTGAATCCTAAAAGGTTGGAACTTTGAGCCCCCTCGTTTTTTTGTTTTTAAAGATTTTATTTATTTATTCCTGAGAGACAGAGAGATGCAGAGACAGGCGGAGGGAGAAGCAGGCTCCTCCCGGGGCACCCAGTGGGGGGCTGGATCCCAGGACCCCCGGATCCCTACCCTCAACCACTGAGCCCCCCAGGCGCCCCTCTGAGCCCCATCCTAGGCATGGCCCGCTCGGAGAAGCCTTCCTCGAGCCCCCAGGTGGGCGTCGGAACTCAGGCCAGTGACCCGGAACTCTCTGATCTGCAGGTAACTGGATATTAACCCACGAATTCTATCTCCCCTGCTACATTTTAAGCCGCCTCTTTGATTCCTCTGACTTTCTTCCGTTCTCCGCAGTGGCTCTTCCACGGCGGGTGAGCAATAGAGTCCGCGGAACGGGGGCTGCGGTGTAGACTCGCCCCGCAAGGCCGCTGCCGGGGCCTTCTCGCCCGCCGCTGCCCGCCCCGACCCCGACCCCGACCCCGGCCCGAGGCGCGGGCGTCCGTCCGCTCTCCGCCGGACCCTCGGGGCTCTGGCCTGGTCCCCCTCTGTGCACCGCCAGGCGCGGTAGGCGACCGCGCCCGGGACGTGCCTCGGCGTCGGGAGGGCACAGCTCCGCTTACGAGGGAGCCCGCCAGCTCCCCGACCCCGGGAGGCTGCAAAGCGGCAAAGCGGCAAAGCGGCGCGGGGCGGGCGGGGCGGGCCCGGGGAGGGGGCGCCCGAGGAGCTCGCGGCCACCCAGGCTGCCGGGGCCCGGCCAGGCGGGGCCGGGGGCGCGCTCGGGGCACGGCCGGGGCGGGGGGGCACCTGCCGGCGGCGGGGAGGCACTTGCTGGGGGTGGGGGGGACACCTGCCGGGGGACGGGGGCACCTGCCGGGGGGGGGGCACCTGCCGGGGGCGCGCTCGGAGCACGGCCGGGGGCGGGGGGGGGTAGTTGCTGGGGGGCGGGGGGCACCTGCCGGGGGGCGGGGGGCAGTGCGGGGGGTGCACCTGAGGAGCCCAGGGCGACCGAGGCTGCGGGGTCCCGGCCCGGCGGGGCCGGGGGGCGGGGGTCCCTGCCGGGGGCGCGCACGGAGGGCGCGGGTCCGGACCCGGCGTGGCGCGCCCGCCCGCCCGCCCCGGGGCTCCCCGCCCGCCCGGCCCCTCTCCGCCCCCGGGAGGGACCGAGGGAGGGCAGACGCCCGGCACCGCCCCCGCCCCGGCCCGGGCCCCGGCCGCGGCCGCCGAGAGCGACTGCAGGCGCCGCCCCGGAGCGGAGAAACCAGTTGGGCCGGTCGGGCGTGCGCAGGGCGAGGGCGCCGCGGAGGACGGGCGCCCGGGCGCAGGGCGCGGGGCGGGGGAGGGCGGGGAGCCCCTGGCGACGGGCGGGAGCCGGAGGAGTCGCCGCCGACTGGACACGCTGCCCGGCCCGGGGCCAGCCCCCGTGCGCCATGCAGCGCTAGCGCGGCCGCCGGGGCCGGGGCCGGGGCCGGGGCCGGGGCCGGGGCCGGGCGACGACGGCGGTGGCGGCGGCCAGGTGCGCAGCGAGCGCGCGGAGGGGCGCGCCCCCGACGGATGTCCCAGCCGGGGCCGGAGAGCGCCAGGTAAGGAGGCCCCCCGGCTGCCCCCCCCCGCCCGGCCCGCGGTGCCCCCGAGCCGGCGGCCTCCCGGGATCCGGGATGCGGTGGCCGCAGCTGTCCGCGCCCTGCGGCTGCGGAGCCCGCCCCGGGGTGGGGGGGACCAGGCGGGGGCCCGGGACACCGGGCGCGTCGGGGCTGGCAGCGCGGTGCAGGAGGCCGGGAGGCTTCACCTGCCGGGAGCACACGGGGCTCGCAGGTGGCGTCTGGGTGGTTTGGGTTGGCCGCGCACCTGTCTGCGGTTCAGCTTTGGGGGGCGAGCCTGGCAGGACCTGCGGGTCCTCCCGGGGGCGGGCGGGATGCTCTGGCTTCCCCGCAGGGTCGGCCGCCCCTCTCGAAGTCCCTAACCCTGACCCTTAGGGAGCCGATGCCAAGGTGCCCGGAAAAGACCTTACTTAGCCCCTAATGCGCGCGGCGCACCTGCGGGCGGGGATGGAGGGCGCGATCGCTTCCGCCGCGCCTGCGGCAGGACCAGCTGCCCTCCCCGCGCCTTCGAGAGCTGCAGGCCCGGGGTGATGAGGAAGGGGGACACTGGCCCCCGGGATGGCAGGGACGTCCCCGCAGCTCCCGTGGCACTGCCCCGGGCCGTCTCCTTCCCTCCCCGGGGGATGCCCCGCGCTGTCACTGGGCTGGCGTGCGTGCAGCCTGGCGGCGCCGGGGGTGCAGAGGGCGGGGGGTGCTTCCCCCCACTTCCCCCACGTCTTCCCCAAGTGGAAGAAAAAGCGTCTAGTCGTCCGCCCAACTTCTCCGAGGGGGGTGCGCCCGGGCCCCGGAGCGTGGCCAATTGGCCGGTTGTGGTGGGGGGGGGGGACGGGCGGTTAGAGGGGATGCGGGCCGCGAGGCAGGGGCCCTGCACCCCTACGGACCCCCCCCCCCCCCGGTCCTCCCGGCTTCGCTCCCTTCCCGGAGGCCGCCCGGCCTGCGCCCCAGAAAGGATTCTCCGCAGCTTCGCGGTGCGCGGGCCTGCAGCGGGGTCCGGCCTCTGCTCCCGGGAGCTCGGCCAGGGCACCGGGCACACAGTAGGGCACGCGCGAAGGACGCTGCCCTTAGGAAGCAGGACTGCACGTGTGTGATCTAATCTCCAGGGATAGTAAATACAAGAGCATCTAAAAAAAAAAAAAGGCACAGAAAATGGGAAGTCGTCTCGGGAGTACTTTTGTGTGAGATGTAAAATGCCTTTCCTTAATGCTGGGCCCGTTGGTGGAGGCTTTATTTGAACCTCCTATAAATACCTTTACGTGCAAAAGATAATTGATGCTTATTAGCTGATTGCTTTCTGGGGGAGAAGTCTGCCTGCAATTACTCTCTGAATTTTCTTAATGACTTTCATTATGTAGTGGAGGCTTCCTTGTTTTAATTTTAGGTAAGGAAACCTTAACCACTGTCTTCTTTTGCCGCTTGCTGGTGGCGGTGCTCTGGTAATTCTTGGTGGCTCTGGGCATCTGTTACGGGGGGTGACAGAGGTGCATAGGGCTTAATACTGGTGGTGAACAAAAATGCCATCTGTGTGACAGCAGCTCTGGCCGTTTTTAAGCTTTGCTTCTGGCTTTTTTATTTTAAAGAAGATGCTTGCCAGTGTGCACTTGTTCTCTTAGTGACAGAACGAGGAGGTGGGTTTTTTGGTTTGTTTGTTTTAGATTTTGTTTTTATTTTTTTTTAAATAAATTTATTTTTTATTGGTGTTCAATTTATAGATTTTGTTTTTAAATGGAGACTTTACAATAAGATTTGGTGGGGTGCCTGGGTGGTTCAGTGGGCTAAGCATCCTGCTTCTGCTAGGGTCCTGGGATGGAGCAGGACATCCTTTGTGCTCAGCTGGGAGTCTGCTTGTCCCTCCCCCTTTGCTCCCCTTCCCCTGCTCACTCTCTCTCTCATCCATGCACGTGCATGCACTCTCTCAAGTAAATAAATAAATAAAATCTTTAAATAAATACAGTAATGAGTTGGTAAAGCAAGTGGCTTAACGAAAAAGTCTGCCAGTGAAGGCAAATTTAATGCTGGCTCCGTGTTTCACCTGGATTTTAGTCTCTAGGATCTTAGCCTTCATGGCACCAACCAGCTCCTGCTCTAAGAGGTTTCTCACCCTCCCTGCCTGCCTTTCTTTTTTTCTTTCCATCCTTCCTTTCTTTTCCTTCCTTCTGAAAGCAAAGAGTAGTGGAAAACAAGTGAACTTAGGTTCCCACAGGTTTCATTCAGTTCTTTTACTTATTTGAGATTGTATGTGCTTTTAAGTTATATTTACTTTCTTAAAATCGACTAACCTTAGATAAATTCCTAATTTTTTTTTTTTACGATTTTATTAATTTATTCATCAGAAACAGAGAGAGAGGGAGATAGAGACACAGACAGAGGGAGAAGCAGGCTCCATGCAGGGAGCCCGTGGAACTCGATCCCTGGTCTCCAGGATCAGGCCCTGGGCTGAGGGTGGGCGCTAAACCACTAGGCCACTGGGGCTGCCCAAATTCCTAAAATTTCTGAAGCTCAATTTCCTCAAATAAGGGTATTATCAACTTCCTTTAGTTGTTTCGAGAATTAAATGAGAGAACAGGTGACTGTCCCTTATCCACAGTATTGGTGTTCCAGGGTTCTTACTTTCTTCATTAAACTGATATTTTAAAAATAGTACAATGCCCAGGTGTTTGGTGTATCTTTAATATTTTATTGCCTTGCTGGTTTGAATTCCTTTTTAGTTTTTCATAGAGGACGTTCATGAAATCCAGATGATGCTTATAACTCTAGGGAGACTTGAATCTACTATTTACCTTTGCTCTTGTGAATGCAGAGGAACTTGCTTTTTAGTTACCAGAACAAGTTTTGTGGGGTCCATTCGTGTCACGTCTGTCTAAAGAAAGTGCCTTTAAAGTACCTTAAGCATATAATTTTATTTTTTATTTTATTTTTTTAAAAGATTTTATTTATTTATTTATTCATGAGACAGACAGAGAGAGAGGCAGAGACATAGGCAGAGGGAGAAGCAGGCTCCATGCAGGGAGCCCAACGCGGGACTCGATCCCGGGCCTGGGATCAGGCCCTGAGCCAGAGGCAGGCACACAACCGCTGAGCCACCCAGGCGTCCCAAGCACATAATTTTAGATTTGCTTCTGTATTTGTTCCTAGATTCCTCTCCTGAGAAGTTTTTTGGGGGGCAGGGGGAGTCTTGTGAGTTTTTAGGTGTTTGTTGGCACCAATTAGTTTAATTCTATTCATAATACCTGTAGGTGTTTTGTTACTTATTAAGATAAGTAAAAATTAATTTGCTGTCAGAGAGTTTTAATAACATAAAAAGAAGATAGCTTATCCTTTATTTTGTTAACCAAATTACTCCTGAAACCCCATTCCTGTGCCCAGCTAAAAAGAATGCCCAATCTAAGATCTTTTGAGGTCCTATGTTACCAAAGACCTGGCATGATGAAGAATCTAGAAAGCATGTATATATAGAAGTCTTGTTTCTTGTTCTTAGCAAACAGGAATTATTATCTGATCACTCAGAAATACATTAGTACTTTCCCTAATACTTTTTTTTTTTTTTAAGATTTTATTTATTTATCCATGAGAGACACAGAGAGAGAGAGGCAGAGACACAGGTAGAGGCAGAAGCAGGTTCCAGACAGGGAGCCCGATGCAGGACTCAATCCTGAGACCATGGGATCATGCCCTGGGCCAAAGGCAGGCGCTCAACCGCTGAGCCACCCAGGCATCCCTTCCCTAATACTTCTAAATGCATTGTGCTTTTAAATAAATTGTTTCCCAAACACACACAATAGGAAATATGTTCAGTAAATGGTGCCCTTGGCACCCGGAAGCAGCAGTAAAACAGACCCTGGTGACATGTGCTTTGGAGTCCTTTGAACTAGCATGGAATCCCGGTCTCACTGCTCTCTTAGCCCATATAACCTAGGGCAAGTTACTTAATCCTTCGGGCTTCAGTTTTGTTTTTTTTTTTCCCCTGTAAAATGGAATAATAATAGTTGTGTGATGAGTTTCAAATGAGAAAATGAGTCTAGCTGAATTTAGCTTGGTGCAGAGCTCAATAAGACATAATCATTAATATTACTATTGTGTCAGGGCGCCCAAGTGGCATAGTTGGTTAAGCCTTTGACTCTTGGTTTAACTCAGGTCCTGATCTCAGGTGAATGAGACTGAGCCCTGCCTTGGGCTCCACACGCAGTGTGGAGTCTGCTTAAGACTCCTTCTCTCTCCCTCTGCTCGTTCCCCTGCCCTTGCTTGCATGTGCTTGCTCTCCAAAACAAAACACAAACAAAAAAAATTATTGTCATTGTTATCGTGCTCAGTAAATATTTATTGCTCATCCAGCAATTGCATTTCTCCTAGACTGTGTAGGAACCAGGAATCACTTTGCATGTTAGTATTTCTTTAGCAAACATAGGTGACTATTTGCACCAGGCACTGGCAAGGAAGAGTCCCCTAGGATAGGGGCGAGATTCTGAACCTCCACATCCAAGGCTTGACTTCTGGAGCATAAGTGTCTGGGGACAGCATGAAGTTCCGTGGTCCTTGGTGGCTTAGAGACATGCCACTCAGTCACAGTCACGAGGTCCTGGGTTCTCCTTCTGCACGGTGGAGGCTCTTGGGACATATACAGAAAGCACTTCTGTGCCTTCTTTACCACCGCCCCCCCCCCCCCCCCCCCCCCCGCTGCACCTCCTGTCAGCCTCTGTCCATTAAAAAAAAAAATTACTCTTCCGTGTTCAAAACTCAGGAGTTTCTGGAACTTGAGTCTTCCTGAAAGGATCTGTGCTCTCTGCCGGTGTCTCTCATTTGCAGCACCTAGTAAGCAGTGCTAATCAGAGACCCTTAGTACAATCTCATTAATTCATTTACAAAATGCCTGAGGATCTTCTCCAGGCACTGTCCTGGATTTCCTCCCTGCTTCACTGAAGTCTGTGAGTTTTGCAGAGGGCCTGAGTTGTGGGTGGTTTGTTTAATTCCTTCTTTGGTTAGAAAGGAGCCCTGGTGTTCTCTTCCCCTCTGCTCTCTGGATGTTGTCCTTTGCAAGGGGAGGCGGTTGCCTAAGACCCTGGAGGGTGGCCCAGCCCACTTCCAGCCCCCAAGCTCTGTGTTCCTTATCAGTCTCCAGACTAGTGAATTTGCATTTAAGAAGGGAGAGCTGTGCCCCAAAGTTGGCTGTCAGTGTGGGAAAAGGCACTGACTCCTGGGGTGGGGGTGCGGAGGTCACCCTTGGCCTGGGGCAGCCCTTCAGTGTCGGATGGCCACCTCCCATTTGTGAGACGGAGAATCCTGTCACTTCTGCATTGAGTACATGTGTGTCCTGACCTTTGGCTAGTAGCTTTGGTCTTTATTTACAGGGCTGTCGTTGATGGCTTTGCCTCTTTGCTGAGTGACTTTCGTTCCACCGGACTTGAGGTTTGGTTTAGAGCACACAGTATTTGAAATCAGTTTTCTGACCTTTACTCAAGTTGAGCTGGAAAAGCCTCATTGGAACTCCTTGAGCAGCAAGCGTTGTCCTCCCACGGTCTCCCACTGTCCATTCTTGCTGTTGGGGAAGCTCCCACAAGTTGGGTGCATCATGTATTTTATAAAGCACGGCCTGAGAGATTCTTACTGTGTCTTCTAGGGATGCACTGAACTACTGAGACCATCCCCAGACATATGGATATACGATCTGTGGATCCAGAAGAAATGTTTGCTGATTTCTATAAGAAAATAGATAACTGTCTTGGGTGGTTTAAATATTCACTTACATGGGAAGATGGGTCAGAGTTTATATATTTCATGCTGGAAACTATGGGCCTTACCGCCACATCAGGAGTCAATTTCCAGGCTTCTAGCAAATGTTATATAAAAAAAATCTGGGGGTGCCTGGGTGGCTCAGTTGGTTAGGCATCTGCCTCCGGCTCAGGTCCTGGGATCAGCCCTGCATCAGGCTCCCTGCCTCTCCCTCTCCTCCCCCTGCCACTCCTCCCGCTTTTGCGCACGCATTCTCTGTCAAATAAATAAAATTAAAAAACAAATTCTGGAACCTTATAAAACAAAGGAGGTGTGTAGGGTTCATCAGACAGGAGAGGTTGTGAGGATTATGTGAAAATATGTAGTCTATTTTTGGTAACAGAACTTCATGATCTCACCTTAGTGCAGAAGTTTATTTCAAGGGAATTTTGTTTTAGTTGTGGCAAAATATTTATAAAATTTGCTAGTTTTAGGGCAGCTTGGGTAGCTCAGCGGTTTAGCGCCGTCTTCAGTTCAGGGCGTGATCCTGGAGACCCGGGATCCAGTCCCACATCAGGCTCCCTGCATGGAGCCTGCTTCTCCCTCTGCCTGTGTCTCTGCCTCCCTCTCTCTCTCTCTGTGTGTGTCTCTATGAATAGATAAATAAAATCTTTTTTAAAAATTTTGCTAGTTTTAGTTTTTATCTTTTAAGGTTTTTAAATTTTAAATTTAAAATATATACTATATATACTATATATTGGCAAATGTATATACTGGTGCTCATCACATCGCCTGCCCTCCTAAGTGCCCTTCACCAGTGACTCCATCCCCCACCCACCTCCCCTTTTGTGACCCTCTGTTTCCTTCCAGGTGTCAAGAGTCTTTCATGGTTTTTCTTCCTCTCTGATTTTTTCCCACTCAGTTTCCCCTCCTTCCCTTGTGGTCCTTTTCACTATTTCTTAGACTCCACGTATGAGTGATACCATATGATAATTGTCTTTCTCCGATTGACTTACTTCACTCAGGATAATACCCTCCAGTTCCATCCATGTTGAAGCAAATGGTGGGTATTCATCCTTCCTGACGGCTGAGTAATAATATTCCATTGTGTACATAGACCACATCTTCTTTATCCATCCATCTGTCAAAGGGCATTGAGGCTCCTTCCACAGTTTGGCTGTTGTGGACATTGCTGCTGTGAACATTGGGGTGCAGTTGTCCTGGTGTTTCACTCCATCTGTATCTTTGGGGTAGATTTGCCTTTTTTTTTTTTAAGATTTTATTGATTTATTTATTCATGAGAGAGACAGAGAGAGAGAGAGAGAGAGAGAGGCAGAGACACAGGCAGAGGGAGAAGCAGGCTCCATGCAGGGAGCCTGATGTGGGACTTGATCCTGGGTCTCTAGGATCAGGCCCTGAGCCGAAGGCAGATGCTGAACCGCTGAGCCACCCGGACTGCCCAGATTTGCCATTTTTAAATGTGAATTCAGTGGCATTAAGCATCTTCAGAGTATCAGGCAACAATCATCACTGTCCATTTCTGAATTTTTTCATCATCCCATTCTGATACATCGTACCTTATAAACAGTAGCTCCCCATTTCCTCTCCCCACAGCTAATAATCTCTATTCCACTTTGTCCCCATGAAAATAAGTTTGTCCTTTTGCAACTGGCTTATTTCACCCAGCACAATGTCCTCCTGGTTCATCCGTGTTTTAGCAGATACCAGAGTTCCCTTCCTTTTCAAGGCTGAATAATCACGGTGTATACACCACATCTTGTTTATCTGTTCATCCATTGACAGACCCTTGGGTTGGGTCCACCTTTGGCTATTGTGAATAATGTTGCTATGAACATAGGCAAATACGTATTTGTTCGTTCATAGGAGTTTTTGAGATCTTATTTGGTTTTGTGACATTTATCTTTCTATGAAAGTGACTAGGATGGGCAGGCCCGATTTCCTCCCAAACACCTCCTCCCATACCAGCTTGGAGATAATGTGCGGAACTGCAGGGAGGATGGTTGCATGGAGGGCGTGTGAAGGGCATGACACGCTTCTCCTTTTCACCTGCAGCTGCTCTCGTGAAGCTGGTCCATGGAGTGGCCGACACTCTGCCCTGTGCCAGCGCAGGCATAAAAATCTCAGGAGGCCTGGCTCTACATTCTGGAGGCCTCTGCAGACCACAGCTGTCTTCCAGGACGACATTCTGTAGTAGAGAAAAAAATCCTTCACTTTCCCCCAGAGTTGACTTGGATTAAAACGAATGGGGTTTTTTGGTGGAAGGAGTGGAAGAAGGTGAGAGAAACTGATATTTAAATGTTTGAAAAATTGAATACTTAATAGAGTACAGTTCGACCTTAGGAGTAGAATCCATGGTTTTCAAGATAAGCTTCAAGGCCAAAGGTCAGTTATAGACTGGGGATTGGCCCCACATAGCACCTAATGTGTCCTTTAGGATCACTTGGACCAACACTCTTTTTGAAGCCCAAGGACATTTACTCAGAATTTTCCCATGTTGCATCTTTGTAATAATAGCACAGCAAGAACAGAAGCTTTTCTTAGATGATTAGAATCAGTCTATTAGGTTAAAGGTATCTTAATCTATATTTTCTAAGGATCAACAGACTCTCAGTTTATGTTCAGACTGTGAAAAGGTAGCCAAAAAAAAAAAAGGATTTTCATGTTTTGAAACCAGGTTTTCTTTTCTAAGTGGGAAAAAAAAAATTCTTCAGACTAAGCCCAAATACCACCATCCTTAGGTATATTCCCTCTTCCTGTCCTATGCTGGTCACAGTCACAAAAACGGTATTGGGGCTGCCATGGCTGATTTCTTTTTTTTTTTTTTTAATATTTTATTTATTTATTCATGAGAGACAGAGAGAGAGAGAGAGAGGCAGAGGGAGAAGCAGGCTCCACGCAGGGAGCCCAACGTGGAACTTGAACCCGGGTCTCCAGGATCACGCCCTGGGCCAAAGGCAAGGGCCAAACCGCTGAGCCACCCAGGGATCCCCTACTATGGCTGATTTCTCCGAGCTTCAAAACTTTTTTTGGTCTAGCTCAACTTAAGATTTTTAGACTTTTTTAAAAATCAATCTTAGACTTCAACCCTTCCATAGAGAAACATGGTGAACATTCTCAAAAGTCAATTTGAGAATCTCAGACTGTGCGAATGGTGGATACATAGCAACTAATGTGTCCTTTAAGATCACTTGGACCAACACTGTTTTTGAAGCCGAAGGACATTTGCTCAGGCTTTGTCTCCTGCTTAACTCATGGTCTCCCTTCCTGAGTTCTCTGGCCAAAGACGTACACTCCTGGTTTCTCCTAGACAGCTTTCTGTCTCCTCGGGCATTCCACAGAGTGGACCCTCTTCCTTAGCCTCAGAGGCCTCATTTATCCATCCTGCCAGTTGCCCACCAGATATTAAGAGGCACATCCTGTGTGCCAGGCACTTGGCATCCGTCGGTGAATCCAGTAGACGAAGAGCCTGCCCTCCTGGAGCTCACCTTCTAGAGGAGGGAGAGAGAGAGAGAACATAGCTACTGACAGTGGTAAAGGGGTAAATGATATGGTATATCTGAAGATAAGCACTAGTGGTGATAAAAAGAGAAAGCTGAACAGAGTAGAGGGGTTTGGGGGAGGGGGTCTGGGGAACGGGATGCAGTTGTAGCATGGAGAAGGTGACATTTGAGCAAAGGCTTAGCAGGGAGAGGGGGAACCATGAGGATCTGGGAGCAGAGTGTCCTGGACAGAAGGGACCGATTTCTCTGCGCAGAGGCCCTAATGTCCAGGCACTTGACTCCTGATTTGTCTGATGAAGCCAGTGAACAGGTGGTTGGCTGTTCCTCAAACCTGTGAGTGCGAGGGGTATGGGAGGAGAAGCTGAGAGCAGCAGGAAGGGGAGCCCCCACCATGCAGGGCTTTCCTGGTGCGTGAGGACCTTGGCTTTGACGTTGCGCAGGGTTGGGGGGCGGTTGGCGCAGGATGTTGCTCACTGGAGTAGCGTGACCTGTGGGCTGGTTGCATTTTAAAAGGGTCATTGTGGTTGCTGTGCGGAGATGATGGAGGAGGTGGTCCCAGGCAGGGAGACCAGGTAGGAAGCTGACCCAGGTGAACTGTGGATGGAGGCTTGGACCTGAGCGAGCTGCGGGAGAAAGAGAAAGCTGTGGGTATACTTAACAGGTAGAGCCAACAGGACTTCCGGACAGACTGGCTATGGGGTGCTAGAGAAAGAGGAACCAAAGATAACTTTCTTGGCAGAGCCTGGGCTGCAGATGGAAATCTGAGTTTCAAAGTGCTGTAAACTCAGTGGGCTGTGTTCAGGTCACTCACAATAAGTTATAAAGAAGCTCTTCAGAAATATATGTATATTTATGTAAAGTTTTGGTCCAGAGAGCATTACCTTTGCTTATCCTCAGAGCATGTGTTCCTACTTTGGTGCAGGCAGAGGACTGGTGTTAGAAAAAGGAAATGGGGGAATCCCTGGGTGGCTCAGTGGTTCAACGCCTGCCTTTGGCCCAGGGCATGATTCTGGGGTCCCGGGATTGAGTCCTGCATCAGGCTCCCTGCATGGAGCCTGCTTCTCCCTCTGACTGTGTCTCTGCCTCTCTCTCTATGTCTATCATGAATAAATAAATAAAATCTTAAAAAAAAAAGGAAAAGGAAATGATTTGCACAAAGCAGAGACCTTTACTGGAAGGAGATGGTCTGTAATCCACAGGATTTGTGGGGTCAGGGAGCCTCTGCTGTGAGGGAAGTCTGTGCCTCCAGGGCTGCTGTCAAAGCTGCTGCCCCCCTTGCTGTGTGTTGATGACTTGGGAAGGCAAGCTCTTCCCAACCCTCCAATGCAGGTAGCTGCCTCCATCTCCATCTATATGTTGTCTTTTTTTTTTTTTTTTTTTTTTTTTTTTAGAGAGAGAGTGAGAGCAAGTGTGGGGTGGTGAGGGGCAGAGAGAACCTCAAGCAGACTCCCCACTCAGTGTGGAGCCCAAGGCGGGGTTCCATCTTACTCCCTGGGGATCATGACCTGAGCAGAAACAAGAGTTAGAGGCTTAACCAACTGAGCCACCCAGGTGCCCCCACCCCTCACCACGTTGTCTTTCTTTTAAATGGCTTTATGGAGATATAAATCACATATCATATTATTCATCTTTTTAAAGGGTTCAGTCCAGTGGTGTTTAGGATGTTTACAGAGTTGTGCAACCATCGCCATAGTCTAATTTAGAACCTTTTCATTATGTAAAAAAAAGAGATCCTGTACCTGTTAGCAGCCCCCATGTTCTCTCCTCCCCTCAGCTCCTGGCAACCTCCAGTCTGTTTTCCAACTCTGGATTCAATGTATTTACCTATCTGGACGTTTTGCATAAATGGAATCATATAACATCTGTTCTTTTGTGATTGATTCCTTTTGCTTAGCAGAATATTTTCTTTTTTTAAGGATTTAAAAAAAAAATCTATTCAAGAGCATGAGAGAGCGCACAGGGATAGGAACAGAGTGGGAGAGGGACAAGCAGACTCCACACTAAGCATGGAGCCTGACTTGGGGTTTGAGCTCATGACTCTGAGATCATGACCTGAGCCCAAACCAAGAGTCAGACATTTAATGGACTGAGCCACCCAGGCGCCCCTGAGCAAAATGTTTTCATAATGCTTTACCTAGCATATCAACCACATTGTAACGTGTATCAGTATTTAATTCCTTTTCCTTTGCTGAACACACAAGCTACTTTTGTACATGATGCATTCTTGAAGAAAAACACAGGAAATGGAAATGTTAGTCACAAACAGATTGACTCTCGTGTTACAAGGGAATTGTTTGTGTCCAGACAGCTAAGTGTGTGTGTGTGTGCGTGTGCACACACATGTGCATGCATTAGTTTGCTCTCTTTCACAGTTGAATACAAACCATTTGGAACCTGTGAATGCACCTAAAGACCAGTGGCTTTCTGGTGTCCTAATGGTTTTCTTTCATTCAATGATTCAACAATTACTTATCAGATCCTCACTATGTTCCAGGGCCTGTGCCAGGAAACGGTGGTTAATAGAAGGATGAAAAAGGCATACATGGTCCTCCTCTGTGTGGAGCTTATAAGGGTCGATGGGGCGTGGGATGGCAGGAGTAGATATTAAGTAAAATATTGGACAAAAGAGATATGAAACAAACTGATACCAGAATTATAATCTACAATAAGCACTTAAAGGAAAATAAGACACTATTAAGAAAATAATGAGATCTGGGGTGCCTGGGTGGCTTAGGGTTAAGCAACTGCCTTCGGCGCAGGTCATGGTCCTGGGGTCCTGGGATCAAGCCCCACATCAGGCTCTGGTGTCTGCTTTTTCTGTCTACCCCTTCCTCCTGCTTGTGATCATGCTCTCTCTTCTCCCTCTCAAATAAATAAATAACATCTTAAAAAAAAAAAATGAGATCCTACTTGAAAAAGCCCCTGAGGAACCCAGATGGCTGTCGATGGCTGAATGGATAAACAAAATGTGGTGTATCCTTACAGTGGAATGTTATTCAGTCTTAAAAAAATAAAATAAAATCTCACACACGCTGTAATATGAGTGAAACCCTGATGTTTAAAGAGTCACAGTCCCAATGGACACCTCCAATATCTATAGACCCAAACCTGGACAATACATATTCCAGAACATACTCCAGATTTTGAGGAGTTCTTCCGTTTCTCTTGGAATGTACTCTTGCTATATGCGGCCTGTACTAACCACAGTTTGGCACCATGTTTGAATGTATGGCTATAGTGGACCCTGTCCTTAATGACACCTTTGAAGGTCAATTTCTTTTACTTTTATTTTTTTTTAAGATTTTATTTGTTTATTCATGAGAGACACAGAGAGAGGCAGAGACAGACACAGGCAGAGGGAGAAGCAGGCTCCCTGAAGGGAGCCAGATGTGGGACTCGATCCTGGGTCCCCAGGATCACGCCCTGAGCCAAAGGCAGATGCTCAACCACTGAGCCACCCAGGCGTCCCCATTACTTTCACTTTTAATGCTGACTTTACAGAGCTATGGCCATGTTAGAAATAGTGTTGCCCTTCAGATATTGACTATTTAGTGGGGGAATCCTACAAAAACAGATCTAAAGTACAAGGAAGTGATGGTTTTCACACAAGGTAAGAAATAAGACACCTGCCTTTCTGATGGCAGGTACGTGCAGCAGGTCCTGTTTTTCTGTTTTCCGTATTCACTTTTATGAAGAATTTTTTTATGTCTATGCAATAAATACTATAGATCCCTTTAGAATATTTTTCAAATTAGAAATGAGCCCTTTTTATTTTAAATGTTTTTTCCTTATATTTTGAGAAAATTTAAATCAATGGAAAAAAATAATACCAACCTTCATGTACCTAACCACTGAAGTTTGACAAAATTTGAAGAGGTTTTAAATGAAAGGAATATTTTTTTTTAAAGTTAAAAATTGGTAAAGCCGTACGATCAATAAGGCATTAAACCAGTTTTGAAAAAGAGGCTCCCAGGGTAGCCCCCGTGGCCCAGCGGTTTAGTGCCGGCTTCAGCCCAGGGTGTGATCCAGGAGACCCCAGATCGAGTCCCACGTCCGGCTCCCTGCATGGAGCCTGCTTCTCCCTCTGCCTGTGTCTCTGCCCGCCCTGCCCCGTGTGTGTGTGTGTGTGTGTCATGAATGAATAAATAAAATTTAAAAAAAGAAAAAGAAGCTCCTAGCAGGACCCAGCCAGAATAACAAAAGGAAATCTATGGTGTGTCCCCTGCTACCCAGCATCAGTGCTCTGGTGGGACTTTATGCTTACTTTTTATCAGATAAAGTTGTATTTTATATATCGGTTCCTTGGCATGTGTCATAAGGAAATCAGTAAGCATAATATGGCTTTAATTGTACTTGTCAGAGGACTAGGAGCATAAGTGTTGGTGACCGCTGCAAGAACAAAGGTCCATCTGATCATCAAGTAAAATTTTGTTTGCTGCAGTGTCTTAGGAGTGGTACAATGATCCTTAGAGTGCTCTTACAATTTATTAATGTCACAAAGTTCATGGTCTTCCAATTTTTACGTTAGAAAACGTCAAATCTTTCAAAACAATGTATTTTTTAAAGATTCTATTTATTTGAGAGAGCAAGAGTGAGAGCAAACAGGGGGAGGGAGAGGGAAAATGAGCAAAATTCCCAGCTCTTCCTATTTATGGTACGTTTACTGGATCCTTCCCTCCCCGACCTCTGCCCACATTGACCTCCACTTAATAAGTGACCCTGAGATTTCTATTTTATTTCTTTGCTTGTTTCCTGGACGGGTGCCCGTCCGATCTTTAGACCGACTCTGAGCAGCCTACATTTGCCCATTTCCTTAGTAGTGAAATTAAAATGGCAGAGTGATTAGTACTTTGTGATCTGGCGTTGGGATAGATTCTTTTTTTTTAAAGATTTTCTTTTTTAGGGGCGCCTGGGTGGCTCAGTCAGTGAAATGTCTGCCTTCAGCTCAGGTCATGTGGGGTACTGGGATCCAGCCCCCCATCAGGCTCCCTGCTCAACGGAAAGCCTGCTTCTCCCTCCCCACCCTGCTCGTGCTTTCTCTCTCTCTCTCTCTCTCTCTCAAATAAATACATAAAATCTTTTTTTAAAAATGATTTTTATTTTATTTTATTTTTCTTAAAGATGTTATTTATTCCTTCATAAGAGACACAAAGAGAGAGAGAGGCAGAGACACAGGCAGAGGGAGAAGCAGGCTCCATGCAGGGAGGCTGATGTGGGACTCGATCCTGGGTCTTCAGGATCAGGCCCTGGGCCGAAGGCGGCGCTAAACTGCTGAGCCACCCATGGTCCCCTAAAAAAAGATTTTAAAAAAAGTAATCTCTACACCTAGTGTGAGACTTGAACTTGCAACCCCGAGATCAAGAGTCACATGCTCCACCGATTGAGGCAACCAGGTGCCGCTGTGACAGATTCTTATAAAGTCCAGGCTATTGTTTAAGGAGGAAAGCACTTAATGCAAAGAGAAAGGCTGACAATGATGTATTTGATTATTAAAATACTTTCAGTAGGAAAGGAATGTTTTCATTCCTGAGATTAATGGTGCAGTCGCTTCTACTAATGTTACCTGATTTGAAATGTCATTTCCCTCTTAGCTGGAATTCTTTTTTTTTTTTTTTTTTTTAAGATTTTATTTATTTATTCATGAGAGAGAGAGAGAGCGGGGCAGAGACACAGGCAGAGGGAGAAGCAGGTTCCCTGCAGGGAGCCCGATGCGGGCCTTGATCCTGGGACTCCAGGGTCCTACCCTGGGCCCGAGGCAGGCACTAAACCACTGGGCCACCCGGGCTGCCCTTAGCTGAAATTCTAATGGGACTGAGCACAAGCCTCTGTCTCAGGGTCCCCACATGTACCGTGTTCTTTGCCCGTGACTCCCTTCCCCCCTTACCTGCCGAGCAGGTGCTACTTCCTCCTGGAAGACTTCGGATCCTCCACCTCCCAGGTCAAAGTGAAGGCCCCCCCGTTTGTTCTGGTCCGTTGCTGTACATTCCTGACCCCGAACTCGCCACCTCACAGAGATGGCAGCTAGCTTTGATTTCCTGTGCCATCTCCGCTTGATTTAGTGGTGGTTACCTAGACACTGCTTTTCAAAGAACCGTCCGAGAGCAGCAGCAGCAGCAGTAGCAGCCACAGCCTTACTGAATTGGAAACTCGGGAGGTCGGGCCCAGCCATCGTGTCTGAACAGAACTTTCAGGTGATTCTGACGCTGGCTCTAGGTTGAGCACTGTTGACCTAGAAGTTTCTGGTGAGTAGAATTCTGAAGTCACGTCCGGGCAGGGCAGGGCAGGGCAGGCCACGATAGGATTCCCTAGTGACCTGCCTCACCTTGAGCAGGTGAGAGGCAGGACAGGTGTGGGCCCGAGGTGGTGCCATCCTTAAGGGTGTTGTAATCACGGGTCTATGTGTCTCTTCGCTCGGCTGTCACCTCCATGAGAAGACACCTGCTCCCAGATGTGACCCAGCCCCCAGCACAGTGTTTACCGTGTAGTAGCTGTTCTACAAGGATGTGTGAAAAGGGAGAGTCTCAGACATACGCCTTTTTCCACACTTAGAGGCACGAGAATTAGCTGCCATCGTTGGAAGATGTTCTCTGAGAGCAAATGTTGAAGCTGGTTGTTTTTGTAGTGATCTAGGGTCAGAAGAACCACCGGCGGCCTGATCAAGTGAACATTATGGCTTCAGTGCTTTGGTAAGATGCCAGGAGAGAATAACCATGTCCTTGGATCGTATTACTTATTAAAACAGTCACAAACAAAAGTTGGTATTTAAGATGCTTAGCACCGAATTCTGGTACATATTGCCATCCTTTGCAAATGCCACAAAATACCAGGAGTTATTTTTAGTTAGCTCCCACTTGGGGAAAAGTGGGCTCTTATGACATCTTGATTTGGAGAAGAGATCTTTTTACTAATGATACTTGGAAGCTTCTAGACCATTCCGTAACTCGGAGCTATCATGTACTTGCATACGAAGGAAAAACAGCTAACACCAATATCCACTCACTGCTGGGGGTTCTATCTTTATCATCAAAAGACAAAAAAAAGCTAATAGGATTTCAAGATCTGTAGACTATATTGGGGTTAGGACAACGACAGTTGTCTCCTAGGTCTGGTTTTACTCAGCCAATTCTAGATGCTTGTCCACGAAGCCAGAACGTGAGAAAGTCGAAGCGATTTATGAGACTCTTACCCCGGGTTGGTTATGAACTTTCAAGACCCAAACCAGGCCCTGGCTTTATTAAGGACTGCAAAAGCATCCCTAACCTAGTCAACCAGGGCGATTTGGGGCCCTAGGGGATGTGTTAGGTTGTCACAACTCAGGGGGTGCTACTAACATTGACAACACCCCAGGGACGCTGCTAAACACCCCACAACGCACAGGGCTACTTGCACGACAAGGTGTCCCACCCGAAACGTGTAGGCTGGGGCTGAGCAGTCTCTCCCCACACCATGGACAGGAGTCTCCCGAAACACTGGTTCCCCAGGACTCAGTCCCAGCGTGCTTCTGCTTCCCTGGGGAAATGTTCCCCATTTCTGTGGCTTTCACTACCATCCACACGCCAGTTCCTGCGGAGTGTCTAGCCTGTGCTCTCCGCTTGTGGATCGCCAGAGCAGTACGGTCACAGGGCATCTAGGGCTGACCGCCCCCCACCCCCCAACCTGTTCAGAGGAGGACTCCTCTCCAGCTGGTGCTAAAGCCAGACACCTAGATTTGAATCGTGACACCCTCCTCCCCCACATTGTATGCCTCCACCTCCATTTCCTTTTTTTTAAGGATTTTATTTATCTCTTTGAGATAGAACATGAGCCGGGGGGTGAGGCAGAGGGAGAGGGAGATGCAGGCTTCCCCCTGAGCAGGGAGCCTGATGTGGGGCTCGATCCCAGGACCCTGGAGTCCTGGCCTGAACCGAAGGCAGATGCTTAACTGCCTGAGCCACCCAGGCACCCCTCGATCTCCATTCCAATCCATCTCTTAGATCTGCTGCTTCTACCTCCATAGGGTCTTGAGTCCACCCGATTGTCTCCAGTGCCACCCCCTCCTGGGCCATCATCCCCCCAGAGTCCCCTAATGATGTCTCCATTCCCAGCCATTGCGGCCACGCAGGTCCTGGAGCACGTGTGTGCCCGGCTGCATCACCATTGCACTGGTGACATTCACCTCTGTCCCGAGGCTTAGCAGGCCCAGCCTGTGTGCTCCTGCCGGCTTCACGCTTGTCCTGCTTCAGCTTCTGGAGCATAAGGAGCCCTTTCCTGCCCCGGGCCGGGCACATTTGTTGCTTTCTCGCCTGAAAAGCTGTCCCCTGCAAGGACGCCTTATCTTTTGCGTTTGGGCTCAGGGGTCATCTCATCTCATCTCTGACCACCCCCTATCAAAGCAGGGCTGTCCTGGGGTAAGCCCCTCGCTCTCTTTCTCGTCCCTTCGTTTGCTTGTGGGATGATTGGCGTGCTGCTCCCCGAGTCTGGAAGCTTCCTGAGAAGGGACCACCTCTGTCCTGCTCTCTAGAGCTCAGGGGCCCAGGGAATGGCTGAGGCTTGTTGTCTGATCACTATTTGGGGGATGCTGGTAGGCGTGGTTGCTGCCTGGGGGGCTGGGTGAGTGAAGGGAGACCAGCCTGCAGGGGCGAGGGAGGGGGTGGAAAAATGTCAGGCTGGAACACAGAGAAGGCAGTCATTCACTCAGTTCTCGGATGTTCAGGAAGCTTCCCAGGATGGTATTTACACTGGAGGACAGTCTTGGCGAATGACTGGGGCTTCCCCAGGTTCAGGAAGTGATGAAAAGCTTCACTTGGGCCGGGGAAAATACTTGAAAGTAAATGGAGCCTAAAGAAATTCTGGCCTCTGACTTGGCCACACGTGGTTGCGACAGGCCATCGGGAAAGTGGCTACTTCCACGGTGTAGACCTCTGTCTTCTCAAACGTTACGGTGCGTGTGGATTCCGGGGGGATCTTATGAAAATGTGATTTCAGGGTTGGTTGGAAGGTGAAATTCTGCAGTTCTCACAAGCTCTGGGTGATGCGGATGCTGCAGGCCTGCGGGGCTGGCTTCGTGTTGAAGGGCAGCCCTGTCCTCACGTGCCCTTTGGTAATGGTAGGAGACATGACTTCTGTGTTCTCTCCGATGCTTAATTTTCTTCTAGACCTTCCCATGGAACACAAAGAGAGGCATCTGTTGGCTTCATTTTAGGCAGCATCTACCAGCTATATTTGATGACTTTAAAGTTCTGGTTCCCTGGGCTTACCTAGGTTATTATTTTTTTTTTTTTGGCTTACCTATGTTATTAAAGGAAGTAGAGACCTAAGCAGGGTTGCTTCTGAGTCCCTATGCTCAATACTGTTACCTGTCGTCAAGGGACCACGGTGAGCATGTTAGTACTCTGTTAAATATAAATCTGCTGAACTATTACTCAGCCTGCATTCCTCTGGGTGCGCTCGCCTGTAATCTGCACGTTATCTATTTTATGGTTTCTCTGCAGCACATTTGTTACTCGGACAGTCTGTTCTCTGCCACTTGTCATACTTCTGGGCAACCCCCGCCCCCACCGCCTCCCCTATCAGCCTGTGTATCTTTAGAAAAGGCAAACTAAAAAAAAAAAAAGAAAAGGCAAACTAGTGTTAATCCAGGCCAGTCATCATTCAGAGGGTGCATCTGTTTTTCTTGAAAGAGGCGCATCACAGTCCAGGCTGAAACAAATGGATTTCACATGATCTGGAACCTGCCTTAAGATGTATAAATCAGCAATGGCTGAGGAGGTGTGTGTGTGTGTGTGTGTGTGTGTGTGTGTGTGTGTGTGTGTATGTGTGTATGTGTGTGTGTGTGTGTGTTGGGGGGCTGTTCAGTGTTCTTGGGGTTGTAATAAAGGAAGTTCTCAAACTTGGCTGCACAATGGAATCACCTGGGGAGCATCTGTGAGTCCCCCCTGGGAGGATGGGGGGGGCAGGGGTCACCCCAGTGGGGTACACCTGGGGGGATTCTGGTGCATAGCGGAGGCAGAGAATAGACACCGTAGGAGTCTGCCCTCTATGGGATGTCTTTGAGGGCGTCAAAAATTCACCTGGGTTTATGGAAATGCCGGGAATCTTGACATATGGGACAAAGGGTTGAAATAAATGAGCAGTGTCACTCAGATGCCCAGTTGGGTTCTGTGATGCATCACCTGTGGGTGGCCTTCGTGGAGTCCACCACCCCAAAGCTCACATCTGTGTAGTGACTTGCTGATGACAAAGCACCTTCACCTGCAGTATCTTATATTCACAAGAATTCTAAAGAGAGGGCAGGCCACCTTTGTCCCTTTGGCCCTTTCTCCGAGGGACATGATTCTTTATCATTCGAGATTCAGCTGCAGTGTTCTCCTGGCCTGGAGCCCCTCCCGGGCCCTTCCCAGACTGTGTTAGGAACCAGGCTCCCACTGCAGCCAGAGCATGTTCTGCTCTCCTGACACTTCCCATAAGGAACTCTTATGGTTTCTCTCCCTTTGAGGGTCATCATATCCTATTTCTCCTGAGGGTGTCTAACCGATGATTTAATTCATCATCCATCACTATTTTTCAGGTGGGGACACCAGGCCTGGGGAGATGAAATACCGTTCAGTGCTCACCTCCCCTAACCTGAGCCCCAAATTCCACTCGCAAAAATGAAGAGTTTGGGAAGTTTCTCTAACATCTCTTAGAGCTCTAAAATAGGTGGTTCTGTTTTATAATTTTAACTCTTCGTTGCAAAAACTCAACAAAGCTTTCTAGGCGGGTGTGACATGGTCTCAAGAAGAAAGAGTAAAGGTATGATCAAGGTAAGTCATCAACTGGCAGGAAAAGAAATCTGTATTCCACTTCAGCCCGGACCGGTGACCCAGTCCTGACTGCTGTGGAATAGAATCCCCTCAGGAGGCTGAGAAAGCAGAAACCCCTGTGTCCTACCCTTTTCTGACCTTCCCCAAGTGATTTTGAAGTAGACCAATGGGCACTCAAGGACCACTGCTTGCTATTCTGAACTTTGCTCCCATGACCAGCAGTGGTTATAGGAATGAACTTCCAGGTCCATTTTTATGAATTATATTTTTAAAAAATTTACCTTTTTTTCCTTTTTTAATTAATTTTTTAAAAAAGATTTTATTTATTTTTTCATGAGAGACAGAGAGAGAGGCAGACACAGGCAGAGGGAGAAGCACGCTCCCCGTGGAAAGCCTGATGCGGGACTCAATCTCAGGACCCCGGGATCACAACCTGAGCCAAAGGCAGACAATCACTGAGCCACCTGGGTGCCCATATTTTTTTTTCCTTTTAAAAATTTATTTACTTTTAAAGAGATTTTTACTTATTTATTTGAGGGAGAGAAAGTGAGAGAGCCTGAGTGGAGAGGGAGGGGCAGGGGGAGAGGGAGAAGCAGTCTCCCCACTGAGTGGAGAGCCCAATGCGGGGCTCCATCCCAGAATAGTGGGACCATGACCCGAGCAAAGGCAGCTGCTTAACTGACTGAGCCACCCAAATATCCCCTCCTTCTTTTAAGTTCTAATTCAAGTAGCCAACATATAGTACATCATTAGCTTTGGATGTAGTGTTCAGTTGTTTTTATGAATTCGAAACAGCTGGCTGACCCCAAAAGAGTCCCATTGTGCAGCCAGCATTGGCCAGCATAGTGCACCCATTGCTGAGATGAGGAAGGGGGTCGTCTGTCCAGGTCATGATGGAGTTAGGGACGTGGCTACTGAGACCTGACCCCTGACCACTTAGAAATCCCTTCCTAATCAGGGAGGAGGAGGCGGGCTTAGTGTGGGCAAACAGAAGAGAAGAGGAAATGTGAAACCACATCTTCCTTCTCTTGGGCAAAACTGTTCAAGAAAAAATAAATTGTTCACCTATGATGTACAGTATTATTTGCATCAGGCAACTCCTTTGGGTAAAGCCAATGAAATTTTGAGCTTTGGGGCACTGGGGTGGCTCAGTCCCCTGAGTGTCTGATGCTTGGTTTTGGCTCAGCTGGTGATCTCAGGGCCCTGGGATCAAGCCCTGCATTGGGCTCTGTGCTCAGTGGGGAGTCTGCTGAAGCTTCTCTCTCCCCCTGCCCCTACCCCATGCTCTCGGGCATGCTTGCTCTCTCTGTCTCTCTCTCTCTCTGTCTCTCTCTTTGTCTCTGTTTCTCAGATAAATGACTCTTAAAAAACTTTGAGAGTTGTAAAATGAGATCATTTCTCTGGCCTTGCTTATGACTGGCAGGCGATTGAAAATCCACATCGCCAATGTAATCTGGCTCTCCCCGGCCCAACATACACGTTGGTTCTGAGAAGTTTTCTTTTCCTTCCCCGCCCCCACCCCCACCCCCACCCCCAGCTCTGAATTGGAAGGGAGCCTACCTTGGGCTCAGCAGTGTGATAAGATCTGACTCCTAATTGTTAAATTCCCAAGCTGTTAATGTATGTCAACATGCAACAGGATGTTCCCTACAGCTGCACATCAGGACTTGGGAGCCAGGCCAAAGGGAGCCACTTGCAGAGTAAATCCTGTAAAACCTTCAGTTATGTTTATAGCCATTGTGAATGCAAGAATTTTCATTGTAAAAGGACTTTTTAAGGAAATTGACAAGTTAAATATTTTTTAATCCTTTCAAGGATTTACTTCAGTGAGTAAAAGATTAAAATGGCCTCATCCTTTACCTTTTCCAACTTCGGATTAAAAAAAAAAGTCTCCGTTTATTGACATCTCCAAGACAGTTTTACATCTACAGACAAACTTGTGAGTAGGAGATTCATAATAATCAAATAGGATCAGAGACATGGACTTAGGGGTCAATTGATTTATCTGGCTTTTCGACTCTGGCATTTATATGCTGCAGTGATTTATAGTGGGCTCAGCGAAAAGAGAATGTTTAATGTGATCACCCACCTGCATGTTTCATTTCTCTTTTGTTGCATAACACAGGCTAAGAATTGCTAATCATTCCCCCCCAAATAGGATATAAACACTATGTTCAATGGTGCTAAAATGTAAAAAATCAACATATCACACCAGGGCTGATACCTCTTTGATTTTAAAAAATTTGAATTTTACTTTTGCCCCTTCTGGAGCCTTCCAGTTCTGTGAGTGCTCACATCTGCCGGCGTTCTTTGGTGGGAAGTTGTGGTTTCCATTTTACTGCTAGGTTTCTCATGCTTGTTGCATGCGAGCTGTCTCGAGGGACTTTTTGCCAAATTTGGGGCCCTGCTAAAATGTCTCAGGATTCTCATAAGTGTAATTTGTGGCTTCTGCTGTTTCCTTGAGTAGGAGCCGGACCTGGGAATGCACTTGACATGAATAGAATGTGGCAGAAGGGATGGGAGGTCACTTCCAAGGCTAGGGTGCAAAAAAGACCCTCCTTTGACTTGCTCTCAGAGAGCCCAGCTACCCTGTTGGAAGCTGCGCTGTGGAGAGATGTGCATGGCACAGAACTGAGGGCGGCTCCCAGCCAGCAGCCCACGAGGAGCCAGATCCTGCCAGCAGGACTGTGGGTACGCTGGGAAGCAGAGCCTCAGGTCAGGTCCAAGATCCTGAGCCTATTACAACTGAGATAATACTTGTGTTTTAAACTGCTAAATTTGGGGGTCATTTGTTATGCAGCAGTAGGTAGCTCATACAAGGACACAGATTTAAGGTACAATTAAAATGTCCTCTGCTGTTGGGGCATTCGCCATCTGTCTAGTAAGCGCTAGAGTCTCCGGGCATCACTGGTAAACCAAGATGTGAACTCACCATTGTTATTTTCTGATGAAGGACTCCAACAAAAATAGTTTCCAAGCTTCAGTTTTGTCTCACGTATTTGTTGTCTTTCAGTTTAATTTTTTGAATAAGGAAAACACGTGAATGATATAACCTTCGAAAGGTATGAAAGGATATAAAGTGTAAAGTCAATCCTCCTCCTTCCGCGTCAGTGCCCCCCTTCCCCTCCCCAAAGTCAACAGCTGTTACCAGTTTATTGGTTACCTTTCCACAGAGAGTCTTTGCCTTTACCAGTGTGTACACTACACATGTGTACAGACCTATCCCGCCCCCACAAAGAAACCACGTGGCTGTGAAATTTGACTTTCCACTTGGACTCGAAATCAGGAATATGGTTGATACACAACCGATTGAAGACTTACGTAATTTCTGCCAATGGAGTCTGCCCTGAACTTAACAGATAAGAAATTAACTTAAGGAAACAGTTGAAAAAACCTTTGAGAGAAAGATAAGTGGTGTAATGATTGGGCCCAGGAAAGCTATCTGGTTTGTCCACTTGCCTTGGGCAGGGTAGTATTTAAAACATCCAGGTGAGCTGCTTTTAAGAGAGTTCCATCATGAAATATCTTCTTGGTCTTTGGGGGAGATGGGGAGATGAAAATAGCTCTCCATATCAGAATATGTCCCAGACGGTGGCTCTAGACTTTTCTCCCTAAGAGCTCTTCATATTGTGAAAACTCAGGGCTGTGGGTGGGTGGGATTTGCTTCTGGGAACAAGTCACTTTTGGGAAACTAAGATGATTCCGGGTTAGCTGTGGAGAGAGTTCTCAGAGTAGATATGAAGAGAAAGGCTCACTCTTGCTCTTCTCCCTCTACTTTTTTGTACTGTCCCAGTGGTGGAGACTCTGGGTAACTGTTGTTAATTGTGTGGGTTGTGTCCCCAGCGGTGGAACAGGTGCTAACTCCTTCCACGGCTGGCCCCGCGACCTTTGTCACACGTCTTAACCTCTTTGTGTCTCCCTTTCCTCTCTGCAAGGTGAAGGGGATGAAGCTGTAGCTTTCAAGGATGGTGGCAGCCTACTTCACGTGGTATTTGAAGACCAATAAATGCCTTAGAAGAAAGATGCCTTATGAATTTGAGGTGGTTATTTTTTTTTTAAGATTTTATTTATTTATTTGAGATTGAGAGTGAGCAGAGAGGGAGAGGGAGGAGCAGGCCCTCTGCTGAGCAGGGAACTGGATGCCGGGCTCCATCCCAGGACCCTGGGATCACGACCTGAGCCGAAGGCAGACGCTTAACCGACTGAGCCACCCAGGCGCCCTTGAGGTGGTTATTCTTATTACAACCACTACCTTTACAATCACAGGCAGCGTGCCAGACAAGTCACAACAGAGACGAAAAGAGTAATTGCACGGAATTCGCCTGAACACAGATGTTAGCTTTGTTTCCTTTATGTGTAGCTTCGGCTTTGAATTGAATTGAGTCAAAAAATATGCTCACCTGGATCATTATCACAAGATCAACCAATGCTCTGCATTTATTGTTCAGAGAACAGTAGGAGAAAGCATCCTACAAACAACCGTGATGGTGGTTGTTCAGTGACTCATGGTTCCTTTGACTGGAATCCAGTGTATTGTCTGTTCCTTGTTCTGGCGTCCCTAGTAGATATTTCTTTTTATTTGGAATAAGGCACACAGGAATGGATAGGTTTCAAATCAATGCTTACTTATGTCGCTGCCGTCTGACAGGCTCTTTCTCTACACATAGAAATCTGAGAGCCAGTTAAAGTTTCTTCAGTTGAGGCCACTCCTCTGTGACCCAGTGGTATAGGGTGAGAATTCCTTCCTTCCCGCCCCCTTCCTCCTTCCTCTCCCCTCTCTCCATCTCTTTCCTTTCTTCCTTCCACCAAACATTTGAGAACCTCCTGTGTGCCACTGTTCTAGATGTTCTGGATTCATCAGACAGAAAAAGAGACCATGACCCTGCCCTCGTGGAGCTTACATTCTCATATGGAGACAGTGAGAATAAGCACGGGAGCAAGCATATCTGAGCTGGTGATGAGTGCAATGGGGAAAAATAAGTTGGGGCAAGGAGTAAAGAGTGACAGTGAAGGAGGTGAGGGTTTAGGGCCTTGCACAGGTCGCTAGGGAGGCCTTTATCACAAGGTGCGCGTTCATCCAATCACCAGGTACCTATGAGCTGCCTACTGTGTGCTGGGCTGTGCCCTGGCTGCCCACTTAACCCCAGTGGTTAAACTCTGTAGCCCCCCGACCCCCGCCCCGGCTGTCCCTGGCTTTCCCTTACACTGTTTTCCATACCGCTTCCCAGCTGCTAACAGACCCTACGATGTCCTGACATGCCATCTGTCTTTCCCACCAGAATGTATGCTTCCTGGGGGAAGGGGGTTTTGTTTCTTCCACTCAGATCTATCCTCAGCATCTAGTGAAAGCTGTTGCTTCTCCCTCTGAAAGGCTTTCCATGAGGCCCCTGCCTGCCCTGCCTTCACCTCCGTCCATCATCTTCAAGCCACAGGACCGTAGGAGCTTCCTGCCAGCTTGTCGCAGCCACAGATTGACTTCACTGCTCTCTGGAGTCCCTGGTCAGGGATCTTGCTTCTAAACAGCCTATCTGGAGAGGCCCCAGGCTCTTTACACAGATGGTTCCGTGACCACTGTTCCCCCACCTTCCCTGCTCTGCTGAGGCTTCAAACCCCAGAGCCATCCTTGCTTGTTCTGGGATGTCCCTGCCCCTTCCTGTGTCTCCACGTTCTCACTGTCCTCAGTAACCTCTCCGGCACAGTGGGCCTGTCTACCCGGAGACGGAAGGGTCAGAAGGACAGGTGTGTCTTGCCCACCAGCCGCTGACCGAGTACCTGTCAGAAGGCCTGGAGACACCTGTCCAAAGCACGAGGAGCCTCAAAAGGCCTCTCCTTGCTTAGCACACGAATTCCAAGTGCCTCTCACCTCCAAGGACTCCCCAGCCTAGCCTCAGTCTACCTCTCTAGTCTTGTCCTCAATCCATCTTCCTACACCTGCCTACACTCTGGTAACCTGCCTACATCCTGGCACCCTGTGGTTTCCTCTCCCCAACTGCCTTCCTTCTCCACGGTCTTCCTTCTCCACGGCCCAACTCCCGTAACTCCCCTCCTCTCTCATCCTTCCCTGAAGTCCCTGCTGCCTCCTGTGGCTCCTCCTAGCACCTGTCGTGCTACGTCACGGTGAGATGGGTGTTTGTCTCTGTGGCTGCCTAGACTGCAAGCGTATGAGGACAGGGCTCCTATTTTATACATCTCTGTATGCTTTCGATATATCGATTTTTATCTTTATAGCTGTGCATATCTTTAATATACTTCATGCTAATATCTCTAATTTGTTTATCACGTGGTGTTTGGGATTAATAGATGAGATGGCGGAGTTTTACATCTTAGGAGGCTTGTTCCTTGTGACTAATCTTAACTTTTTTTGGGAACACGCTGATAGAATAGAATTACAGTTTGACCTCAGCGTAGGAAGGTTTTCCTGTGGCGGGAATTCGGGGCTTGATAATGTGGCTTATTCATCTCAAAGCTAAAAGTAGAGCCTGCCTTTTTCCTCCTGAGTCTTTATCATGGGTTTCTGGGCCTCAAGCTGTGCTCTCTCCTGAACGAAGTTGTCCTGGCTGTTCCAAGAAAAATGCTGGGGATGCCCGTAGACATTACACGAAAACCAACTTCCCTTGTTTGACACTACTCAGATCTTTGGAAACTGGACGTGTTCTGATCAGATCACTGGTTTCCAATGTTGGGGATTATCATAAAATTTAGACCCGAGGCAGTGCCCCAGAGCCGCTCTATGTGTGGCCTGTGTGACTGACTCATAAGGCTCATCACGTACCAAAAAGGAAACCCTGCAATGGACACTTACTTATTGACTTATTTTCTATTAGGCTGTGTGCCCAGCATGGGGCCTAGTGCGGGGCTTGAACTCCTAACCCTGAGATCAAGAGCTGAGATCGGGAGTCGGACACTTAACCAAGTGAGCCACCCAGGCATCCCCTACAAATAGGCTTCTAAAGTGCAAATGCCTAAAAATAACTACTCAGCCTGATTTTTAGAAACTTGGAAACTTGATAATCTCAGATTACTTAGGAATTACGAAGAGGATGAATAGAAGGGTCAGAGGTAGAGCAGAGGAGGGAATTGTCTAGAAATAAGAGATGCACAAAGCCCACTGCCGAGGGGTGGGCTGTATGACGAACGATGAAATGCCATCTGCTTGTGCAAAGGACTGCCAGCCTCGCCTCCAAAGCAGGGGGTTGTCTCCGAGAGAAATGGCTCTATGGGGAGTCTATGAAGCGGCTGTGGGAAAAAAAGAAAAAATGACCCTCTCAATTTTCCTATCAGCTATACTGGCGCTAAATCCAAATTTCCTCTTGATGAAAATTAAAGTCCACGCCCCTACTAGAGAGGGGACATTAAGTAACCCACGTCGGACTGTCCCTTTTCTGTTCTCCTAGCTCCCTTCAGCAGGAGGGCACCTGCAGAGGTTTCGGCCCGTGGACAGGTTGCTGTGCCCCTGACCTGGGCCTGCTGGCCTGCTGTTAATCACGAGGTCCCCGTCCCCTCTCTGCTCCTCTAGACCCTTCCTTCCCCGTGTCGCTCCTGTGTCGGTGGTTTGGTTCTGGAGGGAGAAGCCTTGGGTCACCCGCAGGCCACGGTGAGCCTGGTGAGGGGTGGGGAGGGGACGGCAGGGCGCCAGGTGACCAGCTTCCATGGTTCTGTCTTGTGTAGAACACAGGCCTCTCCAGGCAAATGAGCATTTTTTAAAAAAATATTTTATTTATTTATTCATGAGAGACACACAGAGAGAGAGAGAGAGAGAGGCAGAGACACAGGCAGAGGGAGCAGCAGGCTCCATGCAGGGAGCCCGACACAGGATTCGATCTCGGGACCCCAGGATCACGCCCTGGGCCGAAGGCAGACACACAATCACTGAGCCCCCTGGGCTGCCCGCAAAGGAGCATTTTGTGGACGACTCTGGAAAGATCCACCCTGACGTTCAGACAAGAGACTAAAATCTTTGGATTCCTATCGGCAGCCTGGGGTGAGGGGGCGCCTGGGAGGCCTGCTGAGCTGCTGTGCTTCCACCTGAGAGCAGAGAAAGGAGTTCCGGGTACGACAGTTTGTGAGCAGGATATGCTGGAACCCGAGGGCCCAGATTTGAACCCGGGCTCTGTGGCCTACCAGGCGTGAGATCCGGGGAGGGCTGCTGGGCCTGTAAAGTGGGAACCACAGAAACCGCCTCACTGGGCCCCTGTGAGCTCCACGGGCATGTCCGCGTGTTCCTGGCACGTGGTGTCAGCTCAGAAAGCTCTGGCTGGTGTTGTCATCAATATGCTACTAAGTCAGAATGACAAGCAAACGTTTCTTGGATATCTGTGCTATTTGCTGTGTGTCCGGGCCCGATGAGTTGAGCTCTTCTCCATTCTCCACACTCCCATCTCGACTGTTCCAGGGCCCACGTTGGTGTTTCCTGCTCTTGAGATCATCCCCAGACTGCTTCCTGCTTTGCTCTGCGCCCCAAGGGCCCTAACGCTGCTTCTTGCTAGCCGCTGCAGATTTTGGCCAAACCAGGAATTGGTAAACAAATGGTCTTCCGCTTGTGGTGGTGGTTCGGTGTGGAAAGGCCATGGGCATCCCTGGAAAGGCTCTAGAGAAACTGGTTTTAACCTGAGGAAGGCTTCTAATCAGAGCACGGAGGAGGGAGCCAATTAGATCTTCATTTCCAGCCCTGCAGGGCAGATCTGGGCAGAGATGAAGCGCAGCGAGCAGGCCGCTGGACTGCAGGCCGGCAGGAGACAGGGCTGGTTGGGCTCCCCTGGGCTCCAGGGCTTTTGAGCAGTGTAGACACTCAGCCATCCTTTCTGTCTGAGATGCCCCCGCCCCTTAAAATGCCCGAGTCAGGAGAATGTTGAGCAAAAAGGCAACGTGGGGTCAGCCTTGATTTGCTTCCCAAAGGCACCTCCGTTGGCATGGGGACCTGAACGCTCAGACAGTCTTTCTCCTCCTTGGAAACTTGCCCACCAGGTCCTTCAAGGAGCAGTGAGGGGTGGCTCTTGGGTCTTGCCTACCTTACTCAGGCTGCTCAATTACTTTCTGAGCTTGCTAGAAATGCAGAAAAGAAAAAAAATCTCTGGATTTTTATTTGCAGAAGTCCTCACCCACCTCTGGCTTCCTGGGCTTTTTAACTGGCTAAAAGCGGTGGCTGGTGTGGTCGGCCCAAGGGTTAAATCTCTCTCGTGGGCGTGTGTTTCATTTTAGAGCATAACTCATTTCCTCCTTGCATCAGCTTCCAGTTGTCCTCGCTTGGGGTTTGTTACCAACTTGGCATGCAAAGTCTCTTGCCTTTTATTTTTAGAACTTAGAGTAAGGATTAGCAATGTAATATTATGAATCCTGTGTATTGAATTAGGTAGACTATACAGTAGAGAGAAAGCCTTAAAAGCTTAGCTTTTTTGGCATGTAAGCAGTAAAATGGCCTTGTAGAATTTTAATCCAGGGTTTATTGTCCTCCCTCAATTCCCCTGGCCAGTTATTTGGAGGATTTAGAAGTGACTTCGGAGAGTGAGTGTGATGCTAGGATTGTTCCTAGTGGCTTGGAGAAAATAGTCCTTATAGGTCTTATATAAGTGACGTCTGTCTAGGGTATTTATAGCTTGGATATATATTATGAGGATTTGCCAATTGTCTAGGTTTTTACTATGTGATTAAAAAAATTATTTTAGAGCTCTGTGTGTATTTGTGTGTTTTCCTTCATAGAGTCCCAAACCAGTTACGTGCTGGTTTAATGTGGTAAAACCAAGATGCCTGTCACGTCTTCAAGCCAGTTGTGCTTTTATCTCCCAGACCAGTACTGTCCAATAGAACTTACAGTGATGATAAAAAATGTTCTGTATCTAGTCACTAGCCACACGAACACTTGAAATGTGGCTAGTGCCATGGAGGAACTGGCTTTAATTTTAGTTGATTGAATAGCCTCACGTGGGTTCCTTGTATGGGATCTCACAGTGGACCGAGGCTGTTCTCACCTGAATAGCCTGTAACTCAGGCAGCAGTTGGCTTTCTGAGAAGCTAGAGCTTGGATCGGGTGGGATGAACCTAGAATCAGAGGGACAAGTGCCATTGTCTCTTCACTAACCTCCCAAGGCAATGCCTGTGTTGGACATGAGCCCTCCTGGAGACGTCATGATCTGGCCTTTGGTCTTAGAGTTAAAGCCATCAACGCTGAAAGCCCTTTGTGAGACTCTGTGTTGCCGTGAGGATAAACTCTTAAGATCCTCAGTGCCCTTTACTATCTGCTTACCTCTCACACCCTCACTTATCACCTTCCCTATTAGCCCCTAACTTCCTAGCACAGGGACTATCTTGTGTTCCAAGAACAGGTGGTGTGCCTTCTCCCCTCTCAACCTTTGTAAGTCCTGTCCCCTCTGCCTGCAATTCCCTTTCCTTCCCATTCACCTGCCTTTCTCCAACATGTCCCATAGGTCTTGGCTTAGAGGCCCAGTCCTATAGCACCTCCTCTAGGAAAGGCTTTCTTGGTCTCTTCTAGGACTGATAGGTGCCCCCGCTGGTAGGCATCCTAGGTAGAGCCCCATGATAGTCTCTACCACACTTGATTGAAATTGCTTATTTACCTATGCATCTCTACCTTTCTACTAGAGGGGGGGTCTCCAAGTGGGGTCCCTGGACCAGCAGTCTTAGCATTACCTGGGAGCTTGCTAGAAATGCAGACTCTGAGGCCTCAGCTAAGACCTCCTGAATCAGAAATTCTGGGAGTGGGACCAACCAATTTGCATGTAACAAGCCCTCCATCTAAGTCGGCTGCGGTTGGGTTAGAGGACTGCTGAGCTAAACCATAGCCCTGTGAAGATAGGGATCTCTGACTTGCTATTTGCCACTGTGTCCCTAGCACACTGCCTGGCTCGGAGTCATAGATCCTCAAGAAATATCTCCAGAAATATTCTGTTATTCTCTGGGCAACTTGTCCACTTCAGAGATTTTTTTAGCTGAAATCTATTTAAATCTCTTTGTTCTCTGGAGGAAAAAAGAACAACTGAGTACTTAAAAAAGAATTAGGGTAAAATTAAAACAACGAAATTCATCATTTTGACAATTTTTTTTTCCCATTTTAGCCATTCTTAAATGTACATTTCAGTGGCAGTAAGAACATTTTTATTGTTGTGCACCCATCACCACTAGCCATCTCAAGAACTTCATCTTTCCACCCTGGAACTCTGTACACATTAAACACTAACTCCCCATTGCCCGGTGTGCCCCGTCTCTGATAACACTATTCTTCTTTCTGTCTCTATGAATTTGACCAACTCTAGTTACCTCGTATAAGTGAAATCATAGTGTATTTGTCCTTTTGTGACTGACTTATTTTACTTGGCATAAAATCCTCAAGGATCGTCCATGTACCACACTTTGTTCATCCAATCACCTGTTGATGGACATTTGAGTGGTTTCTAGCTTTTAGCAGTTATGATTAATGCTGCTATGAACCTGGGTGTACAAATATCTACTCAAATCCCTGCTTCAGTTCTTTTGGGTATATACCCAGAAGTGGAATTGCTATAATATATGGTAATTCTGTTTGACTATTTATTTATTAAAAATTTTAAAAATTTTACTTAGAGTGAGGGTACAAGTAGGGGGGAGGAGCAGGGGTAGAGGGACAAGCAGACTCCACACTGAGCATGGAGCTGGATCCCACAACCCCCTGAGGTCATGACCTGCGCTGAAATAAATCAAGAGTCAGGTACTTAACCAGCTGAGCCACCCAGGTGCTCCTTTGATTTTTTTTTTTTTTTTTTTAAAGGAAACACCAACCATACTGTTTTTCCACAGTGGCTGCATCACTTTCTATTCCCACCAGCAGTGCACAAGAATTCCAGCTTCTTCACCTCCTTAACAACAGTTGTTATTTTCTGTTTTTGACAACCAAGCACTTAAGAGAGAAAAGCTAACTTGAGGATAATATCAGAGAAAGAGCTCCGAAGTTTCTTAAATGTACTACTTTAATCAGTTAAAACCTGTACACTGAGGACCTACTTACTGTACAAGAAGTTGTATTAAAAGAAAATCAATAGAGTTTCTTCCTTTTGGCCCATGAAAAGGTTTGTTGGGATTTGATGGGGTGTGTCGGGGGGAAGCATATGGAAACTTAAATGGTGGGATGTTATAGCTCCTGATACCATTTGTGGAAACAGAACTCCATCTTTAAAGAATGGTTTTTTGACAACTCTTCTGTCCTTGGCATTTATCCCTCTGGAAATGACTGAATGACTACAAAAGTATATGTTCAAGAAGCTTCATTTCCCCTAAGATTCTCATTGTTTTGGCTTCCGAATTTCATAGAATTTCAAGTACCAATTATCTTTGGACCAAGGGAAGTAATTTCTATCAATGCCTGGTTGTCATCTCTTAGAGTTCTTTCTTTTTTTTTTTTTTTCTTTTTTTTTTCATCTCTTAGAGTTCTTAAGAAAACTAATTTAAGGCTCTAAAGTCATTGTAATTGATCAAATCTGGGAAGCACATTACGTATCCGGAAATACCTATGGGTTTGGTAGTTTAAGTGACAGCGATCCACCCAGTCGGAAAAGATGAAAAAGCTAAGTGCTTTTAAAAGGGAAAAGTGAAAAAGCAAAAAAGTAGATTTGTTTATGGTGTGTTTATGGCCATTACACCCATGTTCTGTGTAAATATTTCTGATTTGTCCTAACTTCAGGATCAGTGCGTTATCAGCCGACTTCCCTCTCTCCTGCTGCCTTTTATTGTGTGCCCCCTCTCAAGAGCAAGTCCTATTCAAGGGGGTATTTATTTACTTATTTTTATTTAAATTCAGTTTGCCAATGTATAGTATACCACCCAGTGCTCATCACACCAAGTGCCCTCCTTAGTGTCCGTCACCCAGGTACCCCATCCCCCGCTCCCCTCCAGCAACCCTGTTTGTTTCCCAGAGTTGAGCATCTCTTATGGTTTGTGTCTCTAATTTTTCCTTAAGGGGTTATTTAAATCAGGAAACATGCATGTCATTGTACGTGTGTGTGTCAAGCCCCATAGCATGTACACCACAGGGACTGAACTGTCACATAAACTATAGACATTAGTTAATAGTTAATAATAATGTATCAATATTGGCTTCTCAGCTGTAACAAATATATGGTACTAAGCAAGATGTTAGTCGTGGGCAACAAGGCAAAGGGCTAAGAGGGTAGATGGGAATTCTCTGTACTTATTGTTCCATTTTTCTATAAACCTAAAACTATTTTTTAAAAAGTCTAATTGGGAAAAGCATGTTTTTAATTTGATGAAATTAGGAAGTGTAATGCCCGAAGGGATCTCAGACATTTTCTAGAAAAGCCTGAGGTCAGTCTACCCCTGCTTCTCAGTCCAGTTTCAGGTCTGGGTTAGCAATCTATTGTTTTTAGAAGCATTCCATGGGATTCTCTGTGTGGTCCTGTTTCAGAATGAGCGATCTGGTCAAGAACCTTTGCTTACAGATGGAAAATCTGAGCCCTGGTGGCCTAAGGCCATACAGCTGGTGCTGGCTACACCAGAGTGCAGGTCCTTCTCCACTACTTTGTACTATCTCAAGGACCTCCAGAAAGGCCTTTTTTTTTTTTTTTTTTTTTTAAAGATTTTATTCCATTCTTTCATGAGAGACACAGAGACAGAGGCAGAGATGTAAGGAGCCCAATGTGGGACTCGATCCCGGGACCCCAGGATCACGCCCTGAGCTGAAGGTAGATGCTCAACTGCTGAGCCACCCAGGTGTCCCCAGAAAGGCCATTCATTTTAATTTAACAATTGCTTGAAGCATAGACAGCACAGTTACTCTGGTCTCTTAAAAAGAAAAAAAAAAAGGCAAGGATAGGGATGATTCAACTGACCCTTTGGCTGGATAATCGTCATATTTTCTCTTGTTTGGAGAAAATCTTTTCCCGCAAACTGCCCATCTGGGAAGGTGTAGATATTTTTATGACTTCTTCCACTTATGGTAATAAAAATTCTCAGTGATGACTGATTCTGGAGCATGTTATTCCAGTTAGACATACTGATCCTTTTAAATGCTTTCTCTAGGACAGAAGCAGTGTTTCAATTGTAGAGGAACAATTGCATTAGAATCCATTCAATCCAGATATGGGGTGTGTGAATAATACCTATTTCTGTTAGGTACATTTCTCTTAAGAAACCACTTCTGGGCACTAAACTTTTGTTTTTGTGATATAGTGGTGAACCCCAAGGGGAGGATGACAGTATTTTGTTAGAGTTTCATGAAAGGGAAAAGCTGTTGCAGGAGGTCGAGAAATAAAACTCTAGGATGTGCATTACTCATGAGCTGTATCTTGCAGAAGCCACTGGCTTCTCTTTTCCCGCAAGGGACAACAGTGTTCAGCTTGGGGAAGGTGAGAGAGAAAAGGTGAAGGTAGAGAGAGGCTGGCTATGGGAGGGGGTCATCAGGCATTTCTGGAGTGGGCACCACCCAGCATGCCCTGCTCCCAGCTGGCGGGGTCCTGGGGACAGGACTTTTCCTTTGGCTAGACCTAGGACAGGTACAGAGGTAGAAGCTCCTCAGATGGTCCATCCACCCAAGGCCTTACCCCATAGTGATTGTTTTTGAAATGTGAACCCCCTGAGACTATTAATGATATTACTATAGTGAATAATTCTGTGGCTGACATTTCTATTTCTTTTCTTTTCTTTTTTTTAAGATTTTATTTATTATTTATTCATGAGAGACACACACTGAGAGAGAGGCAGAGACACAGGCAGAGGGAGAAGCAGGCTCCATGCAGGGAGCCCGATGTGGGACTCAATCCCGGGTCTCCAGGATCACACCCTGAGCCGAAGGCAGGCACTCCACTGCTGAGCCACCCAGGTGCCCCTATGGATTTCTTCCAGGGAAATGATTTGTACACATACATGAATGTTTCTCTACTTGTAAACAGTGCATGAAAAGTGGCTTCTAAGTGATTTCCAGGAGATAGTAAATAAAAGAAGCAAGTGCAAAGGAGAATATATGTCTTCTGCTTCTGTACAAGAAAGATGAATATGGGGGCACCTGGGTGGCTTGGTCAGTTGAGCATCTGGCTCTTGATTTCGGTTCAGGTCATGATTTCCCAGTCGTGGCATCAAGTCCCATGTCAGCCTGCACGCTCAGTGAGGAGTCTGCTTGAGATTGTCTCTGTCCCTTCCCTACACCTCCCTCCTCTCTCAAATAAATAAATAGATATTTTTAAAAAGAGAGAGAGAAATATGAACTACATATATCTGCTTATTTTTATGAAAAGAAACACAGGAATAATAAACAGGAATCAATGAAGTTAATTACCAACAAGGAGTGGGTGGGGAAAAGAAGAGGATATGTGAGGGAGAGCCACTTGGCTGAGTATGCCTTTCTGCGGTGTTTTGACTTTCAAGAGCATGTTAATGTTCTACGTATTCAAAAACTAAATTTAAATCAATAAAAAATGAAGAGGAAAAAACCCTAAGATGGAAAATGAAATGAGATGAATGAACCCAATTGCTTTTCAAGTGAATACCACAAGCATGATGAAAAGGGAAGAAAAGAGGAAGAATCCAAGGAGCTATGAACACAGGATTTTGCCATAAATACCGAGTCTTAGACAAGATGTGGGAGAAAGACCAAAAACATCCTCAATAATTTTAGTGGCTTTATGTAGCGATATTGGCAGAGCAATTCCGAGACCATTTTTAGATGTTAACGTTGAGCAGATGAGTCGATGTGTTGTTTGGGGAGCCAGGTTTCTCACTGAGGGAGAAGGAACATCCAGGTAAGAGGTGAGAGAAGTTGTGGAGATCAGGTGGGATTAGAGGTTTTGGCACAAGCTCAGTCTCTGAAATATGTACATGCAGAAGCCTTCTCCTGTAACATGCCCGTGTTTGTAGGTGTATTTGTGTACATATGTGTGTATATGTCTTCTGTCCACCAAAGTGCCAAGAAGCAAAGACACCCCAGTAGCAGTGAGTGCATCTAGAGCCCAGACTTTGGTCTCTAAAGTCATTCCGCCACTGAAAGGAACAGGCTGCAGTGGGACAGGGGCAGTGAGCCTAGAACATCTTGTTACTGCTGCAAAGTATGGAAAAGCTCCAAGAATGATGGCGGCCTCCCAAAGACATACATGCCAGCTTGAAGGGACTCCCACTGGCCACACCTTGGGCAATTTTTTTTTAAAGATTTTATTTATTCATGAGAGAGACAAAGAGAGAGGCAGAGACACAGGCAGAAGGAGAAGCAGGCTCCATGCAGGGAGCCCAATGTGGGACTCAATCCTGATCTCCAGGATCATGCCCTGGGCTGAAGGCGGCACTAACTGCTGAGCCACCTGGGCTGCCCACCTTGGGCAATTTTGAACACTGATTGTAAGGAATTAGAAACCATTAGGAAAAATAGGCTTCCATACTGATAACCAGTTGATAGACAAGTAAGTGGGAAGAGGGGAGCCTTTGCTGACAGTGGAATGTTCAGGCTGGCTGAGGAAGGTGAAGGGCATGCTGGAAGTGGGGAGTCATGCTGTTGTAGCCATTATAGCCAAGATGGGATTGGGCAGGAATCCCCAATGGATGCCATAACTAGGAAGAAATTTTGATAGAGTGTGGGATGTTCCCGTCATCTTAAAGTGTCTCCCCGCAGATTACAAGTTAAAAAAAAAATACACTAGAGAAACCAGACAACACTCTGCCCAAGTGATGAAAGTTAAATCCCCAGTGAAGGGTGGAGGGCATCATGCGCTTCCAGATGCGAGGTCCTGAGAAGGACCCGGCATCACCTATGCTATTGTTCCAGCAAGGGTGCATGACCTGGATTCAATGGTGAGGAAACCTCAAAGCCCAAAAGAGGAAGTCTCTGTTGAAGAAAAAAAAAAAAAAAAAGGGTGGGGTGGGGACTGTATTCTTTAAAGACTTCAGTCATCAATGAATGACATCAGTGACCAAAAAAATAGAATGTCCAGATTAAAGGACTTGGCCATTTAAAGTAATTCTGGACTGGATTCTGGACTGGATCTCAGCCTGGAGGAAAAATACTGTAAAGGACATTGTTGAGTCAGTAATAAAATGAGAATATTTTAGCATGTTAATATTGGATTGTGTGAAGTTGATGGCTATATTGTGATTATGTAAGGGAATGAAAGAGTTTACGCCTAAAGCATGTAGGGGTACAGAGATGTGGAGTAGCTGATCCTCAAATTGCTCAGAGGGAAACACACCCAGAGTGAGGTAAGAGTAAAGCAAATGGAGTGAAAAGTTGGCAGGTGGATATGGGTCAACCACAGTCAAGACTGGTAATGTGGAACCAGTCTGTAGTTTGGCAGATAATTTTACTTTTCTAAGAAGTTGTGGCAAATCTGTGGCTCCCTTCTGTATTCGAATTCAGAGCACCCCCTAAGGATTAAGTTTAGAGGGTGCTTTCTCTCTTGCAGATAGAGAATTTGAAAATTACCCAGATGTGTCCCTGTTGCCCTTTGACATGCTAATTCCCTTGCTAAAAGGGGACAAGTGAGCAACGGAGCGAGGTCCTTACAAACACCAGTTCTGGAGTGAAGCCAACTGTGATTGCAACTCCAGCTTGCCGCTTACTAGTTGAAGCACATTGAGGAAATCGCCAGCCTCCAAGCCTCGGTATCCTTTTCTGTAAAATGGGAAGAGTGATGGTATTTGCCTTTCCCAAATTCAACTCCTGCAAGGACCGGGGAGGGTCAGGCTGGCTGGGTGAGGACCATAGCAAGAGGGGTGCAGTACGCATCATTCAGAAGGAGAGCTGCTACTCTGCCCCCACTGGGAGCCGTTTTGCCCAAGTGTTGCCAGATTTCCCGATTTAAGGAAATTTGGAAATCTGGATTTTTATGCAAAATGAACGGATTTTTAAATGCAACTAATTAAAGTTTTCAACAAACAAGAAACCCTCAGTGAGCCAAACAGCACAGGGCTGCAGGTTGCATTCAGCGGCCAGGGGATGGTTTCTGCTCCAACCCCAGCGGGGTCAGGAGCTGGCCTGGGTGCCCAGGAATCTGGCATCCACTCCCAGCAAGGTGCTCCCGGGTTCTGGGCTGAGCGCCACCGCGACCCTGTCCAGAGTACCTAAAAGCATATGGAAGGATTCTCTGTATTAAAGCCCTGGAAAAGATTAGGGTATTGACCACTCCTGCCCATTCTTTAAAGGGTTAAAAGTTAAAAACTCCCTCTGGGAGCTTGCCTGTGTAAACAGGTGAGGCCAAGCAGCTGACCAGGGAGGGAGCCCAGCCTGGGATCCACAGATAGCGAAGAAATCAATCATTAAACGTGTAAATAATCAAGGATTAACTTGATTAAGCAGTCGATGTGAAATTTCCAAAAGCATTGGAAATTTTATCAAGAATTTTGATCTCGGTAGGAAAGAAAGGAGACGATTCCAGGGTCTTGTAACCTTTCCCTTCCCAGATGTTGACGTGGTTGTGTAATATGTGAGTTTTCCTACTTAAACAGGAGGCTTTCAGAGGGAGAGTTTAATAAAGCAGTTCTGATGGACGTGTAATATGTGGACAGAAGACTACGTTCGGCTCGAGGTTCTCCAATGTACAATTACACATTGTTGATAAACAACAGAGACTATTTTGGGCTGGCAGGTATAGCGTGTCTCTTGTTGGCAAGATCCACACCGTATATTGTGGCGGAGGTGTCAAATGTAAAGACGGTTTCTGTTTCTGAAAATAACACTTTCTCTTTCAGAAGAAAGAAAAAAAAAACCCTGCTTTTATCCGTTATACAAAAATATGGACCGTAAGGTGTTCTATTAATATTATACTTTCAATTCCAGAGCCTGAGTTTTGTAACTGGTTTCCTCTTCGCTCAGGAGATCTGCAAAAGGAGGTAATGGAGACACCCGGGCTGCTTTGTTGTGAGCAGCTGGGAGAGTAAAATATTTAATGTTTCTCTCACGACTAGGGTGACACAGCAGGTTACGAGCTAGGTATTTCCCTGGCCATCAATGATTCAGATGAAGGTGAATTTGAGCCCAGGCATGGGCCGTAGTAGCTTCTCAGCTGTTCCTGAAGTGTCAGTTTGGTCACACATTTCTTCTCTTGGTGTTTAATCCTTCCACATAGGATGGGCAATGGCTAATATTTCTTGTGCCTTTCCCAGGGGCCCAGCTTGATACCAGGTTTTTTTGTTTTTTTGTTTTTGGAAAGAGAGAGCAAACAAGCAGGGGCAGAGTCAGAGGGAGAAGCAGGCTCCCAGCTGAGCATGGAGCCCGCTGCGGGACTCGATCCCAGGACCCCGGGATCTTGACCTGAGCCAAAGCAGACACTCAACCCTAAGCCACAGGCATTACTATTTTACCCATTTTGCAGATGAGCAAGCTGAGGAACAGCAGTGTTAAGGAGCTTTCCCGAGGCCTCCCATCTGGCAGGGACTGTGGCTCCAGCCTCTTCCCCCTGCACCAGAATGAGCTGTGGGCGTGCTAGGGATGCCGTGACCCAGCGCAGCGGCGTGGCCTTGGCAACTGGAGAATTTTGACATGGCATTACCTTCATTTTGTACATGAGGAGGCTTAGTGAGGATAATTTTCCCCCAAGGTGCCCCAGGTTGTAAGTGGTAAGTGATTCTCCCCCACTTGGGAAGTGAGAGTCCTGGGCCTTTAAAATTTACTATTTTCACCAAGCACCAACCAAGGGAGAATAATACAAAGAACGGGTTGGGCAGACAGTAAGTTCCAGTGCAAATGAAAAAGCCATTGCAGGAGGCTGTAGGAAAGGGCCAGAGGGCCCCGTTGCCCTGGCGAGTGTGTGAGCACCGTCCTGTAAGCGGATGGGGAGCAGAGCCACCTGCCACGAGGGGTGGGCAACAGGGAGACCAGGCCAGTTTCCAGTGCCATGTACAACTCATAATTTCCGCAGCAGCAGCACACGACACATGCCATCTGTCACAGCTCGTGACATCCTGACTAGTCTCACAGATTTCTCATTTGACCCACCACAGCCATTTCTCGAGAGCCATGAATTCAGAGGTCAGAATGTGTTGAACATTACGTGTATTTTGTATCTGGTCTAGACTGCAAATTTTGAATGTCATTCCAAGGAGGCCTCTTTTATTGGCAGCCTAAGAGTTTAAACAGGGACCAGCATCCGTAATCTGTAAATCTCATGTGATAACATACGCAGAAGTAGCTGCGTCGGGGTTGGGGCAGCATTGTTTTCTGTGCCTGAGGTTTAGACTTGGGAAAGCCAAGAGACAAATTCACCATAGCCAGAGCTCTAAGGTGCAGGAGGAAAAGGGAGGGTGCAGCCTTTGGGTTTGGGTTGGGGTGTTGCCCAGTAGTGAGCTCAGGGACAGACCTGCTAGGCAAGTCTGGCTGAGGAGTGCTCAGAGGTGGCCTCTCTTGTGGCCAAAAAACTAACTTTGGGTCTTGCATATAATTTGGCTTTTCATTGACTGATGACAAGGCCTGTATCACAACTTTGAAATGTTAGGTAAATCTGGAGCATGGTTTTTTCAGACTGCTTTTAAACACATGCTGTGAAAAGATTTTAATTAGCTCCAAATATGTGAAGTTCAAATCTATGTGGTGTTTAAAGGCTTGTAAGTAGTTTCTTCTTGGGTTGTGCACTATACATACATATTGATTTCTTATTTGGTTACATTGATTTATGGGTTATTTAAGCCCCTCATTTATTCCTGGTGCTCTTCTTTTTATTCTTCTATTAATTTTTTTCTTTCTTTCTGCCTGCCTGCCTGTCTGTCTTTCTTAAAGAGCTCTGGGAAGTCAGGAGGATTATTTTGCTGAAATATCAAAGTTTAGGACAGGTTGATTTGCTCCTTTCGAAATTTATCCCTAACATTGGTTTGTGATGGCCAGTTGAGGAAATAGAGTGTTCTCGGGAATAGAGGTGGAATGGGAGGTAGATTGGCTGAAGATGAGGAGAGAGTCCTCTGAACAACAGAGCCTGTTTCCTCCCCAGAACTATAAGGGACAATTACAGTGAGCTCTGTTTCCTAAGTACAGGACTGATCTTCCTAATTCAACTCAGAGTTCTACAGTACACCTTCACCTAAATCACATGTTAAATATTACATAAGTATATAAGCATTAGTAATAGTAGGATAAAAGTTATAAATAGTATGGTGATTACAGTGGGGTTGAAGAAGTAATTTTTCTGTGTCATGGGTCCAGTTGGATTCAAGAAAGTCCATGCAAGAAATGGGGGTTGATGTCTGGGTCTCTGGAGAAAGGAGGTATGCAGAAGAACAAAAATATTCAAATGTGGTTTGGTTGGTTGGCTTACATTTTATTTCACTTCAGAGTTGAGGCAAAAGTTCTCCCTTTATCGTGGCTTTGAGAGTGGGGTAGGCATTGCCAAGCCAAACCCAAGACCTGACCACCGAGCTAAAACTCCCAAAAGGCACCCCAACCTTAAAGGGAAGCAAATGTTGATGAAGAAGAAAAAATGTCACCCGAAGAAGAAAGTTCTGGGATGAATTGGCATTTTTCCTGGGGTCATGTTTTTTAAGAAATGGGGTGGAAAGCTTATTTAATTGGTACTTCCTTAAAACCTCAAAACAGTTTGATGTTTTCATCAGTGTTGTATACTTCTACAGGTTTATGTTTCCTCTCTTTTTTTAACGTTTTCTCTTAAAATGCAAATCAAAATATGTGTTTGTGCAAGGCCTGCATTAGTCATCCCTATCTGAGCCGCCTGTCCTTATTTGCATTAAACATTAGTATCTTCTGGGTATTTCCTCAAATAATTTTTATGTTCTAGTTAAGTAGCAAAAAATAGCACGTTTTATCTTTGGGAAATTAGAAGAGAGAGAAGAAAATATGGTCCTTTATGTCTTTTTTTTTTTTTTTAAGATTTTACTTATTTATTTATTCATGAGAGACACACACAGAGAGAGAGAGAGAGAGAGAGAGAGAGAGAGGCAGAGACACAGGCAGAGGGAGAAGCAGGCCCCCTGCAGGGGAGCCTAATGCAAGGACTTGGTCCCAGGCCCCTGGGATCAGGACCTGAGCCAAAGGCAGACGCTCAACCACTGAGCCACCCAGGCACCTCCTGGCCCTTTATGTCTTAATTATATAATATAATGTGTTAACAAAAAGTAGCCACAGCTTTCCCTTTTAGGTACACAGTCATGGTGGTGGGCGGTGAACTGAGTTTGTAGACAGTAAGCGGTGTCTGACTTCACCATCCTCGGTAAGGGGGTGGGGGACGCCTTGTGACTAGAAGTACTCAGAATTAGCTTCCATAGAATCCAGTGTTGATTATAGGATCAGTTATTTTCTAAAGTGCTTATTTGACACTTCTAATGTTACCAGAACGGAGTGGTAAAAGAAAACAAAGCAGAAAACTGAGCGGTAACTACAGCAAAAAAAGATTTTTGAGAGGAGTATTTTATCACTGACATTATCCATTTATGGTGATAATAAAGTAATAAAAACTATCATTCTTTGGTTGGTTTAAATCTTCTATGGGGGATGCACTTTCTTATTACCTGCAAGCTGAGCCAGTGAGCCCCTCCTGCCCCCCTGGTCCGTGGCTGCAGTAGCTGTGGGCATTTGGGTGAGTTGCATTAAGGGTTCTGCACCCAGTCCCGACTGTGTGGGGGTTTTCTGCACCAACGAGCAATTCTGTGACACCAGCTGGGTGTCGGACAGCCTAGCACAATGCTGACACCGGCTACCTGGAGATAGCATCAGATCCCACCGGTTTGGGGCTGTCCCACAAGACTGCGTCACTCCCCACTTCAGATGCCAACTGCCAGTCCGGCTTAGCACCTGGTGCTAATGACAGACAGGCTATAGACTGGAGGTTCCAACGCCCCCCTTTCTGCGTTCAATTAATTCGCGAGAGCAGCTCACGGAACCCAGAAACATTTTACTTACTAGATCACTGGTTTATTACAAAAGGATATGACTCAGAAACAGCGAGATGGAAGAGAAGCACAGGGCGATCTCTGCCTTCTTCGCCAGGCGGATCACTCTCCCCGAAACTTCCTGTGTTCACCAACCCTGAAACTTGAAACCCTCTCCTTTTGGGTTTTCATGAAGACGTCATTACAGAGGCATGATTGATGAACTCACTGGCCATTGGTGATGGAACTCAATCTCCAGTCCCTTTGCTCCCCCTCATCCTTAGGTTAGCTGGTGCTTTCCAAAAGTCACCTCATTAACATAACAAAAGAACCTTATCACTCTCATCACCCAGGGAAATTCCAAGGAGCTCTGTGCCAAGAACAGGATGATCAAATACATATTTTTTCTCATAGATCACAATATCACATACATGAGCTCTCATTCTTAGTTCCTTGGGAGAATGGGCTAGGCAGTGGTCATATGTTTTGTTTGTTTTGTTTGTTTGTTTGTTTGTTTTGAAAGCCAAAGTTCTTTATTTTTTTTTTAAGATTTTATTTATTTATTCAAGGGAGACACACACACAGAGAGAGAGAGAGAGGCAGAGACACAGGGAGAGGGAGAAGCAGGCTCCACTCAGGGAGCCTGATGCGGGCTGGACTCGATCCTGGGACTCCAGGATCAGGCCCTGGGCTGAAGGGGTGCTAAACCGCTGAGCCACCCGGGCTGCCCCCAAAGATCTTTAAATAAAAATTCTCTAGTATTCCATAGTCAGATTTAAAAGAGATGGCAGCTGAACTGCTGGGTCCTGCTGTCCTAGGAGCTATGCTCAAGAGCACTGCCACAAGGCATCTCTGGAAAACCTCCTGACCAGTCTGGGTGGTCTGGGTGGGGAAGGAGCAGGGTGGAGCCCAGGAGGAAACCAGGGAGCCCTAAGGACTGCTGCTCTCCATGCAATCAGATGGAAGAGAAGCACAGGGCAATCAGAGGGCAAAAGGCATTTCCTACAAAGTCAGAGACCTGGACTCTAGGTAAGGGTGGAGAAATTCTCCTGAGAGGGTAACACACACTTGCTCAGCTCATGGTGTGTCTGATTCATGCCCCTCCCCTTTCGCAGTTTCTACCCCGAGTGTCACAATCAGGGGATGATGTCAGATGGCTGGGCGCCCACCCATTCTAGCTCCAGTGCAGATTTAACTGTATGTCTTTTAGTTATTTGTTTCTTCAAATTAAATTACATTAACCGTCTCTTCCCCAGTTCACGCTACAGAGATATTAATAGGTACAGTTCAGGCACAGAGTGTTGTGACTAAGAGCATAGACTACTGGGTGGCTCAGTGATTATGGGTCTACCTCCAGCTCAGGTCATGATCCCGGGGTCCTGGGATCGAGTCCCACGTCGGGCTCCCTGCATGGAGCCTGCTTCTCCCTCTTCCTGGGTCTCTGCCTCTCCCTCTCTCTCCCTGTGTCTCTCATGAATAAATAAGTACACTCTTTGGGAAAAAAAAAAAAGCATAGACTACTGACAAGGAATTTTATCCCGGTTACCACCCATATGTGCTTGGGCAAAGATCTTAATCTCTCAACCTCCATTTCCTCACCTGTAAAATGGGGATGATAATTTGACCCTCAACAAATGATATTAAGATAACGCATATCAAGCTCAGTCTCTTCTCTTGTGAACGCTTACCAACATCATCCCATGAAAACCCTGGGAGCTTCAGAAGCTCTATATTATAAGTGTTATCATAAGTTCTTATAACTATTAGATACATAGAAACGTTGGGCACTCCTGTTAGATACATAGAAACGTTGGGCACAAAATCTGAAAGCCAGAACAGATCGTTAGAATTACCCACTGTCTATAGGAAACTCTGGAGGTGGTTCAAGCCAAATGTGTTACCAAATGACATATAAAATATTAACCACATGTTTGCAGTATGGTCTTGGTCCAGAACTTTGGGTGTGAATTCAGCTGTCTGGGAAGAGTTTGTAATCTAAGTTGAATCCTCTAAGCTGACTTTAAATACAGCAGAGGAGACAGTGATTAAATATGAAATGTGGCCCTCATCTCTTAGACTTCCGGGATCCAGAACTTGCAAAGGTGCTTTCAAATGGAATGAGAAGTAAGGTTCTGTTGACCAGTTGCAGGCATTCATGAAACCATGACAGTGTCTAGAAAAATATCCACGAGGTGCCCCAATCATACTTGATGTATCAATCCTACATAGTGCCCACTTGAACCTTGGCATATGTTTATATATGAATATTTGGAAAATTTTAAATATATGTACATATAATAAGAGTGCCATGAGGGAGTCTTATGAGGGTTCAGATTTTCAGTAGAAGCCCCAGACCTTTACGATGCAGATTGCAAGGGATGAGGAACTACGAGCTTCGCAAATCACTTTGTCACTGGGCCTGTGCCCAGGGTTCTTGAGGTCTGTTGTCCTTAGTGCATGAAGGTCACTGGCTTGAGGTCTCCTTCCACACGTAGTGTAGGTCAGCAAGGGCTCTTAGGGGAAGAGAATGGACATAGACCAGATTTCATGGCATCTCATGATCGTTAGGAGAGAAGTGGAATCTTGCGTTTACCAATGTGGAAGGTACAATGACGCAAAGGAGTAAACATGGTAGGTTTCATCTTTCCTGCCCTGACATGCAAGCCATCCCTTCTCTGGCCACAGACACCATCTCTGGATGAAGCCAACCACTGGCTCTCATGCTGCTGTTTTTGGTTTTGTAGTCATTTGCAAAGACAGAATGATCATAAGGGAAGTGTGGGTGGGCATAGTCATAACCCTGATGCAATTTTTCACCCCCATGACAAATCTTAAGAAATTTGGGGGCAGGGCTCAGTGGTTGAGCACCTGCCTTCGGCACGGGTCATGATCCCAGGGTTCTGGGATGGAGCCCCATGTCTGTGGCTCCCTGCTTAGCGGGGAGCCTGCTTCTCCCTCTCCCTCTGCCCCTTCCCCCTGCTCATATATATATTTTTCTCTCTCTCAAATAAATAAAATCTTCAAAAAAAAAAAAAAAACAAAAGAAATGGTTCAGTTAAAAAAATGAATGGAAGTTGTATTGAAAACATTTCCTATGTTTCTATGGCTGTCATTTTTAAGGGCCACCCTAAAATTGTAATTTATAGAACCATTATCCCATTGGGCTTGCAGGTGTTTTCTGTTCCTGCTTTTTATAGTTTACCATGACAATTAAAACTTTTGTGTGAATAGCTCTTTTACTTGTTTGTTTATATTGGAAGAGTCTCTATAAATGAGATCATTGGGTCAAATGTTATACATATCTCTTTAGTGTTCTTGGTGTGTAAAATGTTGCTATATTGTTTTCATGCCTAAGGAATGTGCCAGTTTCAGTGCTAGCAGCAGCCGTGTGTGTGTGTGTGTGTGTGTATGAGTGTGTATGAGTGTGAGAGAGAGAGAGAATTCGTTGATTCAACCTTAGCCAACGCCTAGATGTAGTAATTGAATATTGTTAACCTAAAAGCATGAAATGGTGTCTTGGTTTTCATCTGTGTGCCTTTCTTTGATTTCTAGTAAGAGTACTCTTTTCCCTGTGTGTTTATTATTCCAGTGACCTGTATCTGCCCTTTCTACTTCCCCTTCTACTCAAACAAGCAATCCTAATGACTCTTAATGGGAGAATATAAACTGTCTCTTTGTAGATCGCAAGTTTTAAGGTTTATGTTTATTTCTGAAAAATTATGCCGATGCTTATGTCTTTCTGTAGTGTAGTCTTTTAACTTTTTATTTTTTTTTAAAGTAGGCTCCATGCCCAGCCTGGAGCCCAACGTGGGGTTTGAACGCACAACCCTGAGATTGAGACCTGAACTGAGATCAAGAGTTGGATGCTCAAAAAAAAAAAAAAAAAAAAAAAAAGAGTTGGATGCTCAACCGACTGAGCCACCCAGGTGCCCCTGTGTGGACACGTTACGTTAAATGTGTCCAATTTATCAGTAGGTTGGGGACTCTTCAAACATTAAAATTAATTTAACTCGACAAGTTTATTTTTTTTTCACCTTTCAGGCAGCTATCAATTGTAAGACCCCTATGGTTTTATATTATGCAAGCATGAATATAACTTAAAAACCTAATCATGGGCACCCCGGGTGGCTCAGCGGTTTGGCTCCCGCCTTCAGCCCAGGGTGTGATCCTGGAGTCCCGGGATCGAGTCCCACGTCGGGCTCCCTGCATGGAGCCTGCTTCTCCCTCTGCCTGTGTCTCTGCCTCTCTCTCTGTGTGTCTCTCGTGAATAAAAAAATAAAATCTTTTTTTTTTTTAAACCTAATCATAGAGGCAGTAGTAATGAAGTAAAAATAAGGCTATTGTCCCCACCAACTGAGAATGAAGCATGACTGCACAAACAACAATGCTTTTTCCCTGGTGACTTTCAGTATTTATTATAAAATATGCTGTAGATTGAGGCTGAGTCTCTAAAGTAAACATCTGGGGGAATTCTGGTATTATTATCCTATGGGAACAAGTTCTAGTCTTTTGTTTACTTTTTTCCTTAGTTTTCCAGACAAAAGAATGGCAGCCCCACCCGGTCTTAATTTTGAACACATTTTGCCACCACCCTAACTCGGGCCTGTATTGCTCTTCAGCTCTGTTCCCACAAGGGGTGTTGTTTCTGAATGTGGCTGCAGAGGTAATATGACCCGAACTCCTTGGTTTTACAGATGACAAAACCATGATGGGCGATGCTCGGTGTCCAGGGTGACCTCTGGCTGGTCTCCCTGTCTGGCTCTCACCTTCCGGGCCACCCACACACCCCCTCTGTCGGGTTAATCTTCCTGAAGCACCGTGCAGATCATGTCCCTTCCTTGTAGACACCTTTCCTGGTGCCTTCCACTCCCTGACAGAGAGCCTGGCCAAGCCCTCGTGGGCCGGGGCGGAGGACCCCAACCTGCCCTGCCCCAGCTCTTCTCGGGCACCCCTAAATCTTTCGGGTGGGTGGGTGCCTCACACTACCTGCTGCTCCGTCTTCACCTCAGCTGTTCCTCATTCCTGAAAGTCTCCCCCCCTCCATCCACCCCAAGGGCTCAGTCACCCCTGTGACTCTCATGTTCCCAGCTCAAAACACAGAGGAAATAATTGTTGATTTAAATACTCTCTCACATGATCTACACTGGGGAGCATGTAAAGTTTCCCCACTCCTCAGCCTAGGGTAGATCCATCTGTAGATCACGAAGTTTGCTTTATTTTGCTTGCCAGATCCCCCATTTCTTGCGCTTTGGTTTTTCTCAGGACTGATGATGCTCTAAGCTGGTGTGTGGCAGGAGAAAGCAGTGGATGCTTGTAGCAGGGAAGCAGGCGCAGGTGCTTCCAGTCCGACTGCACACGTGTTGACTGTACCGCACGATTACACCTCGGCTCTGCAGTCGGAGGGCTTGGATCCAACCTGACGTTACCAAGCTGAATAACCTGGGGCTTTGACGCCCCTCTTTTCTCTTTGGTAGCATGGCAACAACAGTGCCTGGCTACGTGTCTCAGAATAAGTGCACGACGATTGTGAGAGGCGAGAAGTGTGAAAGATGCCTAGTGATCTGTAAGGGAATGCTTCTTTTATTTTTTTTTAAAGGTTTATTTTTTTTTTTTAAGATTTTATTTATTTATTCATGAGAGACACACAGAGAGGCAGAGACACAAGCAGAGGGAGAAGCAGGCTCTATACAGGGAGCCCGATGTGGGACTCGATCCCAGGTCTCCGGAGTCACACCCTGGGCCCAAGGCTCAACCGCTGAGCCACCCAGGGATCCCAGGGGATGCTTCTTATTAACAAGAAGTCATCGTCCTTGCTAGACGATGTTGGGGAGCTCATAGAGAGTTGGGACCATAGCACCAAGAAATCCTTTCTGTTTCACCAGGACCATGAGGAACCTGCCCTGCTCTGCGAAGTCAGAGTGTTGGGCTTTCCCTGCACCTCTCAACAGTAGCTATCAGAGTTGTTTGGCACGACGTGGTCGTTGGCTTCCTTTGTGGTGGGCCATCAGAGGAGCCGAGGAGGAAGCTGTGACCCAGCCTTTTCTGTCCTGAGGAAAGGTCTTGGCTGATTGTCCCCACAATGGTGACATCCTTAGTTTTATGGGAGTTAGCGCAGGCTTCTAGGCTTCCTAGGTTTCGGTTTAGGAGGAAATAAAAAATATAACCCTGTTTGTCCTAGGGGCAGTAGAGTCATGTTTCGGTAACTGAGTAAAGTTTAAATTTAATCTAGATCTTAGATATGTTTTATTACTATTGCTTCATGAGATTGTCTAATTACAACTGTTGGATTTACTCTGCAGAGTATTGGGCAGATTCCAAGCAGGGTGTGACAGGTATCTGGACTCACTAGGATTACAGAGAAGATTTCTGCTGCCTCTTAGATTGGGTTTTTCTTCAAAATAACTTGGAGATAATCTTGCCACAGAATCATTATTATTCATAATTAATAACATGTGTGTTAGTTCTCTGTCCTTACAAACTACTCCAAAATGTCGCAGCTCAAAAAAACACGTTTGTTAGTCTCCAGTTTGTTTGTTTTTTAAAAGATTTTTATTTATTTATTCATGAGAGACACAGAGAAAGAGAGAGAGAGGGGCAGAGACAGAGGCAGAGGGAGAAGCAGGCTCCATTCCATGCAGGGAGCCTGACGTGGAACTCGATCCTGGCACTCCAGGATCACACCCTGGGCTGAAGGTGGTGCTAAACCACTGAGCCACCGGGCTGCTCTAGTTCCCAGTTTTTATGGGTGAAGAATCCAGCACCACTTGACGGTGTCCTCTGTTCTGGGGTCTCTCACAAGGCTGCAAGTAAGACATTAGCCCAGGCTGGGGTGTCATTCTGAAGGCCGGACTGAGGAAGGATCCACTTCCAAGTTCACGTGGTTGTTGGCAAAATTCATTTCCTTTCCCCCACCTTAAAAAAATTTATTTTGCAGTTTCACTGAGATATAATTAACATGTAACATTGTATTGGTTTAAGGTGTACGATATAATGTGATATATGCATATATTGTAAAATGATCACCACTGTAAGCTTAGTTAACATTCATCACCCTCATATACTTAGAATTTTTTTTCTCTTGTGCTAACTTTTAAGATCTACTCTGAGTAACTTTGAGATATACAGTATGTATTGGTAACTAGTCACCATGCTGTACATATCCAAAATTCATTTCCTTGAGGGTTGTTGGTCTGAAGACCCCAGTTCCTTGTTGACTGTTGCCTGGAAAGCCACTCAGTTTCTTGCCATGGGAGCCCCTCCCTCCATAGGACAGCTGCCTCATCAAAGCCAGGAAGGGGAGCAAGCTGGCTGGCTGGAAGGAAGTCATAGCCTCTTGTAACCTAATCATGGATAAAACATCCCATTACCTCTGTCATATTAGGTTGGTGAAAAGCAAGGTATTATGGGGGGAGGAGGGAAGAAAAGCAAGATACTATGTCCAGCCCACTCTCATGGGGAGAGAGTTACACAAGAGCAAGAATACCAGGTAGTGGCATCACTGATAGCATCGTGGATTCTCCGGCTGGAGCTGTAATTTATTATATTTAGTATAGAACATATAATAAAAACATGCCTAGTATAGGACACATAGAATCCTAATGCATGGGATCCCTGAATGGCTCTGTGGTTTAGCGCTGCCTTAGGCCCCGGGATCGAGTACCACGTCAGGCTCCCTGCATGGAGCTGCTTCTCCCTCTGCCTGTGTCTCTGCCTCTCTCCCTCTCTGCCTCTCATGAATAAATAAATAAAATCTTAAAAAAAAAAAAAAAGAAATCTAATGCACAAATTTATTATATCATGTTAAATACTTTGCATTATCAACAACAACAGCCATAGTAATATATTAAGAGGCAAAGGAGGGGCACCTGGGTGGCTCAGTCGTTGAGCGTCTGCCTTTGGCCCAGGTTGTGACCCCAGGGTCCTGGGATCAAGTCCCGCATTGGGCTCCCCACGGGGAGCCTGCTTCTCCCTCTGCCTGTGTCTCTGCCTCTCTCTCTGTGTCTCTCATGAATAAATAAATAAAATATTTAAAAGATAATAATAGGCAAAGGAAATGAGGAAAAACACATGTTAGAAATACCCTTTCTTATTGAGGGCTTTAAGAGCCATGAAACCAATGATGTAAAATGAACAAAGATGAATTTTGTGAATCTTCCTTTCTAAGCTGGACATGAATCAAGTCCTAAAACAAAGCTGTCATTGACTGGGGACCTTTGGCCTTTGCCAGCCTCTGAGTTCCCTTTGTGTCTGCACACAGATCCCACCCGAGCCATGACAAAACTCAGCTTTTTGTCCCTGGCTTTCCTTCATTGAAATCTAGAAACCTTGTGATAGCAAAACTTTGTGCTTTTATTATTACTGACTTCAGACTTTAATCACAAGGGCAGAAAGAATTCTTTTCACCTGGGCTCCCTTTCTCTCTTTCCCTTACTGCCTCCCCCACAAAGGAAAGAGGGTATCATTCATTCATTGTCTTCGTAGGTAGTTGGTAGCTAGGTCTATAAAGGTGACAAATGATGGGTGTTAGAGTTCATGTTTGGAAACTGTTCTTTACCCGTTCGGTCTTTGGGGGTTTATGACCAAGAGGGCTGAATGAACAGTATGGAAAATGAAGCCCCACTTTATTCAGAGCAGGAAAAGACCCAAATCAAGCTCGGGTATAAATGATGCCTCTCGGTTCCTACTGCTCCCCTCCCCCTGTACCCGGCACTCGTTTTTAGGCAAGACCTGCAGGAAAGTCTGGAGTCTGCTAACCAGACAGCTGTCTGGTCAGGGACAGAACAGGGAGAGAGGAGGACTGTTGCCAGAAGGCAGGGCCCCTCCTGGCTGTTGCTCTCACAGAGGTGGTAAGGAGGAAACAACCCACACACTATGCTGAACTTCAAACCCAGGTAGCAGAGTAACAGGACCTCCCTTAGGGCTGCAGGCTCTGAGCTCTATGGTATCAAGCCCCTTCCTTGGGAGGAGCAGGTGGCTGGGGAGGAAGAGGCGGGGGCTGAAGAGTCCTCCTCTGTGGTAGGGATAGTCTTTGAGTCTTTCTTGTACAAATCCCTGCCTCTTAAGGACTCTGAAAAGAACCCAGTGGAAACCAGCACGCATACCTGTATCTCCGCCCTGTGGGCTGCAGCTGGGGCCTTTACCACCAGGAGGGATCTAGACAAACCCTCACAGTATCTGAAGGTAACTACCCCCCACCCCTTTCTCTTCTTTAAAGGATGGGAGAAATAAGCTTCCAATAACCCACCCAAGTCATAAATTAGTGACTAGTAGACCTGGGATTTGAATCCAGACCCATATTCTTTCAAATAAACAATGTTGTTTCTCTGCTTGACCAGAAGCTGAATAAGACTGTTTTCTAATGATCATGTGACCAGAAAAGTCCTGGAATGCTAAGTCCTCAGTGAATAAAAAAGAGTAATGATGGGGCACCTGGGTGGCTCAGTGGTTGAGCATCTGCCTTCAGCTCAGGTCATGACCTCCGGGGTCCTGGGATCGAGTCCCGCATCGGGCTCTGCATCTCTCATGGATCAATAAATAAAATCTTAAAAAAAAAAAAAAATTGTGATCGATCTTTTGCCTTCGTGCTCTAACACCTGGTCACATTGGCTTGGACACCATGATCGTAAGCACATGGAGTCATGACAAAGTCCCGCACTGAGTGCACCGCTTCCTCCCGGGCCGAGGGCGTGGGCAGGCGTGTGTCCTCTGCAGTCACACAGCTGGCAGCACCTGAGACACTACCGTCCCCGATCAATAGGACACCTCTGTTAGGGATGTTGTTTGACCACCACACCTGGTGGTTTACCCCGTGTCCCCAAAGCCTGCATGGTTTACCCAGGGCGATACGGATATCCTCTGGTTGTGGGCCTTTGACATCGAACACACATTGCTGCTGACTCTTATTATCTTTTGTTTTAGTCCAAGGGTCAACAGACTTTTTCAGTAAAGAGCCAGATAGTAAACATTTTAGACTCTGAGGCCCTGTGGGGTCCATCATAACCATCCAACTCCGCCGTGGGGTCAAAGCAGCCTAGACGGTACGTAAAGGAACGAACAAGGTGGTGTTCTAATAAAACTGGATTTATAGGGATCCCTGGGTGGCTCAGCGGTTTAGTGCCTGCCTATGGCCCAGGGTGCGATCCTGTAGTCCCGGGATCAAGTCCCACGTCGGGCTCCCTGGATGGAGCCTGCTTCTCCCTCCTCCTGTGTCTCTGCCTCTCTCTCATAAATAAATAAATACATAAATCTTTAAAAAAAAAACTGGATTTATAAAAACAGGTGGCCGGCTGAGTCTGGCCTGCAGGCTGTCGGTTGCTGTGAGCCCCCTCAGGACAGAGGCAGAAGCGTCTCCTGTGTGGCAGACACTTGCCAGATGCTGGGGTCATAGTGATAAACACGGAAGATCGGGGCTCCCCATCCGTACTCCACTACCTTACCTCGGGCTGCTTTAGTTCTGTGTATGTAGTAAAATCTCAGGCAGTAAGTTCTGGATGGGCTTGAACAGTGAGACTCCTGAAGAGTCTCCGGGGTGTGCAGCTTCTGCACGGGGCAGTTCCTGTTCTGTTACCATGGCTGTCAAAGCTCTCCTCCTTCATCCAGCGGCTGTCTGAAGCCTTTCAGTGCGTGCTGGGGAGGGACTGTGGAGAGATGGCAGAGATGTCCTTGAGGGCCTTACCGAAAGCTAATCTGTTCCTTCCCCAGATCTTTGTGTGGCAACCGGACGATAGGCACGGAGTATTCACACAGATGGGACTCTGTTCTTGTGCAGCTTGTGGCCTGGTGCGAGAGGCAGAGGACAGATAAGGAAAAGCAAATGCATATTTAGAAACTGTGGTAAGTGCCAGGAAGAGAGAGAGGTGTTTGAGAAGCTAGTGGTAGCAGGATGAAGAGGGCAGATGCTTCTTCAATAGCATCAGTGGAAGTGGCTCTTGAAGTCGAGTTGATCTAAAGAATGAGAAATAGTAGACATGCAGACAAGTGGGAGAAGAGCATTTCAGGCGGTAGGAAGAGCATGTGCAAAGGCCCTGAGGCGGGAAAGCCCGCACTTGCTTAAGCTGAAAGCAGGGCTATGGGGCTGAGGATTAGTGAGCAAGAAGGAAGTTAGAAGTGTGCAAACCTCTCAGACTTGGGGCAAAGTTTGGATTTACTTTAAAGTATAGTAGAAAACCATAGTGTATTAATCTGCTTGGACTGCCATAGCAAAGTGCCACAGGCTGGCTGGCTTAAACCACAAGCATTTGTTATTATTTTTTAAAGATTTTATTTATTTATTTGACAGAGCGAGAGAGCACAAGCAGAAGAGCAGGAGAGGAAGAAGGCAGGCTCCCCGCTGAGCAGGGAGCCTGACACTGGGCTCGATCCCAGGACCCTGGGATCATGACCTGAGCTGAAGGCAGACACTTAACTGACTGAGCCACCCAGGCTTTATTTGCTCACATTTCCAAAAGCTGGAAGTCCAAGATTGAGGTGCCAGCAGGGTCGGTTTCTGGTAGGGCCTCTCTTCTTGGCTTGTAGTTGGCCACCATCTTGCTGTGGCTTTTCCTCCATGCACACATGGAAAGAGAGCTCTCGGATGTCTCTTTCTTGTCTCATGAGGACACCAGACCTGTCGGAATAGGGTCCCGCCCTTATAAAATTGGTCAGCCATTATTACCTTCTTAGAAGCCCTGTCTCCCATGTCACATTGGTGGTTGGGGCCTCAACCTGTGATTTTTTTTTTAAGGGGACACAGCTCTGTCCATAACACATAGGAAAGCGCCAAGACGCGCGGGGTACGTGGAAGTTGATCACGGGAAGTCCAATTAGTATCCCCTTGCAGCGTTGCAGGAGAGAGTTGATGTCAATCTGAAAAAGGGGTGGCGGCCATGGAGACGGAGAGGAGGGAATGGATTGGACGTGTGTGTTGCAGTGGAAGTGACTGGCCTTGCTATGTCTTGTGGCTCTAATGCCCAGTGTACTTACCTGTACCCCGTGAATAACCTGGAAGCCTCCAGAGGGTCTGTTTCCAGTACTAGGTGTGGTAGTCTGCACCATGCAAGCGCTTAATGAAGGTTGAGTAAGAGCACACATGGCTGCCATGTGCGGCTGCGCTGGTAAGAGACGTTACAATGTTCTTCTAGGTACAAATTCATCTTCTAGGTAGTGCCTGCCTTAGAGGTGTCATGGTTTCCACCCAGAGAGCTGCTCATGTCACTGAGGGCTTCAAGGGAATTATTTCTTCCTAATTTTTCTTTGGTAGTGGTAAGGTGATGAGCTAAACCATTCCCATGCATGTCTGCATCACACACACACACACACACACACACACACACACACACACACCCCGCAGAGAACTTCCACTCAGCTCAGAGCTCTGCCTTCCAAGCAGCCCACGCCATCTGGCCTGGGGTGGATGTTCCCATGCTGAGGTGGCTGGTTATGCAACGCCTTGCTTATTCTGGATCACATCCTTGTGGTTGTTGAATCCATTCCCCTTTGTCTGCTTGTCCCTCAACCTCGAAGGACTGAATCCTGTCTGAATGTGGGACGTCAGCATGGACACACTTGGCAATAATAATGAGGAGGAGAAAATGATCTCTTACAGAATGGGTCTAGGATACACTTAATGCTCTTGGCCTGGGCACCTAAAAATGGTCACAGTGGCTTATTTTATGTTACGTAATATAATAATAAAAAGCTGTTCCTATATGGTGCTTCCAGACTTGTTAATATTGTATATGTCCCCATGATGGAGAGATTAGGTCCTAACTTCTGCTACGTAGCAGCTGAGCCTGAGAGCCCTTCTCCGTAAGATGAACTAATATTATCTCTCTCACCCAGTGGTCCTATTTGACACATAGCAGGTGCTCAAATAAATGGTAACCAGTTTCATTACTTTTGTTCTGAAAGGTTGCTGGTGAAAGTTTTGCCTTTAAGGGTCTGGGAATTTTAAAGAGAATGTATTAAATTTAAATAATGGTGGCAGTATATTACAAAAACCACAAATAAGGCCAATGAAACATGTATTAAACTCCAAGAAATAGTTATTCACTAGCCCACAGAAAATTGGGAAAGCAGGAAAATGTTTTACACTGCAATTAAAAGGTTTTAAAACGGAATTCGCCTATGCTTAAGTCTGGTCATGTGATAGTCTAATATTTTACCTCCTGGTCAGGGGCAGGTACATTTTAGAAGAGATTTCGGGAGATGGAAAAACCTAAAAGGGAAAAATCCCCACACCCTTCCATTTGTTATTATAAATAACATTATTTCTAATTATGGAGATCATGTCAGCAACAATGACTTCATGTGTGTGTACTTACTCTACTGGAAGGACTGTATTGGGTACTTGCTACTTGCTGGAGGCTAAGTGCTGAATTGAGCACTTTGCACACATGATGCCTGGCAATTGTTGATATTTTGGAAAATGACTAAATGTGTGAGTAACTGAGACTATATTATACATATGGATTGTTAACTCACCTCTTAATTTACCACGTGTGGACTTTTGTGATGTCGTTAAAAATTCTTCTGATCGGGGCACCTAAGTGGCAAGTCAGTTAAGCATCTGACTCTTGGTTTCTGCCTGGGGCATGATCTCACAGTTGTAGGATTGAGGCCCACGCTGGGCTCCATGCTCAGCTGGGAGTTTGCTTGAGATTCTCTCTCCCCCTGCCTGTCCTGCTCTGCACGTACATGCTCTCTCTCTCTCTCTCTCTCAAATAAATAAATCTTAAAAAAAAAAAAGCAAAAACTCTTCCAATCATGATCTAAATTGTGCACTGTCCCATAATAGGAGGGTATCACAATTTATTTACACGGTTGCCAATCACTGGATACACACGTTGCTTCTGAGTTTTACTGTTTTAAGCAAACCTCTCCTATAAATATTAAGTATTTCTTACATGTTCAGTTATGGCTGTACAAATTTAAATGTCGAAGATGCTAGATTTGATACGAAGCATGCAATCAGCCAAGTGGTTCCACGCAAGGCAACTGAGACCTGATTAAAACATATAAGAAACTGTAGGATATAGAAGATCTCTCCTAGGAAAGCAATTGTTTTTGCTGCAAATTTTTTTTAAGTAAGCTAGACGCCCAACCTGGGGCTTGAACCCATGACCCTGAGATCAAGGGTCGCATGCCCTCCCCGTTCAGCCGGCCAGGAGCCCCTTTGCTGCAAAATTTTAATAATCACTGCGCAAGTTATTCAAAGAGTGTTGGTTTTCTCCTCTGTAGAGCAGGAATGACAATAATACCTTCAGCGGGGTAGTGTGGGAAGTTTCAAGGAGCCAATGCCTCTCAGCATTTTGTGCAGGGCCTGGTGTGCAGTTAACACTAAATAAATGTGAGCTGCTATTTTTAACAATGTCAAGCACACAGCAGTGTGATTTTTAGATAAATAATGCCAGGCTGTATGTCTGTCATCGTGTAACCCGTGGTCTTTGTGTAAATATTTTCCTTATATAACTAAGGTTGTGCTTGTCACTTCTGCAGTCACTTTAAACAGTGGTGTGCACACAAAGCCTACATTACAGGGCGTGGGTGGTGGTAGGTAGGAAGAGAGGTTAGGGAGGGCTCCCAGGAAGTCCTTAGTAAAATGTGAGGACCTAAACTTATATTTAAAATGTATCACAGAGGGGATCCCTGGGTGGCTCAGCTGTTTGGCGCCTGCCTTCAGCCCAGGGCGTGATCCTGGAGTCCCGGGATCGAGTCCCACATCGGGCTCCCCACATGGAGCCTGCTTCTCCCTCTGCCTGTGTCTCTGCTTCTCTCTCTCTCTTTGTCTCTCATGAATAAATAAATAAAATCTTAAAAAAAAAATAAAATGTATCACAGAGTAAAGTCTCAGAATATCAGCATTAGCAGAAACCAGGTATCCTACAGCGGTGTTTCTCAAACTTTGCCGACAACCCACAGTGAGAGATGCAATTGCATTAAGACCCACAATGCAAATAAATGTGTGTATGTGTTGGTTTTGTCAAACGGTTTCAGCAAGGAATTCTGACTCTCGGGATGCCTGCTGTACGCTGATATTTTCTCGGCTGTTTCATGTTACTTTAATGTAGGTTATGAGTTAAATTTATTTTGCTGGGTAGAGACCCACAATTTGAAATACTAGCTTAAATTTGCACGCGCTTTTAGGAAAGAGTTTGCAGCTACATTTTTGTTGTTGTTCTTACCAAAGCATTTAATCACTAATGAATGGTTTTGTTCTTATTTGCGTGATGATTTGAACCTTTGGGTCACTTTTCGGGACGTATTTGCTTGTGAGCGAGATGATGTTCTGTTAAAAGGGCATCGTAACAGGATGCAGCCAGAATTAAGCCAAACACTGGGCATGAGTCATAATTCACCCTGGTTTCTCTTTACTATAAGCCAGGTGCCTCCAGTTTGCCAGCAGCATGAATTCAGAAAGAGACTCAGAGACAACCTTTGAGGAGGATTCTCAGCCCAATGACGAGGTGGTTCCCTACAGTGATGATGAAACAGAAGACGAGCTGGAAGACCAAGGCCCTGCAGTTGAGCCAGAACAGAACCGAGTCAACAGAGAGGCAGAGGAGCAGCGGGAGCCACCCCGGAAAGGTAACCTCCCTGGGGCTGGCTGCTGGGTCCTGTCCGGGTCCGTCCCTGTGGGGCGGCGGCAACAGGTGCACAGGATGGCCGGTCCACTTAGATGGTCCAGGGGGCGTCTCCCTTCTCCAAGGATGCGGCTGGGACAACTGGTCGCTCGTGGCCCTCAGCCTGCTGGGCTGCTTGACCCACCCGACAAGGTCTGCCCGGAGGATGGGAAGTGGGGAGTTGCACGTTTAGACGAATTGGCAAATTCAGGTTGTTGCTGATTTGGAATTTGCTAGTTGCTGCACCCAGGATGCTTAGAGTCACCATGTCTTTTGCTTAGCCACTTGTGACCGTGAGATGGTTTGGGCTCCGCCTGCTATGAGGGGCCTGTCATACATGCAGCAGACGGCGCCACCTGCCCAGAATCGGGGGGCTTCCGGGCTGTGTCTGGACCAGGGGCCGGGGCCAGACAGCAACCGTTTCAGGCTCTGTGTGCCACGTGGACTCCGTCACATGCTCTCAATGCTAAAAATAGCCCGAGCCAGTCTGTCATTGGGGCTGATGAAGCTCTCTCCCCTGTGGCTTTTCCGTTTTGTTTTCTGCTGCTTCTCCCACCCTGGCAAGCACACGTGGGCTTTTCCTGTAGCTCCCCGCTCCCCCAGGGAGCCGATCCTTTCCTGCTTGGGCCCCAGATCTCAGGCTGAAAATATTTCTTCCACTGGTCCTCAAATTCCAACAAACCAACTTCAGTTTCTCATTTACAGATATTTCCAGTAAATTATTGCTTCTGACTCTCTGGATGCTGCCTCCACAGCCTCGGGCAGAGTAACCTCTGGTTATTCTTCTCCAAGGTCCCCGTCACTACCCCTCTGTCCTTGCAAGTCCCCCAAAGTCTGCTTACCTTGTGTCCCTCCCTGCTTCCCTCATCTTTCCTCCTGGCTTCTGCTCCTTGGTTGATGTGAGGGTTGTTTTGTTTTGTTTTGTTTTGTTTTGTTTTTTTAATTTTTTTTTCTTTTTCAAACCATTTTCACCTGTAGGAAGAGCAACAGGTGTGAAATGCCGCTTAGGGGAGGATTCCTCCTGCTAGGGCCGGAGGCTGTCGCTCTCCAGCTCTCCTGTGTGGGGAGCTTTTCCTTGGGCAAGGGCACGTGTCCAGACGGGCCTCAGCCTGCAGTGGGCTCCGACACCTGGCAGGCCGTCGACCCATGTATGCTGTTTGCTATCCTCGGTTTCTCTGTATGCAACATTTAGGATGACCAGAACTTGCTGTGGATTTCTGGGCATAATTTCAAGCTATCGAGTGTTAAGCTTAGGGCTTTCTGTCTGGAAGCAGAAGATACTAAAATCATGATAATTGGGCTGAATTAAAATGGAAACACTGCCAATCTGGACAGGAATGTGGCCTCTGCATAACAGGCCCGGACTGGATGTTGCTCGAAGGGCGATCAAGCCGAGGTAGCCTGACAGGTCAGCCAAGGAGTTGCAGCTGACTGGGCCAGTGGTGAATACCATGTTTCTTCCTCATTCTTTCCCCCACTGAACCTCTCAGTTTGCTAGCACAATCTCGGAATCGCTATCCTATGCGGGTATCTGATGAGTTGGCGGAGAGCCGGCTTAGTGGGTTTCAAGGTGAACTGAGCTGTTGGTGCCAGGTGCCACGCTATAAGATGCGCGGTCCAGAACAACCCAGGCCTGGGGTTGGGTGCCTGCAGAAACGTCGGGGAAGCACGTAGTGGGTGGAAACTCTCACCTCTGGTTTTTTCCAGTCCGCCTTCACATCCTGGTGCTCAGAGCCCTTTCCTGATCATTCAGTTTGCAAGTCATCTTCCTTATAGATTTTTATGGTTAGAATCAAGGTCTCCAGGGAGCCCAGACTCAATCTTGCCTCCTCATAGTCATGTCCAATTGTGGGTAATAGTTTTAGGGGAGTCAAGTGCTTCATTCATTCTTTCTTTCCTTCAAAGATTTTTTTTTTTTTTTTGAAAGGCAGCAGAGAGTAAGTATGAGTCTGCTTCTCCCTCCTAAGCAGGAAGCACAACACAGGGCTTGATCCCAGGACCCCGAGATCATGACCTGAGCCAAAGGCAGACACTTAACCAGTTGAGCCACCCAGGTGCTCCCAACACACTTTTTTTTTTTTTTTTAAGATTTTACTTATTCACAAGAGACACAGAGAGAGAGAGGCAGAGACACAGGCAAAGGGAGAAGCAGGATCCCTGCTGTGAGTCTGATGCAGGACTCGATCCCAGGACCCCGGGATCATGACCTGAGCCAAAGGCAGATGCTCAACCACTGAGCCACCCAGGTGTCCCCCATCTTTTTTTTTAAGATTTTATTTTTAAGTAATCTCTACACCCAGCCTGAGGCTCAAACACACGACCCCAAGATCAAGAGTTGCCCGCTCTGTGGACTGAGCCAGCCAGGCACCCACCCCGGGGGTTCTTATTTCTTAAAATTCCTGTCAAATGACCTTGCTTGTGACTTTGGAAAATATTATTATTCTAACACCTCCACCTGCCCTTCCCAGACACACAGAGGACACTCAGTAAGTGCTTGAGCCTCTCCCCCTGCATTCCCGCTGTGCCCTGCATGCCTCACTGCAGATCTGCTCCCCGTCCTCCCTCCCCCCCTTTTTTTCCTCCACACCCTCCTCCTCCCTTGTTCATTTCTTTTTGCATATTCCCACTTGGCCATTTCCCCAATTAAGATTGTGTCCTTCTGACTCTTCATTTTAACCATCCTCTGTCTTGACATTTGATCTGAAGGACAGTTTTCTTCAAAGAATTCAGTTCTTTAAGGGCACCCGGGTGGCCCAGCAGTTGAGCATCTGCCTTCTGCCTTCGTCTCAGGTCATGATCCTGGAGTCCCAGGATAGAGTTCCCCATCGAGGTCCTGCATGGAGCCTGCTTCTCCCTCTGCCTGTGTCTCTGCCTCTGTGTGTGTGTGTGTGTGTGTGTGTGTGTGTGTGTGTGTGTCTCATGAATCAATGAATAAAATCTTAAAAAAAAAAAAAAAAAAGGAATTCAGTTGTTTAGAAACCAGAGCATGGGGATGCCTGGATGGCTCAGTGGTTAAGCGCCTGACTTCAGATCAGGGCATGATCCTGGAGACCCAGGATCGAGTCCCACGTCGGGCTCCCTGCATGGAGCCTGCTTCTTCCTCTGCTTAAGTCTCTGCCTCTGTGTGTGTGTGTGTGTCCCATGAATAAATAAATAAAATCTTAAAAAAAAAAAAAGAAAGAAGAAAGAAAGAAAGAAAGAAAGAAAGAAAGAAAGAAACAAACAAACAAACAAACAAACAAACCAGAGCATGAGTCAGTCTGTGAAGTGCTGTCGGCCTGAGGAATGCCGGGGGCCAGTGCCCATCACAACAGAGCAGGCCTAGAAGTGTACGAACCACCATCAGTTCTTTGAAAGTATCATCTTAGTGCATGAAGTTGGTTTTTTAAAGATGCCCCAGCCCAAGTCAGTTAAGCAGGTGTTTCGAGAAACGTACCATGAGTGCTTTTCAGCTGAAGGACCTTTATTTAACTGTGTGCTGGGAGAACGTCAGTAAACTTAGTAGATGCTGTTAGAACGTGCCACAGAGGAGAGAATCCGGCAGATTCTACTAAGTAATTTAATCCTTCATTTGCTTTGAACAAGGATTGGCAAAAACAAATGGGAATTTCCCCGCCTCCTACGGGCTGAACCCTCATGTCCTGATGAGTACATGAGAGCATCATTTCCCAGAGTGCATTCTGGGAAACACAGCTTTTGGCTGATGCTCCAGGGCACCAAGACCTGTGGCCCCTGAGACCGAAAACTCAGAATTCTTGAATCTCTTCTTCTTCTTCTTCTTTTTCTTTTTTTTTTTTTTTTTTGGTTATTTACTTATTTATTCATTAGAGACACAGAGAGAGAGAGGCAGGCTCCGTGCAGGGAGCCCAATGCGGGACTCAATCCCAGGACCCCGGGATCACGACCTGAGCCAAAGGCAGACGCTCAACCACTGAGCCACCCAGGCACCCCCTTGAACTTCCTGGAGGTTAAGGTTGTCCATTAGCTTAAAAGGATCCAAGAAGCTTAGGCATTTAAGAAAGCGGTTTAATTTTATTCAACCATAGGTTCCTAAAACTCCTCGACTCTAAAATGCTGTGGGGTTTTTTAATTTGCTTTTTTTTTTTCCATCCCACCATTCTGGTGTCCCCTTGGCCAACTCCTTGAGTAATTCTGGACCGATTTCGAGGTGAAGTCCCTGGGAATACATAAGTGCTCGGGAGAGGTTCCTGGGTGCACCCTGGCTCTTCCTTGTGAGCTGGGGATGGAGGGGAAGGCGGTCTCCTGCCTCCCCGGCCACACTGCCCTGTGGACCCCGTGGACCCCCTCTCCGCCTCCCCAGGCTCCATGGCCTGCAGCACATTCCTGCCCCTGCCCCTGGCTGGTGCCCTGCCTCCTGTTCTCATGGCCAAGCTTCTGGAAATGCAATCCTAGAGCAACACCCCCTCCCAGTCCCCTGGGCTCGTCCCCTCCCCAGGTGCCCCTCCACCCTGAGCATGAAGCACTGTCAGCCGTCACACTCCAACCTGGTCTCCCCGGAGCGCCTGACCTTTGTAATAGCTCGGGAGGTGGCAACGCCCTCTTGTCCCAGCACTCCTCCTGTCTGTCCTTCCTCTGGACAATGTTTACATCCCCCTTCGTACTGCCTTCTCTCCCCGGGCCTTCCTTCGGCGAGCGGACTCCCTTTAACCTGCTCACCTGCCTCGCCTCTGTGGCTCTCACGGACCAGGTACATGCTGGGGAGGAGGGAGGACGGCCCCTCTCTATGCCTCAGTGTGCCCACCTGGGAAATGGGCATAATATCGGTGCCTACTTCATTGGGTAGTTGCGAAGATTAAATCGGAAAATAGATGTAAAGAGTTTCAATCAGGTTCAGGCACAGGGCAAGTGCTCAGTCAGTGCTCTTACCCTCAGCCCCCTGCAGCCAGTTCCTCCCTTAAGGTCTTTCACATCACACTGAAAGTGTCCACCCTTCCCCATCATCTCCTCTCATCTTTCCATCACTGGACCACTTTCTTGACCCCTCTACTCAGGGGTGCTCAGATTCTCCTGGACATTCCACAGGCTGAAGCTGTGGATTCATTCTTTTATCTATCTATATCTATCTATTTATTTTTAAAGATTTTATTTATTTATTCACGAGAGACAGAGAGGCAGAGACATAGGCAGAGGGAGAAGCAGGCTCCCTGCAGGGAACCCGATGTGGGACTCAATCCCAGGACTCTGGGATCACGCCCTGGGCCAAAGGCAGGTGCTCAACCGCTGAGCCACCCAGGCACCCATGGACTCATTCTTTTAAACAGCTCCTTCTGTCCCCAAATCCAAATACGATGAATGTTTGGAGAGATGGATGGGATCCAGAACAGTTTGCTTTCCCAGCAATGAGTGTGCCCACAGATCGAGGAAACTTGGGGTGATTTAGGGTCACCCCGGCCCCTGCCATCCTGTAAGCCTTTCCCATGAACACAGCCCTCTTCAGCCTTTTCGTTTGCAGACCTCTGGTCACTCAAGCCGCTGCCACCCGCCTGCTTTCCCAGGCCCCAGTGACTTCTCAGGTGAAGCGTTGCACCTGGCCTCGGGTAGCTCAGCGCCCCCGCAGGAGCTCAGGGCAGAAATGTCTCCAGACAGAGGAAGCGGGGAGCTCGTGTTTCTGGAAGAGTTGAGGCATGCACACGGGAAAACCACAGGGGCCAAGCCAAAGAGCCCCACTCACGCGGTGACTCGGTCTTGTAATGGGTTGACCTGTGTGTCCTGCTCCGAGGGCTGGCACACTTGAGCTGCGGGTGGGAGGTGGGGGGAGCCCCGGGGGAGAGGGCAGAGGGGCCGGAGGGTCCTGGATCAGGGACCACGAGCAAGGCAGCCCGCCTGCAGTGCGGGGGGAGACCAAGGAACGCGGCTGTTGTGGGGTCACTCGGGCCAACTCACCCCCTTTCCAGCAGCTGCCACAGCGTGATCAGAGGCCGGGTGACTGGCTCTCTGTTGCCCGTCTTCCATCTAATGGGTCCTGTGCCACGCGGGTGTCAGGGCACCAGGCACAGTGGCCGGCGGGTTGCGGGGACCCGTGGCTGCGCGCATCAGGGGGTCAGCACAGGGCTGGAGAGGGAGTCAGGGGAGCCCCCGGCGGCCTGCCTGGGTCAAGGAAGGCTTCCTGGAGGTGCGGACACCTGAGCCCAGTGCTCAGTGAGTGTGAGAGGGGAATCAGGAACAGGGTGCTCTAGGCTGAGCCCACGTTCAGGGCACAGTGAGTCCGTTTTGGAGCCTAGGTGGTGAGTGGGCAACAGGCTGCTCCTGAAGGCCCCAGAGAGCCCCAAATGCAGCGTAGGCCGAAAGCGTGAGACGGGCAGGAGCCTCCTCCCCCCGTGGCTGCTCCGTGGCCGCTTGCTCCTCCCCGTCCAGTCTTCCTCGGGGAAGATGACTTCCCTGCTCTTGGGATCGGGCTCCAGCTCCGCCCCTGGCTGCTCAGGCCCACGGAACCTGGTTCTGTTGTCCTCTCCCGGCTGCCTGCCGCTGGTGTCCGGCCTTATTCACTGTGCACCTTCACCCAGTCCTACCCTCAGTTTCTGGTTCGTGCACACACACCCTCACCCCAGCCTGTGACTTTCCCTTTTTTTTTTTTTTTTTTTTGTTTTTAGAAAAAGACTTTATTTATTTATTTGACAGAGAGAGAACACAAGCAGGGGGAGCTGCAGGCAGAGGGAGAGGGAGAAGCAGGCCCCCTGCTGAGCAGGGAGCCTGATGTGGGGTTTGATCCAGGACCTGAGCCCCCCAGGTGCCCCAACCCTGACTTTCCCGATGCCTAGGGCAGCCCCTTCCCTGTGGGGGGCTCCTTCTCACCCTTCAGCAATCAGTGGAGTTGCCAAGTCTTCTGTGTGCCCCAGCCCAGCCTGAAGCAGAGCCCCGTTGGATGAGCACCTTGTGCTTTCCTTCATACCCCTCAGGGCACTTAGGATTACGTCCTTGAGTGACAGTGTGACTCCCACTAGACTGGCGGCTTCATGAGCCTCGGGGCCATGTTCATCCCATGCAAAGCACATAAAAGGCACTCCATAAATATGCCCGGTACATGGGTTTATTTGAGAAATCTCATGTTGGCAAGAGAAGGGAGAAGGGAGTAGACAGCAATCCAAGTAAAAACCGGTCAGAGCCTAAAGCATGATGGTCAGGATGGAGAGAAGGGCGACAGATCACGATCGATGTCAGGGGGTTGACGTTCATAAATCCCATTAGATCTGAGGGTCAAGAGAAGTAACTGCTGGCTTGGGCGTCCCCGTGGATATTCCAGGGATCTATTGCTGCATGAAAACCTCCCCAACTTATTGGCATAAAATCATCATCATGTTCACAGATGACTCAGGAATTTAGACAGGACATGGCAGGAGTGGTTTGTTTCTGCCCTAGGATGTCTAGGCCCTCAGCTGTGAAGACCTGAGGTGATTTAAACCACTGGGGCCTGGAATCCTCTGGAAGCTGCTTCACTCATATCTGGCACCTTTGGGTAACTCAAAGATGCAATTGGGTCCATAGATGGAAGCATCTCTGCATGGCTTGGGCTTCTGCCCGCATGGCACTGGGCTGCCATGGGAGTGTCCTACGGGGTGGGGTGGGGTCTGAAGAACTAGCATCCCGAAAGATCAAGATCAGAGCAGGAGCTGGCTGCAGAATTGAGGCAGCATCACTTGTACTCAGCATCCCTTGGTTACAAGAGTCACTGAAGCTGATTCAAGGGAGGGGAAATTAGATGCCATTTGTTGATGAGGGGTAAGAAGGTCACATTGCAGGTTGGGAGATACTCTTGCAGCCACCTTTGGAAAGTGCTTTCTGCCTCCGTGGATAACGGAGCCTTTTGTAGGGATGATATAAGGCGGGGGGGGGGGGGGGGGGGGGGAGAGGGTTGACCTTTGGAGGTCGAAGAGAGAGGGTTGTTGTTTTGAACCTCACTAGTTAGGGGTATCGGTAGGACAGCCACTTGTGTTGCTGGCTACCTGGCAGTTGAAAAAAATTAAAAATAAAAAATATATATAGTAAGAAATGACCTGGAATAGAGCCTCTTCTTTGTTGCCGGGAAATGGTAGCATTTCAGATTCTTAACCACGAGGTCATAGCTAGCACTGAGCTGCAGTCCCCAGGCTGCCATCCCAGTGAGAGGCGTTGGTTGACCTCTGGGTTTTGCTGCACCCATGTAAGTGGCATGTTCTTAGGGAGAGGGTGACAACAGGTAATGGCTTTAGGAGAGGAGTCTCTCCAGTGTGTACTCGCCACCCCTTCCATAAGGGCACATACCCCCCCACACGGCACAGCTGTCCCCCAGCACCTGGGCTCCTCGCCCACACACCTGCCTGGTTTCATACCTTCTTGCGCTTGAGCTTAGCAAAGACATGTGACCACTGTGTATGAGAACTAATTCTGCTTCTACAGCTTTGAAATTGGAGCCAATTCACACAGAGGCACCAATGTCATTTATCTTTCTCTCTCTCTCTCTCTCTCTCTCTCTCTTTCTCTTTCTTTTAAAGTAAGCTCTAGGTCCAACATGGATCTTGAACTTATAACCCTGAGATCCAAGAGTCACATGTTCTACCGACTGAGCCAGCCAAGTGCTCCCAAACTGCATTTCTTTAAAACTCTTCTCCAACTCAGACTTCTGTTGTTCAAAATTCCATTCTGGGGTGAAATGATCAACGGTTGGCAGTGTTCAAAATGGAATGTTCGATTCATCAAGGACATATATGGAGGAAGTTGTCCTTGCGCGGCGTGATTTTGGATTGGGTGTGGCGTCAACAAAACGAGGTCAGCTGGCTACCTGATGAAAGTGCTATCTTCCAAGAAGAATCTGGAATTAAGGATGTGGATTTCTAGAGCATCCATAAATTAATTTTTACCTGGGGTCAAAAAACAGATTAGCTCATTGAGATATGTAAGTCATAGGAAATCCATGAAACATGCTGGGGAGCTGTAGTTTCCACTCGAGTGGATTTTGACTTTTTGACACATACTCCATGTGGAAATTCCACTTTGTGGCTACTTACTTTTTGTGTCTAGGAAGCTGTGGGCTGCCTTCTACCACTTGAGCTTTATGAATACCCCAGGTGCTGTCAGCTTGTAAAATGAACAACGTGTGGGGCTGTTTCTGGCTGAGTGAGTTGTGATGGGGGAGGAGGTGATGAGACTGTGTTATCTCAGTTTATAGAATTGCTTTTGAGTAATGTCATTTATGACTGAACGTCCAGCAAGAAGCTCTTGGTCATAGAGACCTACGTGGTGGTGGTTTTTCTTAGTGCCAGTTTGAAACCTGATTCTCTAAAGTCGGTTTTTTATGCTCGATGTTCCCTTAGGAAGACACTTGCACCGACTGGGGCTTCTGGACCCTGCTGTCCCAAGAGAATCTTGTGGGGCGCTATTAAACTCCATAGGTGCCTGGGCTCAGTCCTTGGAGATGCTGATAGGGTAGGTCTAAGAGTGAGACAAGGGGGGGTCGATCCATATTTTAAAATGAATTCTGGGGCGCCTGGTTGGCTCAGGCCATTAAGCGTCAGACTTCAGCTCATGATCTTGGGGTTCTGGGATGGAGCCCCCTGTCGGGTTCCCTGCTCAGTGGGGAGTCTGCTTCTCTCCCCTAGCGCTTGTGCTCTCTCTCTCTCAAATAAATAAATCTTTTTAAAAAATAAGGTGAATCCCACCAGGTTCAGCCTTACGTGAGGACAATCGTCTGACTCCTCTACTGCACCTGCTCCTCAGAGTGAGGTCTCTCAGCCAGCCTCACCTGGTGCTAATTAAATGCAGAGCCCTGGGCTCCTCCCAAACCAGCCAGTCAGAATCTGGTAACAAGGTGATGAGCACGCACATGAGGTCTGGGAATAATGGTTCTCTGAGGGAGAGAGACATTTATTTCTGAAGACCGTCCAAAACCCGAAGTCCTGCCTTGCTCAAACCCTGGGCCGTGTTGCTTCAGGGGTAAGGGAGGGCTCTGGGGAGGGCTTGTCCCCCTCGGGCAGGTTGGAGGCAGGAAAAGGCTGAGAGCAAACGCTGCCCTTGAGCAGTAGACGGCAACTTTGCCTGCAAATGAGGATCACTTGGGACCTTCACTGGACTCCGCCCAGACTAAAGTAGAAATCCCTGGAGCTGGAATCCTGAGCATCGGGGGCCATAAAAGCCCCTCTTGGGGATTCCAGTAATGTTGGAAGCAACTCGTCTCACAGTCCAGGTGCATAGGAATCCATCTGGGATCTTGTTAAGATGCCATTCTGGTGCCACGGGGCTGGGATTCTGTGTTTCTAACTGGGTGTTTGGTGATGCAGCTTGTCCACACTCTGTGTAGCAAGTGCCAAGAACAAGGGGCAACGTTGCGTGTATGTGTTTTCATAAGCAAGCAGCAGCATTTGGCTTTTTGCTTTGCTTTCATTCTATCCATTTTTGAGTTCTTTTTGGAGGGGGGAGGGCGATGGGGTAGACTAAGGGAGCAACAGAGCTGAATGCTACCAACGCCACACAAACAGGCAGATGGACGTGATGGGTTGTTGACGCCAACCTCCTGCCTGCCCGTAGTTAGTGCCTTTCTCCTCTTCTCGAGAGCTGTTCAAACTGTCCCTGCTCCTCTGAGGGCGCCCACTTGCAGCCACCTCATCTCCACACACTGAGACACTCCAGGCTGTGCAAACCCTCACTCATCCTTCTGTGCCCCTCACCTGGGACGAGGAGCCTGGCCAGCCACCTCCTGCACCCCAGCCTCCTGCACTCCAGCCATCACCGCTCTCTTCCTCTGTTCCTCCTCCTTCAGGCTCTCTGTCCTGAAACCACCCCCCAGTGAGCCCAGCCCCCCTTTAGTTTCTTATGCAGAAGAAAATTCTCTTATTTCTAGAAGGCTACCAGCGGGACTCTGATCACCAAATCACTGGGCACCTTTTGTCCCTGCTTACCTGGCACAGCTCTGCTTGCTGTGGCTCATGGAGCTCTCACTTTGTAACACGAGTTCTCCTGATTCCTCCTTGTAGTCTCTTTCCTGGATTCCTCCTACTTAAATATCTACTCTTAGCTCTGTTTCCTCCACCTCATTTCCTACGTGGTCCATTCCCGCTCCTGGTTTCAACCCACATCTGCACGTCCAGCACCTTGTGATCTGTATCTCTCTGCCCTCAACTTCCATCTGGAGTCCAGATCTGTTTCTGTGGCTCTCGGATGGTCCTTCCCCCCACACATTCTAGAGGTATCTTCAGCTCACCAGTCCCCCCAGCTAGACTTCTACCTCTGTATCCTCTAGCTCGTCCATGGCACCTCTGTCCACCCAGTCACCCAAGCTGGCATCCCGGGGTCACCTTTCTCTCATTTTGATTTCGTTTTGATTTCTCATTCTTTCTGGCCCACATTCAGACAGTTGTCCTTCAGTTGTTCTTGAATCTGGCTTCAGTTCAGTTGTTCTTGAATCTGGCTTCTCTCCCTTTTCAGTCCCTTAGGTCTGGCTCAGGCTCATATCTACTCTCCCTTTGATGCTTGCAGTGGTCTTCTGGCCTCCGATGTGTTCCCTTCATATCCATCCTGCTCCCTGCTGCGAGTGTGACCGGGGCAAACTATGATCCCTCCGTGCCACTCCTGTCCTGAAGCCCTGTGGCTTGGCTGGGCGTCAGAACCCATGACCCCATAGACTTCTGTCTTTTCCTATGTTGTTCTCACTTGATTTATTCCCACCTGTCATCCCACTGCCTTTAGAAAAAAAAAATTTTTTTTAAGATTTTATTTGTTCAGGATCCCTGGGTGGCTCAGCGGTTTGGTGCCTGCCTTTGGCCCAGGGTGCGATCCTGGAGTCCCAGGATCAAGTCCCACATCAGACTCCTGGCATGGAGCCTGCTTCTCCCTCCTCCTGTGTTTCTGCCTCTCTCTCTCTCTCTCTCTCTCTCTCTCTCTATCATGAATGAATGAATAAATCTTAAAAAAAAAGATTTTATTTATTCATGAGAGACACAGAGAGAGGGGCAGAGACATAGTTAAAGGGAGAAGCAGGCTCCATGCCCGGAGCCCGATATGGGACTTGATCCCAGGACTCCGGGATCACGCCCTGAGCCAAAGTCAGATGCTCAACCCCTGTGCCACCCAGGCGTCCCTAGAAAAATATTTTTAAAAATAGTAAATAGATGGGAATCCCTGGGTGGCTCAGCAGTTAAGCGCCTTTCGCCCTGGGCGTGATCCTGGAGAACCCGGATCAAGTCCCACGGCAGGCTCCCTACATGGAGCCTGCTTCTCTCTCTGCCTCTCTCTCTCTTTCTCTCTCTGTATCTCTCATGAATAAATAAATAAAATCTTAAAAATAAATAAAATAAAATAAAATAAAATAAAATAGTAAATAGAATTGTGTAATGACCGTAAGAAAATCAAGCAACTTACACATTGGCTTTATATGTAAACCTATAGAGGGAAGGAATTGAATTGTAAGCATGTTGTTTTAGAAGGTGATACATACCTATAGGTCTAGTTCTAGGAGGGGACAGTGAAGATGAAGTCTCCTTCCTTGCCCTCTTTGTCCTTCAGCCGTGCGGTGTCCTTTCCCAGAAAGAAACTAATGTCAGTGTTTCAAACATCCTTCTGGAGATATACACACACTTATATGTGAAAAGAATACTTATAAATGCACATCCTTAAAAAAAACAAAAAAAACAAATGCACATCCTTGTATACCTACAGATACATAAACATAACCTGTGCCAGCACGTGAATTTGCATGCATCCCTATTTTGCATTACTTCTGTGTGTCCCGTAGCTGAAAGCACAGTAACGACAACACCTGCTTTGGCCCCTTAGTGTAGTTTGGAGATCTTTAGGAGTACACGGACAGCTGCTTTCTTCTTCTTCTTCCTTCTTCCTTCTTCTTCTTCCTTCTTCTTCTTCTTCTTTCTTCTTCTTTTGTTTATATGAAAGAGAACATGAACAGGGGGAGGGGCGGAGGCAGAGGGAGAAGCAGACTCCCTGCTGAGCAGGGAGCCCAACGCAGGGCTGGATCCCTGGACCCCGAGATCATGACCTGAGCTGAAATCAGACTCTTAACCTACTGAGCCACCCAGACGCCCCAGCTGCCTTATTCTTTTTTGCAGACTGGATAGACTTATTGTGTAGATGTTTAACCAGCTGCTTGTGGTGGCATTTGGGTTGTTTCTGATCTTCCTGATAACAGGGCTGCACTGCATAACGCTGAGACATGTCATTTATCCTGTGTCTGAATATATCCGTGGGGGGCAAATTCCTAGAAGTGGGATTGCCGCGTCAGCTAGTGCATGTGTGTGTGTGTGCATGTGTTTGTGTTAAAATCGACAGATGTACTCTTTACCGTCCACAGAGACCATGTAAGAGGGCCTGACTCTCCATTCTCTTTTCAAACCAGTGTGTCATCAGAATCTTTCCTCTTTGCCAGTATTTTGTCATTATATGCTAAAAATAGTTTTAGCATTATATGCTAAAAATAATCTCCCCGAAGAACTGCACTTTTTTTTAAGAACTTGAGTATTGTTTCACATATTTAGCCATTTGAACTTCCCTTTGTATAAAATGTCTCTTCGTGTCCTTTACTCATTTCTCTCTTCTGTGGTTTGTTGGTTTTTCTTTTTGATGTTCAACTTTTGATCTTTTTGCTCTGCTGGATTGTTGTAGTTCATACCAACCTGTGTAGCTGTTTGGTTGTTGGCATGTTTGTCAGCAAGAATTCAGAACTGGCTGTAAGGATGAGAGGGGCCAGGGGAAGCTTACTTTCTTTTCCAGATGGCAGTGATCAAAGGTTTGGGTGACAGTGGGAGCACTCTGAACATCATGTAACAATGTTTAGATGTATTGAATACACATTTACCAAATTTGGGGATGATTTGGGGCCATATCTAGCTGATGTCAAATACGTATCTGGACATATGCACTGATGGTTTTATGCAACGCTGTTAGTTGATTTCTTCATAGCTTTTTACCAAAGGGTCATATGTGCATTTTTTGCTGGTAAATTTATTATTTCTTCTCTTTTCTTAGTATTTTCATTCTAGAAAATGGGACAAGAGATCTTCTTTTTCTGTAAATTAGCCTACTGGTCCAAATGTCTAGTAAAGTTTTCTGTTCCAAGTGAGTAATTAGTAAATGTTTGATCAGAAAGACAAATATTTCCAAGTGCTGTTTTGCTGCCCATCCTAAAGGCATGTGCTTTAGCACAGCATTTCTCAAACCATGTTAGTAGGTGTTCCATGATTTTTTAAAAATGTGCCTGTGGTCACATTAATTTTGAAAAGCCTGAATTAAATAAAATTAAATAAATTTCTTCTCAGAGCCTTTAATATACCAGTAGTCCTTTGAATGTCCAAAAGAGGGATGCAGTACTACATGCTGTGTTTTACAAATGTATTTGACCACAGAACACTGTTTTCACTTTTTTTAATGGTCTCTGCTTGAAATATTCCTCAAGCAATTAGCATGACACTTAGAGGAGAATCAGAAGACATCAATTGGTTTGGCCTCTGATTTATCTGAATTATGCCAAACAAGGAACCTTGTTGGAAATGGGGTTATTGATTATTTGACTGCAATCAGATTTCTAAAATTAACTAGAAAATTCCTGTGGTTAAGGTCAGCATGTTGCAGATAAAGACATACTGGATACTCTCTCCAGCCTCCCCACTGTGTTATCACAGTGCAAAATTGAGAGACCAAGGTCATTTCCGGTAGACCCTTCCCTGCCCCTGCTTGAGGTCAGGTACCACTTTCTGTCGGAGGCATCTACATCCACGTGGGCTGGGGATGAGATGTAGCGCGGGACAGACAGAGGAACCACTGGCTGGGGGACTTAATTATGAGGGAAATTTCAAGCAAACCGAGGTTCCCTGGAGGTGAGGGAGGTGGAGGGATGGGGTCACTGGGTATGGACATTAAGGAGGGCACGTGATGTAATGAGCGCTGGGTGTTGTATGCGACTAATGAGTCACTAAATTCTACCCCTGAAACTAATAATACACTACATGGTAACTAAATTGAATTTTTAAAAAAGATTTTATTTACTCATGAGACACACACAGAGAGAGAAGCAGAGACACAACAGGCAGAGGGAGAAGTAGGCTTCCCCCGGGAGCCCCATATGGGACTTGATCCCAGGATCCGATGATCACGCCCTGAGCCGATGGCCAGTGCGCAACCACTGAGCCACCCAGGCACCCCAACTAAATTGAATTTAAGTAAAAAAATTGAAACAAAAAAGAGCCACAGTGGGAACCAAAGAATCCAGCTCATGAACTAACCAGGCAACTTATTTTTTTCCTCTCGAGTTTTTCTGAGATTCATATTTTTATCCCTTCCCCTTGGCCTTTTCTTGTTTCTTGAGGAGTCCTGTCTATTTTCCTTCTCAGGATTCTTGAATTTTAGAACAGCAGCTCAGTGAAGTTCTGGAATACTGGTAGCAGGAGGTGTGTCACAAATCATCTGCGAGCTGAAGTAAACCATTAAAAGCACGTATATTTTCAAATGACCATAACATAGAAAGGATTTGAGATTACCCTATAAGATATCCTTTTTAACCTACTTTTATTTAGACCTCCTATGTGAGTGGGAAGGAAATGTTCTGATTGGGTGCAGTATACTCTGATTGTGTAACAGGTAATGCACATCGCAACAGTGCTTATGAGTTGTCTTATAGTTCCATTTAATTTAATTTCTCCCATTTGATAAATTTGCACCTCAGCTAGTAAGAGGCTGGGAGCAGTTCTATTTGTAATGACACAATCATTATGATGACCCAATGAATGGCAGCCAAAACGATGCAAGAGGAATTTTCAGTAATAGGATTGTGTTTTTTTAAAAAGTAACAAGGTTAGTTATTTGCATTCTTCATTAGTTCACACTTGTCCCTTTTGCAGTATTATCTGTACTTCCTATGAGGGAAAGGTCTAGAAAATGAATCATTTAAAAAAATGAAATACAGTATTTTCAAAAGTATGTCTTTATTTTGATATTGTATAAGATGGATAACTTCAGAACTCTTTACTTGTAAATGTTCTTTAATATGTTCCCATCTCCAGAAATAGTTGAGTCCCATCAGTTATTAATATCCCTCCCTTACCAGGTGGCAGGGGAGAGAGGGGCCTATCAAAACCGTGTTTACCCATTCATGTAAATCCTACAAAGGAAGTTCATCCGGTGTGCACATGCAAACACGAGTCTGTGGAGAACCTGATGCCAAAGAGGTGCTTCCTGAACTTTCCTTCCTAATTGATGATATCCTTGTCTTGAGCCTTCATAGCAGCAGCATGCTTATGCCTTCCTGTTACAAAACCAAGCACAGCCTGATACTTGGCTTCCACCTTTCCTGATGGAAAGGTCAACCCTATGCTCATAAGCAACCCTCCCACATCAGCTCATGGGGAGACTTCTCAGGACGGTTTGGAGCATTGGTCACAAAAGAAGACCCAGTCAGTAAAGCGAAGTGGACAGAGAAACTGGATTACTTGGCATGAGGCCTTATACATAGTAAACACTGAACAAATGTCAGCTATTGAGCTATATAGCATCATGGGACAGAAGAACCCCAAGGAGAATCAGGTTAGAAAGAGTTAGTACTGGGCGGTCGGGGGTGGCTAGGCAGAAGGGTTTCATGAGGCACCTACTGCGTGAGAAATGGTCCCCCCAGCAGTAGAGATGCTGTGGACTTTCTCAAGTTCCCTGGAATTTGGACATGTCGATTGAATGGACGAGTCCACTCAGTCCTAAGTGCATAAGGTAAGTCCGTGTGCGCTGATCTGTGATCAGGACCCAAAAGTGCTGAATTAGCTGGTGGTGGCCTTTTTCTTTGATTTACCCATTCACTAAATATTTAATGGGTTATAGACTTTACAAACCAAGTAGATGAGTTTGAAAACAATAACTTGATTTAATTTAGCTGTGACCTTCCTGGGCTCTGGCATTTTGCTTGGGTCCTGTTTAACCGAGGATTACTCTTTTAGAACTCCCATGTTCTGTGAATAGTTGGCCAAATTATGACATGTCCATGAGTTGACAAGGGTTGCTGTAACCAAGTGTCACAAACTGGATGGCTTCAACAGCAGAAACTTATTATCTCACAGATCTGGAGCCTAGAAGTCTGCAGTCAAGGTGTAGGCAGGGGGGTGCCTGGGTGGCTCAGTTGGTTGAGTGTCTAACCCTTGGTTTTGGCTCAGGTCATGATCTCAGGGTTGTGGGATCGAGCCCAGTGTTGGGCTTTGTGCTTAGTGCTAAGCCAGCTTGAGATTCTCTCCCTCTCCCTCCTTTTCTGTCCCTCCACTCAAGCTCTTTTTCTTTCCCTCTCTAAAATAAATAAATAAAATCTTAAAAAAAAAAAAAATGTGTGGGCAAGGTTGGTTCCTATGGAGGCTGTAAGGGAAGGAAGGGTCTGTTCCAGACCTCACCCGTTGGCTTCTAGGTGGCCATGTTTCCCCTGTGACTTTGTCTCGTCTTCCCATTATGCGTATCTGTGTGCAAATTTACTTTGTTTTAGAAAGTCATCAGTCATACTGGGTTGGGGGCCACTCTAATGACCTCACATTAACTTGATCACATCTGCAAGAACCCGGTTTCCAAATAAGAACATATTCCATGGCACGGAGCGGGAGTTCGGACTTTAACAGATGAACCCAGGAAGGATGCAATTCAGCCCATAACCATATATTGCTAATTTTCTGCTTGACAGTCTTTTTTCTCTTTCTTTTTTAAAAGATTGTACGTGGCAAGTCAAAGCTAATGATCGAAGCTTCCACGAACAGCCTCACTTTATGAACACTAAGTTCTTTTGTATTAAGGAGAGCAAGTATGCGGTAAGTTGCTTTTAACTTTTTTTCTTTTAAAGATTTTTAATTTATTTATTCATAAGAGACACAGAGAGAGAGAGAGAGAGAGAGGCAGAGACACAGGCAGAGGGAGAAGCAGGCTCCTGCAGGGAGCCTGATGTGGGACTCGATCCCGGGTCTCCAGGATCACTCCCTGGACTGAAGGCGGTGCTAAGCCGCTAAGCCACCCGGGCTGCCCTTTTTTTAATTTTCTAAATCATCTTTAGCAAAAGCCAGTTTTTTTCTGGTAGCCTTTATGCTTACCAGCTTCATGAGACCCCCTCCCCACGTTCCAGATAATCCCTGGCCTGGGCCTTTGATAATCATTGTCAGTTCTATAGAATATCGTTTTTATTCATCACATTAGTTTTCATGAAGGGGGTGGCTTGACACAGACCCAAACAAAATTACATAGATTGGAATTGTCCCTATGTATGCACAGAGCTCTCTTAATGTTTTATATAAGAATTTATAATAATGTCACAGAAGCCTTATGTTTGAAAGTGATAAGAATTTGAAAGGAGGGGACGCCTAGGTGGCCCAGTGGTTGAGCATCTGCATGAGGCTTCCTGCAGGGCCTGCTTCTCCCTCTGCCTGTGTCTCTGCCTCTCTCTGTGTGTCTCTAGTGAATAAATAAATAAAATCTTAAACAAAAAAAAAAAAAAAAAGAATTTGAAAGGAGTCTTAATACCTCTCTCCCCCTTCTCTGCCTATGATAGATTTAGAGACTTTGAAGATATTTTTACCTCAAAAATCCTTATTACCTTTAGAATATTGTGTGAGAAATGGTCCCTGTCAAGTGTGTGCTTGCATGTCATAATGTATCTCTTAGTTGGCTAGGACAACTACAGCAGAGCCGCAAATGGGCTGGTCTAAGCCAACAGAAATTCATTCTCTTACATTTTAGGGGCCAGAAGTCCAAAATCAAGGTGTCAGAAGGGTTAGTTCCTTCTGGAGGGCCTGAGGGCGGGTCTGTTCCAAGCTTCTCCCCCAGCTTCTGGAGGTTGCTGACAGTCCTTGGTGTTCCTTGGCTTGTAGATGCGTCCCTCCAGTCCCTGGCTACATCTTCACATGGCCTTGTCCCTATGGGTTTCTGTGTCTGTGTCCAGTTGTCCTCCTCTTCTAAGGACAGCAGTCATTGGATCCAGGGCCCCTATTAATCCAGTGTGACTTCACTGTAACTCACTTACCTCTGCAAAGACCCCATTCCCAAAGAAGATGGCAGTCCTGGGATTAGGCCCCAGGATTACGATTTGACCATATCTTTGGGGGCACACAATGCAACACTTTACACAGCAGCCTCCATCCCTCTTTAAGTAAAAGGATCCTCCTCTTCCAGCTTTGCGGTCCGTGTTGACATCTCTCTTTGCCCCATTTTCTAAGAGGCCCCGAGGAGTCAAGGAATCTGCCAGCAGCATCCACTGGGTCACAGCCAAATTTGCCACAGAGACCTTTTGAGGGGAAATGTCTGGTTCTTGTTACTGTCTCTGTCCTAAGCCTCTAAGGAGTCATGGAGGCCTGGTTAGAATTAAAAGCATAAAGGAAATCTTAGTGTCTTTCTGGCCGATGTCCCTGTGTCACTGTAGGCCATCAGGCTTTAGGGATTTTTGCAGGTGTGTATGCACTGGGATAAATGTGTGACCTCACGTAGAATGACTTTGCTTTTTTCTTTTTCTTTTTCCAACAGAATAATGCAATTAAAACATACAAGTATAATGCATTTTCCTTTCTACCAATGAATTTGTTTGAACAGTTTAAGAGAGCAGCCAATTTCTATTTCCTGATCCTTCTTATCTTACAGGTAATGCCCTTTGATATCTTAAATCTGTTTTGAATTATGATGACTCAGTAACATTGAAGTCGTGGACATGTGTAATCTTGCAAGTTGTTATATTAACCTCAGGGGTCTGCAAGTAAGGGAATAATGCCTCGTACAGAACCAGCTCCCTGGTGTTAAACGAACAGGGAAAGGAAGCAAACGGAAATAGTTTAATTCTATATTTTTTAAAAATTCTACTTCATCCTGGTGTGAATGTTAGAACTGGTTTCCCTGAAATGAATACAATTAAAACCTTCACTTTAGAATTATTTGTTCCTTAAAGTTCTATTTTTTATGTGTGTGCTTGCCCTTGGTTTTTTATTCAGATGCTTGATTTCCTCAAGAATGTTATTTATTTGTATTAATATTTTGTTCGTAGTTCCTCAATTAATTATTTTTGCAAACTGTTTTTTTTTGTGGGCAAAAGGCCTAATCTTTTCCTGAGTCTTTTTCTCAATCGTGGCAAAGGATTCACTTATCTGGAGAGTGTTAATTTCACCTTTCTAGAAACTGCTGTTATAATCAAAGGAACTCTACACCCTCTGGGTACCAGAGTATCAGCCTTTAGCACCTGATGTGCAGGCTACAAAGGATAGCATAGCCACTTGGTTTTATCAGATTCTTTGCATCAAGCATTGGATTTGGAAAACAGTCTCATCTGCTGGGATTTCCTCAGGAAGGCTTCGTGAAGCTAAGAGCCTGAGTGTGTCCAGGTGGGGGTCGGGGATGCAGGGAGTGAGAGGAAGCGTGAGGGAGACATGGATACCGAACAGATTTAGTAGAATATGAAATCCACTGGCTTGATAGTATAGGATGGTCCTCTTATCAAGAGGGGCCTTTGAAACAGGCCTGTATAGACACAAACACTAAAAATGGAAGGTGAAAATTAAATAAATAAATAAATAAATAAATAAATAAATAAATAAATAAATAAATAAATAAATAAATAATTGAAGATGCTGCTATGTGATAAGTGAGCTATTTTCCTTCCTTCCTTCTAGCAAGGAAAATGCGATGTTACTCGCATCGATAACAATGTGGCAAATGATCTTTCTCTCTCCCAACCAACACCCAGTCCTCTTAAGATAGAGCAATTTAAATTAGAATAATAGGTATAACCTTAGATGGCCATGTGCTTGCCTTGTTACTTCCTTGAATTCTTGTACTCTGTGTTGGAAGGGCTGTCCTAGCCTCTGTTTTGCAGAGAAACTGAGGCCTGGTAAGGTATGGAACTTGCTCAAAATCCCAAAGCCCTAAGTGAGAGAGCAGGACAGGATTTGGGTCCAGGAGCTTCACTGCAAAAAGCCTATCATTTTAACCACTACATTATATGGCCTGACGATCCTTAGGATGATCACAAGAGAGCTTTACTAAACTTACATCCCAGTATTTTGTTCCAACTTGAAGCCTATCTTAATGGGGTGAGTGGGGGGCAAGGCTTCCTGAGGGGGCCAGCCTCTTTCTGGGCTGGATCAATAGTGAGGACCCCCAGAGATGCCCCGTGCAATCACTAGCTTTCACTACCTACTGCTGCCCTCACCTCCATCCTGAGACCCTCCGAGACCCCAGTCTGAGCCACCAGCAGTGGCGAGCCTGCCATACGCACGCCCCCTGAAAGGTAAAGGGCTGCTTGCTCCAGCTGCCTACACTGCCCACCCTCCTGTGAATTATGGTTTTCACAAGAAGTTTAGAGCTATTCTCTTTCAGCCTCCTCGATTTCCAGTTAAGGCCACAATGAAACAAATCTAAGGAGCAACCCCCCTCTGGGGTCTGTTCCAGGAGGCCAGAAGCCAGAGAGGGAGGCAAGAAGGGGGTCGGCTGGAGGCTCAGATGCCTTTCCTGCAGGCTCTGCGGGATGTAGTCTTGGCTGATGGTGGAGGTTGGGATCCGCAGGAATGTGTAGATCCTGGGCCCACGTGTCTACCTTGTGTGTCTTCCAGGCAATCCCTCAAATCTCGACCCTGGCTTGGTACACCACCCTGTTTCCCTTGCTCGTGGTGCTGGGCATCACGGCCATGAAGGACCTGGTGGACGATGTGGTAAGGATTTCTCGTGCAACTGTCTCCTCTCTGCGGTGGCGTGAATACCTTCTATTTTGAGATTATTAAAATAACCTTTCTCCTTCTCTCTTCTAAGGCTCGCCATAAAATGGATAATGAAATCAATAACAGGACGTGTGAAGTCATTAAGGATGGCAGGTACTGTGCCTGCCTTAATTTGCAACTGGGTTACAAGGACAGAATGGATAACCATGTCTAGAAACATGCTTAGGGATCACCACTCCAAACTTACAGGTGTCAGCACACCAGCCATTTCGCTGTAAGGGTCTCTCTTCATTCCCCAAGACTCGGTCCCCTCCTGGTGACCCAGAGGCTATAGCCAAATCGGATTGCATTGGATTGAGCGTGGTTGCCCACTGGGCCCTGTGGTGTCAGCATTCTTGTGTTTTTTGTTTTTTGTTTTTTTTTAAGATTCTATTTGCTATTTATTTGAAAGAGCACACAAGTGGGAGCGGGGGAGTAGGGGCAGAGGGAGAGGGACGAGAGGACTTCCGCTGGGCAGGGAGTCTGATGTGGGGCTTGATCCCAGGACTCCGGAATCCTGACTTGAGCCAAAGGCAGACACTTAACTCACTGAGCCACCGCGGCACCCCAGCACTGCTGTTTGCACGGCTCCTTCAGCCTGGAGCCTCCTACCTTTGCTGTTCCCAGATTTGTGTGTTCAGGACTTTGCTCAAACATTTGACACCTTTCCTGATTCTCCAGCTCAGGTGACCGCTCCCTTCACTGCACTTTCAGAGCATTTTTGCTTTCCTCTTTCTTATTATGGTGGGACTTTTATTAGAATTATTGGTGTCTGTGTCTCATGTTCTGTCCTGAACTGGAAGTTTCTCAAGGAGACCGTCCTAATGGTATTTGGTTAGGTTTTTTTTGTTGTTGTTGTTTGAGTTTTGTTTTTTGGTCCGACAGAGCCTCCAACACACAGAAAGTGCTCAACAAATGTTAAATAAACATTGTCAACTGTGACCAGCATGACAACTCACAGAGCAGTAATGAGTGGTTTTTTGAGCAAGCGCCTAGAGGGAGAACCACAAAGTCAAGTGCTAAAAATAGTGACTAAGAAAATGCCAAATCACTATGATGTACACCTGAAGCTGTAGGAGATTTTCTATCAGTTCTACTTCACTAAAAAAGAAAGAAAAAAAATAGTGTGAGGGCCTAATACAAAGACTTCTTCTGTGTCAACCCTGAGAAAAATAAGGTGATTTATAGGCATAGTTCTACTGTGTCTAATTTGCATATAGACTATGTCAATCTATAAATCTGTTTGGATGGCTTTGTTTCCTTTCCAAACAAATGGATTCTGTTCTGAAGGTTACCTTTCAACAAATCATTCAGAATTTTTGTAATGAGAGTGGTAAGATTCACAGCCAGCCTGCACAACTCTGGCAATAGCTCACAACCTGGCTAACTCACTCATAAAGAGTAGCTCTGAGTGGCCTTGAATGTGGGGGTCAGGGACGCCTGGGTGGCTCAGTGGTTGAGCGTCTGCCTTTGGCTCAGGGCGTGATCCTGGAGACCCGGGATCGAGTCCCACGTCGGGCTTCTTACATGGAGCCTGCTTCTCCCTCTGCCTGTGTCTCTGCCTCTCTCTCTTTCTGTGTTTCTCATGAATAAATAAATAAAATCTTAAAAAAAAAAAAAAAAGAATGTGGGGGTCAGGATGCATATCTGATAGAGCAATGGCCCCAGCTCCCGCTGGAGTGGAGTCAAGCCTGTGTGGGCACTTGGGGGGAAACAGTAGGACCTCCAAGGGGAAACCAGATGTCATAGTGGAAGGGCCCAACAGAATTGCCTCTAATACCCCAAAGAGCTGTGGCGAGGTTCTTAACTTGTTCATTTATAATTTGACACTCACATGCAAATTCCAATTTACAGGTTTACAGATACTGAAATGTAAACCAACTGCAATTTCATTTATTGAAAGATGAGCCAAGTTTTTTTAAATCCTAAAGAATTGTGTCTTCAATTCTAATAAAATTGGTGAAATTGATGCGTAGGCATATATCTAAAATGTATTTTAAATGGAAAAAAAAACAACCCCAAAATATATTTTCAACTCCAGGTCTCTTTTATCCATAAAGTAATGGGAGGACAAACATGGTAATTGGATATCTGCCTCCAAAAACGGTTAAGTCTATTAGTTGTGACAGATTCATGCTATTAGGGATTATCTTTTCTATGTATGAAAATCTTTAAAACAGACTATGTATTTTAAAACTTTTTAAGATGTTTATTTGTTAGACATTTAAATGGGTATTTCCTAGGAAATTTAAGCCTGAAAACAGTCATCTTTTTATTTAATCTTGCATTTTATCAGTGTCCTTATTGGACTTATAAAAGTGCTACACACTCCTTGGAAAGGTTTGTTACACAGTAGGGAGGAGCCATGCTCTAAAATGCCAGTGGGGGGGATCCCTGGGTGGCTCAGTGGTTTGGCGCCTGCCTTCGGCCCAGGGCGTGATCCTGGAGTCCTGGGATCGAGTCCTGCATCAGGCTCTCTGCATGGAGCCTGCTTCTCCCTCTGCCTGTGTCTCTGCCTCTCTCTCTCTCTCTGTCTCTGTCTCTCTCTCTCTGTCTCTCATGAATAAATAAATAAAATCTTAATAAAATAAAATAAAATAAAATAAAACAAAATAAAATAAAATAATAAAATAAAATAAAATAAAATGCCAGGAGGATCCCAGGTGGCCTGTGGGGGAACAAGAATGCATTCCTACCTTCAGACCACCTGGGACCTGCATCCTGAGCAGGTGAGGGATAACCCAGAAGAGAGAACAGGAGAGGTAGGAGCAGAGTCCGTGAGTAAAAACAAAGGAGCAATCTGCTATCTCCTTGCCACACAATTTAAGTAGCTCAAGCCTCCGTTACATGATGTAGGCTGGAAGCACACGTCAAAGTGGTCACCGTTTCCTTTCGAGAACCACCACCACCACTTCCTTTAGAGAACCGCGATTCACATGACCACTTAATGTGCTTTCATCATTCAATGGCTGAACTTTTAGGAAACCTCTTCTTTGTGATATCCACGTTTTCCCCAGAATTGCTGGCTTCTAGAAAGAAGAATCCCCAATTGTTTGCCAGTCAGTTTAAGAAAGCCAATAAATAAACCATCATTGTTTTCAATATTTTAGATTCAAAGTTACCAAGTGGAAAGAGATTCAAGTTGGAGATATCATTCGTCTGAAAAAAAATGATTTTATTCCAGTAAGTGAATAAGCCCTGCATTCCTCACCCCGTGTCCTCCCTGCCGCCCTGGCGGTCAGTTTGCCTTGGAGATCTCTGTTATTGGTGTGTTTTGTTTTGTACAGGCTGACATCCTGCTACTGTCCAGCTCTGAGCCTAACAGCCTCTGCTATGTCGAAACAGCTGAACTGGATGGGTAAGTGGGTCTTCGCTGGGCCTGTTTTAAGACTGACCTCGGAGGGCACAGTCATTCCATTGAAAATTGCATCTGAAAAGGAGCTCTGAGATCTGGCCTTGCCCCCAGCATTTGCGGGCTGTCTAATGGTGTTCCTAGCAGACCAGCCTCTCTTTTTTTCTCCTTTTTTTTTTTTTTTTTAAGATTTATTTATTTATTCATGAGAGACACAGATTGAGAGAGAGAGAGAGAGGCAGAGACACAGGCAGAGGGAGAAGCAGGCTCCATGCCAGGAGCCCGATGTGGGACTCGATCCTGGAACTCTGGGATCACGACCTGGGCCGAAGGCAGGCGCCCAACTGCTGAGCCACCCAGGCGTCTCTTCTTTTTTTTTTTTAAAGATTTATTTTTTTAATTTCATCTGTAAGTGGGGCTCTCAAACCTGCCCTTCCTTGCACTTTGAGGGAAGGTAAAATGATCGATGCCTGAGCCCTTTGTAAATAGCTGAGCAGTGTCCAGACACATACAAGTGACTATCAATTTAATCTATTTCAGAAAAAACTGTTTTTTTTAAAGTATTTGTCAACAGACCATTTTGAATTTTCCCTGTGTTGGCTTTGTTACTATGCTACCACTTAAAGAGAAGAATGTTCTCCTTCTGGCTATTTTTGAATGCATTTATTGGGTGCCTACGATGTTTCATTAGCATTATGTATTAGCTACCTTAATCTTTTCAGCGACCTTATGAGACTAGTATTATTGGTACCTTGTCATTACCCATGAGGGAAATGAGACCCAAAGAGGTGACATAGCCTGTCGAGGGTCACACAGGAAGTGGCAGGGTTCGGACACTGCTCCCCTGTGCTGGCTCTCCAGGCTGGTGTCTGCATTTCTCCCCTGAGCTGTGAACGCCTTTCCTCATACCCTACAAGTACATAATTTCTTTACGGAGAGCTGAAATCAGCTCAGGGAAACTAGGTCTGCTCTATAAATGAGTCCGTTGGTCAATCTTACGTATAAAACTGCCATTATTCCCATGAGTGAGAGATTCTGAAGCTTTCCAAAGGTAGCAAAGGTAGCAAAACATACCTGTCAGAAAAGCAGAATGGGAAGGTTGAAGGCCACAGATCAACTTCTGGATATATGGGAACCCCAGAGTCAGTGTTTGTCAACCCACAAAAGGACGTCCATCATGTGAGGGCAGCACTGCCATCCAGAACCCAAATGCCCAGCCTGACATTCCTCATTCCAGAGCATGCACCTTCCTTGCTCTGTGGGGGGAAATGCCAAGTATTGGGGGGTAAGGTTCCCACCTCCTTTCCTAGGTAGAATTATCATTCAGAGATACAGGATCCAGTTATTCACTCTGGAAAATAATAGGTTGACAGAGTCCAAACACTTTTGAAAACAAGTATGTCTTGTAGAATCATCTTAGTGTGATTAAATATTAGAAGCTAAGTTTTGTTTTTGTTTTTGTTTTTTTTGAAAAAAGATTTTCTTTCTCTATTTTAGAAAGAGAGAACACGAGCAGGGGGAGGGGAAAGTCAGAGGAGAGAGAGAATCTCAAGTAAGACTCTGCACTGAGCATGGAGCCCAACGCAAGGCTCGATCCCAGGACCCAGAGATCATGACATGAGCGGAAATCAAGAGTCCGACACTCAACAGACTGAGCCACCCAGGAGCTCCTAGGAGCTAAGTTTTTAAATAGCAGTTTGATAGTTTAGGCTGGTGGTGAAAGCTAAGTTAGTAAGAAAGAGGATAGGAAGCTTGTAGATGTCTCTGTCCCAACCATACTGGCCCACAAAAACAAATGGCGAAGGGGACCAACATTTCCCAAGTTAGAAGGTTTTCTGTAGCTTGAGAAATAACCTCACTAAACCCAAAGTTCCAAGGCAAACAGTTTGAAAATCGGAAAAGCTAATGAGTTAGCTTTGGCTTCTAGGTATACGTAATGTTACTTGGTACAATTTTCCTTCTATTCCTTCTCAAGCTCCAAGATTTGTTCATTTAATTCTTTTTTTCCCTCTCCCTTTAGAGAAACCAATCTAAAGTTCAAAATGGCGCTTGAAATCACACACCAGTATCTCCAAAGAGAAAATGCATTGACAACATTTGATGGTTTGTGCAAACACGTCTTACTTTGTTTTAATTTTTAGTTGCCCAACTCTGTCCCAATTAATTATAACCAGAAAAATCTTTCATATGTGAATCCTTATGTGAATCAAATTTTTTTCAAAGGTTTTATTGAATGTGAAGAACCCAATAATCGACTAGATAAGTTTACAGGAACATTATTTTGGAGAAACACAAGTTTTCCTCTGGATGCCGATAAAATTTTGTTACGTGGCTGTGTAATTAGGAACACTGACTTCTGCCATGGGATGGTCATTTTTGCAGGTAATTTCAGAGTTTCTTGGGAAATCGATCTGATATTTTAAGATTTAAAGGAGGGGATTGCTCCTCTGTTCATTCTCCATCAAAGCAAAAGAAAGAGTAATTTTATTGACATTACCCTGAATTGATTTTCCCAACTACTAATAATATTGAATTTTCTACTTTTAGGTGCTGACACTAAAATAATGAAGAATAGTGGGAAAACCAGATTTAAAAGAACTAAAATTGATTACTTGATGAACTACATGGTTTATACGGTACTTGTTTTCTATTTCAGTAGATAAGTGACTAGACTGCCATCTTTTGCTGTAATTTTTTGTATGCTTTTCTTATGCAGAGAAATCTAACCTCTCCAAGCCAAGTAGAAGAATGCATGAGGTGTTCCAAGGCTGGATGGGAAAGAGAGGACTCTCTTACTTTTTCTCAGAAATCCATATTTCTAATAGGAGAATCCTTTTCGGGATGGAAATTCCAGTTATAGGGGCCCCTGGGTGGTTGAGTATTTTGTTAACTGGAGTGACCAGTTGGAAAACCAGGGAGCCTGAGATAAGTTAGTGGGGCTGGACTCCAAGAGTCAATGTAGGGTTGATTTTATTGCTATTAGTTTCCCAAAAGCATAGTTCTCTTAAAAACAAACTCCCCCCCACCCCGCCCACACACACATGATGTATATACCGTATAAGTCTACATATAAGGCAAGGCTCCATAGAAGGTGTGTTGAGGGTGCCCAAGACCACCCCCAGGTTTGGTGATTCACTAGGACTCATAGAATAGAGCATCTAGTTGCCCTCATAGCAATGACTTAATGTAACTTATTACAAAGTAAGATTAGCAAAGGCAAATGGCCCATGAAGCAGAGTCTGGAGGAAGCTAGGTGCAAACTTCCAAGAGTCCTCTCCCGGTAGGGTCACACAGCGAGACACACTTAATTCCCTTAGCAACAATTTGTGACAGCCCATGTGAAACATTGTTTATTATCAGGGAAGCTCATTAGAGACTCTGTGCCTGTGGTTTTATTGGGATGTGGTCACTTAGGCACCACCTGCCAGGCATGTAACCAAAATTCCAGATTCTCTGAAGGAATGCAGGTGGTCGGCATAAACCATATTGTTTTATACAGTTCAGCATAAGGAATAAGGAAACACATCCAAAACCTACATTCCCAGATGCCATCCAAAGGCCAACTTGCAAGCAGGTCTTTTAAGGATAGCATCTCAGGCCTGGTACCAAATATTAAGCAGTCTTCCGATTTCTCAATGAGAATTATTTTTTTCCCCAAGTTTAATTTGAATACATAAACTTTTAGGGACTTCTAATAGAATACTTTACATATGCATATTTAAATTCATATAAAAATAATATATTAATTTAAGAATTCTTTTTTCTCTGATCCCACATTTCATGAAAACTTTATTTGAACTTTTCACATGCATCTTCCATGTCATTGTCCAGGTTATGGCCAAAGTACTCACCACGAATCTGTCTCTCCTTCTGAGCCTCATGGTTTTGAGATATAGCACTTCTGGAATCTGTGTTTAGAAATTTATTTTCCTTTTTTTTTTTTTTTTTTGGTGTGTGTTTAGAAATTTAAATCTGCCCTATTTCTACCCACAAATATCAAATACCACAAGACAGTGGACTTTCTATCTCCTAAGTGTATCCTCATCATTTCCATAACAAAATACTTACTGTGCCCACTTCTTAAGTGATTTTAAACCTGAAATGAAATTTCTTTTAATTAATTAATTGATTAATTAATGACACAGAGAGAGAGCATGAGTGGTGGGGAAGGGCAGAGAGAGAGGGAGAAGCAGACTGTCCGCTGAGCAGGGAGCCCAATGCAAGGCTCAATCCCAGGACCCAGAGATCATGACCTGAGCTGAAGGCAGACGCTTGAGCTACTGAGCCACCCAGGTGCCCCAAACTTTAAGTGATGATTAAACCTTCAAGAATAATTACCCAAATCTGGGTGAAATTCCCTTAGCTTCTCTTTTAAAAACTTATTTCCGTCAAATATTTTCTATAAGCATCCCAAGTCAGCATTGTTTGAAACTATTTCATGCTAACCTGCCCTAAACAGTATATTATTCAAAGTAAAAGCCATTGATCGAATGCCTTGTAATATGAGGTTGTTTAAGAATTTGAATATAAGACACCACCTTCTCTTTTGAACTATAGTTTGGGGAACAAAACTGCACCTCCCTGTGTTACATAGGATGAATCAGTCAATGGTGGAACACAAAGAGGCTCTCAAAGCATCTCAATGGCACTTTCTTTCCTTTAAACGTGTTGTTTTTGCAGACTACTGAATTATCATCAGTATGCGAAATATTGAGGAAGGTTAATTAGCACCTGTGGCATTCTGCGGGTCGGCAATCTGCCTTCCGAATCCATTTAAAACTTTCATGTCTTCTAGATCTTTGTTGTTCTCATCCTGGTGTCTGCGGGTCTTGCCATCGGTCATGCTTACTGGGAAGCTCAAATTGGCAATAATTCTTGGTACCTCTACGATGGAGAAGACTATACACCCTCCTACCGTGGATTCCTAAATTTCTGGGGCTACATCATTATTCTAAACACCATGGTGCCCATCTCTCTCTATGTCAGGTAAGGCTGTCCTCTCTTTGGCCTTCTGTTTTAAGAATGTAGTACATTTTCTCAACTTCACACCTTTATTTCTATCAATAATTGTTGGCCTTGGAGGCCATAAGGAACAGGTAAGAAAATAACATTCATTTCAGGACTGAGGAGTAATATAGGGGAAGGAACTTAACATTGGAGTGTCTGCTCGGTGCCGGGCACAGCACCTTGTACCTTGACCACTCTGCAGATGAGACTCCCAGAGTCCAGAAGTCACTCCCTTGGTAAGATTCCTTCTCAGTGGACTTCAAATCCCAAGCTTCAGAACGGGCCTTGGGAGGTGGTGGAGATTTCAAACGTCATGGGAAAACTTAGTTCTTTTCCTTTTCAGAAGCCTTTTCAACCTCTTAGCTGGCTCTTCCTTATTACCACCTGGCATATCCATCGCTTGTAAAATGCTTCCTGGCCACTGCTTTCCACGGGGCACACCCCTACCCCTGCCCTCATTCAGCCTCCCGAAATGTTCTGTTTCTTATCTCAGGCTCAACCACGATAGAGGAGTCAGAGTTCTAGCCCTGACAAATGGTTATCACCTTGCTTGGTGAGATTCCTTCTTCACTTTTTTCTTTCCTTAATACCAAAGTTTGCTGTCATTCACCGGTTGGATGTTAGACAACTGGAAGGGGCATTGTGCCTTGGAATATACTCAGCAGCCAAAGTCTACTCTGAGTTCCAATTAAGTAACAGCCCAGAGACCCACAGGATCACATACACTTCTGTAATTAGAAGCACTTGTTTTATTTTAATTTTATTACATGTGCATTTGTTTTATTTTTAATTTGATTACAGGTCATTACTGTTGTTCTTTCACCATGAAGGGGAGCCCTGGGGAGCCATGTGTTTGCAGTCACTTAAAAAAAACAACAAAAAACTGAGATGAGTTTTACCTTTGTTGGGGGAGCTGCTGAACAGATTATTTTGTTTAAAACCGTATATTGTAAAGTAAGCTACATATGTTGTTTTTAGTTTTAAAAGTCATGTCATGTGACTAATATGATTTCCTTATTTTTCTTGGAAATCAAGGTCCTTCTAGAGCGTAAGTTGGATCAGGTCATTCTGCTTTGTTTTCTACCCTGCGGTAGCTTTCCGTTTTAGAATAAACTCATTATTGAGGCCACACTATGAGGCACGAGGCCCAGTGTGGTCTGGTGTTCTCCCCCTCCTCCACCCGTAACCTCCTCCTCGTCCTTAGGCTCCCTTGATTCTCCTCAGTATGGTACCAATACCTGCCACAGGGCCTTTGCACTTGCTCTTGTCTCTGCCTAGGACGTTCTTCCCTCCTATCTACATAATTGCTCTTTCATTTCCTTCAGGCCTCTGCTTGAACATCACCTCATCACGCTGGCCTTTCCTGATGCGCTCCATTTTATTTTATTTTATTTTTTATTTTTATTTTTTTTGACACACTCCATTTTAAATGTCACTTCCGTTCCCTATCGGTCTCCATCTTCCCTTACCCTGCTTTGATTTTCCGCAGGGAATTTTCACCACATAATATATTTACAAGTTTATTTATTTGTCCTCATTAGATCATAACCTAATGGGGGTAGAGATTTTGTCTCTTTTGTTTATCGATGTGTCCTCTTTACCTAGAATAGTGTCTGTACACAGTAGGCCCTCAGGAAATATTTGTAGGGTGACAGAGGGAGTTGTTTTTCCATCTCTTTAATTTATTATAAAGACATCTTTTGCCCTTTTAACGTTTGCTGGATATGTAAACAGCTTCCTTATAACTGAGATATATTTAATCCCTTAGAATTTTAAAATTGAGATGATTCTTTTAGACTATCTTATTTGGGACATTCTTTAACCTTCTAAGAATTTAGGGAAAGAAAAGACTATGCTTTCTCACAGTGTGGAATTGCAATGTAGGAGTTATTTGCCAAAAGCCCTAGAGCCTACTTTGTGAGTACACAGGGTCTGTAACTTAGTGGACCCTCACCAGTTAGAGGGCAACATTCCAGTTGTCCCTGGGGATGATGGGAATGAGAGAAGAGGGAATAGGGACCACCACAAAGTCACCATGTCACAGTCCCACAGGGCTATGTGCTGAGCGTGGGGCACTGTGGCCAGATGTACACAGGAGTGAATAGGAAATCACATTAAACAAGGTGCATTGACCCTGAGCTGGAGAAAGAGGGGTCTGGTCAGGAGAACCCAGAGGCTGGGCACATGGGCCGCTGCACAGCTTGTCTCTTAGCAGATAAGCAGCTCGATTCTGTGCACGCAGGTGAAGACAAAGCCTGCCACCTGCCTGTCGTATCTGAGCGCCAACCAGAGTAATCCTTTGTCCTGTCTTCCTAGTGTGGAAGTGATCCGTCTTGGACAGAGTTACTTCATAAACTGGGACCTGCAGATGTACTATCCTGACAAGGACACGCCTGCCAAGGCGAGAACCACCACACTGAATGAGCAGCTGGGGCAGATCCATTACATTTTCTCTGATAAGACAGGGACACTCACACAAAACATCATGACGTTTAAGAAGTGCTGCATCAATGGGCAGATATATGGTGAGTGGAAGCCGTTGCTTGGTCCCAGGGAATGTGTGAGCAGGGCCTGCCTTCCCAGGATTGCTGGTCCCTTCCCCATGAACAACCCTGGTGGCCGAGTTCTGAAGTGGCTTTGCTGGTGGCATCGGGAACACGTGCACAGGAGAGGTCAGCTGTCAGAGATAGGCACACATTCCTCAAAAAATTAAACATAAAGTCACCGTGTGATCTAACAGTTCTGCTTCTTGGGGTAAACCCAAAAGAACCTGAAGCAGGGCCTGGGAGAGGTAGTTGCACGGGTACGTTCATGCCAGAGGTGTTCACAATAGCTCAAGTGTGGAAGTAGCCCAAGGGTCAGTTGGGGGAGGAGTAGAGAATGAAATGTGGAGGCGCATACACGGGAATATTATTCAGTCTTGAAAAGGAAAAGGTTCCGATACACGCTACTCTGTGGATGAGCCTGGAGGACGCTATGCTCAGTGAAGTGAGCCAGTCACAAAAGGACACGTATAGTATGATTCCATTTGGATGAGGTAGAACAGTCAGATTTACAGAGACAGGAAGTAGGATGGGTGATGCCAGGGGCTGGAGGGCAGGGAGGATGGGAAGTTACTGTTTGATGGGTGCAGAGTTACCAGATGAAGGAGCTCTAGGTGGCAGTGGTGATGCTGCGTAGCAGTGTGACTGTATTCCATGTCATCAAACTGTGTACATTGTAAGAATGGTTGAGGTGGGGGTGGGGGTGTCTGGGCGGCTCAGTCTGTTGAGTGTCTGCCTTCGGCTCAGGTCATGATCCCAGGGCCCTGGGATGGAGCCCCAGGTCGTGCTCCCTGCTCAGCTGGGGGAGCCTGCTTCTCCCTCTGCCCCTCCCCCTGCTCCTGCTTTCACGTGGGCACTCTGTCCCCCTCTCTCTCAAATAAATAAATAAAATATTTTTGAAAGATCTTTAAAAAAAAATTTTATGTTATATGTATCTCCCCATAATTATTTTGAAAAAGTTGATTTCCATTTTAATATTCTGAAACATGCTGTATTATTTATAAAAATATTAAGTCTAATACTATATTCAGTTAGAATGCTCTAACTTTTAAATAAAGACTTGATATGATTTTGGGGGGGTTTTATGATTTTATTTATTTATTTGAGAGAGAGCACAAGTGGGGGGATGAGCAGAGGGAGACGGATAAGCTGAGTGTGGAGCCCAGTGTGGGGGCTCCATCCCACCACCCCAAGATCATGGCCCAAGCCAAAATCAAGAGTCGGAATCAGGGTCCTGGGTGGCTCAGTTGGTTAAGTGGCTGACTCTTGGTTTCAGCTCAGGTCATGATCTCAGGGTCCTGGGACTGAGCCCTGTGTCGGGCTCCGCGCTCAACAGAGAGCCTGCTGGAGAAGTCTCTGTCTCAGTCTCTCTCTCCCTCTGCCCCCTCCCCTGCTCCTCATGTATGGGTGCTCGCTCGCTCTCCCCCAAATATCTAAGCACATCTAAAAAAAAGAGAGATGTTTAACTGAGCAAGCTACCCAGGTGCCCCACTTAGTACAATTTTTAAAAAGAGCTATGAGAACACTGAGTGCTTTTTCCTAATGTGAAAACTATACTGCAAATGTGTTTTCACATAAGGAGCATCTCAGACATGAGGCACCCTGAGGACAGTGGTGGGGCACCGAGGGTGAAGGAAGTGCTTCTCATGTACATGGCAGCAGTCCCCTTCCAGCTGGGGGGTAAGGAAAGCACTTCAAAAGGCATGAGTCTGGCCCCAGAGAAGGATGTAGCACAGAAGGACAGAGGCACCGCAGTACTTGAACCTCTAGACCAGGGGGTCAGCAAACCTCTTCTGTCAAGAGCCAGATAGAAAGCATTGGAGCCTTTGCAGGCCATATATTGTTTGCATATATTGTTTGCATCAGATTTTCTTCTTTGTTCTGTTTTGTTTTGTTTTCACAACTCTTGAAAAACATGAACATCATTCTTCTAAACTTTTTTTTTTTTCTAAGATTTTATTTATTCATTCATGAGAGACACAGAGAGAGAGAGAGAGGCAGAGACACAGGCAGAGGGAGAAGCAGGCTCCATGCAGGGAACCCGACGTGGGACTCAATCCCGGGTCTCCAAGATCACGCCCTGGGCTGAAGGCAGGCGCTCAACCACTGAGCCCCCCCCCAGGGATCCCCCAACATCATTCTAAACTTGAAGGCTGTTCAGAAACAGGCTGAGACCGATAGAACCAAAGCAAGGTGAGGAGGGACCTCTGTACACAGAAGGAGACGCAATTGATTTTGTCCTGTTTGTTTCTCAGGAGACCATCGAGATGCTTCTCAAAACAACCACAGCAAAATAGAGGTGAGTCGTTTCATTTAAGGAAGCGTTTGGGGGTGTGTAGGAGTTGCCCCAGAAAATGGGGGCTTCAAACAACAGAGATGCATTCTCTCACAGCTCTGGAGGCCAGAGGTCTGAAATCCAGCTGCCAGCAGGGCCCCTCTCCCTCTGAGGCTCTGGGGAAGATTCCTTCCTTGCCTCTTCCTCACTTCTGGGCTTGCCTGCAATCCGTGGTGTTCCTCGGCTTACACTCCCATGCCACCTTCCCCGGTCACATGGCATTCTCGCTGGGTGTCTGGGTGTCTGGGTCCAGATCTCCCTCCTCTTCCACGGACACCAGTCATTGGATTAGGGCTCACCCTCGTCCAATAGGACCTCCTCTGAACTCGACTACATCGGCAAAGATCCTATTTCCAAAATTCCAACCCACAATAGGGTGTCTTTTTGTTTTAAGACAGGTGTGAGCCTCTTGACACTTACGAGTGTGTTAAACTCCTAAGATAGCTTTTCCATAAAGACTTGGCTTCAGAGACAAGCCCCTGTCATTTGGTAAGCCCACACGGACGTTTTCCAAATCACATCTTTGTTTCCTTTCTCCACTGCTTTCAGCCCGTTGATTTTAGCTGGAACATGTTTGCTGATGGGAAGCTTGCGTTTTATGACCACTATCTTATTGAGCAAATCCACTCAGGGAAAGAGTCGGAAGTTCGACAGTTTTTCTTCCTGCTTGCAGTTTGCCACACGGTCATGGTGGATAGAATTGATGGTGAGTGTTTCTCTGGCATCACGGACACGGGGGCCCCGTGCTTTGGTTTACAGGTAACTCTCACCTGGCGTGCAGATGCATGTAAAGCGGTAGGCTTGACGAGCCCGTCTTTACCCAAGCAGTGAGTGTCAGTGAGCCTGATGGTGTGAGGGAGCAAAGGAGGAGACCAGCTCTCAGTTTCTGAAAATGCACACCTTCTTCACAGTTAACAGCTCCAAATGTGTTTATCACTTTGCAAGCAAAATCTTATCATTAGGAGAAATGATGGACTCTTGCCTTAGGCCAGAAGAATCCCAGTCTTCCCACCCTGCAGTGACCTGACGTTTATTGAGAGGGAAGAGTCAAGCCTTATCTGGGGCATAAGGGGAACTTTGAGCTTGAACAATCAGAATAATTTCGGAGGGAATTTATTTTCTAGCTTCAGATGTGTTTGGGGTTTGAAATAATATCTACCAGGGGCACCTGGGTGGCTCAGTCGGTGAAGCGTCTGCCTTCGGCTCAGGTCATGACCTCAGGGTCCTGGGTTAGAGCCCCACATTGGGCTCCCTGCTCAGCAGGTGGTCTGCTTCTCCCTCTCCCTCTGCCCCTCCCTCTGCTTCTGCTCTCTCTCTCTCTCTCTCTCTCTCTCTTTCTCTGTCAAATAAATAAATAATAATCTTAAAAAAAAAAAAGAAAAGGAAGCAAGAGCACCCACCAGAGCCTGGGCTGACTTCAGGGGCCTTTCTCATTGGAAGGAGCATAATTAACGTGTATTTTTGCATGGGAGCCCACAAAGCTGACCTGCAGGTTCCTTCCCGAGCTCTGAAATGCAGCTGTGCAGCAGCTGTGTCCCGTGTCGGTGAGAGCGAGCCGTTCTTTCACGCATGCACGTTATGATTAGTTCTGTCAACACACCTGTGCTTTTTGTGGAACGTGCAAAAGGAGCCCTGCCAGCCCTTCGGTGACGGAGCACCGTCTGCCCGTCCCGCCTGCGCTCAAATCAGTGCAGCATAGCAAGGGGCCTGTTTTCTGCCCCTGCGGCGTCATGTGTGGCAGGTGTGAGCTCTCCAGGTGAGGAATATTCAGAGAAACTGAATGTGTGCAGCTCTGTGTGCCGTGGTGCAGCAGATCCCCAAGAAGCCCATTCCAAGGATGGCTGTACCGCCCCACCAAGCGAGATAGCCACAGAGTTCACGAGATAGTCCAGATGCCTGGAAGGTTATTGGGTTGGGGGGGCGGGGGCAGGAGGCACGCCAGGCCGTGAGTAACCACCGCAGAGGTCAAAGTCTGTTTCTAGCTGTGACCTGATCCTCTTAGGCCTTGACTCCTGCATAAAAGTATCCTGCACCCACCCCACCCCCTGCCCCAAAGTGTGTGGTGGTATCTTGAGAACTAACCAGCCGACCTGGGCAAACACACTTTGGTCTTATGGCCTGTGCTTTCTTCCCTCCTCCCTGGAGTGTTCTGGGAAGAGCCCCTTTCTGCTAGAGGTGGGCCAGCCCAGTTTGGGTCCCTGCCACAGCATGTGGTACAGACCCGGGTCTTTGGCCTGAGGGCCAGCGACCTCGGTGTTGCAGGCAGACGGTTGGCACCCAGGGTCCCTCCCAGCCTAACATCGTGCAGCCCTTTGTCCCACTGTCCGCTGAGGCAAAGAGTTGTACACCTGGAGGAGACTTCTTTCGCACAGTCTGTGACAGACGCTTGGTCTAGCCACTGTGCCTGGATGACAGCTGATCTCCAGGGGCTGGAGGTTAAAGATCAATTGGTTTTGGGTTTGATACATGAGGTACCTCAAAAGGGTCCCCTGGAAGGACCTTGGGAACCCCTCCTCCAAATATGATGGATAATCCAGACCCAGAAGGTGCAGGGACCTGCCTGACCCATGCAGCAGGTCAGACCCCCTTCTAGTGGGGTCCCCTTGCCATCCCCCATGCTGCGACACCTCTGCTCTTGCTTGTGCATTTTCTCTCGTTTGTAAGAATAATGGAGACTAGTCAGTCTTCTATGATGTGTCACATCAACAGGAGAGGGGAGGAAATCCTTCCATATGTGTTGCTGTATACAACAGACTAGCTCAGCAGGCAGTTTGTATGACCTGAGTGTTGAGTCCCTGTGGAGACACATGGGGACAAAGCATGGAGAGATGGCTTTGGTTTTCTACTGCTCTGTAATGAGTGACCACAGCTCAGTAGCTGGAAGTTCCCATTCATTAGCCCAGCGTTCTGTAGGTCAGAGGTCTGGCCATGGCATGATGGGGCTCTCTGCTCAAGGCCTCTCAAATCAAGGGCAAGCCTTGTCATGTTCTCGTCTGGAGCTCCAGGTCCTCTTCCAAGCTCATGTGGGGGTGCAGGACTCAGTTCTCTGCAGTCAAAGGCCTGGGGTCTTCATTCCCTGCTCTTAGGAGCCTCCGTGCTTCCTGGCCACATGGCCCCTTCCATCTTCAAGGCCAGCAAAAGAAAATCTCCCTTCCAAGAACCCCTTACACGCTTCGAATCTCTCTCCCCAGAAGGCCTGTCCCTTTTAAGGGTTAACCTAATTAGGTCGGGAATACTCCGATAATGTCCCTATCATTTTTTTTTTTTTTTTATAATCTCCCTATCTTGAGGGCAACTGATTTGGACCTTAATTACACCTGCAAAATCCCTCCCCAGCAGTACCGAGATTAGCATTTGAATAACTGAGAGGAGGTACATGTGTATGCCAGGGGGGTGGCAGGAACTGTAGGGTCACCTTTGATTCCTGCCTCCTGCAGAGGCTGTGTGAGAGTGGAGGGTGGAAGGCTTAGAGGCCCTTTCTCTCCCTGCAGGCCTTGACGTCATGATGTGCTGTGGTCAGAGGCCACATTTTAGGAGGTTGGAGTGGGGAGACCCTAGACCCCAGGGAAGCTGAGGGCCTGGGTTAGGGTGCCATCTGTGGGAAGGATGAGTGAGTCACAAAGGCAGGAGGCATTCGGCAGATGATTTGCTGGTGGGGAGATTGTTGGGGGAGGGGGGGTAGTCGTTGGAGAGGTAACTTGTTTCAGGGCTGGTACCCGCAAGAGGAAGCCAAGGTGGCAGGATTTGCAGTTTGAGCATCTTTTTTATTTGTGCTGGTTTTATGATCCACAACTTAGTTTCTGGGAGAAAAGAACGTCTCCCTGGTTGCCCCGAGGTGTACAGTAAACCAAGAGTTTTCTTCAGAAATGGTTTCCGAGGATTATTTTTTTAGTTTTCTTCCTGCAGACATCAAGTTGGAGTTTGGACCAGCTCATCAAGTTCCTTCCTGTCTGTCTAAGTCTGCAGTTCTGTGGCTCTATTACGAGAACCAAATGGAAGGGTTTTTTGGATAATGATAACGATATCAGTGTTTGTTTCAGATATGATTGTCTTAGTCATGGGAACTATACCACCTTTTATCATTGCTTTTTTTTCTGTTGGAATAAGCTTGCCATCAGCACGATGCAGTAGAACACTGTGCCAGCTCCCCTTGTCGAAGGGAGGGGTTGTGTTCCTGCTGCTGCTTGCTTAGCTCTGCTTCAATATTTTGCCCTCTGGAGTGTGTGCCTCTGTGTGTGTGTGTGTGTGTCCAGAATGGACAGATTTAGTGTGTATATTTGTAACGCTGGTATATGACCTTCTGGATGAGCAGGAAACAACCTAAATTGTCATCTTCAATTACTAATTGGGAGTTGATTTGTACTGATTTAATTAGTGAGCCATCTGAGCAGGTGCATGAAGGAGGCAGGTCCATGAAGGAAGCAGGTGTGTGGAGGTGCAACCATCCCTATAACTGGTAGCTGATTCACCCTGGAACATCCTTCCCGTCCGTGTAGACTGATGGTGTGAAAAAGCTGCCCATCCATCCATGGTCTGCATCTGGCTCGAACCGTGGTGGGAACACAAAATGCCTCTTCCTGTGAAAATTCACCTGGCCATAGAAGTACTTTTCTTTCTGCTTTAAAGCAGAATAAATTCAGTAGCAAAATGGAAAATATTTTTCAACTCTTTACCGAAGCACAGCCGTGTATGGAGACAAGCATATGGCTCAGTGAGTTTGCACAAACCAAATCCTCCCTTGTCATAAACACCAGATTTTAAAAAACCAGAACATTATGAATCCCGCAGAAGACCCTTGTGTTCCCTTCCAGCTGGTGCCCCCACCAAGGGGACTGGTCCTAACGTGGAATAGCCCTAACGTGGAATAGCCCAGGTTAGCTTTGTTGGTCTTGTGGCCTGTAAAATGCAGTCACGTAGCATAGACTTGCATGTCTGGCTTCTTTGGCTCAACTTGGTGAGATTTATTCCAGTTGTCGACATGTGCTTATGAACAGAAGGCAACTTTCCATTAATTAAACATCAGGAGATTGAACAGATTGATGCATTTTGAGGGTTTTTTTTTTTTAAACGGGAATATGGCTGTGGTGAAGTAAGCACACTCTTCTGGAGGGAAGATAAAGCGCACAACCCTTTTAGGAAATAAATGAGTGATGTTTGCCAACAGACTTAAAAATTATCAGTATTTGTCAGCTCGGTGTTTTCACTACTAGGAAGCTATTCTTAGAAAATAGCAAAACCTCCGTACACAGACAAAATTGTTATTTACCATGTTATTTTTGAGCGCAGAAAAATTTGGAAAAAAAGCCAAGTGCCTGTAACTGGAACATGGTGACATGTTTACATTCATTATAATAATGTTCAGAAAGAACTTTTAAAGCTATGTTAACATGCTCAGAATATAAGGTTAAAATCACCAGGATGCAAATGTATATTCAGTATGATAGAAACTACTACAGAAACAGGCATTTTCAAAAGGACTGGAAAGAATTATAACATAATGTCAATAGTGTTGTTTTTCCTCCAGATGGTGGGATTATGGGAAATTTTGCCTCCTATTCCTGGCCAGTTTTTTTTTTTCTTTTAACTACTGCTTTATATTACTGTTTATAATTAGAAATAAAACCTTAAAGTTTGAAAAGTGTGAATGTTGGCATACTCCTTAAAAATCAACGATCTCCTTTCTGGAGGGTATCTTGGACTTTGCAGAGCTTCCTTACCCCCCACGTGCACCTCAAGCGAGCCCTGGGTGGGGAGCCTGTGCCTGGTTTCACAGCTTTTCTGGTTTCCTCTCCTGCCTCTGTCAGGTCAGCTCAACTACCAGGCAGCCTCTCCCGACGAAGGCGCCCTAGTGAGCGCTGCCAGGAACTTTGGCTTTGCCTTCCTTGCGAGGACCCAGAACACGATCACCATCAGTGAGTTGGGGACCGAAAGGACCTACGACGTTCTTGCCATCTTGGACTTCAACAGCGACCGGAAGCGAATGTCTATAATCGGTAGGTCGCCCTCAAGAGTGTGTCCGTGTATCACTCATTTAGATGCTGCCTTTTGCATATTTTATTTAATGACACCCAAATAAAACAGGCAACGGAGGAACCATTGGCTCCTGGGAGATGTCCGGGGACTGGCTTGGTGTCCATCATTCAGGGGACAACTGCAAGTGTATCCGAATCTTGCAATTTTGACTCCACGACATGAGCTGCTGGAGTGAGGGTGGTGATACAGTGGGCGCTAGATCCACACACACGTTTGTGTTTTGTGAGGCCCTCTGAGCGCTGCTGCCTTATACTTGACATTAGGGAAGGGAGAGGCAGCAAGAGAGGGGTTCAGAGAAAAGCGAGGCTGTGCTAATGAAGCGAAAATGTACCTCCAGTCCAGGTACATGACAACAGGCCACCAAGTGGAAGGGATGACTGCTTCCCAATATTGAGATTCTTAAGTTTTAATTTTAAACAATACCAGACTTATAGAAAGACTGCAAGAATGGTTTAAAAAACTCTTATTGGGCAGCCCGGGTGGCTCAACGGTTTAGTGCCATCTTCAGCTGAGGTGTGATCCTGGAGACCCAGGATTGAGTCCCACGTCGGGCTCCCTGCATGGAGCCTGCTTCTCCCTCTGCCTCTCTCTGTGTGTCTCTCATGAATAAATAAATAAAATATTAAAAAAAAAACCAGGGGATCCCTGGGTGGTGCAGCAGTTTAGCGCCTTCCTTTGGCCCAGGGCGCGATCCTGGAGACCCGGGATCGAATCCCACGTCGGGCTCCCAGTGCATGGAGCCTGCTTCTCCCTCTGCCTATGTCTCTGCCTCTCTCTCTCTCTCTCTCTCTACCATAAATAAATAAAAATTAAAAAAAAATAAATAAATAAAATACAAATAAAAATTTAAAAAAAACAAAACTCTTTTATTCTCTTCCATATCCACCAGCTATTAGCATTGGCCACATGTCCGTCATCATTTTCATCATATACAGGTTCTTGTTTCCTGAACCATTTGAGAGTAAATTAGGGAGCTAATGCTCCTTTCCCCTAAATACGTCAGCAGGTATGTCCTGTGAACAAGAACATCCACTTATATATAAACAAAATGACCAGAATCAGAAAATTTAACAGGAAACAATGTTGTTATCTAATCTACAGGATGTTTTCAGATTTTATCAGAAATTTTCTTTCTTCTTTCTTCTTCCCTTCCTGGTTCAAGACCCAAGATTGCACGGTGCATTAGGTGATTGTTAACTCTGCTCTCCTTTAATTTAGAACAGTTTCCCAATTGTTTTCTTTCATACATTGACATTTTTGAAAAGCACAGGCCCATTATTTTGTCAAAAGTCTCTCGATTTGGATTTGTCTGATATCCCCTCATGATTGAATTCACGTTATACGTTGTTGGCAGGAGGAGTACGTGGATTGGTGCTGCGTCCTTCCCAGCCTATCACATCTGGAGGCCACGTGATTATTAGTGATGTGAGCTTCGATCACGCAGAAAGTGTTGACGAGCTTTCTCTACTCTGAGATTGAATTTTTAACCAGTGAAAATATATGGGTTCAACTGTCTGCTGAACTCTGAGTAGGCACATTTTGCTGAGTGCTTTCTCTGCCTAGCCCTGATGTAGGCTGATTATCATGCCCGGCATTTACCTTGAAGAATTCAAAATCGAGTTAGCTACGAGGCACATGCTATTATTACATGACCACACAGATCCCAAAACCTAAGAAAAAAAATGGCCATGGGAGTCATGTTATGGTCTGAGTATTAAAGGTAGTAAGTGTTAACAGATTTATAGGTAAGATTCCTATGACATAGACAAAGAAGGCATTATGGAAGGAACTAGCCCAGGGCATAGCACACAGTAAGAAATCAGTCAATGAGGCTGTAAGAACAAGTAAGAATATGAAAAACTCAGCTGACTAAGGAAATCTTTTCATATTTATTTCACTGTTACATTATATGTAAATGGTAAGCCTACTGACTTTGTTGAGAGTGAAATCTTTCTAGGAGCATTCATGATTTTAAACTAAGGGTGAATTACTAGCAGAGCAACACTTCAAATTAACTTTATAAATGTAATTTTCTATTGAGAAATCAAACCTACCTTTATTATTTGCTTTTCCTCCCCTTGCTACCAGTAAGAACCCCAGAAGGCAACATCAGGCTTTATTGTAAAGGTGCTGACACAGTGATTTATGAACGGTTACATCAGATGAGTCCAACAAAACAAGAGACACAGGACGCCCTGGATGTAAGTGTCATTCTTATTCTTTCTGCCGCAGATTACGAACTTCCTTTTTGAAACTATCTTGTAAGCTCAAATGAAAGCTCTGTATGAACTGTTGACCCTTCCCTTGTCTCGGTGTAGTTGTGTGGAAAGGGCGTGAATGTAGGAATACAGCAGGCTGGTTCTGGTTCTGCTCCTGCTGCTGACCTCCTAGGACATGACCATGGTGTCCTTTCTAGCATCCAGGTTAACAGCATCTGTAGGACAGGCCCAGGGTATTGATTGGTCTCTCTTCAGCGACCTTGAACAAGCTACAGAACCATAGCTGCGTGGCCTCCAAGAATCTCACCGACCTCCTAGTGTACAATGAAGGAAAGAAAGCATTCGTGTATGATAGGGAATGACAAAGCAATGCGGTAGATAATTGAGTTCTGATGCCTTTGTCAGTGAATCAGTTTGGTCTGCACTACAAATTTGTTATCTGAGGGGAGTGTAAACTTAGTCCAGTGATAATTTGCAGTCATTCAGAATGCTTCTGGAAATTTCTCTCTTGGAGTTGCCTACTAATCCTTATATTGCTTTGGTTCTGTTAATGATGGCAATGAAGTATGGAGAATATCCATCAGACCTGGTATTCCAGTTCTGCCTTTTTATTTGTTTTGTGTCCTTGGGGGAAACTGAAGCGTTAACTGCCCATGTAAAAGAGGAAGAGGAAGTGGGTACATCCCACCTAGGAAGGTTGTTACAAGGGAAAGCATTTTTGCACGATTCCCAGCATTTAGTAAAGGGTAATTTTTTCCCTTCATTTTAAGGGTATGGTTGAGTTTTGGGGCTAGCCAAAGGTCCTTCAGGAAGAAGGCTGTATATGATGTTTACTTCTTGGGGTTGCATTTTAAGTTTAGATATGTTGTTGAAGCAGTTACAGTGGATAATTTCTCTTAAGCATATGAACAATGGCAATTTAATCAAACAGATGCAGAACCTTCCAAAGAATCTTTGAAAGCACATACTCAGTTGGGTGAACTAGTTCTGCCATCTTGGCTAGACAAGATGCAGCTGTGAAGTAATAAACCATTTTTATTGGCTCAAACTTCAGCTCTTTAAAATAGCTTAAATCTGCTCAGCATGATTAAATTTTCCAGATGCTCTTTTCCAGTAAAATGTTTTATCTTAGCTTTAACAGTGGCTCAGGTATTTCAGAATTGGTTTGAGGAAATAATGCTTGGTTGAGAGTTCATAGTTGATTGGTCTCGTAACAGTTTGTGGGAACAAGTTATAAAGTTGTGTTTTTAACTTTACCTGTGTAAACACAGGTCTGTGTTTACATCATTACACCCCAAGGCAGCTCGCTTGTCTGTTATTTTCTGAGTCATCATGAGAAAAAGTTTTCTTCATTCTAGTGACTTGATTTAGAAGAAATGTATACTTTTTTCTCTAATTTGGGAACTACAAATAGGATTCTGAGAATACTTAGACAAAGTATTGGTTAATCTCCTCCACAGAATGTATTTATTCAGAATTCAGTATCTTTCATGACTCTTTTTAAATTCTCTTATTGTATTACCTCAAAGAAAGATTTCAAACTTGATCTTGAATTACATAAAATTAACTGTTGTTTGTTGGATGGATTATCTTTTAAATAGATCTTTGCAAGTGAGACTCTTAGAACTCTGTGCCTTTGCTACAAGGAAATTGAAGAAAAAGAATATGAAGAATGGAATAAAAAGTTTATGGCTGCCAGTATAGCCTCCACCAACCGGGATGAAGCTCTGGATAAAGTGTATGAAGAGATTGAAAAAGACTTAATTGTGAGTTTTCACCTTCATAACGTGGTATTCTAACAGAACTGGAAGTTTTATTAAGTTTTGTTATATTTTTAATCTTATGCTTGAAAGATCATTCCAACTTCAGCATTTCAAATTGGTACAATGGAACTCCGTCATTTGAATTTCTTTTGTTCGGCAAGCAAAATAGAACTTGCCATTATGAGAAACCAAAAGACAGAAAACATTGAGATTCTAACCCAATTCTATTAATTTTATATCACTCATTAAAATGCGTTATAATTTTTACATAACAAACTACATATTACATTTTGAGAATCACCAAAATGATTTTTATTTTGCAAACTTTGAAATAAGATAGTTTATAAATGAAATTTCTCAAAATTAAATACATATTGCCCGTAGAGTTTAGATTAGACAGAAATGTTCAACAACTAGCTAGTATCAACCTTTAGTGAAAGGAAGTGGCTTGTGTCCAAGCCACTTGTGTCCAAGTAGTATGTATACAATTAAAGTACATTTTTAACGTCCTTAATTTTGTACTTACATTTTTGTCTTGGTAAACTACCTTAAGAAAAAAGTTTTTGAATGCTTTGGTTTTTGGTGAGTGTGAAACACAGCAGCCTTCCCTGTCAGTGCTGGCCAGCAGCCCCAGTAGAGTACCAAAGGGGGTGGATAATTAGCCCTTCTTCTGTTTACAGGTTGGCAAACTGCAATTACAGAACATTTTGAGCTTATTTGCTAAATCCTTTTTTTTTTTTTTTTAATGTACATTCCAGTTATTGGGAGCAACAGCAATTGAAGACAAGCTACAGGATGGAGTCCCAGAAACCATTTCAAAACTCGCAAAAGCTGACATTAAGATCTGGGTGCTCACTGGAGATAAAAAGGGTAATTCAATTTGTGGGGAAGCATATCTGTTAACTCCTTAAATATTCATAGCTCCTATTTCCCCTGCCCCAGATGACACTCTCAGACTTTGCATCCTACACAAATACTGACCATTTCTTTGAGACAGAGATGCTTTCTTAAGAAAACCTTCTCCATTATTCCAGCTCTTACTGACAGTATCCTTCTGGAAGGCCTCTCAGTAACAAGACTTTATGTCTTATAATTGAGGTCCTGGTTGTGCCATGCTGACTGTGACCAGTCCTCTCTCTCCAGCCAGGCGTGGGCTCCTCTCGTGAAAGGACCCCTTTTGCCCCTTCTGTCCTCCCCAGCACTTTGCCGTTTGTTGGATGCAGAATGGAACAATACAGAATGCTGACCATCAACTTTTGTTTTCTTGCCTATTTTATTGCTTGGAAACTATAAATTAAATTTTATACCCAAGGGATGATCTTAATTTTTAAATTTAGAGCTCTACAAGGAGTTGTTTGGCATTGCTGCCTCACCCTACAAGCCTCCCATGGAAAACCAGATCATTTCTCTTACTTTGACCTGGTTAATGGGTTACATACTCTGATAAGCCAAGGGAAGTCCTGACCTTAAACAAATAACAATGGGTGGTGATGGAAAAAGGGGAAAAAAAATCTCCAGTAGGGGCCCCATGTGAAGGTTTATGGAAGCAGTTATCGTTTTTTTTTTCCATAACAGAATGATGAAACCACAGGAACCGACTGTGCTTAATATTTCAATAAATATTGATTTATTAAATAACCAGTTCATGTATTTGATAATATAGTACTTTTTATAATTGAAAACATCTCAAACCAGATTTTGATTTCTACTTATTCTGCCACAGAGAAAGGACTTTTTTCCCCGCTTTGTGATTTCTATAATGTTACGGAAAAATACAGCGTATTTGTTTGAATCTAGCTATTTCATGACTTGAAAAAAATGCTCATGACTAGCAAAGTCAATTATTTATCAATAGCGACAACACTTCATGTTTTTCTGTTGTAGAAACTGCTGAAAATATAGGATTTGCTTGTGAACTTCTGACTGAAGACACCACTATTTGCTATGGGGAGGATATAAAGTAAGTAAAGGCAAACTCGATGCAGTAGACACAGCAGATGTGGAGAAATGGGAGCTAGACTTTACCTCAGACAGTTTTCCTCACATTTAAATGAAGCAAAGGAACCCCAGGTAGTTCCAAGTTATCATGGTTTGACCTTATTTTGAGCTGATTTTAGTGTTAGGGGCCTTCATTTGCTCGTTCAGGGGCCATTTCTCCACAGTTCTTACAGAGTCCTAAGTGCTTGCCTGCTGACTAAAAAAGTGAGACCAGCACATCACTAGCCAATTAATATGAATTCTATCCATGTGCTGCCTTTTCTAGAAATTGTAATTTTGAAAGAAACATAGAAGGAAAGAACCTCACGATTTTGCTTGGAAGGAAACATTTGGATGGGATGCACCTCTGGTCTTGTCTGGATGGGGCGGGATATTTCAAGGCGTAGCCTATCCTGAAACACTCCAGAGCCGAGTCACAGTGGACCTGGACACGTATAAGGAAGAGCTCTGTCCTATTATAAAGCTAGATGTGTGTTGCACAAGTTACCAGGCTGTGCTATCTTGACCAGGCTGTTCTATTTATTTCTCAAGTCTTTTCCTTACAACACCTCCCCCAGGCTATCCTAAAGGCCCAAAGCTGGTGGATGAGGGAGTTACACTTGATCTTAGCCCAAAGGCTGAGAAGTGATAAGATGATGAGGGAGTTGAAAGTGGTTGTTAATCTTCTTTCTAATGATGGTGATGGAGCTTTTGTGAGTTGTTCCAATACATTAGGCACTTGGCTAAGTTAGACAAACAAAATCAGTAGCTCTAACATCTGAATAGATCAGTTCTGTTTGACTGCATAAACCATGACCCTTTTTGCTTTTAGCTTTAGACAAATAAATACTAATGTGTTTACTTAAATAGTTTCTTGGTTTCAAGTGACTTGGCTAATTGCCAGATGGTTTTATTTCCTGTAGATGGAGGGCCTTAATAGGTTCTGGTCTCTCTTTCTAAAGTGTTGAAAATTGGGCCCTGAGCTAAATTAGAAGGTAAAATTTATGCAAGTAGCAAATTTTATGATCATGCTCTTGGCTAGATTTACCTTTCTAGAGGGCTGAATGATTCCATCCATCTTTCTAGATGGTTCCTGAAAGGATGATTCCTATAGAATGGTTTGAATTGGTAACTTTCTATTTTTTCTCTTCCAGCCTTTTAGTGATTTGTCTCGATCACTCCTTATTTTCAAGCTTATTTTCATTATTGAAAATGAGCAATTAATGTAGAAAAAGAATACTAGATGCCTAATCCTCTAGTGCAGTGGTTCTCTTTTTTTTTAAGATTTTATTTATTTATTCATGAGAGACACACACAGAGAGAGAGAGAGAGAGAGAGAGAGAGAGAGAGAGAAGCAGGCTCCATGCAAGGAGCCCAACGTGGGACTTGATCCCGGGTGTCCAGGATCATGCTCTGGGCCAAAGGCAGGCGCTAAACTGTTGAGCCACCCAGCGATTCCCCATGCAGTGGTTCTCAACCAGGGATGACTTTGCCTTACAGGGAACATTTGACAATATCTGGAGACATCTTTAGTTGTCATAATAGTGGAGGCAGGTTACTACTGGCTTCTAGTAGGTAGAGGCCAGGGATGCTGCTAAACACCCTACAATACAATGGACAGCCATATACAACAAAGAAGTACCTGGCCCGAGACATCAGTAGTACTAAGGTGGAGAATAGTGGCTGTGTGTGTGTAACAAGGAAAGCTCTAGGCTAAGAGTAAGGAGACCTGAGTTTTCATTGCCATTTTCCCATCATCTTGGTGCAGGCAATCACATCATCTCCCTTGGACTTGAATTTTTTATTTGTAACATGAAGAGTTTAGATTAGATATTTATGGACCCTTCTACTCCAAAATTCCATGACTCATTTTTCTATCACACGAATGTGATATATACGGTCTTCTCAATTATTTGTTGATATATAGATAGTACTGAGAATTTCTCAAAAGCAAACATAACTTTATGTAGGAGTAATCTTATTTTTGCCAAATAGTAGCCACTGTTTATAATATACTGGGAGTTCGTGCCAGGTGTTAAAATTCAGATCAAAATTGCCTTCCTTCTGTTGCTCATGAACACATTTTCAACTGTATCTTCCTTTAGCTGTCTTTGGCAAATAATGAAGCACCAAAAACATGGTATCCTATGGGAGAGGAATTAAACTTAATAAAATTATGTCATCTGGTTTAAAAATGGGCTAAAGACTTGAACAGACTTTTCTCTGAAGAAATCTACCAATAGCCAATAAGCATATGCAATGATGCTCACCATCACTAAAAATTAGGGAAATGCAAATTAAAGCCACAATAAGATATCACCTTATACCTTTTTAGGATGGCTCTTATAAAACAACAAGAACAACAACAACAACAAATAAACCCCAAAAAACAAATAAAAAGAACCCAGAAAATAACAAGTATGGGCAAGCATGTGAAAATTGGAACTCTTGTGCATTTTTGGTAGGAGATAAAATGGTGCAGCTACTGTGGAAGACAGTATGGTGGTTCCTCAAAAAAATTAAAAATAGAATTACCATATCCAGCAATTCTACTTGTGGATATATATCCCAAAGAATTGAAAGCCAGAATTCAAAGAGGGATTTGCACACCCATGTCCATAGCAGCACTATTCACAATACCCAAGAAGTGGAAGTAACCCAAATGTCCATTGACGGATGGATGAATAGATAAACAAAATGTAGTATATTCATACAATGAAATATTATTCAAGAGGAAGGAAGTTCTGAAATGTGCTATAATAGGAATGAATCTTGAGGACAGTGAACTAAGCCAATCACAAAAAAACAAATACTGTGTGATTCCACTTATAGGAGTTATCTAGAGTGGTCAAATTCATAGAAACAGAAAATAAAGTAGTAGTTACCACAGACTAGGGGTCAGGGGAAATGGGATAAGGGGAATTTAAATAAAATCACCATAGTTTCAGTTTTGAAACATGAAGAAGGTCTGGAGATTGGTTACAAAACAGTGTCAATATTCTTAATACTATTGAAGTGTACACTTAGAAATACTTACTTTAGAAATTAAGTTTAATAGAAATTTTATGTTTTTTTAACCACAACTAAAAAAAGATATTATAATATCAAAAGTATCTCACAATAAAGGGTCTATTTATAGTCTTGTATGCTTAAACACTTAAATATCTTTCCCCCAGTGCTCTTCTTCACACAAGGATGGAAAACCAAAGGAATAGAGGTGGAGTCTATGCAAAATTTGCACCCCCGGTGCACGAACCTTTCTTTCCATCTGGTGAAAACCGTGCCTTAATAATCACTGGTTCTTGGTTGGTGCGTATTATTACTCTGTCTGTGCCTTTGGCTTAAACTAAAGCAGTTCACCGTGGACTGATTTTAGATGGTTTTCCCATATTAACTGGCAGCTTAAAAATCTCTTAGCCTATAAATGAACAGGCAATTTCCCAAGTGTGAGACTTAATATTATATGATCTATGAAAGGAATTATATCAGACTGGTAACAGTGGTTATTCGTGGTTTGTCAATCAGTGGATAATTTAAAATTTTCTTCTTTGTACATTTTTGTATTTTCTGAATTTTACAGTAAATAGGTTTTATAAACAAACAGTATCATCAATGATATAACCCAAGAACCATCCTTCACATGATTAAGGTCTTGGGAATGGTGCTTTTATTAAGACTGATTGATTGATTGATTTGAAAGAGAGAGAATGTGAGCACACAAAGGGATAGGAAGGAGGAAGAGGGAGAATCAGACTCCATGCTGAGCAGGGAGCCTGATGTGGGGCTTGATTCCAGGACCCTGGGATCATGACTTGAGCTGAAGGCAGATGCTTAACCAACTGAGCCACCCAGGTGCCCCGAGGGAATGGTACTCTTCATATAAAAACTAAAATGGTTGTAATCCTCTCATTTCACAGAATGAAATTCTTCTGGAGAAAAAGACCAAGAGAAGTAAGATTCTGAAGCTGAAGTTCCCAAGGACAGAAGAAGAAAGACGGATGCGGACGCAAAGTAAAAGGCGTCTGGAAGCTAGGAAAGAGCAGCGACAGAAGAACTTTGTCGACCTGGCCTGTGAGTGCAGTGCAGTCATCTGCTGCCGGGTCACCCCCAAGCAGAAGGCAATGGTGGTGGACCTGGTGAAGAGGTACAAGAAGGCCATCACGCTGGCAATTGGAGACGGGGCCAATGATGTCAACATGATCAAAAGTGAGTCTTGCCCACGGCCAATGCCCCTGGAATTACCAGAGAGAAGAAATGGCAGGGGTGTTTGGGGGGTAGTTTTTGCAAATGTCACTGCTTAGGCTTTCATAAAGCCGATGTCTGACAAAGGCACTTACCCATGATGACGACACCTGTTACCCTGCCCTCAGGAAGCTCAGGCTACCCACTAGGAGAGAGCAGGTTGGTCAGTGCCACTGGAGAATGCCAAATAGAAGTCGAGTTTCATATGGGTGACTTGGCCTTCTTTGTTTCCCTCTTTTATGTACATGTGATTTGGTTTGTTTTCCCTTTCTTGCTGTTTCTCCTCCTTATTTCCTTAAGGTGTATAAAAAAAATTCTGCTATTTAATAAGTTTTGCAAAAATCTCTGCTCAGCTTAAATTGCTGAATTCTCTTTGGTATCTGTTGGAGAGTATTTTTCTTTCATTTAAGCATCTTTTTCTGGGGCTTTCTTCTTGCCCTTGGTAAATTGGGGGACCTAGTATGAGCTCAGGGTAATACATGTGGCATTGAAACAAAGCTTCAACATGGTCTCACCATCCTCCTACCTTCCTAGAAGACCGTGAAGGGTCTTTTCCCTGGTTGGAGGATCCTAGGTCTTCACAAGGTGAAGAATTCAGTCCCATTGTGTAGAAATACACTGTGCTAGAATTAAAGCATGCAGAACCAAATCCTCATCAACATGTCTGAATCCTGGATTTTTGTTGTTTTTTCCTCCTGGTATAACTGTCCAGGAGAATCTTGTAATGAAAAGGCCCCAACTAGTGAGACCTGAATACTTCGTTCTGTTGCCAACATGCTGTGTCACATTGGGCTCATGCTCAGGCCTCAGCTTTCTTATCTGAAAACAAGAATATTATCTTTGATGTCATCTCCAGTTTTGTGATATTATTAAGATGAACCGTCACATGACCACACGTGTCCTGCTATGCTGAGTACCTTAACTGTATAATGTATAACCAGAGTTCATTCAGCCTATTTTGTAATTCATGTGTCTCTTTCTTTTCTTAGCGTCTCTTCCTCCTCCTCCTTGATCTATACTAAGAATATTCCAACTTTATCTTCCTCAGCGGGAGTCAGCTATATGACGTATGTCTTCTTGCTTCTTTATCATGTGTATGTCTGTGGTCGCTGCCAGTTTAATTCCTCTCTAGTGCTGTGCATGTGCTCACCCTACCATAGGGCTAACATTTCTTAATACATCAATTTCTTCACAGCCAGTTCTAGGTTATTTTCCATTGTATACCCTTGACACAGATAGTTGTTCCAAAAGGGCAAGTAACTCAAACATTATTTTTATAAAATTATATAAAGTGACAATGTAGACTTCTAGATGTTGGAGAGAGAGAGGTTACCTTGCAGATTTACCATCTGACTATGTGACTTAGACTTGAACATTTTTTTGTTCCTCTGAATTTACCAATTAATAATGAGAAGGATCACAAAGAGTCAACATAAGTAACCTTATAGAGACTTGTTTTCTGAAGTTTTTCCAAGAATTTTATTAAGCTCTGTTATATGTCAGGTCTTTAATATAAACAGGGAAGGGACGCCTGGGTGGCTCAGTGGCTGGGCGCCTGCCTTCAGCTCAGGTTGTGATCCCCGGATCTGGGATCGAGTCCCACATCACGCTCCCTGTGAGGAGCCTGCTTCTCCCTCTGCCCATGTCTCTGCCTCTCTCTCTCTCAGTCTGTGTCTCTCATTAATAAATAAATAAATCTTAAAAAGAAATACAACAGGGAACATCCATTTGGGATGAAAATCAAAGAAACGCAGGTCTCCTTGGAAGTCAGTAGCTTTATCCAAGTATTGATAGTGCCTTTTAGAAAGACTGGCATCACTTTCATCTGCATAAGAGACAATATACAGAAATTATATTTGTTTATAAAGAAGTAGAATGAAATTTAAGTGTCCAAAATTCTGTCCATTTGTTAGCATGTTCCATGTTTAGTACTGTAGCCCATTACAAGTTGAGGGAATTACAACCCGCCATGTTTTTGTGCTAGCAAGGATCCAGGGACCCTCTTGGACTGCCTGCCCTCTCTCCCTCTCTTAGGTCTGAAGATGTCTGTTGGCTGGTGGGTGTTTTTCCTTGGTCTAACATGCTAAGAATGAACAAGGAGACAGAGGCAGAACTGACTTGAGGAAATGATGGGTTTGTTAAGCAACCATGAAGGAGCCTACCAGTGAGGCATCTGAAACTACAATTTTGAAGCTTTAGGAAAATCCAGGTGTCTATATTTAGATAATAGGGGAAAAAAAGTGAGGCCTTATGAAGTACATCTATTTAGTTGCCTTGAATCCCCTGCGAGCTGTGGCAGTGTTCACTTCACATACTGTCCCTGGTGTGCTCTGCTGGGCTGGACGTCAGGGCCTGTGGCAGGGGTTCCTTCTCCTGGGCTCCAAGAGATTCTCAACATTTCCCTTTGTTGCTTGTTCAGGAAAGAAGGCCACGGTTTGGTAGGAAAGAGCAGTTTGGCAGCTGTGACTAGTCATAAGAAATATTTATGTGTTTTGAAAGAAGTCGTAAATATTGAATGAGACATGCAATTTATTCTATTTTTTTAGAATTGCAAAATGTTGCTGAAAACTTAGGTTTGGCCAAGTCACTGTGTCGCTTTGTATTTGCCAGACCTTGGATCCTACCACTATGGCTTCTTTTAGTTGAAAACCTTGCTGAGTTGGCAGTCACTCCCTGGGTCTAAGTAATAATAGGTTGTGTTCTCCAACACACGTTCTCTAACTGATCTCAGTAGGTCTTTACTTCTATGCCTTTAAAGACCTAGGTAAAATTCGTAATTCTCTAAGTTGAAACTGACTACATGACTATTGGAAGGATGGATAAAATTGTGACTTTCATTTTTATCCCTTCTGGAACCTTTCCCAACAACAACAACAAAAAATTGTGCCAGTTAAGGTCATGGTGGGCCATGATTAAATGCTACAAGTTTAATAGTATCCCAGTTAAGACACTTTTGATTGCGAATATTAGAGAACTAAAGTAATAATAAAGTAAGCTTAAGACAAAAAGATATTTATTTTAAAATATATAAAGATGGGGGTGCCTGTGTGGTTCAGTTAGTTAAGTGTCTGCCTTCAGCTCAGGTCACGATCCCAGGATCCTGGGATCCAGCCCCATGTTGGTCTCCCTGTTCAGCAAGCAGCCTGCTTCTCCCTCTGCCTCTCCCCTCTGCTCCTGCTCTCTCTCTCTCTCCCAAATTATAAAAAAAAAAAAAAAAAAAAAAAGATGATGTTTTGTACCTCCCAAGCAGCCAGGCCTCAGGAAGATGCTGGAACCAGGACTTGAAGCTGCACCAAGAATCCAGTTCCTGGTTTCTCCCTCTATCTATACTACTTTACTTCTCTGCCCCTCAGGAAAAAAAAAAAAATAGGGATCCCTGGGTGGCGCAGCAGTTTAGCGCCTGCCTTTGGCCCAGGGCGTGATCCTGGAGACCCGGGATCGAATTCCGTGTCGGGCTCCCAGTGCATGGAGCCTGTTTCTCCCTCTGCCTGTGTCTCTGCCTCTCTCTCTCTCTCTCTCTCTCTCTCTCTCTGTGTGTGTGTGTGACTATCATAAATAAATTTTAAAAAATTAAAAAAAAAGAAAAAAAATATACATCCATCCCACAACTCAAAAATGTATACAAATATACCCGAATCTTAATTCCAAAATGTGAAAGAGATTCTAATTGCCCCAGCTTGGGGTTTTAGTCAAGGATAGTAGAAGAAACAGACACCACTGGGTACTTTAAGGAGGAAGTGATTAACACAAGGAACTAGGTACTCATAAAAACTCTGGATGGACCGAAGAAGTAGGTGCTAGCTTGAGTCTCTAACACCCTAGTCACTCACCAGAGGAACTTCTAGCTTTGAGACTCCTTTGAAGGGCTTTTGAGTTGAGAAGCTTTTGTCTATCAACATCCAGGCAGCTGGAGAGAGGATATGAACTCTGCTGCAGAAATGCCAAGAAGGGAAGGGGTGCTGGGCTCCAGTGCTTGCTTTGATTTCCACTTCCAGTGGCTCAGAACAAAAGAACCCAATTCACTAACAGAACCTAGCTGCAAGGGAGTCTGAGCAATATAAGGTTTTTATTTGCTTTCCCACCCTTCCAATAGAACAAGGGTGGAATGAAGGTTGACAGAGCCAATTTGTAGTATCTACTACTGAGGACATATCTGCCCACAGCTGACTGAGCTGTGGCCGGGGAGGCAGGGCCACACAGCATGCATGGACTCCTTGGGTTCACTACATGGGTGGGAAGGATAGCTTATGAGCTGGGCCGATAATCCAGGTGGACTAAACACCTACCTGAGATCTTCCATAAGTACTTTTATGAGGCCCCATCATGTGCTCTTTTTAGCAACTTCTATCTCTGACATTAAGTTGAGTTCAGAAGCTGGGTGGGGGTGGTGAGTGAGAGTTTTCACATGTATTGCTCCATGAATGGTTTGTTTTGTTGTGGAAACATTTTTATCACCTTGGGGTTTTGCCTTAAAATTAGCTTATGATTCTCAATGTCTTCTCCTCTGCCCCACAGCGGCCCACATCGGTGTTGGAATAAGTGGACAAGAAGGCATGCAAGCTGTTATGTCAAGTGACTACTCCTTTGCCCAATTCAGATACTTGCAGAGATTGCTGTTGGTGCATGGCCGGTGGTCTTACATAAGGATGTGCAAGTTCCTACGATACTTCTTTTACAAAAACTTTGCATTTACTTTGGTTCATTTCTGGTACTCCTTCTTCAATGGGTACTCTGCACAGGTAATAGAATAATAATTATTATTATCTGATGAGTAGAAGAAATCTTACATAATGGGACACCTGGGTGGCTCAGTGGTTGAGCGCCTCCCTTCGGCCCAGGGAGTGATCTTGGGGTCCTGGGATCGAGTTCCACATCGGGTTCCCTGTATGGAGCCTGCTTCTCTCTCTGCCTGTGTCTCTGCCTCTCTCTGTGTGTCTCTTGTGAATAAATGAATGAAATCTTTTAAAAAAAAATCTTACATAAGTAAAACCCTATTTCTGAAAAAAATATTTCCCCTCCATACTTGCAGGGTTTTTTTAAGATTTTACTTATTTATTCAGAGAGAGAGAGAGAGAGAGAGAATGAAAGAGAGAGAGGCAGAGACACAGGCAGAGGGAGAAGCAGGTTCCATGCAGGGAGCCCGATGTGGGACTCGATCCCGGGTCTCCGGGGTCACACCCTGGACTGAAGGCGGTGCTAAACCACTGAGCCACCCGGACTGCCCCACATACTTGCAGTTTTGATGCTCTATCTCTTAATAGTTGAGGCACAGGTTGAGATTATAGATGACTCATCTAAAAGGTTTCTGGTGCTTTAAAAATACTTTATTTTGCCTTTAAGAAGTTGGGATTTTGTTTCTGGTCTTCTGGCTTTTGTTATGTGTCTTTGCCTTCACTCTAGATTTTTTTCCTAAGTTACCTTGCCATTAAGAGTAACAACAACAACAACAACAAAGGGGAGGGGGACAAATTATTCGGCATTGAATGTATAAAGAGATATTGTGACCAAGGCTAAAGGGATTATATAAATTTTGGTTGATCACAGATCTGTTATTTTTTTTTATTGGAGTTCAATTTGCCAACATATAGCATAACACCCAGTGCTCATCCCATCAAGACAGATCTGTTATCTTAATCTGTTGATTTTTGTTTGAGTTATTGCTGAAATGGGAGTGTTGAAATCATGATAGAGCAGAAAAATATCATTAGTAAAACTGAACCTATGTCAGTGCTTGTGGTTGTCCAAACTTCTGGTGCTTTGTCACAGACAGATGGTATCAGAGGAGCCTCAGAGACCAAGGGCCTTCCTTCTGCTCCCGCGTAGGACTGAGTAGAACTGGTGGTGATAAGCTTATTCCCTCTCTGCCACCCTAAGGACTGATGTGCGCACAACCCTGCTTATCCCTTTCAGAAGCATATTTTTAATATTCAAATTCTGCCTCACAAAACGTTTACATGGAAATGCAGGACCTGCAAAGTAAAAAAATGTGAATGATACCTTAAGGGCTTTTGGAACCAGTTTTGTTTTATGTATTCTAATTCATTAATAAAGGGATATAAAAAGGCTCAGCACCAATGTGTTTTCCAGCACTATTCAAACTGAATGGACTCCTTCTCCAAAACATTTTTTGGTGTCTGTTCTCCGTTTTGAAGGAAGGTTTGTTTCTGTGGAACGGTCTTTGATTCCACCCATTCCACTGAACCCAACTCACATCTTCTGCAGATGTAGACAAGGGGTGTTTACTCTGGCTGGAGTCCCACACATCCTGGGGCCTTCCCCACTTTGAGAGAGATGAATGCATGTTGACGAGGCTGGCAGTACATCTTGGTTTATGAGACTCTGTAATCTCCCCGCAGACGGCGTACGAAGACTGGTTCATCACGCTCTACAACGTGCTGTACTCCAGTCTGCCCGTGCTCCTCATGGGGCTGCTTGACCAGGTAGGCGCCTCATGTCACCGTGGGACACACGGAGCACCTGTCTGAGAAGTTAAAAGCAGTTATTTCAATGCATTCTTTTCAGTTTTTACTTCTTCCTGAGAAAACCCTATTATTGTCCTGTTAGGCTCAACCAGAGTTAACTGCTGTGCTTCTTGTATTATAGTAACAAAAGAGGATTTCTGTGCCTGGGTTGAATTCATTGCCAAAAAATTTTCTTGTCTTCCTTTCGGACACTAGGAGTTTCCTGTTAAGACACCTGACAGTTTAGTATGTCTGTGTAATAATAACTTACTTTAAAATTATTTTAATATTTCTCTAAACTTAGATGTTTCATTCCCAAATTAGTCCACATTCTATCTAGTAGCAATTCTTAGAGAAAGTACGTTAATGATTAAAAATAATTTGGAATTAACCCATCAACTTGTACGTAAAAATACCTTACAGAAAAAATTAGAATATATTCTCCCAGGAGGTAAAAAAGCCTCCCTACACTTTGTTGACATCACTCTTTGCTCTCTTTCTACAAGCAGCAATGTATCTGTAACTTCCAATGTATCTAGTCCCTTTCTTAATTAGATATCAAATATTGGTGGACTAAAGTAAAGAGGTTGATCTCCATGCCGAAACTGCTCAGGACTTATCTTGTTGAGTTTTTGCTTTCCTAAAACTAAGTTGAAACTCTTCGTGAGATCTAAATTGGAATAGATCTTGGAGTTCTTAGATTCTGGATGGTACACAACTAATTGTGTTTTCCCTTTAAGGATGTGAGTGACAAACTGAGCCTCCGCTTCCCCGGGTTGTATGTAGTAGGACAAAGAGACTTACTATTCAACTATAAGAAGTTCTTCGTAAGCTTGGTGCATGGAATTTTAACATCGATGATCCTCTTCTTTATACCTCTTGGAGCTTATCTACAAACTGTGGGACAGGATGGAGAGGCACCTTCAGACTACCAATCTTTTGCTGTGACAATTGCTTCTGCCCTTATAATAACAGTCAATTTCCAGGTACATGGCTTTTGTCAACTGTTTTCAGTATCTGTTAGTTATCTGTTTTCTGTACACAGAGCAGTGTGTGCATCCACCTGGCTCCCACTCTCTGTCCAATCGAGCCTCTGCCATCTTATAAAATATGAATGCTATCTTCACCCCTTACACCAAGCACATTTCCTACTTCTCGCCTGAGCCAAGGGTAGTTTCTGAATGTTGAGTAATCAAGCCAAATCATGTCTAAATTGTTGAATTTGAATTCTATTTTCAGAACCCTGAGATCCTTTATTTCTTGGTAACTCCCCAAAATGAGTGTTCTGTTTTTCTCTGGTTTCCCAACAGATTGGCTTGGATACTTCTTACTGGACTTTTGTGAATGCTTTTTCAATTTTTGGAAGCATTGCACTTTATTTTGGCATCATGTTTGACTTTCATAGTGCTGGAATACATGTTCTCTTTCCATCTGCATTTCAATTTACAGGTTGGTATTTTCTAAATTCCCTAAATAAAGGTATAGAAAAATGTTACTAGTTTAGATTCTGACATAACCTCTAAGTAAAAACACAAAGTGTAAATTATTGTTAGTGAAAATTAATGTCCTGACTGGCAACTGAATGACAGTGGTAGGCTGGAAGTGGGATAATGTGACAGGAAGAAAGGAAAATTAAAAACTTTGTTACGTGTATCTGTTTAGTTAGATAGTACCCACCCCCCCACCCCACCCACACACACACACACAAAATCTAATATGGTAGATTATTGGGAAATTGAGTATACGTGTATTGCTGGTAGCACTATAATTTTTCCAAAGCACTATCTGGAAATATGTAACAAACTATAAAACTTCTCATACATTTAGACCCAGGATTTCCACTTAGAGAAAACACCTAAAAATAAAACATACCAATTTTTGGAAAAGTCAATTTGTACAAAGATTATACTACCACAACACTTCTAATTGTTTAAAAATGGAAATAATTCAAAGACATAATAATAACATTATATTAGCTAATCAAGGTATGAGTCCCATGTGATGAAATTCTAGAATTCAAAAGTGGAAAACTTGTCACATCTTTAGAAAACTGTATGCAGAGCAATAAGTAAATTTACAGAAATAGTTTACAGCTATATAAAATCAGACAAATGATAAATGCTACAATGAATTTGAACTATTTCATACATACTATAAATTTTAAAATATCACGAATTGGAATTTACAAATTTCTTAGTTTATTAAATAGAGTAGCTTGGATTCACAATGGGGAAAAAAGTCCCCATAAACTAGTTTCCCTGTAAAAAATTAGTTTGGGTTTTTTTTTGTTTGTTTGTTTGTGTGTGTTTTTTACAACCAGTTGTAAAAGACAGTTGTTATGGTAACCGTTTTCTTGGGATTGAGTTCATTTTTTTGATGATTGTTTTTCTTTACTGACTCTGTGTTTTAAAAAACTTTGTACCCAGTTACTTAGAATATTCCCAAAGGGACTGGGTTTTTTAAACACACATTTAGCACTGTGAAAGCACATTTAAAAATAAAGGCCATTATTTTTTTTTTGTATATTTTTTTATTGGAGTTCGATATTAAAGGCCATTATTTTTATAAACTTATAATGTAAATACAGAAAACACTGTGATAGATTTGGCTCTAGGGGATGTTAATTGTAAATATTTTAAAATTGGGTAGTTATATACGATTGATTACCTGGTTGTATGAATTATTACTTCCTCTGACCTAAACTAGCTGCTGACCTGCAGTGGAAAAGCATGGTTCTAATCAGATGGATATGGGTTTTAATTCAGGATTTGCTATGGCTAGTTCTGTTACCCTGGGAAAATCTTTTTACTTCTCCACAACTCAATTTCCTTGTGTGGCAAGGAGGATACTATTCATGCCTCAGAGCTAATTAAACGGCATGACCTGTATAAAACACCTAGCATAAGGTCTGTCAAACTAATGGCAGGGCTAGTTGCTACTGTTATTTGGAATTTCAAATTAAAACTATAAATTGTAAAGTGAATTCATAGAAAAATTTATTAGTATAAATTGCCTAATTTTGTATTTTTTCCTAATGCAATGTTGACACTTTCTTTTCCCTTTTCTAGTTGTTCAATAATGTACATATGCCTTCCTAATTCTGCTTTGCTTAGCCCTATTTTTAAATGCTCATTCCTTCAGCAGTGATGGGATGTTTTGGGGAGGCCAATCTGTGAAACTTGACCATAGATAATCATGGAATATTCACTCCGCCCTTAGGATGAAGGACCCCTGTGATTTATTCTCCATGTTTTTACAGGCACAGCGTCAAATGCCCTGAGACAGCCCTACATTTGGCTGACCATCATCCTGACTGTTGCAGTGTGCCTGCTGCCCGTCGTTGCCATACGTTTCTTGTCTATGACCATTTGGCCATCAGAAAGTGATAAGGTATAGAAAAAAATAGTATTCTCCTCATTCTGAGTGCCCCTCACTGAAAGCAAAGCATGTCCCCAAGGCAGCTTTCCTGCAAAATTCTAAGTTCATGGCAAGTTTGGCATGAATGTTTTTTAATACTACTTTAACTCCATCTTGCAAATAAGTCCTTTGGGACTGGGATTTTTGTCTACGTGCTTTTAATTTTTTTATTTAATTTATTGTGTGCTTTTTATTTTAAACATTATGAAAAGGAGAATGATATAATGACTCCTTATAGATCTATACTCTCAACTTATAATATTAACATTTTTCCCTACAAAGAGGTTGAGGTTTTTCTTCATTTAAAGAAGAATGTTACTTCTGGCAGGATCCTCTGGGCTATAAGTTGTGCAGATGATAATGTATCACTTCAACTGCATACTGATTAGTAGGCTTCAGTGACTAAGACCTTAATCGTCAAAAAGAACTGGGATTCTTTCATCTGCTAGTCTCATTATAGCTTCACCTTGGAGCTGGGGGTCAGCTTGCAGTTCTAGGCATCTCCTCCCAACACAGGACTGTCCTGGGGAGGACAGGAGCTTGCTTTCTTTTTTTTTTCTTTCTTTCTTTCTTTCTTTCTTTCTTTCTTTCTTTCTTTCTTTCTCTCTTTCTCTCTTTCTCTCTTTCTCTCTTTCTCTCTCTCTCTCTCTCTCTCTCTCTCTCTTTCTTTCTTTCTTTCTTTCTTTCTAGATTTATTTATTTATTCATGATAGACAGAGAGAAAGAGAGGCAGAGACACAGGCAGAGAGAGAAGCAGGCTCCATGCCAGGAGCCTGACGCAGGACTCTATCCCGGGATTCCAGGATCGCGCCCTGGGCCAAAGGCAGGCGTTAAACCGCTGAGCCACCCAGGGATCCCCAGACAGGAGCTTTCTCTTAGGAGCTGGGGAACTGCGCATGGGAGGGCTGGGCCCACTTCTCGCAGGCCTCCTGAGCCAGCTGAGCTCCCACGGCAGCTCCTAGACTGTGCTGAGCAAGGCAGGACCACCAGTCCCACTCCTGGAAGTGCCATCCACATCCCAGGAGGCACGAGGCTGAATGCAGGAAAGGGGGTACTTAACTGTGTTTTCATCAGGAAGGAGCGTCCCCTAGATCATGTTTTTCCACTGACACGATGCAGTGGCAATAAGGGTTCTCTGGAACCTGTACCCCTCTAACTTGTCAGTGGAAGAGCTCCATCACCTCTCTGTGTTGCCCCATCTACTAAGCAGGCTAGTGATGCCCCTTAATTAAATGAGACATTTGGGACAGGTAACCCCTGCATGTTAGCACCTGCCCACCTCCACCTTGCCAGTTCTCTGCTCCCCCATCACAGACCTTCAGTGTCACCATCACCCTGTCCCCTCTGTCCCCTCTGTAGATCCAGAAGCACCGCAAGCGGTTGAAAGCAGAAGAGCAGTGGAAGCGGCGGCAGGTGTTCCGCCGGGGGGTGTCGTCCAGGCGCTCGGCCTACGCCTTCTCCCACCAGCGGGGCTACGCGGACCTCATCTCCTCGGGGCGCAGCATCCGCAAGAAGCGCTCTCCCCTGGATGCGATCATAGCCGACGGGACCGCGGAGTACAGGCGCACAGTGGAGAGCTGATGCACCTGCCCCGTGGCTGCCGCAAAACAGTCACACACACACAAATGTCTATTTTTTTATGAAAGACTCTCAGGACTTTAAAACAAACAAACTGAATTTGTCACGAGGATGTTAAAAAAAAACACTAGCTTTATAAGCAAGCTACTTGGGCTGGCTGGACTGTTGCAACAGCGAAGAAGACCTTTTCAGAAGTCCTATTCTTCAACTGATTGTGTTCATTTTGATTCAAAGGGAACGTTTTAAATCAGTCTCCACCCAGGACGACAGAATCACAAAATGTCTTATATTTCAATTCAAATGGTACTCACCGTAAAATTACATTTAGATCATTCCTACCTGGGATCTTCAACATGAATTTCCCAGAGGTTGCTTTCTTCCCCATAGGCTACCTTATTAACAAAGATCTTTTATTTATAAGGGCAAGGACAAAAACATGCATGAAAGTTCATCACCTGGAAGCTAAGTGGTCCAATAACTTTTTCAGAGTTGATAATGAGCTGCAGGGTTTCCTCTTCTCATACATTACTTCACATTTCATCAGTACAAGGTTTCCATCTGCTCGGTTTACTACCAGGTTAAAAGTGTGCATCATGTGGGTTTATTCTTACTTTGCATACTATTTTAGCCGCTTCCTTCCCTACTTCCATTTTTAAAAGATGTGTTGAAATATTTATGGGCTTTTTAAAAAAAGTTCTTAAACTAAGGACATCAGTGATAAATTGTGATTTTTTTTTTCTTGGTAAAGCTTTCTTTTGAAAAGCAAACTCTGTGCCTGCCTATGTATATTTTATAAGGGACTTGAACAAAAAAAAAAAAAAAAAAGGGACTTAAACAGAGGCCTCACGTTTTCACTCATCTTAGTCTTAGAAATGTGGCTGCCAACAGCCTTTTCTCTGAAGACCTAACACTGTATCCTTTATAATTGAAAATGATTTTAAGCGATTATGGAAACTATCCTCAAAGAGGCAAAAGTTTTTTTTCTAGAGGCTTTCTTCTGTGTTTTTCACATACCAGTTTCCATATTCTAGTGAAGATACAGAAGTGTTTTCAATAATTCTGTTCTCTACCATTAGGTTGTGAATGTTCACAGTATCTGTCCCTTTGAATTCTTATGAGAAAATCACAACATGTACATAGTTCATATTCTAGGTATGATAAAAGAATGTATGGCTCTTTTTTCTATGGAAGTAAATTTCTGGAAGTTTACAACTTTATCTTGTAAATAAAAAAAACTAAATTGTTTTTTCTTTTCTTTTCTCTCTCCCTCTCTCTCTCTCTCTCTCTCTCTCTTTTTATTTTATTTTATTTTATTTTTTTGGTAAAGCAAAGTTTGCTTGTATAATTTCAGTTTTCTCTCCTGTTTTGTGAATTGTGGGAAAGGTCGACAATTCAAATGTGTCAAAGACTTACACTGTTGGGTGCAATATTAACAATTTTAAAATGCAAATTGCTTTGGATAAATTATTTCTATACTCTGTAAATCTGAGATTTAATGTATATTTTTGTTTAAAAAATAAATGCTTTAGTAAAATCTTTGGAAAGTATCTTTTAAGTAGGATATATGGCAGAAGCTAGGCCTGCAAGGTTTTTAAAGAAACACAGGGGTCCCCTGGTGGTGAGAAATAAAAGTCAGGGGCAGGATACTATGTATCAGGGGAGGAGTGAGTGAGAAAAGGCCAGCAGACTTTGAAAGGTAGAGGGTATGGATCTATAGGTGGCAAGAGCAGTTGTGTCCAGGGAGGGTGCATCTTCAGATACTTAGATAAGGCACAATTTTAGAACTCAATTCTGAGGGTAGAATAAAAGCAAAGGTAACCTTTGAACAAAAGTAGGGGCTGGGAAGTGAGCAAATGATCAAAGGGAAACTAGGATGTTGAAGAGCAGGAGAACTGATGAGAAGAAGAGCGGTACCTGAGACTTGAGGCTGGAGGAGGGCTGAGTGTGATAAGCCGGCTGCCGGACAGGCCAGTCAGCGCCCCAACAGTATGCCATGACCTCACTAAAGAAATGGAACTATGCCACAGACTTTTTTTTAGAGAGAGAGAACATGTGTTGGGGAGGAGAGGTAGAAAAAGAGGGAGAGAGAGAATCTTAAGCAAACTCAGTGCTCAGTGCAGAGTTGATATAGGGCTTGATCCCAGGATCCTGGGATCATGACCTGAGCCAAAATTGAGTCAGATGCCTAACCCACTGAGCCACTCAGGTGCCCCAGGACTTTGCCTCAGAGATGGAGTTTCTCTGTAGAAGGACATCAGTGGGGGACTTGTTTGGGAGGCATAATTGCCAGCAGATGATGAGAGAGTCACAGCCTGGGGGGCGGGGGTGCTTTATAAGGTGGGAAATTAGGACCTCCCTCTGCTATTCCCAACTGACAGTTGGCTTCCACAGCAGTAATTCAGACAGGTCTATCTATATCAGGGCAATCCTTTGGAAATGGGGTGAAAGGACAAAGGACAGATTAGACTCTGCCAGAGAAATTGAGAAAAAGTTCTGAGCAGACCTGAAAGTCCCAGAAAGAAAAGAAAAGAAAGAAAAGAAAAAAGAAAAGAAAAGAAAAGAAAAAAAAAAGAAAAGAAAGAAAGAAAAGAGAAAAAAAGAAAAAAAAAGGAAGAAAGAAAAGAAAGAAGAAAGAGGCCACTCTTTCCTCTAGGATGTCCTACTATATTTACAGTGGTTGAGAAATATATGTTTTTAATCAAAGAGCACCACCTAAAGGTTCTTACTGATGATCAGTACCAGAAACTGTTCAGTAATGATATCCAATGGGGATAAAATAGTTCTTAAAACACTCCAATGTAAAAAAAACACACACAAAAAAAAAAAACTCCAATGTGATAGCAAAACCAAATGCACCCCAATGGACTCTGTTTCAGCAACTGTTGCCTTCATGTGATGTGAATGAAATCTGGGAAAATTGTAAGACAGCTTCTAAAAGTCCCATCAAAATTAACTAGGAAGTTCTGGTTACAATAAAACTTCTGGTGCATTTTTACAAAAAGGCCTGCCAAAAAAAAAAAAAAAAAAACCACTGTAAAAATGACTTTCTTGAGTTAAATTGACATTTCTTCAAAGAAGATATATTAAGTGGCCAGCAAGTATATAAAAAAAAAATCTTCAACATTAGTCATCAGGGAAATGCAAATCAAAAAATGCAATCAAAACCACAATGGGATACCACATCACAGATAAATAAAAAAGGAAGGGCGCCTACGTAGCTCAGTAGAGTGTATGACTCCTGTTCTCAGGGTTGTGAGTTCAAGCCCCACATGGGGTGTAGAACTTAAAAAAAAAAAAAAGGAAATAAGTGTTGGCAAGGACACTGTGGAGAAACTGGAACCTTCATCCATTGCTGGTGGGAATGTCAAATGCTACGCCCACTGTTGAAAGAGTTTGGCAGTTCCTCTATAAGTTAAATAGAATTGCTATATAAACAGCAATACTCTAAAGTCTATACCACAAACCCCTGAAAACAGGTACTCAAATACTTATACGTGAATGTTCACAGCAGCCTGACTCACAACAGCCAAAAGGTAGGAACAACCTAAATATCCCATCCACAGCTGAGTGGATACACAAAATGTGGTATATACATATAATGGAATATAATTTAGCCATAAAAAGGAATAAGGGCAGTTCAAGATGGAGACTTTGGAAGATCCTGAACTCACCTCCTCCCATGGATATACCAGATCTACAGCTACATACAGAACAATTTCCTCTGAAAACGAAAACAAATGCGGAGGGACCCATAATGTGGGGCAAACAGCCCACACGGAGGTGGGTAGGCAAGACAGAGATGCAACCTTTCTGAAAACCCCACCTCCAGCATTCAAAATCCAGAGCCTCTCCGTCAGGAGTGAGGAGCTTGAACGGCATGTTGGGAACCCCAACTTTTAAGGCCTACCCCTGAGAGATAAACCCCTAAAACTTGCAGCTTTTAAAGCCAGCAGGGTTTGTATCCATGAGGCCAGGAGGGCTAGTGTGCAAGCTAAGAAATGGCTCAGAAGGGATCGGGCCCTGGGCCTCCCCTGCACACCAGAGCCCTGGGGCAGAAGCAGCAGACTTGATGTCAAAGAGGCGTACTTCTCTTAAACCATCCACCTAAGAGGCAGGCATCTAAGTTAACACACATCTGGGGGCCGGCTGGGGTACCCACCAAGGATGGAGGCCAGTGGACACTTTTTAATCTAGGCACCATCTTTCCGCATGCCCCCTGCTGCACTCCAAAGCACCAGTATCTCCCTAAGGGAGGTTTTACATGCATGGGGTACCGTTTTTATACCTGGCGCCCCAGTTTTTACAACTGACCACCCAGTGGATGTCTCTTGATCACCTGTCTCTGGAAGCCAGCAGAGCCTGCATGCTGGGGACCCACAGGACTGTAACCATTGCAGAGACAAGTTCATGGCCTGCCACCACCACCAGAGGACTGCTCAGATAGCAGATTAAAATATAGGCCTAGTCTTTATGTGATAAAGGACTATGTACTTGTCCCGGAGCTTTGGCCTGAAGGGCAGGCCTCTGGCATGGCACACATCTAGAGGGATTCTCAGGGCAGGGAGGCTGGTGAACGTCATGTTTACCCTCTTTCTCTGCCTCCCTCCAGCTTATTGGTATCTCCCAGAAAGGAGTTTGTACCCTCATCTGGTGCCCAGGTTTTTGCAGGTGCAATGAGGTAACACTTCTAGATTGCCTATCACAGGTCACATAGGACTGTAACCAACAGAGAAAGAGTTTTAAAATGTCTACCATTTCCAGAGCACAGCAAGAGGCAGCAGTCCAAGGAGCCCGGTTTTTCTATGGCTTACCATCTATAGATGGCCCTTCACTGCCTAGCTCTGATGGCCAGCAGGCTCTGCATTCTTGTATTCCATAAGACTCTAACAAATGGGGAGGCCATCTTTGGCCTGCTACAAACTCCAGGATACAATACAGATATAAGGCTAAACATCCCTCTTCCCCCAGGTTTTTTGTGATAAAGGACTATTTGCTTGTCCTGAAGCTTTGGCCTGAGGGGTAGGCTTCTGGTTTGACATATATCTAGGGACCTACTAAGATTCTGTACTGGGACAAAAGTCAGGAGATGCCATCCTATGCATTCCATCTGCCTTGCTTCAGATTACTGGTATCTCCCAGAAAGGAGCTCATATAGTTGTCTGGCACCCCAATTTTTGTGACTGACACTCAGGGGACACTACTACGATGCCCAGTATAAGTAGCCAGTGGACTTAATGCTTACAGTCCTATAGGACTATATATATTTCTATGATTCAAAAGCTGCTGTCTGAGGGGTCTGACTTACAATCTGCCTGAATCTAGGTACTGACTTAGATTCTCCTCTATGAGACAGCCAAAGAATATAATCAATGAACTGAAAAATAACCAGAGGGGTTCAACAGTAAACTAGATGAAGAAGAAGAAAGGATGAGTAAACTCAGATATAGGGCAGTAGAACTCACCCAATCAGAGCAGAAAAAAAGAAAAGAAATGAAACAATGTAAAAAGTAGATAGCTTATAGGACTTATGAAACAACATCACTATATTGGTTATAAACCACCAAAACTTGCATTACAAAGTTCCAGAAGAAAGAGAAAAAAGAAAGGTGGCAGAAAGCTCGTTTGAAGAAAGAACAGCTAGCTGAAATTTTCTCTAACTTGGGGAAGAAAACAGACATCCAGATCCAGGAAGCCCTGAGAGTTCTAAATAAGAACTGAAAGACTCAAACCAAGACACATTATAATTAAAAGGTCAGAAGTTAAAGATAAGGAAAAAATTTTAAAAGCATCAAGAGAAAAACAATCTGTTGTGTAAAAGAGATTTCCCCCCATAATACAATAAGCAGATTTTTCAGGAGAAACTTTGCAGACCAGAAGGGAGTGTCAGGATGTATTCAAAGTGCTGGAAGAAAAACATCTTCCAAACTTTCATCCAAGAATATGGTGCCTGCCAGTGTTTTCATACAGAATTTAAGGAGTGATAAAGAGTTTTCCAGACAAGCAAAAGCAAAAATGAATTCATCACCATTACACAGGCCTTAGAAGGAATCTGAAAGGGACTTCTACAAGCTTAAATGGAAGGGTGCTAATTAGTATCAGGAAACCACAGAAGTATAAATCTAACTAGTGAAAATAAATATATAGTGAAATCAGAATCTAATGTAAAGGGACGCCAGGGTGGCTCAGTGGTTGAGCTTCTGCCTTTGGCTCAGCCCACATTGAGCTCCCTGTATGGAGCCTTCTTCTCCCTCTGCCTGTGTCTCTGTCTCTGTCTCTCTCTCTGTGTCTCTCATGAATCAATAAATAAAATCTTTAAAAAAAAAAGAATCGAATGTAAAGGTGGTAGATTAGTTGCATAAAAAGCTTGTGTGAGAGCTAAAACACAGAAGTAGAGACATAGTGAAAATAACTGTAACTATAATATTTTAGTGACAGATACACAAAATAAAAAGACTTAACCTGTGAACAAAAACATAAAACTGGTAATAGGAGCGGTGGTTAAAAGTGTAGAGCTTTAGAAGGTATTCAAATATAAGTCATGATAAACTTAAAATACATTGTTCTAAGTTGTTACATGTAAGCTTCATGGTAACCACAAAGCAAAAACCTAGAGTCCATATACAAAATATATAGAGGAGGAGAATCAAGTGTACCACTACAGAAAATCACCAAATCACAAGGGAAGAGAATAAGGGAATAAAGAATAAAAAGAACAGAAGAACTTCAAAACAACCAAAGGACAATTAACAAGATGACAGTAAGTATATGCATATTGAGAACTACTTTAAATGTAAAAGAACTAAATTCTTTAATCAAAAGACACGGAGTGTCTGAATGAATAAAAGACCCATCGATATGCTACCTACAACAGATTCACTTGAGATATAAGGACACACACAGACAGAGAGTAAAGGGATAGGAAAAGATAGTCCATTCAAATGGAAAACAAAGGAAAGCTGCGTGGCTACAGTTATATCAGACAGTATAGACTTAAAAACAAGGGCTGTAATAAGAGACAAGGAAGGTCATTACATAATGATGAAAGGGTCACCCTCCAAGGGGATATAGCATTTGTAAATATTTATGCACCCAAAAATAGTACCAACAAAATATATAAAGGACATACTAACAGACATAATGAGAGAAATAACCAGCAATACAATAATAACTACAATATTTTAATACCCCAGTTTCATCAATGGATAGATCATCCAGACAGAAAATCAATAAGGAAACACTGGCTCTTAAAAATACATTAGACCAGATGTATATATATATATATAACAATCCATCCAAAAACAAGAGAATACACATTCTTCTCAAATGTACAAAGAACATTATCCAGGACGGATTATGTTTTAGGCCACAAAACAAGTCTTAATAATTTAAGAAGACTTAAACCAAATCAAGCATCTTTCCTGACCACAATGAATGAAACGAGAAATTACAAGAAAATCGGAAAATTCACAAATATGTACATGTTACACAACATGCTACTGAACAACCAATAGTCAAAAAAATATCAAGAGAAATAAAAAATGCCTTGAAACAAATGAAAATACAACATACCAATACTTATGGGATGCAGCAAAAGTAGGTCTAGGAGGGAAGTGCACAATAAACGCTTACCTCAAGAAACAAGAAAAATCTCAAAAACAAACAAACAACAAAAAAAACCCAATCTAACTTTACACATCAAAGAACCAGAAAAAGAAAAACTGAGCTCAAATTTAGTAGAAGAAAAAAGTAACAAAGATCAAAGCAAAGATAAATGAAATATAGACTAAAAAAGCAATAGCAAAAGGTCAACGAAACAAAGCTGATTTTTGAAAAGATAAAATTTACAAATCTTTAGACACACCAAAAGGAAGTGGCACCACTGATCATAACAGAATACTATGAAAATTATACTCCAACAAATTGAACAATCCAAAAGAAATGGGTAAATTCCTAGAAACCTACAAACTACAAGACTGAATCATAAAGAAAAAGAAAATCTAATCTTCTAATAAGAAGACTGAAGCAGTAATCAAAAACCTCCCAACAAACAAAAGTCCAGGACAAGAGAGCTTCATTGGTCATTTCTACCAAATAATGCCAATCCTTTAAAACACTTCCAAAAAACAGAAGAAAAAGAAAACTTCCAAATTCATTTTATGAGGCCAGCATTACCCTGTTAGCAAAACAAATGAATATACTACAAAAAAAGAAAATTATAGGCAATATACTTGATGAATGTAGATGCAAAAATCCTCAATAAAATATAGGCAAACAAACAAACAAAAATATATATATAGGCAAACAAAATTCAGCAACAAGGGATGCCTGGGTGGCTCAGCAGTTGAGCATCTGCCTTCGGCCCAAGGCGTGATCCTGGAGTCCTGGGATGGAGTCCCGCACATCAGGCTCCCTGCATAGAGCCTGCTTCTCCCTCTGCCTGTGTCTCTGCCCCTCTCTCTCTGTGTGTCTCTCATGAATAAATAAAATATTTAAAAACAAAAAACAAAAAAAACAAAATTCAGCAATATAATAAAAGGACCATACACTATGATCAAGTGGGATTTATTCCAGGGATGCAAAGATGGTAAAACACCCACAAGTCAATTTAATATAGCACACTAACAAAATAAATGATGAAAATCATACAATCAACTCAATAGATGGGGAAAAAAAGCATTTGATAAAATTCAATCTTCATTTATGATAAAAACTCTCAACAAAGTGGGTATAGAAGGAATGTACCTCAACATAATGAAAACCATATATGGACCCACAAGTAACATAATACCTAATGATAAAAAGTTGAAAGCTTTTCCTCTAATATCTGAACAAGACAGATGCCCACTACTCTCTCCACTTTTACTCAATACAGTGTTGGAAATGTTAGCCAGAAAAATCAAGCAAGAAAGAGAAATAAAAGGCATTCAAATCAAGAAGGAAAAAGTAAAACTGTAACTATTTGCAGATGACATGACATTATATATAGAAAATCCTAAAGACATCATTAAAAAAGCCTTTTTTAAAAAAGTCAGTGAAGTTGCAGGGTATTAAAGCAATACGGAAAAATCTGTTGCATATCTCTACACTAATAACAGAGTAGCAGAAGAAAAATTAAGAAAACAATCATATTGACAGGCAGCCTGGGTGGTTCAGCGGTTTAGCGCCGCCTTCAGCCCAGGGTGTGATCCTGGAAACCCGGGATCCAGTCCCACATCGGGCTCCCTGCCTGGAGCCTGCTTCTCCCTCTGCCTGTGTCTCTGCCCCTCTGTGTGTGTGTGTGTGTGTGTGTGTGTGTGTCTCATGAATAAATAAATAAAAACTTTAAAAAAATCATATTGACAACTGCATCACAAAGAATACCTAGGAATAAATTTAACCAAGGAGTTGAGAGACTTGTGCACTAAAAGCTATAAAACACTGAAAAATGCAATTGAAGATAGCACAAATAAATGGAAAAGGTATTATGTGCTCCTGGAATGGAAAAATTAGTATTGCTTAAATGTCCATACTATCCAAAGCAATCTATAAATTTAATGAAATCCCAATAAAAATTTCAGTGGTATTTTTCACAGCAACAGATCAAACAATCCTAAAATTTGTATGTAACCACAAAAGACCCTGAATATCCAAACCAATCTTGAGGAACAAAAAACAAAGCTAGTGGAATCATACTCCCTGATTTCTTTTTTTTTTTTTAATATAAGATTTTATTTATTTATGAAAGACACAAAGAGAGAGAGGCAGAGACACAGACGAGGGAGAAGCAGGTCCCCTGCAGAGAGCCTGATGTGGGATTTGATCCAGGGACTCCAGGATCACACCCTGGGCCAAAGGCAGGCTCAACTGCTGAGCCACCCAGGCTTCCCAATGCTCTCTGATTTGTAGCAAGGTTACAAAGCTACAATAATCAAAACAGAATGATATTGGCCTAAAAACAGATACATAGATCAATGGAATAGAACAGGGAAATAAATAAATAAATCCACATATAAATGGCCAATTAATTTACAGAAAAAGAGCCAAGAATATATAATGGGGAAAGAACAGTCTCTTCAATGAATGGTGTTGGGGCTGGGGTGCCTGGGTGGCTCAGTGGTGGAGCACCTCCCTTCGGCTCAGGTTGTGATCCTGGGGTTCTGGGATCGAGTCCCACATGGGGCTCCCTGCATGGAGCCTGCTTCTCCCTCTGCCTGTGTTTCTGCCTCTCTCCGTGTGTGTCTCTCATGGATAAATAAATAAAATGAATAAATGGTGTTGGGAAAATTGGACAGCCATATGCGGAGGAATGAAGCTGGACCCCTATGTTACACAATACACACAAACTCCAAGGAAGATGGTGGAGTAGAATTCGAAGCTCACCTTGTCCCACAGATACATCATCCACATTCGTGCAACTAAGCCAGAAAGTGACCCAAGGACTGGCAAAATGGCTCTCCAGAGGTAACTGGAGAGAGGAGGCTACCTCAAACATGGTAGAAAGGGTAGAGACGATCAGAAACCAAACCCACCCCTGCGGCTGGTGGGTTTGGGGCATCACAAGCACAAAGGGAGAACAGACCCCACACCAGACCCCCCAGAAAGGACCTGCTCTGGGAAGACAAATCCCCATAACATCTGGCTTGGAAAATCTGAAGGCACTTAACACCGGGGACTTGAAAAATCAGCAGGCTGGCTGTGGGAGAGTCAGAAGACAAGGGCCATAGGAAAGTCTCTGTTCTTAAAGAGAGAGAATAAACAACCCCTCAGAAATACAGCAGAAGCAGCAGTTTGAAAAATGTCAGGAGACCCTGGGGAGCAGGTTCATTTACTAATCTCAAAACATGCACTGGGCGGGCAGAGATCTTTCAGAGACTCCCCCTAAAGATATAAAAGAGCTGCTGGGCACCGTTTCTCTCCCCTTACCCCAGCCTAGATACAGGATTACTATGGGAACCAACGTGAGCTCTTGCCACCTAGCGTGCTCACACCACATCCTGCCCCTGCATTCTCCTGGGGACTGCCCCATCCAACTGCCCCACTCAGTGGGAGTCCATTCAAAGCGGCACCACAAGCTTTGATGTGTCTCCGTAATAAAGATGCCTCCAGGGCCTCCAGGGAAGGAACCCAATTGACGGACCAGAGAGGGAAGTATGGACAAAAATCTAAGACACCTGACCCCCTTCCCAGCACTTAGAAGAGGAGGAGAAGGAAGACAGGCAGACATTGGAAACCCTAAATCCACCACCCAAGCACAAGCATCAGAACCAATGTCCAACCCGCTGCCTGCTCCTCTGCCTCGCCAGAAGGGCTGAAAAGCAGCCAGGGGGAAAAAAATGCCTGTTTCACAGGAGGGAGAGATAGGAAACAGAAAGACTTTGGTCCAAACTCTGAATCTGCCTCGGGCCTTGCCAGGGCTTCCCCTGGCACCTCTCCCTCCCTCCATCTCTTCCTCCTCCTCCTGTTCCAGCACCTGGGCTGCTCCTATACAATCCTCGGTGCCTCCAGCATCAGCTCCTGCTCCTCCTACCCCTACTATCAAGGAGCAAAAGGCAATGCAGGCTGGCAGGATACCCCTGATGAAGCTCAAACTGGAGCACCTCCAAAAGTGGCATGAGGGGCCCAAAGGCTCCCCTGACCTTAAATGGCCCACCTCAGATTTCCCCACAACAGCTCCAGACAAAATTGACGGTGGGGAACAAATTGATTGACATTTTTAAAAAAGATCTTAGTTTTAAGTAATCTCTACACCAATGTGGGGCTTGAACTCACAGCCTGGAGATCAAGTCGCATGCTCTACTGACTAAGCCAGCTAGGTGCCCAGATCGACTTTTTAGTAAACCAGGTGCAACATATTCAATATTAAAACTATTTCAAGGTTGCTCATTTAGTTAAAATAGACATGTCTTTTAGAGTTGTCAACATCAAATATTAATACAGATAACCTGCTTTTATTCTACCTTAATTCATTAGCTAAATTTGTGTTGTATCTGTTGTGATTTGTCAACAATAATGACTTTAAATGATGATTGATTTTGTCACATGAAGTTTACATGGGTAATTCAGAAGAACAAGTAGGTTAAATATATTAAAAGGTTTACAGCTTTCAATATCTTTGGTAGTTTAAAACTTTGAAGTTTTGCTAGATAAAATGATAAATTGGTTTAAACTCATTGGATACCTAAGTCTTTTCCAAATAAGATAAAATAATAAAACATTAAATACTAAACATAGGTTTACCTACTTTTGTCTTACAGGAAAACTAAAGATAATCTGGGTTTCTTAGTAAATATGTTTTGTGCTTTATTAAAAGACTGTACTATGAAGAAACACGTTTTTAGAAATTATGAAATGTATTTATAAATGTGCCAATCTAAAGAATGTGGGTATAACAGCTTCTCAATTGCTTACTACTTAGTTTCTACCACAAATTAAGGTTTCTAAGCATTAAAAATACTGATATATGTATATATATACATATATATACAACCATATATACATATATATGTATATATGTAGTCCAGTAGTCATATGTGTATATATATATATATATACTGGAAATAATAAGGAAAATATCTCTGTATGTAGGAAAAGTTACAGATATGTTTTTGGTAAGATAGAGTATAAGGGATAAAAATACATTTTTGTTGAGGGAAAAGAAGGTCATTCAGTCCTGAGATGACACTGGTTGCTTAGAGAGAAAAAAACTTAGGACAAAATCTGAATGGAAAAGAAAATTGTAGGTTTGTGAAGGGGAATCTTTAGAAAAAAAATATTATGAGTGCCCAAGACTAAGACTGGGATGAATGAGTCTCAAAAGTACACTAATATGAGACTAAATTTGGTTTTTCTTTCTCTTAAAAAAGCAAAGTTTTCCTGGATTGTTGGTCTGCTCTTGATAAATTATAAACCAATTTTTTTTATCCTTTATCTGCCCAGAAAAAAAAAACAAGGTTTTTATATTTGTTTTTATCAGGTCCCTGATTACTTAAGAAAATGAAATCTTCTCAACATTAAAGGAGTTAAGTTTTGCTAACAACTACATAACCCTATGTATTTGCCTTTGGAATCTTTTGTTGCCACCTTGTTTGAATAAATAATTAAATATTAAGTTTAAAATGATCTATGATCTTATTTAGGCATGTGCTTTAGAACCTTCTGAGATTTCTAACAAACTTCCCTAAAAGTCAGAAAAAAATTAGGAGACATCAGAATATCTCCCAAATGAAAGATCAGGACAAAAATCATGGCAAAGTGCTAAAAGAAAGGGGGGAGGGGTGGAGAAACAGAGATAAGCAATGTGCCTGATAGAGAATTCAAAGTAATGGTCATAAAGACACTTACTGGACTAATAAAGGAGTGGAGAATCTCAAGGAGACCATTAGCAAAGAGACAGGAAAAAATATTTTTAAAAAGATCAGAGATGAAGGACTCAGTAACTAAAATTAGAAATACACCTCAAGGAATAAATACTAGACTAGAGAAAGCAGAATAACAGATCAGTGACCTGGAAGACAGAGTAATGGAAAGCAACCAAACAACAGGAAAAAAGAAAAAATAATAAAAAATGAGAATTGGTTAAGGGAACTCAGTGACACCAACAAGTGTAATAATAGTTGCATTACAAGGATCCCAGGTGGAGAAGAGAGAGAAAAGAGGGCAGAATATTTATTTGAAGAGATAATAGCTGAAAACTTCCTTAATGTGGGGAAGGAAACAAAAATCCATATGTAGGAAGCATAGAGAGTCTACAACAAAATCAATCTGAGGAAGGTCACGCCAAGACACATAATAATTAAAATAGCAACAAGTAGTGATTAAGAGAGAATTTTTTAAAACAGCAAGAAAAAAGAAAAGAGTTGCATACAAGAGAAACCCCCTAAGGCTGTGAGCTTAGTTTTCAGCAGAAACTTTGCAGGCCAGAAGAAGGTGCTGATTTGTGCTAAAAGGGAAAAAAAAAAAAAAATGAAACCAAGAATACTCTATCCAGCAAGACTATCATTCAGAATAGAAGAAGGGATAAAGAGTTTCTCAGACAAACAAAACTGAAAGGAATTAATCATCACTAAAAGACCCTTACAAGTAATGTTAGAGGGCCACCTGGATGGCTCATTCAGGTGGGCAGCCAACTCTTGACTTTGGCTTGGCTCATGATCTTAGGGTTGTGGGGTCAAAACCCACATCGGACTCCATGCTCAGTGCAGAACCTGCTTGTCCCTCCCCCCACTGGCATATATACTCTCTCTGTAAAATAAATAAATAAGATCTTAAAAAAAAAAATGTTAGGACTTCTTTGAGTGGAAAGGAAATGCCACAATCACAAGTAAGAAAATTAGTAAAGGAAAAAATTCACAGGTACATACAAACTTTTATTATAATAAAAGTAATAAATCAATCACTTACAAAACCAATATGGAGATTAATACACAAAAATAGTAAAATCAATGATATCTATAAAAATTAGTCAAGGGATCCACAAAATAAAAGCATGTAAAGTGTGGTGATATCATATACATAAAATGTGTGTTTGTGTGTGGGGGAGGGGATAAAAATTTATTGCTTTTAGAATGGATTCAAACTTAAGTAACCATCAGCCTAATATAGACTGCTATATGTACAGAATATTACATATAAACCTAATTTGAACAGATAAATTACTAGCAGTAAAATTGAGTCAATAATCCAAAAGTTATCAACGCATAAAATTCCAGACCAGATGGCTTCACAGGTGAATTTTACCAAACGCATAAGAGTAGAGTTAATAATAATAATTCTCAAACAATTCCAAAATATAGAAGAGGAAGGAAAACTTCCATATTCAGTCTAAGAGGCCAGCATTGCCCTGATAGCAAAATCAGATAAAGACACTATTAAAAAAGAGAACTACAGGGATCCCTGGGTGGCGCAGCGGTTTGGCGCCTGCCTTTGGCCCGGGGCGTGATCCTGGAGACCCGGGATCGAATCCCACATCGGGCTCCCGGTGCATGGAGCCTGCTTCTCCCTCTGCCTGTGTCTCTGCCTCTCTGTCTCTCTCTGTGTGACTATCATGAATAAATAAATAAAATCTTAAAAAAAAAAAAAAAAAAGAGAACTACATGCCAGTATCTCTGACCAACATAGATGCAAAATTTCTTAACAAGATGTTAGCAAATTGATTCCAACAATACATGAAAAACAAAAAGAAAAACAAAACGCCAGAGATACAAAGGTGGTTCAACATTTGCAAATCAATCAGTGTGATACATCACATCAACAAGACAAAGGACAAAAATCATATGATCACTTCTGCTTCATTTCAAATGCAGAAAAAGCAGTTGACAAAGTATGACATCCAGACATCCATTCATGATAAAAACCTCAACAAAGTATGTTTAGAGGGAATATACCTCAATATAATAAAGGCCATATATGAAAAATCTACAACTAACATCATACTCAATGGTGAAAAACCTGAGAGCTCTTCCCTAAGATCAGGAACAAGACAAGGATATTCACTTTCACCACTCTTATTCAACATAGTATTGGAAGTCCTAGCCACAGCAATCAGACTAGGAAAAGAAATAAAAGGAATCCAAATCGGTAAGGAAGAAGTAAAACTTTCATTACTTCCAGATGACATGATTCTATATTTAGAAAGCCTTAAAGACTCCACCAAAAAAACCACTTGAACTGATAAATAATTCAGTAAGGTCACAGGATACAAAATTGATATACAGAAATCAAATCCATTTCTCTACACTAATAATGAAGTAGCAGAAAGAAAAATTAAGAAAACAATCCCATTTACAATTGCACCAAAAATTTTAAAAGTACCTAAGAATTAACTTAAGAAGATGAAAGACTGGTACACCAAAAACTATAAAATAATGATGAAAGAAATTAAAGATGATACAAACCAGTGGAAAGACATTCCATACTCAAAGATTGAAAGAATCAATTTGGTTAACATGTCTATACTACCCAAAGCACTCTACAGATTTAATGCAATCCCTATCAAACCATCAACATCATTTTCCACAGAAGTAGAGCAAATAATCCTAAAATTTGTATGGAACTACAAAAGAATCCAACTAGCCAAAGCAATCTTGAAAAAGAAGAACAAAAGTGATAGTATCACAATCTCCAATTTCAAGACATACTACAAAGCTGTAATTATCAAAATAATACAGTACTGGCACAAAAATAGACACAATGATCCATGGAACAGAATAGTAAACCCAGAAATAAACCCATGCTTATATGGTAAATTCATCTACAACAAAGGAGGCAAGAATATACAATGGGAAAAAGTCTCTTCAACAGATGGTGCTGGGCAAACTGGAGCTACATGCAAAAGAATGAAACTGGACCATTTTCTTACATCATACACAAAAATAAACTCAAAATGGATTAAAGACCTAAATGTGAGATCTGAAACCGTAAAATTCCTAGAAGAAAACATACGAAATAAGCTCTGTGACATCAGCTATAGAAACGTTTTTCTAGATATGTCACCTTTGGCAAGGGAAACAAAAATAAAAATAAACTATTGGGACCACACCAAAATAAAACCTTGACATTTACAACAGCATGGATGGCCCTTGAGGCATTAAGCTAAGGGAAATGAGTCAGAGAAAGACAAATATAATATGATCTCACTTATATTTGGAGGCTAAAAGCAAAAAAAACAAAAAAAACAAAAAACAGGGGATCCCTGGGTGGCTCAGCGGTTTAGCGCCTGCCTTTGGCCCAGAGCATGATCCTGGAGTCCTGGGATCGAGTCCCACGTCGGGCTCCTGACATGGAGCCTGCTTCTCTCTCCTCCTGTGTCTCTGCCTCTTTCTCTCTCTCTCTCATAAATAAATAAATCTTAAAAAATTTTTAAAAAACTAAAACAAAAACAAAACAAAAAAACAAAAAAAACCCTGGACCTCGTGGATACTGAGAATAGACTGGTGGTTGGCAAAGGATGAAGGGTAGAGAATGAAAGATAAAGGGGGTTAAAAAGCACAAACTTCCAGCTATAAAATAAGTCATGGGGATATAATATGAACAAAATGTCTATTTGTTCTATAGTTACTACTATATTGTATATTTAAAAACTGCTAAGACAGTAAATCTTAAAAGTTCTTATCATAGGGCTCAGTTGGTTGAGCATCTGCCTTCATCTCAGGTCCTGATCCCAGGGTCCTGGGATCAAGCCCCACATCCGGCACCCTGCTCAGTAGAGAGCCTGCTTCTACCACTTGCCCCTGCTTGTGCTCTCTCTCTTGCTCTCTCTCTCTCAATTAAATAAATAAAATCTTGAAAAAAAAAAGTTCTTGTCCTAAGAAAAAATATTTGTAAGTATGTGTGGTGATGGATGTTAACTAGACTTGTAATCATTTCACTATATATACTAATATCAAATTTTTATGTTGTAAACCTGAAACCAATATGTCACTTACATCGATAAAAAAAATTATTTTTAAGAAGGAATAAAGTGCTGGGGCTCCTAGGGGAATCAGTTCAGTTAGGCAGCTGACTCTTGGTTTCAGCTCATGTCATGATCTTGGGATCCTGAGATCAAGAGCCGAGCAGAGCTCTGTGCTCAGTGCAGTCTGCTTGAGATTCTCTCTCCTTCTCCCTCTGCTTCTCCCTATGTGTAAGCATGTACGTGCGCTTTTTTTCTCTCTCATAAATAAATAAATCTAAAAAAAAAAAAAAGAACTAAAGCTCTAGTACATGCTGTATGGTGGGAGAAGTTCCAGCACATTATACTAAATGAAAGAGGGATCCCTGGGTGGCGCAGTGGTTTAGCGCCTGCCTTTGGCCCAGGGCACGATCCTGGAGACCCAGGATCGAATCCCACGTCAGGCTCCCTGCATGGAGCCTGCTTCTCCCTCTGCCTATGTCTCTGCCTCTCTCTCTCTCTCTGTGATGACTATCATAAATAAATAAAATTTAAAAAAAATAAATAAGTGAAAGATACTAGATTCGAGTTTACATATTTATGATTCCATTTCTCTGAAATACCCAGAACAGTTAAACGTATAGAGACAGCTATTATATTGTAGTCAGTGACTAAGGGTAAAAGGGAATTATAGTATAAGCCTTGACAGTTTTTTGCTATTGTTTTTGTAATGCAAACACCTGACTTGAGCTTCAGTTGCCCCAGACATCATTCACTTCAAGAAGAGATCTGAAATAAACACATGGCCAGCTATAGCTTTTTTTTTTTTTTAAGATTTATTTATTTATTTATTCATGATAGACATGGAGAGAGAGAGAGAGGCAGAGACACAGGCAGAGGAAGAAGCAGGCTCCATGCAGGGAGCCCGATGTGGGACTCGATCCTGGGACCCCATCCTGGGACCCCAGGATCGTGCCCTGGGCCAAAGGCAGGCGCCAAACCGCTGAGCCACCCAAGGATCCCCGACTAGCTATAGCTTAAAAAAACAAAAACAAAAAACAAAAAAACGAGGCTATCTCAACTTAGGCTCTTTTGTTTGAGAGATCTTGGTTGATTTTGATAAATAAACATTGGAGCCACTCACTTTTTCTCTTTCCACACTTGTTTTTTTCCTTCCACACTTTAAATTCACATTTCTATATTAAATTTGCCAGCAGTGGGAGCCTATGAAATCATAGACCACCCCCAACTCTACACCCCAATAGAAGCAGAACCCCTTGCTGTGTAGCCCCAGGTATGCTGTATAATTTCCAGGTCCTGTAGATAATAATTTTTTTTTCAGTTTTCTGATGCATAGTTTATAATCATAATAAGAACTACAAGAGTAGATCCAACCATAACACTGGTTATAGGCTGAGATCATCACACAACAGAGGCAGGGAGTGAATTTAATGGGTCTGTTGGTCAGGGTTCCCCAGAGAAGAAACAGTGCCCAAAGGAAGGATGTACATATGCATGTACGTGCAGTGGGGAAGGGTGGGTGAGCAGAGAGAGACTGGTTAATTGGCTCACACCATTGTGGGGGTTCCAAGTCTGAAATGTGCAGGGCAGGAGCCTGACACGCTAAAATTCCAAAAGAGGCTGATGTTTCAGTTTTGAGTCGAAATGCTGGGAACCAATGCTGAATTTTTATGCTGTAGTGTGGAGGCCAAATTCCTTTTTCCTTGGGGGACTTCAGTCTTTCCTCTTAAGACCTTCAACTGGATAAGACCTGCCCACATTATAGAGGGTAATCTGCTTTAGTCAAAGTCTATTGATTCGGGGCATCTGGGTGGGTCAGTGGTTGAGCATCCGCCTTTGGTTCAGGTCGTGATCCCAGGGTCCTGGGATCAAGTGCCACATCAGGCTCCCCACAGGGAGCCTGCTTCTCCCTCTGCCTATGTCTCTGCCTCTCTCTGTGTCTCTCACAAATAAATAAATAATTCTATTGATTCAAATATTAATAATACCTGCATAGCAACCCCTAGATTTGTATTTGACCAAAGAATTCAGCACCATAGCCTACCAAGTTGACACATAAAATTAACCATCACAATTGTAAGGGGTTTTTTTTGTGTGTGAGGGGGGATAAAAACGTTTCAGAATTTGATAGATGTGATGGTTGCCAACACTGTGAATGTACTAAATGCCACTGAGTTGTACACTTTAAAATGGTTAATCTTATGTCACATAAACTACTAGAACACTTGATTTTCTCTTTGTACAAAATAATAACAATGCAAAAACCATGTAAACCTTCAAGATTATAGTGATTATTTAGGATCACTTCAAAGATCTTTCTTTACTCCTACATATAAACAAGAAGAAGTAATGATACCTCCAACAGACATGGGTGGATAACTCACTGCCCATTTCCAACCCCCTTCTTTGTTGCCTGCCTCCACTACAGGCCGGAAGTGTAAATACCTGCTTTCCCAAACTCCCTTGTAGCTAGGGATTGCTACATGACCTACTTCTAGCCAATGAAACAAAAGGAGAAGTGTGATAGGAAGACTTACTTTACTATGCCTTTGACCACATCTTACCTCACCTCACTTCTTCCATTGGATACGAATGTGATGCCCAGAGGTCTGGCAGCCATATTGTGATCATGAGGCAAGAAGCCATCCTGCTAAGATAGCAGAGGGAAAAAAAATTAGGTTACTGACGTGACTGAACTTCTGACTTCCTACCTCCAGGTTACTTCTATGTGAGAAAAATAAAGTCTTATTGGTTTGAACTGTGTTAGGTTTTCTGGTATTTGTGGCTGAAAGCAATTCTAAATGATACAATGCATGGAAAAAGCAGCAAATCCAAGAAAAACAAGAGATTTAAAGAGGGAAAATAATTTGAAAACAATTAGACAAAAAAAGACCCCCAAAAAACCCTCATATAAATTAGAGACATAAAAATCACAAGGAAGGAAACAAATCTATCATTTTTGAAGGGGATATGGTGGTATTCTTGGAAAAATCTAAGCAATTCAACTAAAAAAACAGTACAGTAATAATTCAACAAGATAGTAGAAACAAAATAAATACAAAGATAGCTTGCAATCTTACAAACAACAAACAGAAGACATGATGGGGAAAAGATCATAACTGCAATTAAAAAGACAAATTACTTAGGGATAAACATTATAAGACCTATGTGAACAATTTTAAAACAGTAGCATATTCAGGAGAGGTGAGCAAATGAAAGGCATGTTATGTTCTTTTCCAAGATCTTATGCCACATAGAGTCAATTCTCCCTAATTTATAAGTGGAATATCATCCCCATAAAAATGACAACAGTTTCCTCTCATAGGCTGATTGTAAAGTTTATACAGAAAAACTAATAAGAGCCAGAAAACTGATAAAAGACAAGAGGAGACTACCCTACCAGATAATAAATCATATTTAAAAAGTAGTTTGTGTTACTTTTTTTTATTTTATTTATTTATTCATGAGAGACACAGAGACACAGGCAGAGGGAGGAGAAGCAGGTTCCATGCAAGGAGCCCAATGTGGGACTCGATCCTGAGAATCTGGGATCAGGCCCTAAGCCAAAGGCAGACGCCCAACCACTGAGCCACCCAGGCATCCCTAAAAAGTAGTTTAAACAGTGTGATTCTGATGCATGATTATACCGTCCATGGAACAGAACAGAAAGCCCAGAAATAGACCCAAACACATAGGAGCTCACTACACATAAAGGTGGTATCAAAGATCAGTGGGGGTAAAGACAGACTTTAATACAGGGTGTTGGAACCATAAGAAAACAAACTGGTTATCATACAAGGTAGTAGAATAAACTCCAAATAAAAGATTTAAATGTAAACAAGAAAAACAACTCAAAAAAGTACTGGAAGAAAAACATTAGAAATTCAAATATAGACTAAGAGAAAGCCTTTCTAATTAAGATTAAAACCCCAAAGCCTGATCAAGTCCCACATCAGGCTTCCTGCATGGAGCCTGCTTCTCCCTCTGCGTGTGTCTCTGACTCTCTTTCTCTCTGTGTGTCTCATGAATAAATAAATAAAATCTTAAAAAAAAAAAAAAAAAAAGCCTGGGGGCATCTCAGTGACTCAGTTAAGCATCTTCCTTCAGCTCAGGTCACCATATCATGGTCCTGTGATTGGCCTTGCCTGGGGCTTCAGGCTCAGTGGGAAGAATCTGCTTCTCCCTCTCCTTCTGCCCCTCCCCCTGCTCATGCTCGCTTTCTCTCTCTCTCGCTCTCGCTCTCTCTCAAATAAATAAATAAAATCTTAAAAAAAAATCCAAAGCCTCCAAGGAAAGGCTAATGATTTCAAATGTATAAGGATGAAAACATTCCTTATGGAAATAAAAAAAAAAAGATATAAACAACGTCAAACAGCAAAATGGGAAAAAATATTTGCAGCTCAAATCAAAGGGCTAATCTCCCTAATACATAAACACTTCTTTGGAACTGAAAGATTCTGATAATCCAATAGAAAAAAAATGGGCAAAGTACATGAATTAAAAAAAAAAATCACAGAAAAAGAATGGCTCCTAAATATGTGAAAAGATGTTTAAACTTACCTGTACGAGGGGTGCCTGGCTGGCTTAGTCAGTGAAGCATGCAACTCTTGATCTTGGGGTCATGAGTTCAAGCCTCATTTCGGATGTAGAGCTTACTTTAAAATAAAAAAAAAAATAAACTTATACTAAAGAAATGCAATCCCAATCAGTTTTAATGCAATCCCAATCAAAATTCCACAAGATTTTTTGATAAAAATTGACAACCTGATTCAATTTCAATTCAACTGACAAGCTAAGATTCAAATGGAAATGCAAAGGATTTAAAATAACTAAAATGAGAAAGCAGAATAAAGTTGGAGGGGCTAATACTACTTGATCTCAAGAATTACCATAAAGTTATTTTTATCAAAACAGCATAGTATAGGCCTAAAGATAGCAAATAGATTAATGTGACAAAATTAAAAGTCCAGAAACAAACCCACACATATATGAAAAAATCAATTTTTGACAAAGGTACAAAGGTAGCGAAGTGGAGAAAGGACAGACTTGTCAACAAATCATGCTGGAACATTTGGATACTCATATGCAAAAACAAAAAACAAAAAACAAACAAACCCTAAACAAAACCTCCCACAAAACTTAGATCCATACCTCATACAGGCAAAAGACTTGAGCAGACACTTCAACAAAGAAGATAGTGCTCACTTTGGCAGCACATATACTAAAAACAAAGAAGATATAAGAATGATGTCATCAAGATGGCAACAATGTCTGTTCTTGACTCTACTCCTCCTTCACAAGGAAATCAACTAACACTATTCATAAACAAGATACCACTGAGAGAATCCTAGAATCCTAGAGAGAGGCTAAAGCACTCCCTGCAACATAGAGGCTAAAACAGACCTCATTAAAAGGGTAAAAGGAGAGTTACACACTGACCTCATTACCTTTCCCCATGGCTGGCACAGCAACAGGCTGAGAGGTCTCCACTGAGCCTCTAGTTCCTCCAGGGGGAAGAGAGAGCTCAGGGTGGACACCTAGCTCCCCAGCATTGGGGCTGCCTCCTGGGAGCCTCTAATTGGACTAACCCAACAGGGATCACAGAGGAATCTAGAAGGCTCAACTAGGGCAGCCCCGGTGGCTCAGCAGTTTAGCGCTGCCTTCAGTCCAGAGCCTGATCCTGGAGACCCGGGATTGTGTCCCACATCAGGCTCCCTGCATGGAGCCTGCTTCTCCCTCTGCCTGTGTCTCTGCCTCTGTGTGTGTGTGTATGTGTCTCATTAATAAATAAATACAATATTTAAAAAAAAAAAAAAAAGACATTCCGAGCTTATGGACTGGAAGAAAAAAATATTAAAAAAAAAATAGAAGGCTCAACTACTGGAGATCTGCAACAAAGAATGGGGAGTGGCGTGCAACCACCAGCACTCAGATCTTGTTAGATCAAATTCCTACCCGCAGCATCCACGGAGCAATCCCAATCAGTGGTTTTTGCTTGTGCAGAGCCAAGCTAGTAGCACCATCTGACCAGGGAACTCAAAAGGATACAGGTCTGCCTGATGGTAGGGTCCTCAAACAAGGACCTTTGGAAGCCCTGTCCCACACAGGCGGATGAATGAGTCACAGCCTGACACACAGTTGGCTGTAACTCCTGGTTCTTCCAGATCAGGAAGCCTGATCTGGTTCACCTATGACGCTGTTTGGAACTAGCCTGGGCAGAAGTCATAACCCTGCCCATTGCTGAATGGGCCTGCCCAACCGGAGAACCCAACCACTGCACACAGGAACCCACACAGCTCCCAAACAGCCCTGCTTACAGTGGCTTTTAAACAGAGTGCACAGCCCATTGTTGTGCCCAAGATTGCGAATCCGAGAAACCACCGAGGAGCTGACACTGATGCAAGTACAGGAGGGCTTATTAACAAGCTCGAGCTTGGGTCCAAGCTCGACACAGCAGAGCAGGGGCTTGGACTCCGAGGTGGGTTCCAGCTTAGTTTTATGGGCTGGTCTAGGGGACCTTCAGAAGGGGTGGAGGAATTTCTCAAGTTCTGTTTATATTCTGATATGGGGCTTTCAAGAGCATTAAGCTCTGTTCTCATTCTAATAGGGGGCTTAACTGAAGTAAGGTAAAGTTCAGCTCTTATTCACAGGAGCCTGAGATGGCTGTACTTGTGCTAACACTGAACTTAAGGTGGAATGGCTTTAATTTTCTTGGCCTTCGCACCCGTGGCTTTCCCCATCTGTAGAGCAAAATCAGTGATGGGGCCAGGAATTCAGTGCAGTCTTGCCTGATTAAGGTTCACAAACAATGAGCTGCGTAGCACCTGGGGCCCATCCTGCTGCTCCACCAGGGCAGAGAAGCTAATTCATAGTTCTATATATTGCTGAGTATAGTACCCAGTCCTGACCAGAAAACCCAGACAAATGTAGAGCCTGGGTATCCCACCACCCCAGCCTCAAAGCTTGGGCAGTGGCCTCGAACAAAGAACATACCCTGATAGCAGGTCCCATCTGCCCCATGATGTTATCAGCAGGCATGTCCAGTAACCTACATTAAGCTGACTGGTAAAGAACTATCCCTACTAAAGTGAACCTATAAAGTCTAGAAGAGAAAACTGCTCACTCAAATCCACACATGCAAATATAAGGAATCAAGGATGATGAAAAATCAGGTAAATATGATACTAACAAAGGAAACCAATAAAGCTCTGATAACTAATCCTAAAGAATTGGAGATCTATGAGCTGTCAGAAAAATAATTTAGGAGTCCTCTTAGAGTTCAGTGAACTATAAGAACACACAGAAAGAACACAACAAAACAAAATTAGGAAGACAATGAAGTACACTAAATAGAAAGCCTCAAAAAAAACCCCATAACATAAATCCTAGAGCTGAAAAATGCAATGACCAAAGAATTTAATAGTTTCAAAAGTAGACTCAACCTAAAGAAATGCAAAAGAATCACTAATTTAGAAAAGAGGACATTTGAAATCAGAGAAGCAAAAGGATAAAAGAATGAAAAAAATAAAGAAAGCCTACAGTACTTACAGAACACAATTAAAACACCTTCACAATATCTGTATTATGAAAATGCCAGGAGAAGAATTAGAGAAAGGGATAGAAAACATAGTTAAAGCAATAATGCTAAAAATTTCTCAAACTTCTGTAGAGAAATGGGACATCCAGATCCATGGGGTCCAAAAGACCCCAAATAAGTTGAACATGAATAGAGCTACATTGAGATAAATTATAATTGTCAAATGTCAAAGACAGAAAAAGAATTCTAAAGGCAGTGGGAAAATAGGGAAGTTTCATACAAGAAAATCTCCATAAGACGATTGTTGGATTTTTCAACAGAAACTTTTTGGGCTAGGAAAAAGTGGGATAACATATTCAAAAATGTGGAAAGAAAAGTATGTCAACCAAGAATTTTATACCCAGCAAAGCTGTCCTTCAGAAATGAAGGAGATAAAGCTCTTGTCTCCAACAAGAGCTCAGGAAACTCATCACCACTGTACCTGTCTTACAAAAAAAAAAAAAAAATACTAAAGGGAGTTCTTTGAGTAGAAGTAAAAAAGACATGAATAAAAATAATAAAAACATAAGAAGGTAACATAAAATTTGCTGGTAATGGTAAATATATAGTCAAAGTTAGCTTCTATAATATGGTAAAGAGGTTTTTAGTTCACTTACAACTCTAGATTAAAAGTTATAAAACATAGTAAGGGCATCTGGGGGGCTCAATGGTTGAGCACCTGCCTTTAGCACAGGTCATGATCCCAGGGTCCTGAGATCGAGTCCCTCATCAGGCTCCCCAAAGGGAGCCTGCTTCTCCCTCTGCCTATGTCTCTGCCTCCCTCTCTGTGTCTCTCATGAATAAATAAATAAAATCTTTTAGAAAATAGTAAAAAATTTCCTTAACTACAATAATCTGTTATTGGTTACACAATATATTAAAAAAAAAAAAAGATGTACACCTTAGCATCATGACCTAAATTGTGAGGGGGAGGAGAAGTAAAAGTGTAAAGTTTAGGAATGCTATGGAAGTTCTTCTCAACTTGAAAATGGGTGATATAATTTTAAGATAATTTTTTAAGCCTCATTGTAACCACAAGGGAAGAACATGATAATGAAGTCAAAGCATACTGATACCAAAAGACATTAAACACAAAAAAATACAGTAGGATAAGAAAAAAGGAACAATGGATCTATAAAACAGCCAGAAAACAATGAACAAAATGGCAAGTCTTTACTTATCAATAATACCTTAAATGTAAATGAATCAAATTCTCCAAATAAAAGTCATAGATTGAATTTATTTAAAAAATAAAAACAAAAAACAAGACCAATGATAGACCCAAAGATATGTTGCATAAAAGGGACTTAGATTACCCTTAAAGAGGGATCCCTGGGTGGCGCAGCGGTTTAGTGCCTGCCTTTGGCCCAGGGCGCGATCCTGGAGACCCGGGATCGAATCCCATGTCAGGCTCCTGGTGCATGGAGCCTGCTTCTCCCTCTGCCTATGTCTCCACCTCTCTCTCTCTCTCTGTGTGACTATCATAAATAAATAAAAATTAAAAAAAAAAGATTACCCTTAAAGATACACAAGACTAAAAGTGCAGGAATAAAACACAGTATTTCAAGAAAATAGTAATCAAAAAGCAACTCCTCAAAACATTCCAAAACAGAAGTAGCTATGTATGTATCAGACAAAATAAACTTCAAACTAAAAATGGTAATTAGAGACCAAGAAGGTCATTATACAATGACAAAGGGGTCAATCCATCAAGAAGCCATAACAATTATAAATATTCATGCACCCTATATCAGAGCACCTAAATATACAAAGCAAAAACTAAGAAAGCTAAAAGGAGAAATAAACAGCTATATAGTAACAGTTGGGGGACTCTAAGATCCCGCTCTCAACAATGGATAGATTTTCTAGATACAAAATCAATAAGGAAACAGATTTGAAATGGACTTAACAGACATACAGAACATTCTATCCAACAACAGAACACACAAAGTTCAGGTGCACATGGAACATTTCTTAGGATAGACTGTATATTATGCCACAAAATAAGTCTCAGCAAGTTCAAGAAGACTAAAGTCATACAAAATATTTTCTCTGACCATTGTAGTATGGAACTAGAAATCAATAACAGAAAGAAAACTGAAAAATTCACAAATATTTGGAAACACTCTCTTCTACAACCAACAAATCAAAAAAGAAATTAAAGGAAAAATTTAAAAAGTATCTTGAGACAAATGAAAGTGGAAACGCAACATACTAAAACTTATGGGATGCTGCAAAAGCAGTTCTAAGAGGGAACTTCATAATATTAAGTGCCTACAGTAATTATAAAAAAAATCCCTGATAAACAAATTAACTCTAAGCCATAAGGAAAAAGAAAAAGAACAAACTGAGCCAAAAATGAAATAATAAAAAATTATAGCAGAAGTAAACCAAACAAGGGCACCGGGGTGGCTCAGTCAGTTAAGTATCTGCCTTCAGCTCAGGTCAAGATCTCAGTGTCCTGGGATCAAGCCCAACATCAGGATCTCTACTCAGCAGGGATTCTGTTTCTCCCTCTCCCTCTGTGCTCGTTCTCTCCCTCTCTTTCTCTCTCTCAAATATAAAATAAAATAAAATCTTCAAAAAGAGAAAAAGAAACAGAGGACAGAAGAAAAATAGAAAAGGTTAATAAAATAAAGAGTTGGTTCTTTGAGAAGATAAAAGGACTCAAGTCAACAAAACTGTAAATGAAAAAGGAATTATTGCAACCAATAACACAGAAATACAGAGGATCATTAGAACCTACTACAACCTATGCCAAAAAACTGGACAACCTAGAAGAAATGGAAAACTTCTTAGAAATATGCAGTCTACTAATTATGAATCAAGGAGAAATAGAAACTCCAAACAGACTGATGACTTGTAAGGAGATTGACTTAGTAATCAAAAATCTCCCAGCAAAGAACAGCCCAACATCAAATGGTTTCACTGATGAATTTTACCAACATTTAAAGAAAGATTAATGCCAATCCTTCTCAGACTCTTCCAATAAACTGAAAGGGAAGGAACATCTCCAATTTATCTTATAAAGCCAACACTACCTTGACAGGAGAGCCAGGAAAGGACACCACAAGAAAAAAGAAAGGAAGGAGGAGGAGGAGGAGGAGGAGGAGGAGGAGGACTACAGGTCAATATTCCTAACAAAGACAGACATAAAATTCTCAAAATACTAGCAAATCAAATTCTGCAGGACATTAAAAATATCATTCACTGTGATCAAATGAGATTTATCCCTGGGAGCAAGGATGGCTCAGCATATGCTAACCAATCATTGTGATACATTGCATTAATAAAATGAAAGAATAAATCATATGATCATATCCAGAGACACAAAAAAAGCATTTGACAAAATTCAACATCCATTAATGATAAAAGCTTAAAAATTAGGTGTAGAAGGAACGAATCTCAACATAATAAAGGCCATATACAAAACAGCCCCACAGCTAATATACTCAATGGTGAAAAGTTGAAAGAAAGCTTTTCCTTGTTCCAAGAACAGGAACAAGACAAGGGTGCCCACTCTTAAAATTTCTGTTCAACACAGTATCGGAAGTTCTGCCCAGAATAACCAGGCAAGAAAAAAGAAGTAAAAGGCATCCAGAATTGGAAAAGAAGATGTAAAGTTGTCTCCCTTTGCAGATGACATGATTTTATACAGAGAAAGTCCTAAAGACTCCACAAAAAAAACTGTTAGATCAACAAATTCAGTAAAGTTGCAAAATACAAAATAGCATTTTTTAAAAGTAGCATTTCTATATATTAACAAAAATAACCCAAAAAAAGAAATAAAGAAAACCACCCCATTACAATAGCATCAAACACAATACTTAGGCATAAATTTAACCGATAAATACTTAGGCATAAATTTAACCGAGGCGGTAAAAGATCTCTACTCTGGAAACCACAAGACATTGATGAAAGAAATCAAAGAAGACACCAATAAATGGAAAGGTATCCTGTGCTCATGAATTGGAGAAATTAATATTTTTTAAATGTCTACACTACCAAAAGCTATGTGTAGATTCAATGCAATCACTATCAAGATTCCAATGGCAATTTTTATAGATGTAGAAAAAAACAATTCTAAAATTTATAGGGAACCACAAAAGACCCCAAGTTGCCAAATAAATAAAATCAAAAAAAATTAAAAGATAACTTGCAGAATCAAAAGGCAAATCAGGGATCCCTGGGTGGCGCAGTGGTTTGGCACCTGCCTTTGGCCCAGGGCGTGATCCTGGAAACCCGAGATCGAATCCCACGTCGGGCTCCCGGTGCATGGGGCCTGCTTCTCCCTCTGCCTATGTCTCTGCCTCTCTGTGTGTGTATGTGTGACTATCATAAATAAATAAAAATTAAAAAAAAATCAAAAGGCAAATCATATATGTATCTGATAAGGGGTTAATACCCAAAATATACAGAGGATTCATATAACTTGATAATAAAAAAATGAATAATGTAATTTCATAATGGGCAAAGGACCTGAGTAAACAGACATTTGTCAAATGAAGACATACAAATGGCCAACAGATACATTAAAAGATGCTCAACATCACTAATCAGGGAAATGTATTTTAAAATCACAAGGAAGGGGATGCCTGGGTGGCTCAGAGGTCGGGCCGCTGCCTTCAGCTCAGGTCGTGATCCAGGGATCTGGGATCGAGTCCCACATTGGGCTCCTGTGAAGAGCCTACTTCTTCCTCTGCCTATGTCTCCGCCTCTCTTGCTTTCTGTCTCTCATGAATAAATTTTTAAAATCTTAAAAAAAAAAATCCATAAAATCACAATGAGGTATCTCCTCTCACCTATTATAATGACTACCATCAAAAAGACAAGAGATAACAAATGCTGGTGTATACATGAAGAAAAGGGAACCCTTGTGCACTGGTAAGGTTGGTAAATGATGGTAGGATTGTGAAATGATGCAGTCACTATGGAAAACAATATTGAGGATCCTCAAAAAATTAAAGTAGAACTACCATGTGATCTCACATTCTACTTCTAAGTATATACCTGAGGGAAATAAAAGCTCTACATCAAAGACATACCTGTACCCACATGTTCATAACAGCATTATTTATAATAGCCAAGACATAGAAATAATCTAGGTGTCCATTGTTAGATGAATGGATAAAGAAGTTGTGGTGTGGGACACCTGGGTGGCTCAGTGGTTGAGTGTCTGCCTTCCGCTCAGGTCATGATCCTGGGGACCTGGGATCGAGTCCCACATCAGGCTCCCTGCATGGAACCTGCTTCTCCCTCTGCCTGTGTCTCTGCCTCTCTCTCTCTGTCTCTCATGAATAAATAAAAATCTTAAAAAAAAAAAGTTGTGGTGTATTGTGTGTATGTATATATACACAATGGAATAATATTCATCCATAAAAAATGTGGAAATCCTGCCATTTGCAATAATGTGGATAGACCTTGAGGGCATCATACTAAATGAATTAAGTCAGGCAAAGAAAGACAAAAGTGTATGATCTCATTTATACGTGGAATCTAATAACAAACAAAAAACCCAAAATCATAGAAAAATAAACCAAATTTGTGGTTACCACAGGTGGATATGGAGAGGTGGGGGAGCTGGATGAAGGATGTGTAAAGATACAAACTTCCAGGTACAAGTAAGTACAAGGGATGTCATGTACAAATGGAGACCACAGTTTACACTGCTGTATAAAATATATGAAAGTGTTTAGAGAGGAAATTCTAAGAGTTCTCATCATAGAAAAATAATTTTTAAAATTTTGTGTCTATATGAAATGATGGATGTTAACTTATTGTGGTAATCGTTTCACAAAACATGTTAATCATTCACTTATACACTGCTGTACATCAATCATAACTCAACAAAACTATAAAAAATGAAGATATACGTATGGCAAAATAACACATGAAGAGATGCTCAACATTATTAGTCATTAGGGAAATGCATGAGGACCAATACAAAGGAACATGAGAAAATTGTTTGGGGTGATGGATATCCTCTCTATCATGACTGTGGTGATGGTTTGGCAGGCATATAAATATGTTAAAATATACCAAATATGTTAAAATATACAAAACATTTTAAATATGTGCGGTTTGTTATATATCAGTTATACTTCAAAAGAAGCTGTTTTTAAAAAATCAAGGAGTTGGGATGAGCCCTGAGTGTCATATGTAAGTGATGAATCATTAAATTCTACTCCTGAAACCACTACATTAAACGTAAACCAACTTGAATTTAAATTAAAAAGAAAGGAAATTAGGAAGTGACATTTAAAAATGGAATTATCTTTTCATTTTAAAAAGTTTGTCTTTGAACCATATGAATATTTTATCTACTCCAAAAATGAAACTAAAAATCAACATTCTTTTCAAGCCAAGGAAAGGTGGTTGGAGTTCATATTTTTCCTGCTTAAGCTACAAATCCTCTCAAAAAGAGAGTCTCCCCAGCATACACATTTCCCATTAGACCAGCAATCCTGAGCTCTTTATTCCTCCTGGATGACAGACAGGTAGTTTCCTGTTCAATGTTAAGGACTAAGAGGTGTGTTTTGTTAGGTCATTTATATGCAAATGTTTTCTCTGCCCACAGAGGAGTCTGGATAACATCCTAAGGACAGGCAAATAAGCAGAAGCTCCAATAGAATTTATAAGAATGTGCCAGATTCAAAGACCAGTAAATATATATTATACACAGCAAATAATTTGAAACTGAATATAGTTTGTATATTTAAAAAAAATCAAACAACACCTAAGACCAGTGTAGGTTTGTCTCTACACTATTCAATCATCAGCTAAGATGACCTCAGTAAGTAAGATGCTTGGGAAGAAATAACTCAGTTTTCCAATCATCAGGAATTTGGCCTCAAAACGTGAGTAACATTAGGATGCAGCTGTTGACAATAAATATTAGAGGAAGAGGATCTGCTGTGGAGAGAAATCCAACCTCCTGACCAAGCTTTGTGGTTAAAAACCCAGGGTGCTCCTGCCAAATTCAGGATGTAAGTCACTCACTCCAGGTAACCTGCTCATGATCTCCAGCTGGGGGTGATTATCAATGCTCTTTTGGCTCCTGATTCTATTAAGCAACAGCAGCCTTTCTGGAAATGTGGTCACAGCCCTGGAATGCCTCCCTGTTTCTTTTTCACCAGAGGATGAAAGATCTCGGATGTGGCTTGCGAAGCCAACATGGGAGGGTTCTTTACTCCTGAGTATTTCCCATCAGGAATCCATTCTCCCAGGTCCTGAAACTCAACCTTGAAAACAAGAGGCCTGACACCGGAGGGGGCCCTTGGGCTTGCTCTTGACAATAGAAACTGACAAGCAGCCAAATGGGAGTTCCCACAAGGCTTTACTGGGGCTTCTGCTCCAGCACCAGGGAAACAGCAGCACGGAGGGAAGAGTCTTTAGGTTTTTCGGGCTGGTTCCCTGCAGACAGGTCAGGGAGAGCTTTTAAAGAGCCGTAGGGGGATCCCTGGGTGGCGCAGCGGTTTGGCGCCTGCCTTTGGCCCAGGGCGCGATCCTGGAGACCTGGGATCGAGTCCCACATTGGGCTCCCGGTGCATGGAGCCTGCTCCTCCCTCTGCCTGTGTCTCTGCCTCTCTCTCTCTCTCTCTCTCTGACTATCATAAATAAATAAAAGTTAAAAAAAAAAAGATATTTAAAGAGCCGTAGGCAGGAAAAGGGTGATATCTGAACATGCAGAGGTGGAGAATCTGCAGCTCTGCACTTAAAGGTCTCACTTCTTCAGGCAGGGTATGTCTAATTAGCAAATTAAATCTCTACCCTTGGGCAGGATTTTTATTATAATGAGAAAGTCAGGTCCCTCTTGGTGTAGACTGGTTTGGGCTGGTCTTTGACAGCTTTTGTAGTAAACAACTTCCCTCCACATTCCCGCAGGATATACTATTCAAGAGGCGCGGAGTTTTCACTTTCTTTCCCCCACCCCCCTTATGGAGGCAGTCAAGCAACGCTGGATTTTGTGGTCAGGGGACCCCAGTCCAGTCCTTCCTCATCATTACCACTCTGAGTGTTGTGACCCTCCTTATTCCTATGAAGAAGGGGCTGAAGGACTCATCTTCAAAACCTGCTTCCTGCTGGGTCAGGGATATTGTCCCTACCCTACCATGGAGGGGTCTCACTGACTGTTCTAATGATTTATAAGGACTCAGATCCTCCTGTAGTGGTGTAGGTTGGAATCCTTGCACCACTGCTAGCTTGACTTGGAATTACTGAAGGCTGGAAGACACAAAGTTTTCCAGGAGGTTAAAAACCCAGGACCCAAAGAGTAACAGCAATAAAAATGTCACTAAGCGTCCAAGGAAAGGCAAGAACCAAGTAACATTTGGTAGGTACCCTCTAATGGAGTCCCAGGTGGCTTGGGCAGTGGGGTTGTTAAATCTGTGTAGCCTGTTGGAGGATGATGTCAGCCTTTTGTTCCACCTTTCCAGAAGCACTGCTGAAGCAACAAGATGTATTTGTGACAGTATCTATTTCTCCTTGTTCAGCCAGTACATAATCCAAGGCTAATTGGTGATCTAAGACCCTTGAAGTCAGAGAATCTAATGATTTTTGTAGAAGTTTAAAATCCTGTCCTGGGGCAGCCCAGGTGGCTGAGCACCACCTTCGGCCCAGGGTGTGATCCTGGAGACCCAGGGATCGAGTCCTGCGTCGGGCTCCCTGCATGGGGCCTGCTTCTCCCTCTGCCTGTATCTCTGCCTCTCTCTCTTTGTGTCTCTCATGAATAAATTTTTTTAAATATCTTTAAAAAAAATAAAAATAATAAAATCCTGTCCAGTTTTGGCTAATATCATGGACACAGTGGCTATGACCTTTTGTATGAGATGTTGTAAATTAATTCCCTACCTAGTCCTATCAAGGAACCAACCAAGATGATTATTTTGGTAATCAGTAGACCCACTGTTTGTCTGGATCCCTTTGGTGATAGCGGAGTTGTATAGGGGTTATTGGAGAATACCTTAATATCCTCAGGGCAGGGAGTGCAATATACCCCACAGTCCCATCACCTCTACTATGATTAGTATCAAGGTACTGAACCACTATTCCCTTCCCATTTACCATTTGTAGGAACATTATTCCTTTAGCTAAACCTAAGAGTCCTGGGTGGCGGTGGTTCTGAAGGACCCAGGGATGAGCATTAGGGGCAGTCACAAGGACTATTTGTCATTGTCTCATTGGTTTTCAGTGTTGGCAGTCCAGCACATCCGTGGCCCTGTGTAACAGCCCAGGTAACTACACCACCACGGCCATATCTTCTGGATCTCACAAGGTGTCGGAACTACAGATGGTAATATTGTACATAAAGGAGGAAAGGGATCCGGGGTAGGGTTAACTACACCTTTTGGTGGGCAGGTTCCTCTTGTAATCTGGCTATAGATGAGGGTCCTACAAGAAGCACAAGAGGTATTATGTGGGGGTAACCTGGGATCTACATTGGTTTACCAGGTCAGGGCTGATGGATTAAAACAGTTTGTTGTGGTCACGTTAACGGGTCTTGGGTGGATGCAGAGACTGGGTTCGTATGAGATTTGTGGTCTCTGTAAATGGGGTGTTTTTGGACCTAGAACCATTCTGTGGAGTACTCCCACCAGACTCTGCCTCTGTTACTATATCATAGACCTTGAAGGCCTCCTCCACCAAATTTGACAGTGGAATCCAAGGGCCAACCTCCCACTTTTATCATTTTCTCCTAACGTTTGGAGCAGACTGGGTAACAAATGCATGCCAGCGGGGATCCCTGGGTGGCGCAGTGGTTTAGCGCCTGCCTTTGGCCCAGGGCGCAATCCTGGAGACCCGGGATCGAGTCCCACGTCAGGCTCCCAGTGCATGGGGCCTGCTTCTCCCTCTGCCTATGTCTCTGCCTCTCTCTCTCTCTCTCTCTCTCTCTCTCTCTGTGTATGTGACTATCATAAATAAATAAAAATTAAAAAACAAAACAAAACAAATGCATGCCAGCAATGCCCTTTGTCCACACACTCCAGGTCTGGGTCTGCCTTCTTCTGAATATCTCTCTTACCCAACTCAAAGACTACCAGGTTTTCATCCTTCCCATGAGTAATCTTTCTAAACTTATCCTAATTTGCAAGTTTTGGACAAACAGTATAATGCCTCATTCTAGTTTGGTCAATATTGTTCACAGCATCCCAGAAGGGTCTTTTTCAGGGACCACTTCACTGCCTACCCAGCAGACTTGGTGGTAAGGATTAGCGGTTACTGGACCATCTGCACACTCTCTGGCCTTTCTCCTCACGCGACCTCTTTCATCAGGGGTGCAACTGTGCCAGAATGACACTGATGCCTGCCAGGTCAGCAAGAACACCAGCCTGTCTGACAAACTCATCCCTAAACTTATCAGGATTTTCTGAAAATCTACCATGCCTTTCTTTGCACATCCCTAGGTGTCTCACAGAAAAAGGGACATGCACTCCAGTAATTGCCCCATCCTCATCAACCACCTCCCAAAGGGGAGAAAGACCCTGGGGTGGTGGCAAGGTAAAGGAGTGAACCAGCTTGGAGTCTTCCTAGAATCCCATCAAGGATAGTGCTCCAGTGTGGGGGGTTCTGGTGCTTTAGGAACCTAACTAGGATAAGGTACAGGCTTAGGGATTGAAGGGGGTGTTGGAACAGGAGGCTGAGGGGAGCCCACTGGGACCTGAAAAGGAGATTCTGAATGGAGATGGTTTGGAAGTAGCTGGAAGATCCATGAGCAAATCTGGCTCAAATCCTTTGGGGGTGGGGTAGAAATGGAGGCCACACATATACCCCAGGAGTCCTGCCAGCCAGGGTCTCAGTACCGTTTCATAAAGGCCTGCACATAAGGGATTTCTCCCCACTTTTGAAACCATTTACCAAGCAGATGCAATTGAAAAAAAATTAAGGGATCCATTTAGTGGCTTTTTTTTTTTTTTTTTTTTTGATTACCCAAAGTGTACTGGGGCCAGGCCCAGCTAGAAAACTAATTTCTTTTTCTTCGAGCCATCTAATTTGAACTGGTCCAATTATTAAGCATGCAACCCAAGGGGAAGTCTTTTGGAATCCTCTGAGCATTTCTTATATTCACAAGTAATTTTCTGGTGTGCTACTATCAAGGAAGTACACTGGATTAGGGCTTCCAAGATTGAGCATCTTCGGGATACATGCCTACTCCCAGGCCCAGTTACTATGGGAATAAAGGCTGTGGAGAAGAGAGAGAGACAAGCAAGTACAGAGGGTCCCACAGTTCTGAAATGTGTCCCAGCAACCTCCTCGAGTTCCTCAATCTCACACCAAGTCCATGTCCTGCTCAATCTTTTTTTTTTTTTTTTTAAGATTTTATTTATTTATTCATGACAGAGAGAGAGAGAGAGGCAGAGACACAGGCAGAGGGAAAAGCAGGCTCCACGAAAAGAGCCTAATGTGGGACTTGATCCCAGGACTCTGGTATCATGCCCTGAGATGAAGGCAGATGCTCAACTGCTGAGCCACCCAGGTGTCCCATCCTGCTCAATCTTAACCTGAACTTTCTTTGGGCTGAAAAATAATAAAATGGCTAACCAGACAGGCAGAAAGAGAGCAAACAGATTTTAGGGTCAGAGAACACCTGTGCCCGTGTATTATTTAGGCCATCTTCAGAGGACAACGAGATCTAATCTGGTGACAAATTCTTGACTGGCAAGGCAACGAAGAAACTGGCACAGATCCTGTCCCCACAGACAGGGACAGAGGATGGAGAAGCAGCCAGGAGTTTTAAAGACAAAACAGGGAGTCTTGAGGTTGAAAGTGGGAGTGGGTGAAGGAGGGAGCTGGAAGCAGGAACTGGAGAAGAGAAGAAGGAAACCAAGCAGGGGCTGCGGGAGGCACTCTGCCCACTGCCCATGGGTGGATCAGGCTGGGGGAGGCGCCTGTTCAGGCAACTCAGAACCACAGAACAAGAGGAGCAAGAGAAAATAATAGCTTTCTGTGACTATCAGATGCATACCTCCACCAAGTTCACTTGGTCCCTATCAGGGGGAGCCGGTTCCACCAAGGTCTGCTCCGTTGGAGGCAGGCTGAGAGGAGCTAAGCCGTAGCTGTCTGGTAGTGGCCCCACAAAGTATAAGAAGGAGGGAAAGGAGTATGGAAAAGAGGAGGGAGGTTAGAGGAGGAGGAAAGGGAATTGGGAAGGAAAGGGAAAAATCACTGCCTGAAGGAGAGTAGTGGGAACCCCAGGACACTGGAAACTGACTTGGCGCAGGGACACTGTTGCAGCCACAAAGGGATTGCATCCAGCTGCCCCAGTGGGGCCCAGACCCTCTCCCCTAGCAGGTGAAAGATCCCCTGGGGCCTCTTTGTAGTCCCCAAAGAAGAAGGACAATGAATTAGGTTCTTGGGCTCTCTGAACAATAGAAACTGACCAGAGGCCAAATAGGGGTCCCAGCTTTGTTTCCGGTCAATTTGCCAACTGGGAATTGCCTTGCACTTTCATTATAAAATGGTTCTGCTTAGCCAACTGTGGAATGAATAAGCCCATGTATGGAAATCCTATAGGAGGTTTCCAGTTACCATCAGCTTTGGGAACTCCCACCTACCTTCAGCTTCCTTATTTAAATTTTGTGTGACCCCCACAAAAATGTATACTTATTGAAGAGTTTAATAAAGGTAACAAAACGGGCCCTTTTTAAAGGGAAAGTTTAAAAATAAATAAATAAATAAATAAATAAATAAAAATAAAAATAAAGGGAAAGTTTTGGTTTAAGTTTCTGGAAAATTTGAATCAAGATTCCATCCCAGCAAACACTTTGAATAAATATAGACCCAAAAGGGGATCCCTGGGTGGCTCAGCGGTTTGGTGCTTGCCTTTGGCCCAGGGCACGATCCTAGAGTCCTGGGATCGAGTCCTGGGTCGGGCTCCTGGCATGGAGCCTGCCTGTGTCTCTGCCCCTCTCTCTCTCTGTGTGTGTCTATCATAAATAAATAAATAAATCTTTAAAGAAAAATATAGACCCAGAAGGTCCTTTTTTTTTTTTTTTTTTTTTTAGATTGACTGGATTTGTGTAAGACTTGGATATTTCTCAGGATTCCTTGGGGTGAAAATACTTTCATGACCTGCTCCTACAGGCAAAAAACAAAAACAAACAAACCAAACCAAATCAAAAGAACAAGAAACCCTGCCTGATAAACTAAGAAATCACCAGCTGAGACCCGTTGGAGACTCACTAGGACCTCAACTTCTGCTGAACTGATAGAGCGGTTGTTTTCCCGAGGACACGATTCTGCTTGTGCACCCAGCACCTTCTCTCCATTTTACTGTCTTCACCTTTCTGAAAGGCTCTCCCAAGTTCCCATCATACCCAAGACAATTAAGTGAAGAAACTAGCCCAAGCTGATGCTCACTGTGCTTTTAGAAAGAAAAGGGTAGGGACACCTGAGTGGCTCAGTGGTTGAGTCCCTGCCTTTGGTCCAGGGTGTGATCCTGGAGACCTGGGATCAAGTCCCACATCAGTCTCCCTGTGTGGGGCCTGCTTCTCCCTCTGCCTGTATCTCTGCCTCTCTCTCTCTCTCTTTGTGTCATAAATAAATAAATAAATAAATAAATAAATAAATAAATAAAACTTTTTAAAATTTTAGAAAGAAAAGGCAGGCTGGAGCATACACAGCCTGGTAAGTCTGTACCGGGACTGGGGTGCCTCCAGAGGGCAAAATGTAATCACGGAAGGTTCCCAACTAGAGAATGAAATGGTTAGGTTTATGTTTTTTAAGTGTTCTCCGGAGCCAGAATGGAGAGTAGACTGGAGAGCTAGGGGGGATCCAGAAGATCGACAGAGGGGTTGGCAGGACAGAGGATACGACTTGAAGGGTCCTAGAGAGAGAGCACAGGGCAGTTAGAGGGCTGTAAGGGAGGACTAGCAGAGAGCTCTTATTTAACAGCTTGAAACAGGGCACATACTGAGAGGTGGGGCAGTGAGAGAGATCTGCAGATTCCCAGACCTTTGAGTGCTGAATTCCTGAGACCTTCGGGAGGTGAAGAGAGGAGGTGGGTGAACGTGGAAATGGGGCAGGTCCACCGACATCCCTCAGCAGTCGGGTCAAAAGCCTGAGGATTTGATCTGGGCTGAATCATGAAACAGGAGATTAATTAACAATGACTACTGATGCCCGTGGCACCCTAACTCAGAAGACTTACAGGATGCCAAGCGTAGAGCAGGCATTTTTGTTCACCTAAACCCCACAACCTTTCCAAAAGATGATCATTTTACAGTGGAGAACTCTGCGGCTCACAGAGGAGAAGAAACCTGGTGAGGGTCAGGGAGGCAGAAGTCTGGCCTCCTATGTACCTGGGTGGCTTTGCAGCCTCATCTACCTCCTTACCAGGAAGCATCAGCAGGGCTTCAGAATGACTTCACTTTCTTTCTTTTTTCTTTCCTTTTTTTTTTTTTTTTTTAGGAGACAGTATATACTACGTGCTCATAAACAGGCAGTTCACAAACATGAAGGAGCCTGGAAATCACTGAAATAAACTAACGAGCAGACCTGCGTGCTTCAACTTTACAACGGAAAGGGAAGCTACGTTTACGATTCCTTAAACTGCAGAGTTTCACTGTAATGCGGACTCCACTTTCTGTTTGCATTTTCAAAAACTTTTTTTTTTTTTTTAAGATTTATTTATTCATGAGAGACACAGAGAGAGAAAGAGAGGCAGAGGGACCAGAGGGACCAGCAGGCTCCCTGCGCGGGACTCGATCCCGGGGTCCCGGGGTCACGTCCTGGGCTGCAGGCGGCGCTAAACCGCTGAGCCACCCAGGCTGCCCCCCAAAAATGGTTTTATACAGGGCTGAGATGCCTGGACCTCCGCTCCCCGCTCCCCGCTCCCCGCCCCGGGATGGGGGTAAAGGAACCTGGGGGCGCTTATAGGGACGTCCACCTCTTCTCTCTCCGGAGTCGGCTTTGAGGAGCAAATCGCTAGGAGCATGAGACACCACTACAGACACCAGGGCCGGGCCGCCCGGGAGCTTCCGTCGCACGTGCAGCTGATGGGCGGAGCCTGAGGGCGGGACCCGGCGAGCCCACGGCGGAAATGCCCCAAGACGACATGGCGGCGCCGGCGTCGCGGGCCCTGAGTTCAAACGGGCAGTCGGCTACGGTGGCCCCTGAGGGCCATTAGGGTGTCGGATAGCAACTCGCAGCTGGAGCCCGCTGGAGTGAAAGGGGTGTCAACCCAGAGTGGGACAACCCTGAGTGGGTGCAGTGGTGGAACCATCGAGGACCAGGAGATGGGGGGCGCCCCAGCTGGCCAGAGGCGGATGAGGACACAGAGGAGCATTGCATTGCATTCATTGCTTATTCTTGGGAGTGACCCTTACAGCGATCCTGCAAGGAAAGTTCTGCTTCTGGAGGGAGGCTGGACTAAGGGAGGCCGTGGGCCACTTAGTGCACGAAGGGCATCCGGTCGATAGTTTCTTGGTGCCGCCTGACCGGAGCCAGGTACAGCCAGCCTGCAGCGAGGGGGCTGCGAGAATAAGTAGGGCAACCTTACTATCTCCCTTTGCTCTCCTGCCTTTGCTCCTCGCCTGCTGTACGGATCAGAAGGCAGAGAGCATTCGTCAGCCTCTGGGGGCCCAGGCAGGGCGGGTGAAGAAGAGGAATTCACCTGGCTGGACTGCGGCAGGCACTCCAAGATGGTCCCCACCGAGCTCCATCTCCTGGTGCTCACCCCCTGGGGTAGTCCTCTTCCCTGGTGTACTAGGGTTGGTCTGTGTGACCCACAGAATAAGTAGAAATGATGAAATGTTATCTCGCTAATCAGGTCACAAGAGGCACTGCAGGGGCGCCTGAGGGACTCAGCAGTTGAGCATCTGCCTTTGGCTCAGGATGTGATCCCAGGGTCCTGGGGTCGAGTCCTGCATCAGGCTCCCTGCAGGGAACCTGCTTCTCCCTCTGCCTGACTCTGCCTCTCTCTGTGTCGCTCATGAATTAAAAAAAAAAAAAAAAAAAAGAAAGAAAGAAAAAAAAAGAGGCACTGCAGCTTGGGTGTTGGTTGCCATGGAAGGCAGCTTTCTAGGATGGCCACCTCAATCCTCACCTCCTAATAGTCATGCCCTGATATAAAACCCTTTCTTTGAGTGTAGCCTGCACCAGGTGACCAGATTTTAACAAACAGAATATGGCCAAAGTTAAGGATGTCACTTCTGAGAGTAAGCTACAAATGACTGTGACTTCCCTCTTGCTCGCTTGCTCTGATGAAGCAAGCTGCTGATGGAGAGGCTCACCGTGGCAAAGAACCGAGGCCAACACTCAACTGAGTGAGTGTGGAAGAGGATCCACCGCAGGTGACACTTAAGAATCTTAAATTATGATGCCTGCAGTCCCAGCTGACACCTGGATTGCAGCCTTTTGAGAGACCCAGAGCTGGAGGCCCCAGATTCCTGGTCCACAGACAACATGAGAAGCCAAATGTTCTTTGAAGTTTGAGGGTAATTTATTATACAAAGATAGGTAACTAATACAGCTTTCTCGCTCTTTGATCACTTGCTTTGGGAGGTGTCAGCTGTCCTGTCATTAGAAGCGCCATGGGGAGCCTGTCCCGCAAATAACCTAGGCCTTCTGCCAATAGTCCTGTGAGTGAGCCTGGCAGCAGATGCTCACCTAGCCAAACTTGAAGACCGCAGTCCCTGCCCCCAGCGTGATTTAGGAGACACTGAGACCGGATCCCCAGCAAAGCCACCCTTGGGTTCCTGACTTTCAGAAGCTTTGTGAAGTAGTGAATGTTTGTTTGCTTTAAGCTCCAAAGGTTTGGGGCAATTTGCTTTGCAGCAACAGATAACGAGTATGTGTGCGGGCAAACACAAAACGTCAGCAAAGAGGGAAAAGGGGAAGTCCATGAAATTGGGCGAAATGCTCTTGAAGAAAAGTGTTTGGCTCATATTCTCCTAGAGTCGGAACCTATGCATGGAGTTACGTTTATTTTCTTTCATAACACAATTCAGTTTTCCTTTGACTGAAGGACAAACTCTGGTATTCCACTTAACTGAAGAATGGTGTTAGTTACCCTTTATTAATTATCTATTAGGTGCTGGGCCATGAACTTACATCCTCCTCCACAAATAGGGGAATTGGAAGCTTAGGTTAGGTAATTTATCCCCAAGCAGTTAGTAAAAGGCAGAGCCAGATTTCCAACCAGGTTTGAAGCCCTAATTCTTTCCAACAGCATCATGGTGGCCTCCCTATTAGCGATTCTTAGAACTTTAAATAAAAATACTAATAATCCAAATGCTCAATACAGAAGCACTGCACGCTCATCCATTTAAGTTACGAAGTTAAATCACCTTCACGGTTCAGAACAGGCACTGCAGGTGAGATAGGCCTATCCCCGTGCCCCGAACCCCCACCCCCACCCCCACCCCTTGTGGTTGTTGCTTAATACATTTAATGAGGACATTAATTCCAACAGCGTTCCAACACTGGGGGATGTGGAATGAACTTTTTAAAAAAGATTTTATTTATTTATTCATGGGAGACACAGAGAGAGGCAGAGTCACAGGCAGAGGGAGCAGCAGGCTCCCTGCAAGGAGCCCCACTCGGGACTCGATCGCAGGACCCCAGCATCACGCCCTGAGCTCCAAGCAGATCGCTGAGCCATCCAGCCATCCAGCCATCCAGGCCATTTCATTCCCTGGAAGGAAATTTTTCATCTGGTTTCCAAAAAGGCGCCAGGGCACCGACAGCTGGGGCGGAACCGAAGCTTTCAGCAGGGAGCGCGGAGCAGCGCGCAGCCCCTCCCGGCGTAGGCGGCCAGGCAGCCCGGGGGGCGTGGGGGGCGGGGCGCCAGACCCGGAAGTTGCCTCTGCCCGGCGCAAAGATGGCGGCAGCGGCGACGCCTGCCCGCCTGTCGCGTCCTCTTGTGACCAATGGCGCGGCGGCGCTCGGGTGACTCACTGGGGCGACCGATGCATGACGTTCTGATGCAACGTCCTAGTCGAGGAAGCCGCCGGTGCACGTTGCGGTGACAAGGCGGCAGAGTGTGGCGGACGATGTCCTTGGAGGCGACCGGGCCTACCGCGGGGATGGTACTCGGTGAGCGAGGCTCGGGGACCCCGGGCTGTGGGGGCGCGACGCGGGGCGGGAGCCGAGCTGCGGCCGGCCGCCTGGCCCCCGGGGGGGGGTCCCCCGCTGGTTATGGGGAAACATTGGCGGGGGAGGGGGGAGGGAGAGGGGAATGGAGGGGAGGGGCCCCTCGCTGTGCGCCGCCCGGTCCCCGGCCTGGGCTGCCGGCCGCGCCGGCCGCGCCGTGACGTCAGAGTGTCCCCCAGACACGTCACCTCTTCCGAGCGGCCGTCCGCGGAGGACCCGCTCCCACACATGCTCGTGTCCACGGAGGCTTCCGGGGAGGCCGCCTGCTGCGGCTGCAAAGGGAGAGGGGCCCCAGATTGATGTCACTGTTCACACTAGGCGCGAGGCCTTCTGCGGTTTGCCAGGCCCAGAGCTTATTTTTTTTATTTTTATTTTTTAAAGATCTTATTTATTTACTCATGAGATGCACAGAGAGGCAGAGACACAGGCAGAGGGAGAAGTAGGCTCCATGCAGGGAGCCCGACGCGGGACTCCATCCTGGGTCTCCGGGGTCACGCCCTGGGCCCAAGGCAGGTGCTCAACCGCTGAGCCCCCCGGGCTGCCCTTCCTTCTGATCTTTAAAGGAAATGAAGGGAACCCCTTCACCTACCTTCAATGGTTGGTGAATGTTTGCAGAATGTTTGCAGGTGGCTCAGCGGTTGAGCGACTGCGGTCGGCCCAGGGCGTGACCCCGGGTCCTGGGATCGAGTCCCACGTCGGGCTCCTGCGTGGAGCCTGCTTCTCCCTCTGCCTGTGTCTCTGCCTCTCTCTCTCTCTCTCTCTCTCTCTGTCTCTCATGAATAAATAAATAAGATCTTTTTTTTAGGAAAAAAAAAGTAGAGATCAGAAAGACCTGATGTTTATTTGGCATCAGCGCACTCTCACTGGGATATCTAGTTTGTATGTGTTATTTTACCTCGACCTCAGTACCACCCTTCAAGACGGGTATAGTTTTTTTCCCTCCCCCACTCATTTTGTACAGTAACGACAGGTTAAGTGAATTCCCTAGGGTCAACCTGGCTTTTAAGGTACAAGGACATCCAACATTGCAGTCTGGTCTGGCCAACTTCAGAGCCTTTATCAAGCAGATATACAAACAGTATCACAAATTAAAATCATCAAGGTTATCTTGAAAAGCTGAGTTTGTAACTACAGTATTTTTATGTGATACATGTCGCTTGATAGATGTCACTAAAATAGAGGTGTGGGAAAGTAATTATGATTTCTTTTGTACTGTGGTCATTTTTACTAATCAGATGTGTGTTCTATTCACAAAGATAAAGAGTTGGGGATCCCTGGGTGGCTCAGTGGTTTAGCACCTGCCTTTGGCCCAGGGCATGGTCCTGGCGACCCGGGATTGAGTCCCACGTCAGGCTCCCTACATGGGGCCTGCTTCTCCCTCTGCCTGTGTCTCTGCCTCTCTCTCTCTCTGTGTCTCTCATGAGTAAATAAATAAAATCTTAAAAAGAAAAATAAAAGATAAACAGTGAATGAAGTAGTTGCAGTGTGAAGTGACTAATAATTACTGTCCAAACGAGTAACTTATTCTCCTTTTGTAAAACAGCAGAGCTGTATGTCTCGGATCGAGAGGGAAATGATGCTACAGGTGATGGAACCAAGGAGAAGCCTTTTAAAACAGGCCTAAAGGTAGTGTCTCTTCTCATTAGGAAAATGACTACATGTATTAGTGACTCGTGTCTATTATTATTTGGCTTGTCAGTAACTTTATTTCAAGAACTAGATTTTGAAGAGTATTTTCAGGAAAGCAAAAATGAGGAACGTATACAGCTATGTAGCTTTAAGAGTATTGGATGAACAAGTCTAAACTTATATTCGAGCACTTTTAAAAGGTGTCATATTTCCTTTCTTACTATGCTAAGAGACGACAGGCTAAACTCACTTGAGAATTTTAGATCCTGAGAAACAATAGTATATTAGTAAATTAGCATTCTATGTTTAAGCTCCGGGCTCACAAGTTACAAGTGTCTGCTCTGAAAAATGGGTCCATTCTTACTGCACTGATCCCAATTAGGTCATTGAGTCTCAAGACTCAGGTCAAGGCTCAGGATCACATCTGGATTCCAGTGCTAAATTCACTAAGAGGCCCCTTAGGAGTCCGTTTAGAAGAAATCTGGTCATGAACTTAGTGGGACTAGGGGAAGCTGGGTCTTACCTTTTTCCTCTCCCTCTCATTTCCAGTTGAGAACTGACAACACTGGTAGGTGAATGTTTGCAGAATGTCACTATTAGTAAATGTGTGCCATTCTGACTTAGGGAATTACAGTTTGGCTTGAAACTTTAAATTTCAGTGATAAAAAAAGGAGAGATCAATAGAGTGTGTCAGGAGCAAATTCCTAATGATTTATAAACATCTGTCCAAAGCCTAATTATTAAAAAGAAGAACTCTCTTAGATGTGTTTAAAAGATCCAGGTTCCGTCCTCTGCAGTGATCATTGAATTGGCATTAGTGTTAAAACAAGTGAAAAGTATTTTCCAGGTCCAGAAACTAGACCTTTAGTTTCCGTAAGCTTCAGATCCTACAACTGTTAGGGTTCTTGGCTGACTTAATCAAGTAATGCAAACTGTATGGTATATGTGGCACAGCAGTACCTGCCATGTTCTCTGATTTATGAAGAGAGGTATTCTAGATACAGGAATTTTTCAAATTAAATGATGCTTAGCCTTTTATGTTCTTAACCATTATTTTTGTTTCTGAAAGAGTTTCAGAAACAACTTCCCTGATTTCATAGTGAAGATTAACCATTTAGATGAGATCTGTAATTGGCTTCTACTGTTCCCACAGTCACTTAACATCTATTGCTTCTAGTGCTTGTCTTGGGAAACTGTATACAGTTGGCCCTTGAACAACACAGGATTAGAGGCACTGACCCCTGCAGAGTCAAAAATCTGTGTATGGCTTCTGACTTCCTAATAACATACCAGTAACATAAGCAGTCAACACATATTCTGAATGTTGTATGTATTCTATGCTATATTTTTACAAAAAAGTTAATTAGAAAACAGTGAATGTTAAAAATTATAAGAAAGAGAAAATACCTTTATAGCACTGTAATATATCCATGGGGGGAAAAAATCTGTGTGTAAGTGGACCCACGCAGTTTAAACCCGTGTTCAGGGATCAACTGTATTGTGTAGCTGCACTTGCTAGAATTGTTTGTGAAAAGACCTGAGGGCTTTTACTTTAAGCAAAATATTCTTAGTATGTCCAAACAGTCATTTTTTCAACATCCACTTTTGGCTGTTGGGGTCAGTATGTTTTTCTTCTTGCCTCTTGATACGTTCTAGGTGGTTAAAGTTCCCTCATAATTGGGATGTTCTTTTGATTTCAAATACTGTACAATGTTAAATTTTCTCTTTCTCCCTTCCTACCCAAGGCTTTGATGACAGTGGGAAAAGAACCGTTTCCCACCATTTACATAGATTCCCAGAAAGAAAATGAGGTAGGATGAGTCAAAAACTCTACAGAATTATATTTTGTAAATAAATTTTCATCAGAACATAGTTTCTTGAAAAAAATTAAACACCTGTTTTTTTCTCTAGAGGTGGGATGTTATTTCTAAATCACAGATGAAGAACATAAAAAAAATGTGGCATAGGGAACAAATGAAGAGTGAATCCCGGGAAAAGAAAGAGGTGAGCAATGACTTTGCCATTGTGGAATGTTTTTTAAGATAGAATACTAGAAACCACGTTAACACGTTGCTTTATTGTTAAAATTAGGCAGAAGATAATTTGCGAAGAGAAAAGAACCTGGAAGAAGCAAAGAAGATTACCATTAAAAATGATCCAAGTCTCCCAGAGCCAAAATGTGTGAGTGTGATACTACATACTGCCCCAAATATTGCAGATGTGCCCCGTTGGACTGTCAGTTCTGTATTTGAGGGCCGTGCCGTGTGGCTTGCACCTTCGCACTGTTCTCCCTGCTTTTTCTTTTAGAAGGGATAGAGACAAATAACATTTTAGAGTTATGAGGCTGGTTCTTTTTTTTTTTTTTAAGATTTTATTTATTTACTCATGAAAGACCAGAGAGAGTGGCAAAGAAACAGGCAGAGGGAGAAGCAGGCTCCATGCAGGGAGCCTGATGTGGGACTCGATCCCGGGACTCCAGGACCAGGCCCTGGGCTGAAGGCAGGTGCTCAACTGCTGAGCCACCCAGGCATCCCATGAGGCTAGTCCTTTCAGGGGTTTATTTTATTAAAGAGTTTAATAATGAGGTGTTGAGTGATTCCTGTCCTGCCTAAAAGTTAAGTGTCCTCCCTCTCTATCTGTCCATTTCCTCACCGTAAAATGAAGAGGTCAAAATCCATGATTTTCATGATTTTTTTAAAAAAAAGATAAAATGTTTTGTGGCTTTGTGAATTGGATTCCACTGTATTTTTTCTAGAACAGATGCTGGGCTGCGAGTGGACATGCTTAGTTGTTTGTTTGTTTGTTTTTAAGATTTTATTTATTTGAGAGAAAAAGAGAGCACGAGCTGGGGAGGAGGGGCAGAAGGAGAGGGAGAAACAGACTCCTCGCTGAGCAGGGAACCCACTGTAGGTCTCGATCCCAGGACCCTAGGATCATGATCTGAGCCAAAGGCAGACACCTAACCTACTGAGCCACCCAGGTGCCCCATGCTTAGATTTCAAATAGTTCTTACTGCTGATATATTGTCATCTTTTTCCTGTGTCCTTAGTGATGAAGTTGTCTTAGCTGCCTTCACCCTCCCCGTCCTGTACTCCTCTCCCGTGTCCTTACTCCTCCAATCCAATAGCTAGCCTTGGTTAGCTTCTACCATATGGTGTCGGGAGGGACTGTGAGGGTCGAAGGGCTCTGAGCAGAATCGTGTTTTTGCTATTATGAATTTGTTTATTCATTGATTTTATATAGCAGTATCTGAAATTCCAGATGGTTCTCAGTATCATCAGTTTTGCAGTAAGAGAAAGAAGACTTGTTTGGTTTTTTTTAACCCCTCCAATATGGTAAACCTTTGTAGAAGACTGCAGTTTTGCATCATTTGTAAATTTTTAACACTTAACTACCATCCATCTAGTATTAGTGGAGAAGTTGGTATGTGATAAATTACGTGATTGGTCACTTGTTTTCATTTCAATGATTTCAATTTCACAGGTGAAGATTCATGCACTAGAAGAGTACAGAGGCCAAAGAGTAAAGGTGTTTGGCTGGGTCCACAGGCTGCGTAGGCAAGGTAAATGGTATAGCTTTTCTTTTCTCTCTCTAATTTTAAACATCCCTGGGCTAGATGAAGGACATAAAAACATTTACTTGGGTGGGGAATATTTTCGTTTGCGATGCTAGTTTTTAAAAGAAGATAGTGGATTATATCCTAAATTTGTTCTTATATGACTATTATAGGTTTAAAGAATTATTAAAATATTTAACTGTAAGCAATCACAGAAATCAGGAGTATCCAGTAAATATTTGTCTAGTTGAATTTAATTATTTAATGAAAAGCAGGGGATGTATTACAGGAAGTGCAGAGTCAAATCTGATTTATTTATGGCAGTGGTGTTGGCTTTTATAATTAGTGTGTTTGTATTCTGTTTCTCTCAGTCCTGAATTTTTGCTTTCTTTTACTATTTTTATTACCTGTATTTTATTGTATGTAGTTATCACATCCTTCATAAAAAGAGATGGGGCATAAATAAAAAGTGATTCTGTGCAGCAATATTTATGCATCTCCCACTGAGCTCACAGTACTATGCTAGGCATTGCAGAGGATTCAGTGGTGGATGAGATGTAATCCCTCGTCTCATGTTAATAATGGTTTTGCTTCCCCATTATCATATGGACCATGAAGCTCACACAGGATTTGGAAGTATCTACAGATACTGAGTAGTAATGTTTCTGATGGTCACTCGAGAGGAAGGGGTCACTCAGGGAGGTTTGAACTCTTAACATCTAACTGTGGAGTTACCTGTTACAAGATTAAATTATGAGAAAGTACTGTAAGTGCCTTGAGAACAGTCAGGCTAAATTTTTCTTTCTCATTTTTAGGAAAGAATTTAATGTTTCTGGTGTTGCGGGATGGTACAGGCTATCTTCAGTGTGTCTTGTCAGATGATTTGGTAAATATTTTTTCTTACCTGTAGCTGAAAGTTCCTCCCCCCCCCCCCCCAAGTTCCTTTATTGTTAGTTTTGGGAACTTTAGGATCTGTATATATACTTTAAACTGTTATTATAGAAAATTTCCAACACGTAAAAAATAGAACGGTGCAAGTTGACCCTTGAGCAACATGGGCTTGAGCTACATGGGTCTGCTTGTGTGGGGATTGTTTTTACAGTACTGTAAGTGAATTCTGTCTTTGTTGTGGCTTTCTTAATAACATTTGCTTTTCTCTAGCTTACTTTAAGAATATAGTATAATACACATAATGTATGAAATATATGTTAACTAGGCTATTAAGTTGTGGGAGACTCAAGTTATGCATGGATTTTAGATGGTCATCCCTAATCCCCAAATTATTCAATATAAAGAAACCTTGTGTGCTCATCACCCAGCTTCGGTGAGGTCTTAGTTTTAGCTGCTATAATAAAGTACCATAGACTGGGTGGCTTGTAAACAACAGAACGTTTATCTTTCATGGTTCTCCAGGCCAGAAGTCGAGCGCAGAGTGTCCGCATGGTCATGTTCTGGTGAGGGTCCTCTTCCAGGCTGCATATTCTCATGGCAGAGGGCAGAGAGGGGGAGCAACCCCTCGTACCTCTTATTAAAGGCACTAATCCCACCACCTCATCTCATCCTAATCACCTCTCCAGGGGCCCACTTCCTCATATGGGCACAGTGGGGCATAGGATTTCAACAGAAGGATTTTGAAGGGATAAAAACATCAAGTCCCTAACAAGTAACAGCTGATGTACTGGCCAATTCTGTTTGACTGCTCACCGCTTTGACCCTCTAGACATCATATCATCTCGTATAAATATGCTTACATATGCATCTCCAAGAAAAAATAGCTTTAATATAACCATGCCCATGTGAATCACACTCTCCGCAGATGAAGACAGCTCCTCCAAGTATCCAGTCAGATTCTCCCACTTTATTCATCATGTCTTTTTACAGTTGTTTGGTTTGAATGAGAACCCAAACCAGATCTGCATTATGGCATTGAGCTGCTACGTCTTTTTTCCACTCCCTCCCGCCCACCCCCCCATAGCAATTTGTATGAAAAAACCTAGTTGGTTGTCCATTGGGACTCCTCCATTCCAGGGTATCAAATAAAGAATAGCTACTTCGTGGGGATCCCAGGGTGGCTCAGTGGTTTGGCGCCTGCCTTCAGCCCGGGGCATGATCCTGAGGACCCAGGATCAAGTCTCGCATCGGGCTCCCTGCGTGGAGCCTGCTTCTCCCTCTGCCTGTGTCTCTGCCTCTCTCTCTCTCTCTCTCTCTCTCTCTCTCTCTCTCTGTGTGTGTGTGTCTCTCATGAATGGATGAATAAAATCTTTAAAAAAAAAAAGAATAGCTACTTCCGTGGTTGCATGCTGAGGGGTCATCTAACACATTCCTCTATCCTCTGTATTTCTTATAAGCTTATCAAATTCAGGTTTGGGGTTTTTTTGTTTGTTTGTTTGTTTGTTTTTTAATTTAGTTTGGTTTGATTTTTTTGGCACAACTACTTCCTGGGCAAAGCTATGTACTTCTCATTGCCTCACATCAAGGCCACATAATGTTCTCTTTTCTTTTTCTTATGATTTTTTGATAGTCGGTTAAAGTGCCGATAAGTGGTCCCTCCATTATAAAGTTACTCATGACTTTAATCCTAATGATTTTAGCAAGTGTTGAGGATCATAGTCTAGGTGGATGGTTTATTATTTTAACTGTCTGATTTTTTTTTAACCGTCTGAATTTTATTTTATTTTTTAAATATTTTATTTATTTATTCATGAGAGACATGGAGAGAGAGAAGCAGAGACAGGCAGAGGGAGAGGCAGGCTCCATGCAGGGAGCCCGACGTGGGACTCTATCCCAGGTCTCCAGGATCAGGCCCCTGGGCTGAAGATGGCGCTAAACCGCTGAGCCACGGGCTACCCTAACCGTCTGAATTTTATTTTATTTTTATTTTTTTAAAGATTTTTATTCATTTATTCATGAGAGACACAGAGAGACAGAGGGAAAAGTAGGCTCCATGCGGGGAGCCCTACGTGGGACTTGATCCGGGTCTCCAGGATCAGGCCCTGGGTTGAAGGCAGTGCTAAACCGCTGAGCCACCCGGGCTGCCCAACTGTCTAAATTTTAAAATAAAATGAGCTGCTCAGATATTTTTAAGAGATGTGGGCTACTGTAATTTTTGCATATGTATTTACGTAAAATATCTGTTTACATACATATTTTTCTGTTGATGAATCCTTCTTCCACAAAAGTAGCTATTCTTTTTTTTTTTTTTTTAATTTTTATTTATTTATTCATGATAGTCACAGAGAGAGAGAGAGAGAGGCAGAGACACAGGCAGAGGGAGAAGCAGGCTCCATGCACTGGGAGCCCGACGTGGGATTCGATCCCGGGTCTCCAGGATCGCGCCCTGGGCCAAAGGCAGGCGCCAAACTGCTGCGCCACCCAGGGATCCCAAAAGTAGCTATTCTTTATTAATACTAAAAAATTGATGGCTATCTTGTTTTACTAGTTTTATACCAGGGAACTTGCATGTAAGTAATCCACTTAGCTTTCTGTACAGCAGAACATACATTTTTAATGTCAATGTAAGTAAATCTGAACTTTAATCTTTTTATAGTGTCAGTGTTACAATGGAGTTGTCTTGGCCACTGAGAGCAGTGTTACAGTGTACGGGACTCTAAATCTGACCCCAAAGGGCAAGCAGGTAAGTAGGTTGAATTTCTTTTTTTTTTTTTTTTTTTTTTTTTTTTTTTAGTAGGTTGAATTTCTTACTGGGTAAATGTTTCTTTGTTCTCCAGTGTTTTATTTAAACTTCTGGTATTTGGCAAATTAATACACAGATGTGATATAATTGCTAAGTTTAGTATGCTTTTTCCAGTGGAAAAAATGTACACTGTACAACTCATATGATACAAATTCAGAGATTTCCAACCTTATGGAATTCCTCAAGTAATCTTCATGGGCCATAGTATAGCCGCTTTGCTGTGAATGCATGAATCATTTTTCAGCCAGTAAATTGAAGTAAAACAATCTATCCAAAAAATTTCAGGAGAGAAGTGTAATCTAAATCTGAAATTTTCTGAATAGAATTTGAAAGTCTCTTTTAGAAAAAGGTAAATATAATTCTGATATTCAGAGAGCTGTTTCTTTTCTAGCCAACAGTTACTTGTTGGTAATTACTGTTCAAATAATTACTGTGGTTATATTTGTTGGCTGGGAAAGAAAAACAAATGTGACATATTAACCACCAGAGGGAGCCCTTAGAGTCTTCCTAATAGACTAGAAATACCAACATTGGAGAGTCTCCCAGAATTCATGGAAAGGAACCTACATTAAGTATGAATATCTGATTCAAGTTCACGGAAGTAATGTGATTTGCAAAATTTAGTTGTCACAATGTGTTACTTGCTATCCAGGGTTTGGCACCAAGATAATTGTATATTCTGTGCTGTGTAGCCTCTAAAATGAATTGCTTTAATGGAATTACTGGGAGAATTTGAATTTCTCTCATATATCTGTTCCAAAGAGAAACAACTTTCAGTAAAACCTTTGCATTTAAGGATTTTCAGTGTCAATAAAATGTCATTTTAAATTATCAGGCAAAGACTAGGAAGATACATGGAATGATAACCGTGGTTAGTAGTTACTCCAATTTGTGAGATTATCATTTATTTTCTAGTCTGTGCTTTTCTTTTGTTTAAAAATTTGTGTGCATTTACTCTGAAAGGAGGATTAAATACCAAATCGGATTTTTGGGGCTTAGTGTTTCAAAGGGTAGGCTAATAATGGTCAAGTCTAAAAATAACTTACCAACAAGTTTGACATAAATTAGAATCTCCAGTAATGTTAGTTTTTTTGTCTCCTCCTTTCTCCCCGCTGCCTTCTCCCGCCTTGTAAAATGTAGGCCCCCGGGGGCCATGAGCTGAGCTGTGACTTCTGGGAACTGATTGGGCTTGCCCCTGCTGGAGGAGCTGATAACTTGATTAACGAGGAGTCCGACGTGGATGTCCAGCTCAACAACCGACACATGATGATCCGGGGAGAAAACATGTCCAAGATCCTGAAAGCACGTTCTGTGGTCACCCGGTGCTTTAGAGATCACTTCTTTGATAGGGGGTACTATGAAGTAAGTGTATATCCATCATCATTTGCAAACGGTTGATACCTTCTGGCATTTTTAAACTGGAATAGTGGCCCTCACAATTGGCCTTTGTTTACTCCTCCTCTGCATTTGAACAGGTTACTCCTCCAACGTTAGTGCAAACACAAGTAGAAGGAGGTGCTACACTCTTCAAGCTTGACTATTTTGGGGAAGAGGCATTTTTGACTCAGTCCTCGCAGCTGTACCTGGAGACCTGCATTCCAGCTCTGGGAGATGTGTTTTGTATCGCACAGTCATACAGGGCAGAACAATCTAGAACACGAAGGCACCTGGCTGAGTATGGAATTGTCTTCTTATTTTTATTAAAAAAATAATTTTTAAGAAAATATGCTTAGAGAAGCAATCTTTATGTAGACAGATGATGACTACATTTAAAAAAAAAAAAAACTTGGTATACTAAGAAGGCATGTAGAGGGAGGGCAGTTGAACAAATTAATGAAGGCCGTGTATGAAGTCTTGCCTCCTAGGGAGCAATGGTCTCTTATTTCACTTGCCTTGATCCTTCATGTGTTAAGGAATAAACAAGAAATGACTATTCAAGAGGGAAAGGTAGGGGCTGTAAAACTAATTTGCCGACTTGGGAGTTGGTTGGCGGCGCTGCAATTTTACATTTCTGGGCAGTTTTGCAATGTTAAAATCCTTGCTTGAGAGAAACTTGGTGGAAAAGTAGAGTGCCTCCCAGCTAGTGTCCTGTTCTTCAGATACACTCATGTGGAAGCAGAGTGCCCTTTCCTGACCTTTGAGGAGCTTCTGAACCGATTGGAGGACTTGGTTTGTGACGTGGTGGATAGAGTCTTGAAATCACCTGCAGGAAGCATAGTGCGTGACCTCAACCCGGTAGGTGTACTGTTTTATGGAAATGCAAAATCATGATTTTTTTTTTTTTGGAAGGAAATGATGTCTTCACCCTCAATTTTTGTAGATTTAGTAGCTTGACAAGTTTTGAAATAAGGAACTAATATATATACGTGCATATATATATGTATGTGTGTACATACACATTTTGATTTTTTAAATAAAATGGATATATAGTAGCATGTTTCAGGTATACAGCATAATGATTTGATGATTGTATATATTATGAAATGATTATCATAATAAGTCTAGTTAACATCATTACTAGGGACACCTGGGTGGCTCAGCGGTTGACCATCTGCCTTTGGCTTAGGGCATGATCCTGGGGTCTTGGGATCGAGTCCCACATCGGGCTCCTGCAGGGAGCCTGCTTCTCCCTCTGCCTGTGTCTCTGCCTCTCTCTGTGTCTCTTATGAATAAATAAATAAAATCTTTAAAAAAAAAAAATCCGTACTTGCTTCAGCAGCACATATACTTAAAAAAAAAAAAAAAAACTCCATTACCCGACATTGATATATTTGTTCTTTCTTAAATGCACCCTCCTAAGATCTACTATCTTAGCAGCTTTCAAATTCTTAGAGTATTGTTAGCTGTAGTCACCTTGCTGCACATTATATTCCTTACAACTGGCTTATTTTATAACTGGAAGTTTGTACCTTTTGACCACCTTTACTCATTTTTAAGAGTAAAATTTGACACCAGTCATTGCCAATAATTTTATATTTTAATTTACATAGGAAGAGGTCATGTATACTTTCCATTTTTAGGAATGTCCTGTTTGTGTTCTAGACTGAAATAACATTTTATTTATTTTATTTATTATTATTTTTTTGAAAAGCATTTTATAGTAATGACGAATAGTTTTCCTTAAAATGGAAATTTTAGTGTTACGGTTTCTTTATATACATTTTTTTCTTTCTATTGTAGAACTTCAAGCCTCCCAAACGACCTTTTAAGCGGATGAACTATTCAGATGCTATTGTGTGGCTGAAAGAACACAATATAAAGAAAGAAGATGGAACCTTCTATGAATTTGGAGAGGTATGCATTGCTTGTTGTTTCCAGGGTAGCATTGCGCTTATTAAGTGGGTTGCTACTTTGGTTAATGAACTGGTAATGCAGGAGGAAGCTGCTTATTGTCAAATAAATGGTAACATCAGAACCTCCTCCTTGGGGTTGTCTGAGGATTCACTGAGTCAATAGACGTAGTCAGCCTCAGAACAGTACGTTTCTGTAGTGTTCGGTAAATATTAGCTCTGTGTTAGCCTTCACAGCTCGTCTTTTACCTCTTTCTTCTTCCACGATCAATCCATGCTCTTGACTTACTCTAGTGGCAATTCTCTGGGCTGGCAGGATGCTTCAGAAAGCTGTACATTTGAAAATTCTATGCAGAATGTTGATGTGTATATATTCATTTTATTGGTCTGGAGAAAATATCTGGTTCTTTCAAAAAGGATGCTTCCCCCCAAAGGAGTGTATTAAAACTCCTTCACATGGAGAAGAGTCAAAGAATAAAATAGCTATTGGTTAAAATGCAAAACCTAGAGAGAAGACCTTGCTGGGGAAGGTGGTCTCGTGTCCCAGATACACTGAGCGGATATATCTAGAAGTGTGGGTTGTTAGCACTTTCAAGCCCTCTTCTCTGTGCATTTAACCATTTCTTACATAGTATTTGCAAATCCATTTTATAGGTAAAATAGGAGCAACTACTGCTAACTGTAGTTTTTATTTCTAGAAGGAATTTACAGAGAGAACAAACAGTATATTAGGCCTATATAAATTATTCTGACCATCTCATAAATTCATTTGGTGGTGTAAAATAACACAATTTTGTATTAAAAATTTAAGAATTGTCATTACCTAAAATTTGGCAAAGTAGTGTGATGGAGCAGAAGGAGCACAATCTTCAGAGTAAGAAGCCCCCCTGGGCAGCTTAGCTCCCACCTGTGTCCTTACTGCCGAATAATGGAAGGCCAGTGACCCCTCCTTCTGCTTTCTTATCTCCACCTTGGAGGTAACGTCGGCTTTGCAAAGTTGTGAGGACCCAAAGCTAAATAAATTCTTAGCAGGGTACACCGTTCAGGAAGCCCTGGATGCAGGTCCACATACACTGTGTGTTGATGTCATTGCATGCACGTGTGAATACCAGAGTAGATAAGTGGTCTTCTGACTTTTTGGAATGTGTAGTAAGACTTTTTCTGCCAGTTAGATCTTGCTCTAGTAGGTGAAGCAGATAAAAGCTAAGAGACCAGAACTATCCCGTTCATCTCCCATTTCCTTCCTTTGCTTGAGAGAGCACAGTCCTCTGGGGACTGGGGCTTGATGACAGCTGTGCCATGTGATTGCTAAGCTCTATTTTGGTTCCTCGATTAAACAAATCAATGAGTCTTGTCAACTTCTCTCAATCGGTTTGTACTGGGACAACAGTTTTCAGTTTTCAGTTGAAGGTATGTGTGGTTTACTGAAGGATGTTTTGAGATAGAAGCAGAATAACTTGGTTCATCATCATCTAACATTTCTTAGCTAAGTATTCCAGGGGTGGTTACACTTAACAAATTGCACACTGGTTATTTGTCTTATGAATCTGTCTTACTATCATTGAAGCCATAATGATTTACTCTAACAAGAAAGAAGTACAGATAACAGGAGAGTTTAAAGATTGGTGTTATTAATAACATATTCTGTGCATAGATCAATGATGTTCTGGAGCATTCACTGATTATCTTATGCCTTATGGGACCAAGTGGACCATGCTTGCTTCAGAGCTAGATAAAACTGGCCACTGAAAAAAAAATAGCTACGCAGTATCTAGCCCTGGTGATAATGGCTTGAGTGGTTTTTTGGGGGGGGGAGGTTTCATTCCTTCAGCAGCAGGCCCCTGAGATCTACTGTAGAAGGAAGTAGATCTTTTTGCCCTTGGTTTAATTAATAACTGCTTGTGAGTTTTAAAAATATCTTTACTGTTTTTGGAAGAAATTGTTACTTCCACCCATATGTATGGGTTGTGGATGGGTGTGTATTCTCTGCTTTGTTACATTAATAAGATGAGGGGCTGCTAGGGGTGAGAGCTGCTTCTGTCTTGTTGCCTTCCAGTTGTAAATGTTAATGAAGTCTTGTTTAACCTCAGGACATCCCAGAAGCTCCTGAGAGACTGATGACGGACTCCATTAATGAGCCCATCTTGCTCTGTCGATTTCCTGTAGAGATCAAGTCCTTCTATATGCAACGCTGTCCCGAGGATTCCCGCCTTACAGAATCTGTCAGTTTGTGATTCAAATAGTATCAGTAATTTTGCTTTCAAAGGGGGTGGGGGCTGCCAGTGGAGTAAGATAAAGCTCACAGCAACCGTTTCATTATACATCTAGAACAGCAGTATTTAAAGAAGTGGCTTTTGTCTTCTGACCAGTCAGAAGTATTAACAGAGTATTTAATACTCTGTTAAATAACAAGATTTGAAGATTTGAATATTATATAACCAACCATAGTGCTCCTTTAGCTAAGAGTTTAATTGTGATTTTCCTTGAAACTAGAGCTGTGCCATGCCTGGTAGCCTGGTAGTAACTGCATTTTATTTACTTGTTTTTAAAGGTTGACGTGTTGATGCCCAATGTTGGTGAGATTGTGGGAGGCTCAATGCGTATCTGGGATAGTGAGGAAATACTGGCAGGTTATAAAAGGGAAGGAATTGACCCCACTCCCTATTACTGGTACACAGATCAGGTAAAAACTGTTTTGTTTTTTTTTTAACACTCTTTAAAATTTTTTCATTATAATCTGTATAAATTAGAATTTTTAAAAGAGAGTTCAGTGCGGGACTTTGGAGTTTGAATGAGCTGTATATTCAGTTTCATGGTTATAATGTGGCATGTGACTATTGCTAGTTTTCTCTTTATCTTAATAACATGTTAACTTCATTTGAAAAGTACTTAGCTGCTGGCGTTGCTCAATGCTACTGAGTTTTTAAAAATTTGCTGTTAAGGGATGCCTGGGTGGCTCAGGAATTGAGCATCTGCCTTTGGCTCAGGTCCTGATCCTGGGGTCCTGGGATCAAGTCCCGCATCAGGCTCCCCACAGGGAGTCTGCTTTTCCCTCTGCGTGTGTCTCTGCCCCTCTCTGTGTCGCTCATGAATAAATAAGTAAAATCTTTAAAAAAAAAATTTATTAGATCCTACCAATATCTAGTGCTATTTTGCATTTTCCTCTGATAGAGACATAGACTTCATTCCAGGGTGACACCTATTCCCTGATTTATTTTTCATATAAAATCATTTCAATATATGTGGTTCATGAAAGCATATCGATTTTTTTTTAAGATTTTTATTTATTTATTTGCTAGCACGAGCAGGGGGACAGGTAGAGGGAGAAGCAGGCCCCTGGCTGAGCAGAGAGCCTGCTGAGGGGCCAATCTCAGGACCTGACAATTACGACCTGAGTTGAAGGCAGACACTCAACCAACTGAGCCACCCAGACACCTCACATAATAGATTTTTTTTAAAAAAAAGATTTATTTTTTTATTTCAGTCAGGGAGAGAGCAAGAAAGAGAGAGAAAGAGAATGAGTGGTTGAGGGGGGCTGGTGCAGAGCGAGAAGCAGACTCCCTGCTGGGCAGGGAGCCTGACATGGGGCTGGATCCCAGGACCCTGGGATCATGATGTGAGCCTAAGGCAGACATTTAGCCTACTGAGGCACCCAGGTGCCCCTGAAAACATATACATTAAGGGTTGAGTTCTTAACCACAATAAACTAACTCATTTCACAGTAGAAAATTTTAAATATTTTAGACAAAATTTTAAACATCTATTCTTCTTTCTCTTTTTTTTAAACAGAGAAAATATGGCACATGTCCTCATGGAGGATATGGCTTGGGCTTGGAACGATTCTTGACCTGGATTCTGAATAGGTATCACATCCGAGATGTATGCTTATACCCAAGATTTGTCCAGCGTTGCAAGCCATAACTGATTCCTCCAGAAGCATTAAGGAAAGAAGATAGTTTATGAAAGGAACAGACTGCCTCTTAAAAAACAAAAAACGAAAGCCAAAATCTTCCCTTTTTTATTCCACTGCTGTATGTATATCCATCTCTTTTTTTTCCCACAAAAAGCAGTCAAAATCATGTGACTGTCAAATGACATCGGTGTTCTCATTTTAAGAAACACTATCCATCACAAAGCTTGGGGGAAATATGTACATGCCATGTTACACTACAGTTGTAAGTCCATATCATCCTTTTATCCAATTATGGGATTTAATTTTTGCCTCATATATAATTAAAGAGATTTTAATTATGGTTTAAGACATTCCAGTAACTTAATCTTTCCGTCCTGTTAAGTGTAACTGGAATTCTTTATATGATTTTGTTGTATGAGTGAGTTAGAACAAAGATCTTGAGGAAAAACTGATAATGTGTAGAAATCTGCTGATATTAGAACACTATAATTCATTGATACTGGAATCAAAGACAGTTTTGCATTGGTTATTAATCTTTTCTAATCTGTAGAGCTGCTTATAGTTCTAAAACATACAAATTGATGTGGAGGAAGCTGTAAAAAATGAGGATTTTGCGTTAAACAATTTGAAATAACAGCAAATTCTTTTTGTTGTTGTTCCTTGCTTTAGTTTAAGTTAAAGAGGCAGAGTGATCTTCTCGCTTTCCTGATAGTGTCTAAGTAATTAAGAATAAATAAGTTCCAAAAGAATTTGCAGCTGGAATCTTAATGACAACTGTATGTGGCCGTTTGAGTCTCCCCACACTGTGACTCTAGATCTAATCTGTGCTACCATATTAACTCCTAGCAGGAATGGCTTCATTTCAGATTTGGTACATTTCTCGCCCCAAATGCATGTCATGTGTTCTCAATAGGCTGTATTCCCAGCAATCAATAAATGGACACACATGAAAACTGTTTGCTGGCTTTAATTTTTCTAAAGCTGAACATCTCAGTGTTACATTGGTTCATGCGTTTTGCAGTTTTTAAATCTTTTCATTTTTCATGATGTAATATGCAAAGTTAGATATTACTGAATTTAGCAGGTATTACTAAAAACACGTGGTAATGGAAAGGAATAATTTTTTTAAAATTAGGTGTGGGTTCTAGTCACATCTTGTAACCTTTTGTGTGATTTTTTGGACACATCAAATTATATCCTATTTTTCAATTAAGTGAAATGACCAATGGAAATGGGGCATTTATAGCATATTTGGTCTGTATCTTTAAATAAAAAATACTTGTAAGGGGATGCGTGGTTGGCTCAGTGGTTGAGCATCTGCCTTTGGCTCAGGGCGTGATCCCGGGGTCCCAGGATCGAGTCCCACATCGGGCTCCCTGTGGGAAGCCTGCTTCTCCCTCTGCCTGTGTCTCTGCCTCTTTCTCTGTCTCTCACAAATAAATAAAATCTTAAAAAAAAACAAAAACTTGTAAGAATGTGAATGAGCTCTAATTGGATTCCTCTAGCCAGTTCATGTGATCAGAATTTAAGGAAGAGATGAGACTCAATTAGCCAAAATTTTAATTGTGTAAATGAATCAAAAGTTGTAAATATGGAGGGAGAGCTGTGGAATTAGGTGGGGATGAGAGCACCTGGGTGGTGATGACATGATGCAGGGAATGTGTTTCCCCCTTGACTGTGTAGTTGCTGGTCACGGCCCTGTCCTGTGGCCCCGCATGTGTCCAGCCACAGATACCCCGGTTCCGAGTTCCTGCTCCTATGGAACTTTCCCCTCACAGCTCTTTCCTTTTTTTTTTTCTTGTTTTTTTTTTTTTAAAGATTTTATTTATTTACTCATAGAGACACAGAGAGAGAATGAGAGGCCGAGACACAGGCAGAGGGAGAAGCAGGCTCCACCCAGAGAGCCTGATGTGGGACTCAACCAGGATCACGCCCTGGGCTGCAGGCGGCACTAAACCGCTGCACCACCAGGGCTGCCCCACAGCTCTTTCCTGATGTGGCTCTTTAAAATTGATTCTCACGCCAAAATTCCCTTTACCTTTGCTACTCATATAGCCGATCTGCTGGACGTTTTGGAGACACATGGGAGGCTAATACTTCAGCAAATTGAATGACTTGGGTATTAACTCCCTCTTCCTAAGGGTCCTGCCACCACTTTCAGCCACCCAGGCTTTCACCTTGTACTCAGCACTGCCGCCTCCCCTGCTCCCCCGCCTCCCCGCACCTGCTTGTCTCTAGCATTTCCTAATAATTTCTTCTTTAGTGTATAGAGCAGTTCAACTGTATCAGAAGCAACCTTCCAACACATTGGAATCACTTGCGGACCTTAAAATACTACTGTCTGGGTCTTTTCCCGGGCCAATTTGAATCCACTTTTCAGGGACGGGCTCATGATGTTTTTTTAGAAGCTCCCCACAGGAGGCTTTTGCAGAGCTAGGTTGACCATCACTGAGTAGCTCCCTGCTACTTCTAAACTCAACCTTAAGGGCAGCCCTGATGGCGCAGTGGTTTGGCGCCGCCTGCGGCCTGGGGTGTGATCCTGGAGACCCGGGATCGAGTCCCACGTCGGGCTTCCTGCATGGAGCCTGCTTCTCCCTCTGCCTGTGTCTCTGCCTCTCTCTCGCTCTCTCTGAATGAGTAAATAAATAAAATCTTTAAAAAAAAAAATAAACTCAACCTTAAACCTCTCTTATTATCACTGCAGGTCCTCATTTATTTCCCATTAATCACTGTCGTTGAAACGGGAAACTTTGGGCAAGGTGAAACCTGTTCAATATCGACCAAGGGCTACAAAAACCCCATGTGTTTCCTTCCATTTAGCTCTCAAGGCATATTGAGAAGTTCTCAAAGTTACAACAGCTGCCACTAATGCGGGAGTGCTTTGTGTCAGGCCATGCCCTATCCTGTGCTTTAATCCTCATGATAACCTGGGATGATCTCTGTTGGCCCTGTTGACCTTGACATAATGGCTGAGAAAGGTCAAGAAGCAGGCCCAAATGGGGCTCCTGGGTAGCTCGGTTGGTTAACTATCTGGCTCTTGATTTTGACTCAGGTCACGATCTCAGAGTCTTGAGATCGAGTCTACATTGGGCTTGGTGTCTGAGAGTCTCCCTCTGCTCCACCCCCCCCCCCGCCCCTCACCCCCAAGAAAGGTGCCCAAAGCTGCACAGTTAGTAAGTAGTGGAATAAAGTTTTCAACTCTAAATCTTTTTTTTTTTAATTTTTTTTTAATTTTTTTATTTATGATAGTCACAGAGAGAGAAGAGAGAGAGGCAGAGACATAGGCAGAGGGAGAAGCAGGCTCCATGCACCGGGAGCCCGACATGGGATTCGATCCCGGGTCTTCAGGATCGCGCCCTGGGCCAAAGGCAGGCACCAAACCGCTGCGCCACCCAGGGATCCCTCAACTCTAAATCTTGAACTACTTTAAACTTAGAATCAGTATATTTCATTCAGCCCTTCTAGGGAAAAAAACAATGTCATGATGTGCAAATACTGTACAATTACAATCAATTACTGTACAATTTGGTCATCGTTGGTGAATTAAATGATTTGGTTTCTTTCCTTAAAAAAAAATTTATTTATTCATGAGAGACACACAGAGAGACAGAGGCGGGGGTGGGGTGGGGAGCAGGCTCCCTGCGGGAAACCCCATGCAGGACTCAATCCCAGGACCTCGAGATCAGGACCTGAGCCAAAGGCAGACGCTCAACCACTGAGCCACGCAGGTGCCCTGACCCCTGTTTTTTTCTTGCTAGTTTTTGGGAGTTTTCCTCAACTTTTCCCCCAATCCTTCGCTTTTTCATCTCTTAGCAGATGAAGGGGAAATTTTTTTTTTAGTTTTTATTTTGGGCTCAGAAAGTTCCATCTTTATGATCTCTTATCCAGCTTTTCTTCCTGCGTCTTCCCTGATTCCTTCACGTTGTCTTCTACGTGACTGGGTCTGTGTTTCACCTGTTAGAGGCTTTCCTCAGTTGGCGGGTAGTGTTTAGTTACCTGCCGCGTGTGTGGGTGGGAGATGTGCACCTGCTTTGCCCTGCACCTGATGCGTTGGGCCCAGAGCCCTGTGTGGCCTCCCAGTACCCTCGCCTCCAGCCAGCCACTGGTGCACAGGGGGCATCAGAATTGGAGGGCAGGGAGGTCCGAGGTTCTCAAAGCCAGGGCGGTTAGGTCAGGGTTGAGGGTCACAGTGAGAATTGAGCCCAGATGATGCAGGGAATACACTTTTTTTTTTTAATTTTTTTTTAAGATTTTTACTTATTTGAGAGAGAGAAAGCTAGTGAGAGCATGAGCTGGGAAGGGGGTTAGGGAGGAGCAGACCCTTTGCTGAGCAGAGAGCCCAACTCGGGGCTCTATCTCAGAAATCTGTGATTATGACCTGAGCAGAAGGCAGATGCTTAACCGACTGAGCCACCCAGGTGCCCCAGGGAAGGCACTTTTTAAAAAGTTGCATTAAAATTTTAACACTCATACAGGAAAGGGCATACATCTTAAGCATGCAATTCCATGAATTTCCACAAAGTGAATGCATCCTGTACCCAGCTCCTAGAATGCCTATCCCCGAACAAAAAGGCAGAGAAAGGGCCAGACCCGTGCTTGCATGAAGTGGGGCCTCAGAGGGCTGGCTCCTCTGTGATATGAGACCTAGAAAATTGGCCAAGGAAGGTCCAGGAAGCCTGCCATCTGTCCAGGGCTCTGCATAGGGCATGAAAGCTTCCTGGAAAGAGTCAACTCCTCTGGTTCTTACACACCTGCAAGGAAGGACAACCAAGCTGATAAAAGAACACCAACCCCATATATGACCGACCGGTGGGATCCCTGGATCCGGGCAGAGGCCAACCAGAAAGGCTCTTAGGGATCCTTCTACCACCCAGGGAGCAGAGAACTCTGGAAAAAAAACACTCTTTGCCCAGTATGAACTTAAAAAAAAAAAAATACCCACAGGAGAAAATGAACGAACCCATAGGAGAAAATGAACACATTTGGTCATGCAGTGTCTTAACACTGGCTCAGGAGCTGCGGTTTCTTTTCCTCACGACACAGTGAACCTCTGAAGCGTAAGCCTGGATCACTCTGCTAGAGGGAGATCACCCCATAGAACAATCTTTCATCACCTACAAAGTCCTGCATCAGTTGGCCCAAGTTTCTTGCTACTCGCCTCACACACTCTGCTCAAGACCCATGGGTCTCCTTACTGTTCCTCAAAGGTCTTGTTGGGAATCGTGCCCCTAAAAAGATATGTTGAAATCTTCACCTCTGCTCCTTGCAAATGTGGCCTTATTTGGAAATAGGGTCTCTGAGGATGTAATTAAGTTGAGGTCAATAAGGTAGGACCTTAGTCCCACATGACTGGTGTCCTTGAAAAGGGGAAAGTGGTTCCCCTTTCCCCTTTGATACACAAAGTCATGTGATGACGGATGCAGAGATCAGCGATGCAGCTTCGAACCAAGGAACACCCAGGATTGCTGGCTCAGATGCCACCTGTGCACAGAGGCCATGTCTGATTGCACGACCGAAACCAGCAGGTCCTGCCTCTCACCACTCCTTTGGCTCTTTTATTTTTCCTCATGGTCCCTAGTCCTACCCGACATTATATTGCATACCTCTGCTTTATTGTCGTCTTCTTTGCCTTCAAAAACGTAAGTTCCCTGGAAGTGGAGACGAGGCAAGCTCCCCATGCCTACCTGTTTCATAAATGCATGAGCTCCTTGAGAGTACAATTTACCCTTTGCTTTCCTAGCCTTCCTGTTGCCGGATACAACGCTCTGCTTATCGTGGACTCAGGAACTATGTGTAGATGGGCTAATAACCCCATCATCACTCGTGGGCCTCAACTCTGCGTGGTGAAGCGTGGAAGTCAAAATGCACACCTGGATTTGGTGGCCTGGATTTGGCCTGGATTTGGTGGCCTCTTTGCTGTAAAACGATTGTGGGGACAATCGATCCGATTTCTCTGAGTGATCATTATAGCTCACCATTTGTCTGCCTCACACAGCCACTGTTTCCCTTGTACTGCACAGCACTCCTCCTTGCCCTGTTGTTTCTCTGATTAGGAGACAGAATTGAGTAATCTAAATTTAGTGTGTGCAGCTCAGAGGTGCCAATCATGACAAATAATGAATTAGGTGATCCCCCTGCCCTTCCCCGAAGCATCGAGCTGAAACCAACAAGTTCATTTGCTTTAGGACCAAAGGCTGAACTCACAGTGTTGTCTGTGACAGGCGAGTGCTTTCTTCACTAATTAAGTCACCGGGCTTGGACAAACCCTCTCCGGCTGGTGGGGGTGCGGCTTATCGAGGTGGCCCAGAGACTCTGCCTTTGGCCTTCTGCTTGCTAATGGAAGTGGTCTATACCTTTGTTACAAACATGTAAGCCAGAAAATAGGCATTTATATATACACATATGCATATGCACACATATAAATCTCATATAATTTTATACATTTCTTTAGCCCTTTAAGGACTTTTCTGGTTTTCTTAGTAAACCCACATTTAGAATTCATAACTTCCAGGTGACATAGTCACTTAAGCGTCCACCTCTTGGCTTTGGCTCAGGTCCTGACCTCTGGGTTGTGAGATCAAGCCCCACATCAGGCTCCATGCTCATCTTAGAGTCTGCTTGAGATTCTCTCTCCCTCTCTCTAAGCTCACCCCCCACTCTGCTCACATGCATGCACGTGCATGTGCTTTCTCTCTCTCTGTCTCTGAAATAAATACATAAATATTTATAATTCACCATTTCTGGGTTAAGAGCTGTGGGTTTTCTTTCTTTTTAAAGATTTTATTTATTTATGATTCAGAGAGAGAGATTGAGACACAGACAGAGGGAGAAGCAGGCTCCATGCAGGGACCCCGATGTGGGACTGGATCCCTGGACCCCAGGATCACGCCCTCGGCTGAAGGTGGCACTAAACCACTGAGCTACCTGGGCTGCCCAGAGCTGTGTTTTCTAGTTTTTAAAAGGACCTTTATAAAATACATTTTATCTGCTTTCATTTCATAAAAACATAAGCATTTACTTTTTGGAAAGCTATTATATTTGATGTTTGTAAGAAATAAGCCATAGATTAGAAATAATTTTTATGAGACACCTGGGTGGCTCAGCTGTTGAGCGTCTGCCTTTGGCTCAGGGCGTGATCCCCGGGTCCTGGGATCAAGTCCCACATCGGGCTCCCTGCATGGAGCCTGATTCTCCCTCTGCCTGTGTCTCTGCCTCTCTCTCTGTGTCTCTCATGAATAAATAAATAAAATCTGTAAAAAAAAAAGGAAAAATAATTTTTATGATGTTCTGTTTTTTTTTTTTTACGATGTTCTGGAAAAATAATGAATTTGTTTCCATCTATGACCCATGAATATTTATTTATTTATTTATTTACATTTTAATTTTTGGACCTTGAGTCTTAATATGTGGATCAGGGGGTTTTATATATGAGATATTTTGAATGAGTTTTTTTCAAGTTAGTAAAAATGAAAATAAAAGATGTAAATACAGTATTTGAAACAGTGCTAATTAATTCTTTAAAATGTTCTTAAGTTGACATATTTAATAAAGCATGTGTTGCTAGTTCCTCTCTGGTCAGATACCTGTCCCAGCTGTTGATTATGTGAGATTTTGGCACCTTGGTGCATTGCCACTAATCATCAGCATTTCTCTAGGAGGGGCAAGAAGAACCCTGTTATCTCCATCTAGCAGAAAGGGCACAGCCCTGGGTATGGAAGGGTGACTTATCCAGAGCCTTCCAGAGTAGCTGAGAAGAGCCCATGCATATCAGATATCTAACACCCTCAGCCTTACCTAGATCTGTCTACACTTTGTCCAGCACAGCAGTTCAAAATGTGGAGGTGTTTTTTGGTTTTTGGTTTTTTCTTGTTTGTTTTTTTGTGCAGCTTGCTTAAAAGAAATGGATTTAAGCTTTGGGTAGAGAAGTAGATTATAAAGATCACCTCTAAAGGGAAAATTAAATGCATGTAATTTTCATCACGAGAGAAGAGAGTTAAAATATATAGGAAAGCAGTTGGTACTTGGAGCAAGTTTTACTGTTCATTTCTCAGGGAATGTCTCCTGCTTGGATCTGGAGATCATGTAGGTAATATGAAAGATAATCTATTTAATATGACATTTTACATTTAGCTTATAACCATAAGCTGGACCAACTTCAATAATAAACTAATTCAATCAGAAACATAAATTTTATGCTACAGATAAGTGATTTTTAACTCAATCTAGATTCCAATATTCCTCAAAGCTTGTCCCCTTCCTTCCATCAGGCCTTTGTCCAGATGTCAGTGAGATCTCTGACCCATCAGTTTCAAATGGCACTGGCGTCCGTCCCTTCTCCCATCTCCCTCATGTTGCTTCCTTCTTTCTAATGCTCATCATCATCCAAAATAATACATATTCTGATTATTTTGTCTACCCCCATGTAGGCCCCCTTGCCTGCTTTGTCCACTACTGTCTTTCCAGGGCACACAGTAGGTGGTCAATGGTTGCTCAATGGATGAATAATGCCTGAGACCTTCCTGTTCCAAGGTTGGTCTTGTACTCCAAGATGCACAGAGCAAGGGGCAGGGTGGGCAGGTGGAGGTGTGGGAATGCAGGGATGGCTAGAAATGAGGTGCCCATTGCCCTCCGGGATTGGGGCCAGAGGGCTACCTTGCAACGGGGCGCAGATATACCTGCAAAATTCACCACGCCATCCCTCCTAGAAACGCATTTGCCAGACAGTTTCCCTTAAGTTTCCTTCTTCTCATCTTAGCAATGTAATGTTTGCTTCCTGGTCCCACCTTGTCAAACTGTGCCATAGAGAGAGGTTTACAGAGCAATTGAAGAATATGAAAAAAAAAAAAGAAGAAGAAGAAGAATGTGTCATTCGTGACTGCCTCCTATAAAACAGTTCCTTTTCCTATTCGGAAAGCCGAGCATATAAAACTGGGTCGGCACAGTTTTTTTTTTTTAAAGATTTATTTATTTTATGAATGATAGACATAGAGAGAGGCAGAGACACAGGAGGAGGGAGAAGCAGGCTCCATGCCGGGAGCCCCACGTGGGACTCAATCCCGGGACTCCAGGATCACACCTTGTGCCAAAGGCAGGCGCTAAACCGCTGCGCCACCCAGGGATCCCCCTGGCACAGTTTGTAACGACGCAAAAGCAAACGGGAGAATTGAGGCAAAAGCATCCTCGTAAGCTCAGTAAGAGTGGGGAAAAAATGTCCGGCAAGTCCTTTGCGGAGTGGTGGCTGCGGTGCCTGCCTTGGTTAGGTTGGGAGATGCAGCCGCGGCCTTGGTTCAGGGAGATCGGGGGCGGGGGGTGGGGGGCTCCGGTGCCGGGAACTGCAGGGAGCTGGGGCGCCGCAGTAGCGCGGTGCGCGGTGCGCGGGCCCCTCCCCCTCGGGGCGCGCTCCCGCGGGGCGTGTCTTTCTCTGGCCCCGCCCCCGAGGCCAGAGCTCCGCCCCCGAGGCCAAGGCCCCGCCCCCGAGACTAAGGCCCCGCCCCCGAGGCCAGAGCTCCGCCCCCGAGGCCAAGGCCCCGCCCCCGAGCCTAGGGCTCCGTCCCCGAGGCCAAGGCCCCGCCCCCGCCCAGGCCCCGCCCCCGGCCCCCGGCTCCGCCCCCGCGGCCGGCGAATGAGCAGGCGCGCGGCGCGGGCTCCGGGGGCGGCGACGCGAGGCCCGGCGGCGGCGGCGGCGGGTGGCGGTGCCAGCAGCTCGCGGCGTTGGCGGCCGACCCCGGTCGCGCGGCGGCGGGAGGAGCCCCGGGCCGAGGCCGCCCCGGGAGTGCTGTCAGGCGGCACCAACATGGCTGCGGGCCTGCGAGCTGCGGGCGCCTGGCTCCGCGAGCGGCGTAAGTGAGGCGGCGGCGGCCGCGCCCGCGGGGATCCCGGGACGAGGTGGCGCAGCGGGCAGCCCGTGCCCCCGCCGCCCCGCGGCCCCCCCCGCCCCCCGCGGTCCCCCCCGGCCCCCGCCCCGCCGCGGCCTGGGGCTTCCGGGAGCGCCTCCGCGCGGCGGGGCAGGGGCGGGAGAGGGGCCGCGCGGGTCCCGGGGCGCTCGGGCGCGGGGCGGCGGGGCGGCGGGGGCCTGGGCCGTGCCCGAGTTCCTCAGCGCCGCAGTCTTCCCGGCAGAGCCCGCGGGGGTCCGGCGCCGCCGGGAGCGTGGCTGGAGGGCGGGGTGTCCGCAGGGGTGTCCTCAGGGGTGTCCGCAGGGGTGTCAGCACCGCCGCCGAGGTCCGCAGCCCCGGCGCCCAGGCCCCGCCCACCTCGGGCCTCGGCCCTCACCTGCCGCCGCCCGGCGGAGTGCGCGGCTGTCTTAGGGATTCTCGAGAAGAAGGCAGACTCCCCGGCCACCGACAGGCTGGTTTGTTTCATTGATTGATGCACTGGATACCCAACAGGCCTGCTTGCTTGCTTTATTCAAAAGATCTTACTTATTTATTCATATAGACACAGAGAGGGGCAGAGACCCAGGCAGAGGGAGACGCAGGCTCCACGCGGGGAGCCCGACGCGGGACTCGACCCCGGGTCCCCAGCATCACACCCGGGGCTGAAGGCGGCGCCAAACCGCTGAGCCACCCGCGCTGCCCTCTTTTCTTTATCTGAGACAGACAGAGAGACAGAGAGAGAGACAGAGAGAGAGAGAGAGAGAGAGCAGAGAAAGGGAGAAGCCGCCTCCCTGCTGGGCTAGGGAGCCCCCCGCCCTCCCCCACCCAGCGCGATCCCGCCCTGAGATCAGGACCTGAGCCACCCACCTGCCCCACCCAACCCGTGTCTGGTGCACATCTTGAGTGTAGGGTGTGTGCAGGATGAGCCCAGGAGAGTTTGCGGGAGAAATAACCTGGTTGGGGGCGGCCGGGGTGGCTCAGTTAGTTGAGCGTCTGCCCTGGCTGGGGTCGTTATCCCAGGGCTCTGGGGTCGAACCCCCCATTGGGGGGAATCTGCTTCTCCCTCTGCCTCTGCCTGCCGCTCCCCCTGCTTATGCTCTCTCTCTCTCTCTGTCAAATAAATAATTGAAATCTTAAAAAAAAAAAAAAAAAGAAATACCTGGTTGGGACACTAGCTCTGCAGCATTTTTAACTGTGATCCCTTGAACAGGGCACTCACCTGCTTTGAGCTTTGGTAAAGGTAAAAGGAGAAAGGTTAATACTTCACAGGCTTGCCATGAAGGTTAGCTGGATACAGGTAAAGCACAGTGCCTGTCATCCAGGAGAAATATTGAGACCCTCTAAGTGTTTATTTTTATTAGGTGGAAGGCTGGGGCATACCTAGATGCTTAATTAATGCATCTGAATGGTGACGGGACACAGATTTGGCTTTTTTTTTTTTTTTTTAAGATTTTATGTATTCATGAGAGACCCAGAGAGAGGGGCAGAGACACAAGCAGAGGGAGAAGCAGGCTCCATGCAGGGAGCCCGATGTAGGACTCGATCCCAGGACCCTGGGATCACAACATAACCCAAAGGCAGATGCTCTACCACTGAGCCACCCAGGCATCCCTTGACTTATTTTTCCAAGAAGTTCCCTAATTCATTATTCTGGCACCTACTGAGAGAATCCACTTTGAATTTCCATGTCTTATTGCAGGTGCCTATGGTTTTATTGTATTTATTATTATTATATTTATTACCAAGGTGCCTTTGTGAGGAAAATAATAAGGACCCAGTTTATTTTTTTAATTTTTTTTAAAGATTTATTTTTATTTTTTATTTTTTTTAAGTTTATTTATTTATTTATTCACAAGAGACAGAGAGAGAGGCAGAGACACAGGCAGAGGGAGAAGCAGGCTCCATGCAGGAAGCCTGATGTGGGACTCGATCCCAGGACTCCGGGATCACACCCTGAGCCAAAGGCAGATGCTCAACCACTGAGCCACCCAGGCGTCCCAGGACCCAGTTTATATCGCGGGTCAGATTACTAAGGGTTTTGGAAGCGAGAGGCATTATCTTCTAAGAAGACAAAGTGCCGTGCCAATAATGGGGCTGAAAGATGAATTGAATTAGTGTTTTCTTTCTTTGGCCTTTTCTTTCTGTGGCAAAGTCTGACAGGTTCTATATTTGAGGTCATAGAACAATTTGAGAAACTTTAAAAGATTTGTTGTCCAGGTTATAAATAAGTAAGCGGAAGGATTCAGAAACCATAGCAAAAGTGGATCTGAAGTCCAGTTGAATTATGGACTCTGATTTTAAGATGTGGTTATAATACTCTAATCATCTTGTTGGGAAGAAGGAATTAACATCTGGGTTAAGAAAAATTGAGTAGTAGTTTGGAAATGAATTCTGAGAGTAAAAGTGCAAAGTTTTACACTATATTTTTAGCATATTACAGAATCAATAAGAAGCTCCTTGGGGTGGGCCCCATACTATGTATGCTACATATTTTATTAAATTAGAAAATTGGTAGATCAATGAATTGTTTTTTCTTTTTGCCTTTTCAAATCTTCTACACTAAGCATATATCTCTTTCATAATTAGAAAAAATTTTCTGGAATAATAAAGAAGAGTATCCGTGTTTTATTTTTTTATTTATATTTTTTTGTATCCGTGTTTTAAATTAAGGACAATAGAACATCTTCGTGCCATGCCAGGAAATAATTATTTTTTTCAAGCCTCCTCTCTACAAGCGTTTACTAATAGTCACACTGTAGGATGTTATTTCTGTTAATTTTGAAAATGGTAAGTATTTTTATAAGTAACTTTTGAAATAAGCCTCAGCTCTTATGTGATAGAAAAGGGCTCTATTATGTATTTAAGTACTAGTGTGCCTTGCCTTATACCCTCCCTGCCCCACTTCTAAGCATCCAAAATATTAAATAATTTGGTTTTGGAGAAACAGTTGTTACCCATGCACTTAAGTTACAGATATACTTTTGAATGCTTTACCTTTTGAGTTTGTCCAGGAGTTACAAAGTTCTGCTTTCTTTACATTCTCTTCTGCATTCTCCTCATTTTACCGCCTTTGTGGTTTGTAGGCCTTCCAAAGGTAGGCTAGAAGTTCATTTCATAGGTAGGACTAGAGTACCTGGTCTTGGGTCATAAGTGGGCAAGTCCCTGCTATTGAGTATTCTTACGTCTTGTTTAACTACATGCAGTGTGCCAGGCATTGTTCTTGGGGCTGGACATAGATTTAAACATTTTTCCTAATCTTTATGACAGCCCTTAGGGTTGGCCTTGTCACCATTTTACAGATGAGAAAAGTGAGGCTTGGAGTAGTTCTTTGAGTTGCCCATGTATAGCCTGTTTGGTTGTATCCAGGATCTCCACTTGATCTGTCTGGCTCTGGAAAAAGTACACTCTATGCCACACAGTGCTGTGTGTGCCTTTGGATTTCCTCTCTCTCTCTCTTTTTTTTAAAGGTTTTATTTATTTATTCATAAGAGACACACAGAGAGAGACACACAGGCAGAGGGAGAAGCAGGCTCCCTGCAGGGAGCCCAATGTGGGACTCAATCCTGGGACTTCGGGATCACACCCTGAGCTGAAGGCAGATGCCCAACCGCTGAGCCACCCAGGCGTCCCTCTTTTTTTTTTTTTTTTTCCTTCTTTAAAGATTTTATTTATTTATTTGAGAGAGAGAGAGACAGCATGAGCTGGGGGAGGGGCAGAGGGAGAAGCAGACTCCAGCTGAGTGAGAAGCCCAGGATCCTGACATCAACACCTGAGCCAAAGTCAGATGCTTAATCAACTGAGCCACCCAAAGGCCCCTGCCTTTGGATTTCTCTTAAGCTGTGAGCAGAGTATATTCAAGAGTCTCAGTTGGCCCTCTGAATAAGTACTTTAAACTCCTTTAGCTACATGTGTACTAATCGTTTGGTCAGAAACTACTCTTTGTTTCTCTGGGAACTTCAGATCATTAGGGGAGAGGAGTGGTATAGAGAAGTTCTTGAGAGGTGGTTGTGTGAGCCCTAAGTCCTGAGCACAGAGGACCCATTATTAGCAGCGTTACCCTGAGAATCTGTCCAACCACAGAGGATTTTGTAAGTGTAGGGCATGGCAATAGTTCAGCAACTTGAAAAGTTACCAGCTCCCAGATTGGACTAGGGAATACTAAAGTACTAGTTGACGACTCTAGTCAACTCACCCCGATTCCCTTTTACCACTTCCTTTTTGAGAATCACAGGAGGAAATCTTATTACGAGCAGTCAAATCATGTAATGCCCGAATTCTATTCCGATGCCCCATGGAGTCCAGTGTAATCTCATTCATATAAGGCATTGCAGACATTTGGGCATGATTGAGAACCTGGTTAAATCCCATGCAGTTCAGAATTGAACTTGTCTAAAATAAGGGGATATGAGTTGGTTTGAGACTTCATTTGAGCGGAATTGAACTTCCTTATGTCAATCTTTGCACTTCCACTTTGAGCTAATAAGGACTATTCAGCACAAGTTCACGTAATTGGCTCTGTTGGGAATGTGCACAATATGGATAGTTGGAAATCTAAGGGGCCTGGAGATACCATTCTCCTATATCATGTAGACAGAGCAGGTGAAAAAGAATCGGACCAGGTGTAGTCCCTGTGCTCTAGACACTTACAAATGAAACCACTGCCAGCACTAATCCTATGTGGCAGGTGCTGTGCAGAGTGCATCACTGGTCTTATCTGTTGTGATCATCACATGGATCCTGATAGTGAGGTGTCATCATTTTACTGGGAAACTAAAGCTCAGAGTATAGCCTGGCCCCAGTCACATTACTAGAAAGTGGCAGAGCTGGATGCAGTCAGATCTGCTGATCCACAGCCCTCGTTCCTCCCCAGGACTCCTCTGACTCATATGTGGAAGGGGTCTGACCTCGAGCTGGTTTCAAAGCAGCTGGTTTGAGAACGGGGAAGGGAGGGCATGTGTACCTTGTGGGGCCCAGCGGGCACCACTGTCCCGCATTGCCATCTTGAATACCTGCATAGGTTCAGTTTAATTTCGCTGAATGTGGTTTAAGGATGACTATTCTTCATGCTGCAGCTAAGGATGGCCACGGACTCCCCAGTTCAGGAGGGTTCTCCAGGCCCACACCTAACTCGGAGGGGCCAGGACAAGATGCACATGGAGAGCCACGTACCATATGTGGGGATAACAAGCTGACGACCTGTGAGATGTGTTTTATTCTCCACTACTGGCAACTAGACCTTCCTCACCACCTGGCAGGGTGCACTTCAGGGTTCTTACGGAAACGTCACGGCCTGGGGAGGGTTGCCCCTGGCTTGTAGGCTTCCCTGCTTCTCTTTCCACTGCCGGCTCCACCCTGTGTAGTGAAGGGTCTTGCACGTACACCAGAGTGGACGCTCCAGTCTGTGTGTTTAGGCTCTGTTCTTGCCCCTGCAAACAGCTTCCCCTCTGGTCAAGGATTGCTAGTGCTGATGGCACAGTCAGACCTCAGGAGGCTAGATCTAGGAGGGAGGCCTATGCAGACCCTGGCAGTGGGTATGGGGCTCTGGGGACAGGCAGTTCTGGCGTTCTGGGTCCTGGGAGACCGGTCAGGAATGTGGGTCGTGGACTCCGGGGTCTGTGAATCCTTGGCTGCATACTCCATGGGGGGAGCTGCAGCAGGAGGAGGGCCAAATGGGCCCTCTAAAGTAGAGCTCTCACCCCTCGTCAGGGTCCAAGGGCAGTGCTGGGGTTCTCAGGACAGGTGCTTTTTGGGAGAAGGCTTATACACAGATGAGGTGTATGCAACTGCCAGTCCCAAGTCAGTGGCTCTCAGCCTGTCCTGCAGGCTTGTCGCCTTTCATATGAGCAGCATGCTGCTGCCAGTAACTTCCAGAAAGGTGCAGTGATTCCCATGAGGGATCTTGTCGAAATCTGCCAAGGCCAAGTGAGGTGTGTTTCTAAAAAGGCTGGTGCGGGTCCTGAGAAACACCCTAGGGGGTGCCCCCCCCAAGTCTTAAGTGCTTTTACCCACATGCAGAGAAATGCTGGGAAAATCACCTGTGCTACAGCATCTCTTTAAATTTGAAATCCAGGACCGATACCCTGAGGACCTCTTCCAAAGAAATTACTTCCCAGCTAGATTTCATGCTGCTACTTTAATTTTGTCACAGTGATGCATGGCGGCTCAAGGGCCCACCAGCCATGGAGGTGCCAGTCGATTGGAGCCACGGCAGTGGCTGCCACAGAAACAGCCCAACGTGCCAGAAGCCTGAAACCTCAAGTTCAACCGGGGAAGAGGTATGAATCTAATTTTAGGTACTAATAAGAACTTCATTGTTGATGCAAACACAATGAGAGAGTGGATACAAGCTGCCTTAGGAGGAAAGCTGCCCGGGAATGCCAGTAGATAAGGAATGGGGTGTTATATTCTTGGCTTTCTTTCAATAGCTAGAAGACTACAGATTTCACACACACACACACACACACACACACTCATACACTCCTAAGATTTTAAATTTTTTTTGGAAGTTTATACAGATTTAAACATTTTTAAAAAAAAAACTTTTTTTTTTTTCTGGCTTTATTGAGGTGTGATTGACAAATGAAAATCCCACAAGGCTTTTGTTAAAGGACGCATAGCTCAGAACAGTCTGCAGATCATGTAGCAATTTAGTTCTGGAATATGTCATGGAACACAAATTGTACGTTTGCTGGAAATGTACTTAAGAACCTAACATAATTACACCTATGAAATGTATGTCCTGTATAGGATAAAGAATAACTAATCTGTCAAGAATTTATGTAGTAAACTCCACCCATTGTTTTTCACTGTTAACACAGTGAACGTAATTAGAAATGACGTAATATGATTTGTGATTTGTTAAAGAAATGAAAACCTGCTTCATACTTTGCCCCTGCTGTTTGCTGGTGGATGTCAGCAGGCATGGCGTTGTTGTTGGGTGTCCCCTTCCATAACAGGAGCCTCGGCGCTCCTTAAGTCTTCCTTGGTTCAGAAGCAACACAAGATTCTAAAAGGCGGTCATTTAGATGAGTACACAGCAGTAGCACTCTTCAGCACTAGCAGAGCGGAAGAAGAAAGGTAGCTGTGAACTCTTAACTCCTTGGCCTTTCTTCTAGACCAGAAGTTCCATGGAAGCGATACAGCTATGAAAATAAATAGTCTTATTTCGTGTTTATTATTTTTTATTGTGTGATCCTGGGTACGTTGATTGAATACTGGGTAAACCGAGGTTTTGGATGGGATAGAGCCTTAGGGGTGGGGCCACAGATCATCTCTTTTCAACTCTCTGGCCTCCTAAATGATCGAATCTGGTGAGGAAAACAGAAAGCACAGTTGCTGTTTCTGTCCTGCTGACATGGACACCATTTCCCCCATACCTCCTTGGCGCCTTTTGTCTCACTTCAGCCATGATACAAAGTACAAAGTACTTTAAGTACTTAGGGTTTAGCGTGAATATTTGGTATAACCTGAAGAACTTGATGCAGTGTGGCATCCTGGGAGAAACATTATTTCATTACTGTTTTATGCCAGTAGCAGCAGCCTTATAAATAGCCTTAATATTAAAATCATTAAAATTAAATTAAATAAAAATCTAAAAAATACATAAATTCCATTAAGTAACTTTACATCACATTTACCCAAAAGAAATGAGTTCATTTTAGGAACTATAGACAGGCAAAAAAAAATAAAATAAAATAAAAAAAAATCACTGATTGAGAATTTTACCACCTAGTATTTTTGTCTCTATAACTAATGATATTTATTCAGTGTATGTTTACCAAAATGTGACAATCCTGCACATACTGTTTTTATAATTTCTTTTTAAATTTAATAAATATCCACCATGTAAATATAGATGTTCACCATTACTTTAATAGCTTAAGAGTATTTAATTTCTTACTTTTTGTTTTTTAAAGATTGTATTTATTTGAGACAGATTGCAGAAAGGGTTGGGGAGAAACGGCGAAGCAGACTCCCCACTGAGCAGGGAGCCCGACATGGGGCTCGATCCCAGGACCCTGAGATCATGACTTGAGCTGAAGACAGATGCTTAACCAACTGGGCCACCCAGGCGCCTCTTAAGAGTATTTTATTGGATCATAATTTATCCATTCCCACGTTACACGGCACTTATTTCTGGTGTTGAAATAATAGAAATGATGAATGTTTCTGTGTATCATTCTGGTCCCAGACGTTATGAAGGCCTGTGCTGCTTAGTGCTCAGATGAGAGTGGACGAGACGGTGCACTAACCCTCCACTAGACCAGGGGTCAGCAGGCTTGTCTGCAAAGGGCTCCATAGTGGGCCATTCAATCTCTTTGCTGCCATTTAACTCTGCTGTTATAATGTGAGAGTGGCCCATAGAGAATCTGTGAAATAATGGGTGGAGCTGCCAATAAAACTTTATTTACCAAAACAGGGTGATTTGACTCACCGGCTGTAGTTTGCCAAACCTTGTCTAGAAGCAGCACAGATCCTCAGGCTGATTACATCTTGGAGGTTTCACGAAGAGGTAGATTTTGTTTCTTTATCTTTATGTATCTTTATGCTGACTCTATACAGTGTAACAGAATGAAGCTGTTTGTTTATTAATTGATGATCTTAAGTTTATGAATAATTAGTAGTTAAAAGGAAAAGGCTCATATTTGGAGAGTCCCAGAATATAAAAATGGCAAAATGTTGAAACCATTTCAAGTGAGAAATTTTAAATATGTTATGCTATTTACACTTTTACATTCAAACAAAGGGAAATTGACGTTCAGAGCTTGGTCTCAGGTGGGCTCTGTCTGGAGAGGAGGAGAGACAAGAGACTGGCTAAAGCTTTACACTTCACATTCTCGAATAGAGGGTGTCAGACTCGGACAGCTAATGCGCCATTCATCATGCACAACACAGTTTTGAATTAAGTGCATGTGTATTTAGGTATTTTCAAATTGTGTGCATCTCTTTCATGTGTAAGATCAGCATGGTTTACAAAACATGGGTTTGCAGGGCAGAGTAACATCCAATTTAAAGCCACTCTTGTTTGGAGCTCAGGTGTCATAGACGAAAAACAGTTCTAAATCTCGTTTGCACATTGATACCCTCTGTGGCTTAGGTAAGTCTCTTAGCTTGGGGTTTCTTAACCAGTAATCTATTAACTGGCAGCAGTCCATGGAAAAATGCGCTTAATTTATTGTGAGTCACAGATTTTGAGGGTGAGAGACAAGATCCCAGAACACTGGTGGTCTAAGTAGAAAGATTAAGGGAGTATTACAATTTTGCAATATAATGAATCTGGAATTTTCAGGTATCAAGAAAAGAAAACTGAATATCAGCTTATAAATTCATTGCTAGGACTTTTAGTCAGAGGAAGTGGAAAAGTTGTAGGACAAGGACATATAGTTGCTTGGTTTAGTAAAAGGGAGATTAAACCCCCATCTGTGGTTCTCAGTAGAGGGAGGGGGGTAGCTTCCCCTCAGATCCCCCAGATGTATTTGGCAATGTCCGGAGACATTTTTGGTTGTCACAACTCAGGGTGAGTTGTGTGCTGTTGCCATCTAGCAAGTAGAGGCCAGGATGCTACTGCAACCCTGCAATGCACCACACAGCCCTCCACAGCAAAGGATCAGCCAGCCCCAAATGTCAGTAGTGCCGAGGGAGAGAAATGCCGGTCCAAGACAATGATGTGAAAAGGGAACTTGGTTCATCCTTATAATGGGGTCTGCGTTGGAAGCCCTCACTTCACCGGGATGCAACATTCCCTTTACCCCAGGAATTGGTTTTTATTTTGAGAGTTAGGCTGAGAATTCAGATTTCTTCCTCATTCACCTGTACTGTATTTGCTCAAGGAAACAGTTTTCAAGGCTGTATAAATTTGACACACTCTGCTGCCTCACATTACACCAAATGTTGTTAGCGTTTGTTTAAAAATTGCAATTAAAATGTCATTGTGATCGCATTGGCTTTAGATTAGGAATGGTCTTCCAAACAAGAGCCATCTGGGCAGGATCGGCTCAGTCACTGCAGCAGTTAGAGGTGGTCTTGATGTAAGACGGTTAGAAAGTGGGGCCTTAGGAATCCCTGGGTGGCGCAGCGGTTTGGCGCCTGCCTTTGGCCCAGGGCGCGATCCTGGAGACCCGGGATCGAGTCCCACATCGGGCTCCCGGTGCATGAAGCCTGCTTCTCCCTCTGCCTGTGTCTCTGCCTCTCTCTCTCTCTGTGACTATCATAAATAAATAAATAAATAAATAAATAAATAAATAAATAAATAAGAAAGTGGGGCCTCTCGGTATTTGTAATGATGGTGTTTTATTTTTTTGTATTTGAGAATCTACTTGAGAGAGAGAGCATAAGTTGAGGGGGAAGGGCAGAGGGAGAGGGAGAAGCAGGCTTCCCAGCTGAGCAGGGAGCCCCAATGTGGGACTCGATCCCAGGACCCTGGGATCATGACCTGAACCGAAGGCAGACACTTAACTGGCTGAGCCACCCAGGCGCCCCAATAATGGTGTTTTAAATTGACCTCAGGCTGATTATTCTTCAGCTGCTTCATCAAGAATGAATAAAGAGTACATCCATCCATAGATACAGTGGAATATTATTCAGCCATAAAAGGAAAGTAGTACTGATTCATGCTATCACATGGATGAACCTTGAAAATTTTATGCTAAGTGAAAGAAGCCAGACACAAAGGGTCACGTATGTGATTCTATTTCTACGAATAGCAGATCCATAGACCCAGAAAGCAGATTAGTGGTTGCCAGGAGTGAGCAGAAGGGAGGAAGGGGAATGGCTCTAGTGTGTGAGAATGTTCTTTCAGGGCAATGAAGATGCTTAGGAACTAGATAGTTGTCATGGTCACATAATTTTGTGCATATGTTAGGAACCACTGAATTGTTTAAAGTAGATTTTATGGTATGTAAATTATATCTAAATTCTTACAAATACAAAAAAAAAAGCATGAATGGAAGAAACACTCCTTGTCCTTTAGTGTGTGCCCCCCCCCCCCCACCCGCCCCGCCACAGACATTTTCACTGCCGTCACAGGGCTGCTGTTCATGGGAGCACACAGGCCTCCAGTTTTCCAGGGTCTCATCTCTGGCTGTGACCTCATCGTTCCAGGCCTCCAGTCTTGAGCTTCTGGTAGGCAAGGAAGCATGAGGGAGGCTCTTGGCCCCACTCTGGCTCCACCTTGCACCTGGAAGGTGTTGAGGAATGGAAGACTCATCTTGGCCTGGCTCTCCTTAGCCTGCAGGCTCCAGAGTCACTCTGGATGTTAGAGGTTTATGGTTTGCACAGTCCTTTTGTTTATTTAACTTCCCCAAAACTGCTTGTTTTTTTTTTTTTTTTTTTTTTTTTTTTTTCTCTTCTTCTTGCTGGTTCAGTGCTTGATTCTTCAGCCTGGGACCTATCTGAATAAGTTAGAGCAATTTCTTGCAGGAGTCCCCTAAGCAGTGGCTCTACATGGAGGATGGAGAGGTGAGTGCCAAGTGAGAAGTGTACTTTATTGTACCAGGAGACACTGAAGAAGTAGTAAAGGCAGGCTCTGGAGAAGGAAGGAGAGTAGCAAGAAATAATTTGTCAGTAAAAATTTAATTTAATAATTAACTAAAGAGAAGGGAGCAAATGAAAGAATTAGACGTGGGCTGGTATTATACTCTGGAAGTTTAAACTTTGGGAAACCCACGGCTTCTTGGTGTGTGATAGAAAGTATATGTTCTGGATCATGCTAAATAACTAAGCACACTATTTAATTCTCAAAACAACCTTTTGAGATAGTTGGTGGACTCAGTTTTATAGATGAGGAAACCAAAGTTTGGAAACACCGAGTAATTTGTGTATTCATAAGGCATTGACATGAACAGTTGCTCCAGCCTCTGGACAATTATAGATTTACACCTTGGCTCTCAGTCCCTAAAGAAGGGGATCTTTGTTCAGGCCTGATGATTTAACGGAGCCCAGAGAAGACCAGCGTCACCGATGGTGCCAGGGGACTGAGGTCAGAGTCAGAGCTGGGACTGTACAGAATCAGAAGCCTGATACTTTCCCAGATAGGTAGCCCTGTGATGCCAGCAAGCAGCTGTGTAGGTTTGTACCTTTGCTTTGAACAGATTGGATGTGAGTTTGCTAGCTGAACCAAGATTGTAACCTGGAGGAGAAAGAAAGTTACAAATCAACCATTGCTTTTTATTTTCTGTAGGAAGCCGAAAACGGGAATATTGATGCTAAACATGGGAGGCCCTGAAACCGTGGGAGATGTTCACGACTTCCTTCTGAGGCTCTTCTTGGACCGAGACCTCATGACACTTCCTATTCAGGAGTAAGACACGTATAAACACCTGCGCTTATTCCTAACTTGTGCCTCGCATCTTGCCTGAACCTCAGTCCAATAACTAAATGGTTTTAATGCATATCTGATACTGGTTAGAGCAGCATTATTATTTTCCATTAGGTATAAGAAGGATGTGATAATGAAAGAATTGTGAGGGAGAGAGAAAGCAAGTTGGGGGGTTTCTTTTTCTTTTTTTTGGGGGGCGGGGGGAGGGTTCTCTTTGAGCCCTTTCCTTCCCAGAGCTCTGGGAAGGCAAATTGCAGTTGCCTTGACACAGCTGTAGTCCCTTTAAAGATTGTTACACATATATTTGTACTTGGCACTCAGCAGCTGATTAATAGGGAAACATTGGTTACGATTCATTTGTACTGTAAATATGGACTGTGGCTCTTTCCTTTTATCCCTCCCTCCCTCCTTCCTTCTCTTCTAAAATAGGTTCTTGTAATGAAAAATTTATACATGCTTATGATAAAAAGTGCAGATAGCAGAAAAAATGTTCTGTAAAAATCAAGTGTCCCACTTTTTGGGCTCCAACACTTGCCTGGGAGGTTACAGATGTAACCAGAAACAGAGAAATCTGTAATTGTACACATGTATTTCTGGTTACATTCAGAAATAGTTTCATGCATGTGCAGGCATATATGTATCTTTATAGAGATGTAGGTATATATGCACATATGTATATACCTCCCTCCTTTTCAACACAAATGTGAATATGTACATTATTTAACACTTTGTTGTTGTTTTCTTTTTAAACTTAACAATGTATCTTGGAGATTGTTCCATAGCAGATAAGATAGATCTGGTTTATTTTTTTTTTTTCCATGACTATAGAATTGCATTGTCTGGTCAAACCTTAATTTATTTAATCAGTGGCTCACTGGTAGACATATAGATTGTTTACATGTTATAATGAACACTCATGTGGTTTGTGTACATCTCTGCTCACATATGCAAATATATCTGTGATTAATAAGCATTTTCTTAAAGTAAGAGGGATATATGCTTGCTAATTTCTTCTATATCCTAGTTCCTATAGGTGTAGGATCAGGAAGTGTTACAGGAGTGACTAGCACACCTCTAGGATCTGTGCATGGGTGTTTAGTGTCCTGAATCTTCAGGGTGTGTTGCTAGAATAACATGGGGGGCAGCAGTGGCTTTAGTTTTCTCTCTCTAATTGAGGCCAAAACAGTTAACTGTTGTCACTCAAAGCTACTGTTTTTAAAGGCTTGATCTTGGTAGGATTTTCTTACAATTTTGCTCATCTTTTCTATTGAGTAGTTTCTGAGGTTGCTAAAGTGGAATAAAATCCACTTAACCTACCTGTTAAATGATTTAGCAAGCTGGCACCAATCATCGCCAAACGCCGAACCCCCAAAATTCAGGAGCAGTACCGCAGGATTGGAGGCGGGTCTCCCATCAAGATGTGGACCTCCAAGCAAGGAGAAGGCATGGTGAAGCTGCTGGATGAGTTGTCCCCACACACAGGTACAGTGCTTCTTAATCAGCATCTCTCTTGGCTTGTTCTTTCAAGGGAGATAGAAAGTCTCAACACAGATGCAGTTCTGAGTACCCGCCGCCCTTGATCTGTGGGGGTTCCTATATGATGCATGGTCCCTTAACTCTGTTCTTGATGCATTATCCTTTGTCCTTGGCCATGTGCTCTGTTACTTCCTTATGTTACAGATGAAAGAGCTAGAGATTTGGAACATTAGTTTCAAGAGGAAGCTTGAGGTGTGTGTTAAACTGAGCTAAATTATAAAGAAGAGGCCACATACCATGAATAAAAGATGCAGATCACATTGTCCCAGAAAGAAATCTTTGGGAAATGGATTGGGGGTGCTGTTAGTGCCTTTTCTTTCTGTGTGGAAAGCTAATTAGAGAACACAGCAGAATTAGCTAGCTGTCCCGGCAACCATTGGGTGGTGAACAACTTTCAGCAACTGTTCTCCGCGGTCAGCAATACTGGCTAGTGTGCAGCCGTAAAGAGGATTGTGTGCAGCTGGTAACCGTCCTCTGAGAACCTCTAATGCAGAATAATAATGTGGATTATATGCAGAATAATGTGCAGAATTGAGCACTAACTACACGAATGAATTGTAAGTGCTGTATTTAACTGTGTTCAAGACACGTTCAAGATTGCAGGACACACCCTTATTCTTACATGTGCTAAACAAGAAACTCCGCCAGGTAATTTTAAGACGGTAGACGTGGACCAATATGAGAAATGTTAAACCCAGAAATATGCACGTGAGGCACATGAAATACATTCATTGCAGATGCATTTTGGGGCTTCAGAGTCAGGAGAGGAGTGTGACACAGCGGGCACCCAGGGCAGTAGCCCCTGCAGGCAGGACCAAAAGCATTTCACTCCTTTCTGAGAAAATACCATTGAGTGTCACCTCAAGCTGTTCTCAGAAGCTACCATTTCCTGTCTCATACAGGCACAAAGGCTCTGGCTCAGCTCATCTCACTTGGAAAATTGTTCAGTCATGCTTCTGAATATTGGGTTAGCTTCCTGCCTTTGCCTGTGGCTCAAGGACATTTTTTTAAAAATTTTTATTTATTTATGATAGTCACACACAGAGAGAGAGAGAGAGAGAGAGGCAGAGACACAGGGAGAGGGAGAAGCAGGCTCCATGCACCAGGAGCCCGACGTGGGATTCGATCCCGGGTCTCCAGGATCGCACCCTGGGCCAAAGGCAGGCGCTAAACCGCTGCGCCACCCAGGGATCCCTGAAGGACATTTCTTACACAGTTCAGGCCTTCGTACCACAATATATCTTGAAAATGTTAGGGGGGGAAACTTGGCCGTGCCCTACTCACACCTGCTTGAGAGAGGACAAACCGTCTAGTCATTCACAGTTTATCATGATAAAAGGTTTAGTGTGAATCAGATCTCCAGTTGCTGTCTTCGGTGAAAAAGGGAGGTGGCAAGATGCCATTTTTTTTCTGTTGACATTGGTAGTACAATACCCATCACCATCAATGATCCCAGCAGAGGGCCACCTGGGTGGCTGATTTGGTGAAATGTCTGCCTTGGGCTCAGGTCATGATCCCAGGGTCCTGGGATTGGGCTCCCTGCCCAGCGGGGAGTCTGCTTCTCCCCACTGCTCGTGCTCTCTCTTGCTGTCTGTCTCTCAAATAAATAAATAAAATCTTTAAAAAAAAAAGAAAAAAGAAAAAGGATCCCAGCAGAGGTTAGACTTTGAAAAAAGAATACAGATGGAGGGCATCCTTCCTACCTCCCCTCTCTCCATGGTGAGGCTGCTGGGTTGTCTCATCAGACGGGCCAGCTATGGCCTCAGCCTCCTGGGTTGGCCTGGAGAGTCCCATGGAATGAACTAGATTTAAATCCCTTACTATCAACCATCTGATTATTTTAATCTGTGGCCATCTAATACAAAGGAAGTTACATCATCTAGATTCCCTGCTTTGAGGGACCAACGAATAGTAATATCCATTAAATGTTTTCATAGTCCAAATTGGAAGTGATTTTTAAAAAATCAGTTAATAAGCATTCTATTTTATAGAGACTTATGAAAAAACAAAGTCTATTATTCTTCACTATAACTTTGGGGATAAGTTTAGGGTATCCCCAAAGCACCATCAGCTCAGTGGTTTGCCTGTCTAGTCACTAAATCATTACTATTGATTATTGAGAAGTAGTCTCAATTTAAACAAAATATCAACTTTCCTCCTTTCTCACTCCATTCACTGGCCCATTTGATCCCTCACATACCTACTCTTTCATGCATTAATTCCCACTTCTGTCCAGCCAACCACCAGGTATTTATAAGCACTGACCACAGGTCAGGTACAGTATAGTGACGAGGGCTAAGTAGTGAATAAGTCACACCCTTACCTTCATGGATTGGAGTTTCCTGAAGGCAGGCAGTAAATAGTCTTAGGGGCTACGTTTAGTTTCTCTGCATCTGGGAAGCTTGTCCTGGGTCTGGTCTTGGGAGGGCTTTGGTACTGATGACCTATCACTGTCCTCTGTGGCCACACTTGGGACCCTCTGAGCAGGCAAGTTGAATAATTGCTACCCTGCTTGGTTGATGGCCACCTATCGGTTTTGGCAGACCTGCTCTGGTGGGTATGGCATGGGTGCTTGATAAAGGCCAAGACTGTCCACTCATTCATTCCTCAGTGGTGCATTGAGTGGCCTGCACTGTTCGATACTGCTTTTCAAAGTCAAAAGACGTGGTTTCTACTTACGAGAAGCTTCCAGTCCAGTGGGACCTGCTTTTGCAGCCTAGTCTGCTTGTGGGGCAGAAAGGAAATCTTTTAAGACTTACCGGAGAGATGCTATACAAAACGAGTATGAGGACCAGTGATCACACAGAATGCCGATGGAGGAAAAATAAAATAGCCTCAAGGTTTGGAAAGTGCTTTGGGGGAGCTTTGTGCTGCAAACCAAGATTATCAGGTGTGGCTCTGTGGCTCTGCTAGGGGCTCGTCCCATTACCTAGAAAAAGGTTCCTTGTCCTGCTAGTTAACGCTTCACAGAATGGGCCTGAAACCCAGACATGAAGATCCAGGTGCCACACCCTCTTGGTGTGGCTTTTTCTTCCTGCTTTCTCAGTCCCTCCCTCCATTCTTTTCTTTCTCCTTCTTCCCTTCTCATACTTTCACCCCAAACCATAAAGTGTACTTTTAGACCATTTGTCTATTTCTTTTGGGAAAAAGTTCTCTTTAGGCATTAGAGTATGATGATTACAAACAGAAATGTTCCAAACTCTCATTTTTTAGGGACGTAGTTGTTGCTTAGTAGCTCGTATAGAAATTTCAGCTGGCACTGGCTTTGTGTAGAATCGACTATTAACTCGTCTGGTCAGTTTTACGAGGGAATATACCTTGGAATTGGTTTCATATGGCCACACCCCATTACAGGAATTGAGGGAATACAGAAGGAAATGGATGAGTCATTTCATGAGAGTCTCAATCTAAAATGCATTTAAAAAATGATTGTTTAATTATGTCGACGAACAGCTTTTCACGAAGCTGTAAGTGCGTGCCACTCCATCGAGTAACTCAGTTGTTCTTTACAGGAGGCAGAGTGGGGAGGACCTGGGCTCTGTTCAGATGGAGCTGGTCTCCCCAGTCCTGATTGTAGGACTTCAGGCAGATGAGTTACTACACTAAGCCTCATCTTGAAAATGGGGGTGATAACAGCACCCCACTTCTAGGATCATTGTGAATAATACAGAAGATAATCACAAAAAGCATCAGCCTGGTGCATGGTGCATGATAAAAATTCAGTAAATGTGAGAGTTTATTATTACTCACCGTTGGCCTAGGGCTCACGATGTGATGCACCTCAAAAAGCATTATGCTATATACCTCACACCTTTCCCTCAGAGTCATGTACAAATCAGACATTTGAGCTGTCGTACAAGCTAAATGAATGAGCTAGCAACTCATGAAGTTTCTCTGCTCAAAAATCCAACTCTGAGTTCCTTTTTTTCTTCTTTTCCTGGTTGCCACCGAAGACTTTTGGCTGGGCTGCGGGGGCTCCAAGGGTAGACTAGGCGAGGCTGCGACTTGTGTGTTTTGCGGTCCTCCCGGCAGAGGTGCTGCCTGCCGGCTGTGGTATGGGTTAACATCAGCAGGCTCCTGCCGGTGACAGCCACCTGCGGTGTGACACCCCAACCCTACAGGGCGGGAGGGTGAGCGGCCTCCAGGGAAATGTTTATTCTTTCTTCAGGCGAGGCCCGATTGGAGACCGAGCACGTTGCTATTCTCCTGCAGTCTGTTTATGCGGGCCACCTTTAATCGAACAGTTTACCAAGTCTTATCTGTTCCTTCCAGAGTGTTTTACCCTCCCTCACTTCAAAGTGAGGTCACCACCCAGCCTTTATCTGCAGGGGCAGCCACTCTACCTCTCTTGTCTGCAGTGTTTGAGGAACTCCCAGGCCCCAGGCATTTAGGCTGCAGCTTTTCAAAGGTGAAAAGAAAATGCCAGAAGCTGGTTAGCCTGCAGCTTTGGAGGACCTTCCCATAGCAATCTAGTGGAAGAATTGTCTCAGAATAGATTAGAAGAGAAATTCCTCTTCAGCCTGGGTCCCCTGGAGCTCCTGAGGCAGGGACTTGGTAGTATGACAATTGACAGTTTTCAGATGACCCTCAAAATCTTCAGTCGGTTTGGAGTTTGCTTACTGCATCATGCCCTTTGGTCCACTTTAACTGCAGTTCATCATTTTACGCAGAAGAACGTAAAATTGATGGTCGAGGAGGAACAGAGTGCTGAAAATGACTCCCTGCGTGCCCCTTCCTTACTCTTTTCAGGGTCCCCAACCAGAGAGTATCAGAGCAGCCCATCCTTCCCACACACACACGCTCCTCTGTCCTTGCCCTGGTCCGCACCCGTCCTTGGGAATATGTGCACTGACTGCCCATCCCCTATGTCCCGTCCCTGAAGAACGTTCCATACAGATGTACAACCGGTAAACACGTCACCTTTTCCTTCCCTTTCACCGAATGTTTCTCATGGCTGTCTTGTGTCTGTACTTAGTGGCAGCCCCTGCTAAGGCCCCGGCAGCTGCATCATCTTGGTTCTGCTCTGACTTATCATTGATGTAGCGGGTTCTCAACGTCATCCCTGAGTGGGAGTCAGGCTTCTCCTACGAAATGACAGGAAACTTTCAGTTTTATGATTTTAGAAATGCTTAAGAAGTTGTGTTGTGGTGCATGCTTTTAAGATCCAGGACAAACAGGTGAAGGACAAAGGAGGGATAGGAGAAGAGGTGTGTAGGGAACACACGGGGAGGGAAGACAAGGGCATATGCCGACTTGGGCTGTTACTTCCGATCTGAATTGGTGCTTCCAATTCAATTCAAGCGTGCTTGCTTGCTTTCTCTCTTTCCTTTTTATAAAAATTTTATTTATTTATTCATGAGAGACTCACAGAGAGAGGCAGAGACACAGGAAGAGGGAGAAGCAGGGAGCCTGATGTGGGACTCGATCCACACCTTGGATCACGCCCTGAGCCAAAGGCAGATAGATGCACAACCACTGAGCCACCCAGGCGTCCTTCAAGCTTATTGGGTTTCTTTCATCTATTAAATGAGGAGAATCATTTCAGTTGATGGTTATTGATGGATGGTTGTTGAGTATCCCAGAGCTTATGCTGGTGACTTGGGGTCTGAGGGAACAGGAGGGAACCCCGGTAGTTGGGGGTCCAGGAGGGGGCATGGGCTGAGGAGTGGTGAGACCCATGTGACACTTCAGCTTGACTGTCTGCTAGGTGTGACTTTGGGCAGGTTCATTAGCCTTTGAGGGTTTCAGTTTCTTTACCTGAAAAATGGGATTTATTTTTTTTAAAGATTTTATTTATTTATTTGAAAGAGAGAGAACAAGCAGGGAGGAGGGGCAGAAGGGGAGAGAGAGAGAGTGAGAAGACTCCCTGATGGGCAGCCCCGGTGGCTCAGCAGTTTAACGCCGCCTTCAGCTCAGGGCATGATCCTGGGGACCCGAAATCGAGTCCCACATCAGGCTCTCTGTATGGAGCCTGCTTCTCCCTCTGCCTGTGTCTCTGCCTCTCTCTCTCTCTCTGTCTCTCATGAATAAATAAATAAAATCTTTAAAAAAAAAAAAAAGGAAGACTCCCTGATGAGTGGGGAGCTGAATGTGGGACTTGATCCCAGAACCCTGGGATCATGACCTGAGCAAAGGCAAACACTTAACTGACTACACCACCCAGGTGCTCCAAAATGGGGTTTCAATGAAAGAAGAAATACAAGCAAAGTGTCCACTGTGGTATCTGGTACGTTAGAGGAGGTTACACTTCAAGAATAATTGCTAGTTCTTTCTTTCCTTCCTTCCTTTGAGTCTCTCTTATCTCAGCCAAGGGCAGAGAATACGGAACAGAAGTTTGAGTTTTAAAAACCACTGTGCTGGGATCCCTGGGTGGCGCAGCGGTTTGGCGCCTGCCTTTGGCCCAGGGCGCGATCCTGGAGACCCGGGATCGAATCCCACGTCGGGCTCCCGGTGCATGGAGCCTGCTTCTCCCTCTGCCTGTGTCTCTGCCTCTCTCTCTCTCTGTAACTATCATAAATAAATAAAAATTTAAAAAAAAAATGCTTAAAATTTAAAAAAAAAAAAAAATAAAAATAAAAAAAAAAATAAAAACCACTGTGCTTAGCAAATGTGTGTGTGTGGGTAGGGGGAGGATTGTGGGGGGAGGTCGATCTCGGAAAATAGTGGTTAAATGTCCATCCACTGACTGGATAAGATCCGAGGAATATTCTTAACTTAACCCACATTATCAGCCTCACAGGAAATTGTGTTAACTGTTCTTTGTTCTGGGCTTTGCCTTATGTTTGGTGACTCTGAGAGATCTATATAAAGATTAATACTTTCTCCTTTCCACACATGCTTCCTAATAGCCCCTCACAAATACTATATTGGATTCCGGTATGTCCATCCTTTAACAGAAGAAGCGATTGAAGACATGGAGAGAGATGGGATCGAAAGGGCCATCGCCTTCACGCAGTATCCGCAGTACAGCTGCTCCACCACAGGTGAGGCTTCACCTTGACAGTGAGGGTGGGGGTGGGAGGAATGCCTGGCCCCAGCCGCAGTCACCAGGGAACCTGAGTGCGGAAGGACAGGATAAATCATCTTCAATTTGAATGGCAAATCCAGCCTGGCTGCTTTAAACATGAGGGTTCAGGTCAGTCTATTTGAAATCTCATGGTTCATCTGTCCCTTGAGTTATGGGCCAGTCGGCCACGAATTACAAATGGTGGGTGGAAGGTGGTTGTCGCTAGCGCTCGGTACCTTAATGTAGTTATGTGATGGATCCGTGATGAACCTGAAGCCTCGTCCTTTGTTTGCGTAATAAACGTTATTTTTATGGCAACTGTAACATTCTTAGTAATGTAGCAAAGGTGATAGCTGTTTCCGCTTGGAAAGCAGAGGTGCCCAGGTAGCATGAGAAATATTGGTATGTTTTTTTGTGATGCTTCATTTATGGGCTGGCTTACTGGTTAAACCAAAAGTCAGCTGGAGGTTCCCTTTGTAAACTTCTCTCAGTGTTCTAGATTTTGGAAGATTATTACTGTGTGTTGTTCCTATAGATTTAACTGGAGCAGGAGAATAATCATGTTTGCCCTCTCTATGTCATTGGTAATAGGTAAAGCTTCTACTGTTGCCCACAAATACATTTCATTGTGTTCTATTTCAGGGATTGGAGTCAGCACATTTTGACTTCCAAATTGCTTTTGGATGTTAGGGCATATTATTTCTATAATTATCAAGAGAAATAAAAGGTTGTTGGAGGAAATGTTCAAACCCTGTTGTGTGCCTTAAATGCTTGTTCAGAGCTCCTATGAAAATGCCTGAGTTCTCAGACATCTCAAGAGTTTGAGTTGTGACTTCCTTTGGAAATGGATCTCTGTAACACAAGATGTCTGCTAATAATGTTATTGGGGAAGAAATCAGATTTTATAAGTTTTTAAGCATACTTTTGCTTGCTTTAAAAAATACTTCTCAAATGTCGGGGTACTTGGGGATGGCTCAGTTGGCTGAGTGTCTGACTCTTGATTTCAGCTCAGGTCATGGTCTCAGGGTCATGGGATTGAGCCCTGTGTCGGGCTTGTGCTCAGCATGGAGTCTGCTTGTCCCTCTCCTGCTGCTGCTGCCCCCTCCTACCCCCGTACTCTCTTTCTCTCTCAAATAAATAAATAAAATCTTAAAAGATACCTCAAATGTAGATATCTATTGTCAACATTAGACAAGTTAAGAAGATGGTTATTGGTACGACAGAGGATTGACTGTGGATTTCATTTCACAACTGACTCTACCAGTGGGTTTCAGGTGTCATTGTCTGTGTGGCTTTTCCCTGGTACATCTCACGTGAAAGGGCAGGTACATCTTCACTCAAGGATGCAAAAGCCTTTGGAAAGCACATTCTTTCTTTGAGGCCACGAGAGTGTTGTTTCCCTGCTGTACCATTTGGGCACACTTTGTTGTGGTAGAGCCGGTATATCCTGTGTATCAATAACACGCAATTTTTTTTAACACGTAATTTTTTATTTCTATTTTCCCCTTAATTACTGTTTCTGGTAGTTTATCAGATGTTTCTAAGTGACCCAGAAGAACTAACGTGGCTTCCGGAAGTCCTTCTGTGGCTTCAGAAGTCCTGAAGATGATAATTGCCTGTACAGTGTGGCTTGCAGTATGAATATGCCTGTGACTGTGTGATTTCTGGAGAGATTGTTGTCAAGCCCACAGTGGACTCCATTTGGATTTATCTGACTCATTGTATTCCGGAATGGAACTTATTTATCTTTTTGAAAATTAAGTTTTAGGCTAAGTATACATTTGATTTAACTATGGGCTGTATCCGGGCTCTTATTTTAATCTGGGGACATATCAGATAAGCAGTCCTCATCGATACAGAAACCGGTGGATTGGTGTTGGGAAGCAGGGAAATATTTTGGAACATTTGCCCTATGTTAAGATTGAGGAAGAGGCTCCGAGTTAGGCTTAGTTGCATAGGATTAGCCTTGGCCTGGATGCCAGCTCCCCTAGGCAGGAAGAAGTTGCATTTGGTTGGCATCATCTGCCTACCTTCAATCTTTGAATTTTCGTGATTTTGACCTCCTGGTTAAAAATAAAAGTTTTGTTAGATTACTTGTAAGAATTTGTTACCCATTTAACTTATTCTGGGGAACGATGATAACCTTGTAGAAGCAGATAAAAATAGAGAATACTCATGCAGACCTAAATAAACTAGTCTTCTTATCAACAAGTCATTTAAAAACATGGTTATAAAGCTTTTATTGTAAGGGAGAAAATATGCACCTCATACTATTAAATAAAAATATCCCAAGTACTTAGGATACAAAATTGCACCCATGCTAAAATTACAACTTTGTGAAACAAAGCAGCCATACAGGAAAATAATAGGAAAGAGCTATGCTAGAGTCGAATGGTGGCTGTAATAGCATCCTGGATCATGGCCAGTTTCTTTTTTTCTTTCTTCCCCACCCTCTACATTTTCTGCTGGGGTTGATTACCTTCATAATGGGGGAAAAAATTAACCTGCTTTCAGATGTGAGACGAGGTTCCTGCAAATCACTGCAGCTTATATTTCATAAATCCTCTGCCATCGTGTTTCTCACTAGAAATGGCCTCACTAGTCTTTGAAAGGCCATTGCAATTGATTGCTTTTTAGTGATCTTCATTTGCAGGGTAGTTAAATCCATCTGCATTTTAGAGCGTTGAAATGATTGTAATTAGACCGATTGAGTACGGAAGCAGTTACCTATTTCGCACTTACTGCCTTTACTAGTCTGTTTTTCATTTTCATTATAATCAACACACATCTACTAAGTGATCCCCTGTATATTTCAGGGAGCAGCTTGAATGCCATTTACAGATACTATAACAAGGTGGGAAAGAAGCCTGCGATGAAGTGGAGCACCATTGACAGGTGGCCCACACACCCCCTCCTCATTCAGGTAAGCTAGTGGCTGCCGGCAGGCTCTGTTGGCCCAGCATCTGGAGTGGGTCAGCTTCTAGTCCCTGCCTAGTTGGTGCTGGCCTTCCGCGCCTGACCCTCCTCTTCGCTTAAATTGTGTGCTGGGATTTGAAAAAAGGAAAGGTCATTAGAGACTCAACTTGTTATGACAAGAGAAAATAAATTTAAAGGTGAAAGGTGAGAGTCTTTCCTTTCTTTGGATTAACACTGCTAGTTACAAAGTATAGCAGAATTATATCTTGAGTTTTGTGTTTCCCGATATCCAGGATGGGAAAGGTTACACAGCATGTTTCCATTACTTTACATTTATGTAATGAATGACTGACGAATCCTGTATTTTATGAATCCTAAGGATGGACAAATCTATGTGTTGTGACATGAAAATAGATTTAATGTTTCAGTTGAGAAAGCCATATTATAAGAAATTTCAGATTTTCCCCATATTATATTATACTTATAATATTTCCATTAAGAGATGCTTGATTTTTGGAGAATCTGTTAAAAATACAATTCAAAAGCCAATAGTTTTGGATGGGTGTCACATAGACTCTTTTGCCATTTCTACATGAGAGTAGGATTGGTAATTGCCCTAAAATATACACATATAGTTTTGTTCTGCCAGAGGGGGCTCCTAGTTGAGGTAGGGGACATAGGACGTGATTTAGGACTCATCCAGTTTATGTTTCATTCTGTGGACATTCTATGGCAAAATACCAATTGGAACATTTTTTTTTTTTTAAGCCTGGAGTCACTTAGAGCCTCTGACCACTAGGTGGGGCTAGACATCGTTAAACGCAGACTCTCCCCCACACCCCTCCCCGGGGCAGGCGATGCTCCTTAGGCGCAGAGGTGATGGGGCGGGGGTGGGGGGGTGGGTTAACACTTGGGTGGAAACACAGGCTTCAGTGAAAATGACAAGGAGGTGCCTTCCCTTAGGGCTCTGCCCTCTGGGCCGCGCTCCCCTTGGCTGTGCTGCCGTTAGCCCTGTGGGAGCCCCAGCGTGCCCCCACTGCTCTGCTCCGGGCCGCCTGGGCCCGGGAGCCTGGGGCTTCAGGTCAGCACTGACATGTGGTAGCAGGGAACCGAGGGATCTGCACAGCATCTGCCTGCCCTGATCCAGTGAGTAATTAGATTTGCATTAAAATTCAGCCCTTTGAAAAGGGGGGAAGCAGAAAGATGGAAAGGTCTCTTAACTGAGGAAGTCTCCGTTCACAAAATGAAAGGGCATTTTAGAGGCATTTATCTGCCCTTCTAGATGGCGTGATTGAAGGCTCTGAGAGCCGCCTGCCCCTTTCATTCCGCACAGAGATTGCACACAGAAAATACCGCAGACCGATTGTGGATGATCTAAGTAGCACTTCTACTCGCCTGTGACTCCTCAGTTTTGACGGCGGCTTAGCGTCTGCCGTAAGCCGTAGCAAATTGTGTTTCTGCTCGTACTTTTGTTGAGATGAGAAAAGGAAAAATGCTAAAATTCTCTGGAAACAAACATTTACGGATAGGCTTTATTCTTCACATCATGTAGCTGACGTGAGGAGGTTTGCTATCTAGCAGAAATTTAAAGAGAGACACGTCAAACCCTAAACAGAAACTAAAAACACAGTTGAAAACGAACACCAAAAATATCATTTTACTGCGCCTTTTCTCCTGGTTACAGGTAGTGGTTGCTCAAAACCGTTATTTTACTACCGTCCACCCAAGTACTGCTACTTCTTGAGCTGCCAGGGTAATTGGAGTAAACGTAGGCTCCAGGCTCCTCTGTGAACTTGATAGCAGGCCTCCTTAGCCGCTCTCTTGTCCGACCAAATGCAGCCCTCCCTGAGCATCCTTAGTTTCCAAGCACTGCAAAGACCACCAGAAAATACTGGTTTTGTTTATGTCTAATCTTACCACATTTACTCTGAAAATGAATTATAAATTTTGGAAAGGAAACTCTCTAGGCACCGTCTTGTGCCTTAGTGCATTTATTCACCAAATTTTGAGGGTTTGGAAACAATAATATCTCAGTGCTGATTAGGGAATTATTTGCTCTTCTTATAGTATCAAACACTGATGTATCAAAATCCCAAGAAGCGCAGATGTATGTGGTTCTGGTAAATCATCCTTTATGATTCCTTAAAAAGCCTTCTTATTTGGGAATAAGTTTAAACATGCAGAAAAGTTGCAAGACTGAGAATCGTATAGGAACTCAACTGCCTAGATTCACATATTATTTGCATTTATTTGCATTTATTCCACACATTTGCATTATTTGTGTGTAGATGTCTGTGTGTATACATTTTTTTTTCCTGAACCTTTTGAGAATAACTTCTACCTACAAAATCACCCTTAACACCTAAATGGCAGGGATCTTCTCTGCCTTGACCATGGTACAATATTCAACTTCAGTAAATTTAACATGGATACTTAAATTCATCTAATCTACATTCATATTCCAATTCTGTCAATTGACCCATTAATGTCCTTTGTAGCATTTGCTTTCTGAGTTAAGTGACGAAGAATGATTAAAGTGTAAGATGAAAGAAAGCCTCTTCAGATCGGGTATTTCAGCACCTATTGATGTAAATCGGAAAGAGCCAACTAGACGGAGGGAATTAACTGGTCTGGTGGACAGAGCTTTGGAGGTGGAGGCAGGGCCTGCCTGGCAGCCCAGGTCCCGCAGATGTGACTGAATGGGCCCCCACGTCGGCCGCTCATCCCCCCTCTGTGAATTTAATGAGAGTGGTACAACCTCTCATCTGTTGTGATGAAGGTTGTTACAAAGATCGACTCAGGGAGGATACTGGGCTCAGAAGGAAAAGGTCGTAAAAATAGAATAGTATTTTCTTATTCCTCTACTATTTGTGTCTAATGTGTTTTAACGTGATAGGCCTAAAAGCCAAACTGAGGAAGATTTAGAAAGAGCCTGTAAGCTGTTTTCCTGCTAACCGAGCAAATGAGAGGTCTTAAAACAACTTCTCCTTCCCATCTGTGTCTTCTTTCCATCTGGAAGTGTGCCCTGTTCCTCCCGAGGGGAAGCAGATCCAGAGCGTTCATTTTCAGCGAGCCATTAGCGAGCTTTAGAAGTTTCCCATCAAATTCCCTAGGCCCCTGAAACCGTTATGAGCCATTTTGATGATGAACCAAAGCAAGAAGAGACTCTACTGTTTGCAGTTTGTTTTTTTTTTTTTTTTTTTTTAAAGAGAGTTCCAAGTTTTTGAGGGTTGCCAGGAGATTTTTTTCGCAGCTCTCATTTTAAAAATATTTTCATTTCCTTCCATTTCTTTCTTCCCACCTCCTTCTAATCCTCCTTTCTTGCCATTCCCGCAGTGCTTTGCAGACCACATAGTGAAAGAGCTGGACCACTTTCCACTTGAGAAGAGAAGTGAGGTGGTCATTCTGTTTTCTGCTCACTCGCTGCCGATGTCTGTAAGTAAGAGCATTTTGTCGGATGACCTAGTGGTAGAGGATTTCTGAATGTGCCAATGGGAACCAGCTTCTAGAGTGCCCTGAGCCCAGTGCAAGGACGAGGTCTAACATCTCTGACTTATGTACATGCTAATTTAACTAGACTCATTTCTTGAAACCTAATAAGAGTTCAAATAATAATATTGTGAATAAATATTGTCTTAATAAACCCCTTTAAAATAACTTGAAGGTGTGTTCACATACAGGAGTTTTCAGGAAGTGGGACAGGGAAAGGAAGGCTGCCTTTGGCTGCCCCGTTGAAGGAGCTCACCTGCTGTTTCGGTCCACGCCTGGCACTGAAGGGCCTCCTATCGCACCAGGCCACCTCCTGTCCCACTCCTTGTCAAGACCCAACAGGGGCTGTTTGAATTCCAGGAAATGATTACAGTGTTTAATTTCCTAGGCCTTGAGCCCACATTTTAATTTAGCAAGGGGCTGTGGAGTGTGACCTGGGTGCTCCTGCGTTCTTCCCGTGACACTATGTGTTCACTAAAATACCACCTCCGAGCCGTAGCTTGCTGCATATTTGCCAACGAGAATGATCGGGCTGTGCGGTACATGAGGTGCTTGGAGTCAGCGGCCAGGTTCAGCAGCTCAGAACTATCCCTGGGCCTAAAAACCTTGCTTTCAAAGCCAGAGAGGTGGAGAATTACGCCTTCGGAGGTGTCAGGAAGAGTTTGACTCCAGAATTAATGGAGTTAACCTGCATGGCTGGGGCCACTCTTCTCCTCCTCCTCCTCCTCCTCCTCCTCCTGGGTCTTTACTGCCACCTGCTGGTCACCGGGGTCGAGCCCTTACAGCTTCTCTGCTGGGCCACCGCCACCCAGCAGGTGCTGCATCAGCTGTAGGCAGTAGGCAGCCCGGGGAGACCAGTCTCTCTCTGCTGGAAACCTGCCGAGTTTATTTTAACAAGTTCGTATTCTCCCTTGTGGGATCGTGCACATCCGCTTCACATGTCCATCCTGCTGCTCCACCCGCATCCTTTTCATAGCTGTCCTAGGTGTGATGAGGCCGTGTCTGAAGTGCCAGAAGGGAAGCTCTTGAACTGGGAGACGAGGAAACACATTTTTGCACATGAACGATTCCAGGTGCTGCCTTCCCTTCCCTCCCCACCCGCTGCACTTCCTTTCTTCCCCGCAGGGACCCAGCATGCCACTGCCAGGTTTCTTTGCCGCGCAGGGGCCATGCAGGGCTGAGAAGGGCCGGGAAGACAGCAGGACAGTCAGGGAAGACGACTGGTCTCTTTTTCTTTTTTTTTTTTAATAATAAATTTCTTTTTTATTGGTGTTCAATTTGCCAACATACAGAATAACACCCAGTGCTCATCCCGTCAAGTGCCCCCCTCAGTGCCCATCACCCATTCACCTCCACCCCCCGCCCTCCTCCCCTTCCACCACCCCTAGTTCGTTTCCCAGAGTTAGGAGTCTTTATGTTCTGTCTCCCTTTCTGATATTTCCCACACATTTCTTCTCCCTTCCCTTCTATTCCCTTTCACTATTATTTATATTCCCCAAATGAATGAGACCATATAATGTTTGTCCTTCTCCGATGGAACTGGATGGTATTATGCTGAGTGAAATAAGTCAAATCAGAGAAGGGAAGACAACTGTTCTAGGCTTTTCTTTCCCCTGCACTTGCTTCTAGTGACTTTTTCCTCCTTAGTAATTTTTTATTTTTTTAAGATTTTATTTATTCATGAGAGACACACAGAGAGAGGCACAGACACAGGCAGAGGGAGAAGCAGGCTCCCTGCAGGGAGCTGGATGTGGGACTTGATCCGGGGACCCCAGGATCATGCCCTGAGCCAAAGGCAGACGCTCAACCACTGAGCCACCCAGGTGCCCCTTAGTGACTTTTTAAAGATGTATTATTTGGAAGTAATTTTAGACTTAAGGCAAAGTTGTAAAAATAGTACAGAGAGTTTATATATATATAAGATATATAATATATATATATATATCTTATATATATATGCCCTTCCCTTAGCTTCTCCGCGCTGACCTCTCCGTAACCGTAGTACAGTGACCCAGAGCAGGAGGCTAACAGCATGCAGTGCTGTGAGCCTAAGGCCAGGCTTTATTAGATTTCACCACTTCTTCCACAATTTTCCTTTTCTGTCTGGGATCCAGTCCAGTGTCCCACGTATCTTCTCAGTCTCCCTCAATCTGTGACAGTTCTCATGCTTTCCTTGTTGTCAGTGACCTTGAGGTTTTTGAAGAGTGATTTAGTGGACTGTCTGCTATTTTGTAGCAGGCTCCTCCATGGAAATTTGTCGGTATTTTGCCACGATTAGGTTGAGGTTATGTAGTACTTGGGAGGCACAGCCCAGAGTGATCCGTCCGTCTCAGTGCATGATATTGGGTTGCATGATGACAACATGTTCTCTGCTGGGGACGTGATCCTTGGTCATTTGTCTAAGGTGGTATCTGCTGGATTTGTATATTGTAAAGTTACCATTTTTCTCTTTGTAATTTAAAATATCTTAGGTGATGGACACCTGGGTGGCTCAGTGGTTGAGCGCCTGCCTTTGGTTCAGGTCGTGGTCCCTGGGGTCTTGGGATCGAGTCCTATGTTGGGCTCCCCATGAGGAGCCTGCTTCTCTCTCTGCCTGTGTCTCTACCTTTGTCTCTGTGTCTCTCATGAGTAAATAAATAAAATCTTTAAAAAAAAAAAATATCTTAGGTGAGATACTTTGAGACTATGCAAATGTCTTGTTCCTAGACTTGTGCCCACTAATTTTAGTATATACGCCTTCAGTATATCTCGCTGGTAGAAATTATTTCTGTGTGGTTCTAATGGCGACTTTATATTTCCCTCATTCATTCTGTATTTAGGTTTCTAATGTTTTTGTTTTTTTTTTAATTTTATTTATTCATAGACACAGAGAGAAAGAGGCAGAGACACAGGCAGAGGGAGAAGCAGGCTCCATGCACCAGGAGCCTGATGTGGGACTCGATCCTGGAACCCCAGGATCACACCCCAGGCTGCAGGCGGCGCCAAACCGCTGCACCACCTGGGCTGCCCTCTAATGGTTTTTTAAACTAACTTTTAGTAATATCATAAAATAGTTTATCAATATTTCACTTCAACAATAATTATTGAGCACTGTTGTATCTACTATATTCTAAGCACTGTTCCCTCCTCTGTCATATGGGAATGAACAACATAGACAGAAGTCTTTGCCCCAGAGAGTGGGGGTGGGAAACAGATAATGAACACACTACAGGAGAAGATAGTATGGTGTGTTAGGAGGCCACAGGTGGTATGAGAAGCAATAAAGCAGTGTGAGAAGTTGGGGAGTCAGTACACAGCTAAATGTTAAAGCAGTGAAAATAAAATTCCTGTTGAACATTTTTACGAGTATCAACAAGCTGTTGGGTCAGGATCAGCCATCAGACATTCACTGTGCACAGAGCACTCACCTTATAGTCCGTTGCTGTGGGGCCCATGGGGGGAGGACAGGGATCAGGAGTCACAGGTGGTATTCTCGAGGAGCCTCAAGTCTGAACCCATGTGCTGCTTCTCCCCTCCATCTTACTCCACCAGCATTTGCCCCTGTGTTGAGCTGGCTCCATGGACTCCGCAGGTCCATGAGCCATCCATACAATACTCTCAATTCCTGCCTTCCCTATTTCAGGTGGGGGAACCGAGAGACCCCTCCTCCCTCATTAGATATTGTCAATCTCCCATGAATAACATAGACGTAGAATTTGACATATTCATAGGTACTTAGAGGTGAGTGAGTGCATTGTTCTCCTTTGGCCTTTGAGGAAACAGATCCAAGCAAGTAAGGTGATTGAGCTCAGATTGTATCATCATTAGTGTAGAAGACAGAAGGGGGGACTCCGGTCCCCGGCTCACGCCACCTCACTGCGCAGTCTGACGCTCTTGGAACCCTTTGCAGTGTTGGTGACTGAACACCTGTGTGTCTCTGCTGCAGGTGGTCAACAGAGGGGACCCCTATCCTCAGGAGGTGGGCGCCACTGTGCAGAGAGTCATGGATAAGCTGGGTTACTCCAACCCTTACCGGCTGGTTTGGCAGTCTAAGGTAGGTGGCTTCTGCTCGTTTGCCAGCAGTCAGCAATTCTGAGCACATTTATTTTAGGACTTTGTTATAAAATGATAGATTCGGCTCTTTCATATACGCAGAATGTTCTATAACCTGGTGGCTCACCATGAGCAGAAAGAACTCTGCAAGCAGGTAAAATGGAGGGGAAGTCAAGTGACTAGTTGAATGTCATTGACTCAATGTATTATTTTTAGTTGTATGGACAGAAATGATCTTTTCTTTATATTATGCCAACTTCTAGAAGGATTCAAGCTTAATATAGAAACAGCAAAGCCCAGTAGAGCAGATGTAAAGCGTGGCCCTCCCTCCCACCGGGAGGCGTGTGTGTGTCCAGGGCAGTGGGCTGTGGTGTGTCGGAGGCTCAGGGGGAGAAGTGGGTCCCTGTGTGCATTCCATCCTGCTTTCCCACAGGTTGGTCCAATGCCCTGGCTGGGGCCTCAGACAGACGAGACTATCAAAGGGCTTTGTGAGAGGGGGAGGAAGAACATCCTTTTGGTTCCAATAGCATTTACCAGCGATCACATTGAGACCCTGTATGAACTGGACATCGAGTACTCTCAAGTTCTAGCTAACGAGGTGAGTGTGATTATTAGTCCCGCTAATAAACTGTGATTTGTTTTGAGAGGAAACTTGCTCTGCAAGGATGTAATCGTATCATTCAAAAACACCGGTCAGTGGTTAGCAGAGGGGAGGTGGGTGGGGGATCAGTGAAGCAGGTAGAGAGGATTTAAGGGTACGACCTGTCTTGATGAGCCCTGAATAATAGGCAGAATTGTGGGGTCACTATATTGTACATCTGAAACTAATATAACACAGTATGTTAACAATACTGGAATTAAAAAAATATTTTGAAAGGATTAAAAACAACATATCGTTCGATATATATGTTTGCATGTAACATGGCCTCACTGTTCTGAATAATACTTAACCTGAGTTAATCCGAGCACATCAGGTTAATTCCATGTCAGCAGGAAGCACTTTTGTGCCTTTGTGAAACCAGATGCCCAGGCATCACTGCGAGCAACATCATTTTGTCTAGTTTGAGTTCCTGTACTACATGGAAGTGATAAAAAAAAAAAAAAAGCAACAAAAAAACCCTGTGCTTTCTTAAGAAAAAATAATTGTACTTTCCACCAATTTGGAGGAAAAGAACTGTATTGTGCTATCATTCCTTTTCTTGGCCCAATAGTGCCCTTTATTTGGGGCTTTTACACAGTTTCTTGCTGGCTTTTGAGGCGTAGAAGAGTCATTGTCATGAAAGAGAAGACCGTAGAATCCACACTGAAGCGGTGTGTGTTGTAATTCCCTTGACCTGCTTCATATACTCACTCAATTAGCTGCGGTGTTGTGATCAATCTGATTATCGAAATAGCAAATACCATCCTTAGTGTCTTGTAATGTAAGATGGATGTGAATTATCATTCACAGTGGAGAAAAACTTACTGTTCACCCTTCTTATGGCTTCGGAGGGCCGGCCTGAAACCCGAATCCAGTGTATAGCATTGTTACCCTGGGAATCTTGGGACCCAAGAGCCCGTCTGGCCCCATCCTCTGCCAGAACTCCCGATCCTGGTCACCCCCATGCGTGATTGATGGAGGCCTGGCCTCAAAGGATGCTTCACCCTCTCCGGGACTGGGTGGCAGGTGCAGGGCAGGGTGAGAGTGGGTTGGGGAGAGCTTTAGCCAGCACCCAAGCCCACAGGTTTTTGTTTATGCAAGCTGGTCATCAATCAAACGGTGAGGAAGTTAGAGGGTGCCTAAATTACTTGTCAGTAATTCTGATACAGAATTACGGCACAGTTGTGATCGGCTAAAGTGAGGTTGCAGGGTTGTCCGTGGATTTCATGTAATGGTGCCTTCCAAAGCCTACCCTGACTCTGGCTGCGCATGAACTTCCTAAAAAGACTTCACGTGCAGATATAGTTCATACCAGTGTGTTTGGAAAATAAGGTTTTGTTTGTATTGAACAATAATTCACACTCATTAATATCACTAAAATGAGTTTATTCCTTAGTAATCAAATGGGTTAATGGTGACTAATAAATTAGTCCACAGAGAGAATAAAGAAAACTACGTAGCTACAGTTTACTTCATTGTTTCGATGGGAGAATATGTTTAAAATGACTTTCTTTCTTTATTTTTTTTTTTTTTAATTTTTATTTATTTATGATAGTCACACACAGAGAGAGAGAGAGAGGCAGAGACACAGGCAGAGGGAGAAGCAGGCTCCATGCACCGGGAGCCCGACGTGGGATTCGATCCTGGGTCTCCAGGATCGCGCCCTGGGCCAAAGACAGGCGCCAAACCGCTGCGCCACCCAGGGATCCCTAAAATGACTTTCTTTAAAAGGTAGTTTGAATTTTTTCCCAAGATGAAGTTACTGCTTTTCGAAAATAAAAATACTAAAGAGCTCAGACAATTCAGAGAAGGATCACATAGAGAGTAGAGCTCACTCAGAATCTTACCCCTGAGAGGGGCCGGGGTGGCTCAGTTGGTTGCATGTCTGACTCTCGATTTCAGCTCAGGTCCTGATGTCAGGGTCATGAGATCCAGCCCGGTGTCCAGCTGTGTGCTGGGCATGGAGCCTGCTTAGGATTCTCTCTTCTTCGCCCTCTGCTCCTCCCCTGCCTCCCACTCTCTCTGTCTTTCAAAAAAAAGGAATCTTACCCCTGAGAGATAGTTAATATTTTGATAAAAATAAGTCCCCTTTTTTCTCTAAATATATGTGTGTACCTTAATAAAAATGGCATTCTTCTACATGTTTAACAAAAATGGCATTTTATTCATATTATTTTATAACCTGTTCTCCCTTAAAAATATCTTATGGCTCTAAATCAATAAATGTAATTAGATGTACATAATTATTTTTAACAAATCCTTGATCAGTATATGTTTAAGCTGTCTCCAATTTTTTACTTTCCTGAACTGTTTTGTAATAAGCATCATCTTCTTTTCCTTTTTCCAGTTGTTTTCTTAGGGAAAATTCCTAGAAATGGAATTTAAATATTGGTAGAGATTTTACTGGATTGCCCTACAGAGTTGTATCCTTTAACTCTCCCGCCTGCGGTGTTCAGGAATGTTGCCAGCATTGCTTGTCCTGCTGTCACTGACTTCTACCTGGAGTTTTAGAATACAGTTTTTTTTTCTTTTGTTTTAAAGGTTTGTTTATTTATTTATTTGAGAGTCAGTGTGCAGGGGGGTGGGGCGGAGGCAGAAGGAGAGAGAATTAAAAATTTTTTTAATTTAAATTCAATTTGCCAACATACAGTATAACACCCAGTGTTCATCCCGTCAAGAAGGAGAGAGAATCTTAAGCAGATTCCACAGTCAGCGTGGAGCCTCACATGGGGCTCGGTCTCACAACCCTGAGATCATGACCTGAGCTGAAATCGGGAGTCGGTCGCTTAACCAAGTGAGCCACCCAGGCACCCCGCATACAGTTTCTTTTTAGGTTGAGAACTCTGTGTTTGGTGAATCTCTGCATTTTCCCCATGCCAGTTAAAGCTAACTTAAAAGATGAATCTAAAAGCCACAGCATTTCAGAAAGGGAAAGAGAAGATCTTAACTATCTGAGTGAACAATAATTAGGTGCTCCTTAATTATTTGGGGAATAATCAACTGCGTATTAGCAAAGGTGATAGTAAAACAGTCCTCAGGCTTTATTTTGGATTTTTCTACGTACGAATATATTTAAAAACCCCACTCTGCATTGGATCCCATCTAGGTTCAATATACATGAAATGCATCTACCTCTTTTGGGCAGTTGGAATCAAAACAGGCATAAAGATTTATTTAATTAAGGCAACATTGTGCTTAGGTAGAGTCTGTAAAAGTGTGCATTAGAAAGGTGGAATTAAAAAAAGAATCATAAGCAGATTTGGATTACTTGAGAGTTCTGTCAAATACAGCCTCAAAAACGACTTGGAAACTGAAAACCTATGGGAAGATAACAGGGTGGGGGGAAGGAAGAGAAATTGAGAGCAATTTTATGATAACGGAGGTGAAAATCTACATCCGTGTCTGAGCCCGGGACGGTTTTCATTTCTGAGTCATCTGGGAACACTTTGGAAATCAGACTTTAAGCTGGGTATGTATCTAAGTTCATTTATTTATTTTGTCATAGCGGTTTCTTTAAAAAAAAAAAAAAAAAGGAAACTAAAACATGGATGTGTTTTTCCTTCTTTTTTCTCATCTGATTCAGTGTGGAGTTGAAAACATCAGAAGAGCAGAGTCTCTTAATGGAAATCCATTGTTCTCCAAGGTATCTATAGTGTTACAACCACTTTAGTAGAACATATCGGAGAGAAATCCTCTGAGAAACTCTTACAGAATATTGGTTTTCTCACATATTAGAACATTTTGAGTTCCAATTAATTACAAAAATAAAATCGAATTCCTTATACTCTTGCTCCTTTTTCCTTTAGATAGCCCCAATTTTCTGATTCCTCCCACCTCTGACTATGTCTAATTTAAGACCTGCCTTTCCGGGGCAAGCCTTAGCAGGTGGGGTAAGAGGATGTTCTTCTCTAAAATCTCTATTTTAACTTTCCTCTAAGCTGGGGATCCTGAGCAAATGAAGATATTAGAGACTCCAGTTCAAAGCAATCATAATTCAGATGAAAAGCTGCCCTCCGCCACCCGTGGTTATTGGGGCCGATGGGAGGGGGAGACGCATGGGGAGACCGCAGACGTTTTGCTTCTGAGGAATCTCTGCTTCTTGTCGCCCGTCTTCCAGGCCCTGGCCGATCTGGTGCTCTCACACATCCAGTCAAACGAGCTGTGCTCCAAGCAGTTGACTCTGAGCTGTCCGCTCTGTGTAAATCCTGTCTGCAGGGAGACTAAATCCTTCTTCACCAGCCAGCAGCTGTGACCCCCGCCCGAGGACCCCGCGGGATTAGGCAAATGCCCAACCCCCAGATGCCCCTGTTGTGGAGGAGCTGTATTTAGGGGCCAAGGAAGACAGTTACATCGGGATCTGCACAGCCTTTGGGCACAAATTGTGTGATTTCTTGAGGAGCAGACTCTGAAATCCTTACTAGGGTTTTCTGTTTTTCTATACCAATGCAGTAAGCATTTGTATGCCCCCTCTGCGTGTAAAGGTACCAGTTGGGAATGTCCACTGGGTTATTTTAAAAAGGAGTTTTAAAAATTTCTCTTAATAGATGCACCCATATTTTAAATAGAGATTTTGGTTTTATTGCCCAAAAAAACCTGCCAGGGTATAGAGAGTCCCCTCTCTGGGCTGTCAGTGTGAATGCGATCTGTTTACAATCTTGTGCATAGAGCTGTCCTTGTTTTTGAAGGGAACGTAGTTAAGTAAAGGAAATATAATTTGAAAGAGAACTGTTACCCGACCTTTCCCTCGGCCCACGGGTTCCAGAATGCCGGTGAGGTGGTGTGGTTGCCTGTAGTGGCTGCTTTTGCCAGTGATGTCACCGTTAGTTGGCCATTTGGGTACTCACATGTGAGCCTCACTTTCTTCACCCTAAAACCAATCAGGTGCAGACTCCAAAAGTGGTCTGAGAGTCCCCAGGCATACAAGGCTGATAAAATGTAGAAACCCAGCATTTGCCATCCATGCCTTGGTGAGGATCTTGGGTCCCACTGCTTCCTGTCTGCAAGGCCAGTGATCCCAGGATGTGCTGACATTGGGCTTCATCTTTATAGCTCATCCCAGGACCCGAGTGAACCTTGCCATGGAGCATCTTCTTTATTTTGGTTGAATGTCTTCTTTCTGCCTATTTGTGTGAAGCCTTATTTTTATAAAGTCAGCTATGTTTTGTAATCTTGAATTCTTATAGTTTTTATCATAAAATTATATAACCCTCCTATTGGAAGTTTGAAAAATAGAGAAAAGAGAAATAACCACTCTAATGCAACAGCTACTAATCATATTATTATATCTTATGGCAGTCTTTTCCTGTGGATATTTTTAATGCCGTTTTAACCTTGAATTTGTGAGTGAAGGGTTGCTCTAAAAATGTAGAAATAATGTGAGATCAGAATCTGATCTCCTATACTTGGATTTAAATGGATTAAAAAAATCTCTGATGGATCCGTAATGAATTTGTAATGATTACCTTCTCTTTCCTCTAGGCTCTAAAACTTTGTTCTTCAAAAGAGCGTGTCTTTGATGTTTGTAAAGCCGGTTCATAAAGTGGAAGTATTAGAGGAGCCATAGATCTCCTATATTTGGGATTTACTATATTAATAAATATTATCACATCGTTAAGATTTTAACCATTTGATTCATGCTCTCTGTGAAGTGAAAACTAATGCAAGTCAATTAATAATCAAAATTATTAAATAGGGGGAATTTACTTTGGGATGCAAGAAAAGAAACAGGCCATCTGTTTTAGTTAATAATTTTCCCACACTGATAACAGCTCTGAAATTTGAGTAAGGTGTGCATTTTTTTTCCAAATTGGTCTTCCTATTCGTAGATTGTGTTTCCGGAGAGAGGTACAAGGCATAGGTAGTGGGCTGTTACCATCAGCTTCGGGGGGATTAGATTTAAGCAGTAGATTGAGTGACTGTCCCACGGTGAAGTGAATGCTCTGGGTTAGTGGATGGCCCCAGAGGGCAGCATGTGCTTGCAGCCGTTCTCCATGTGTCCTCATGTCTGCTGCCACTGCTTCATGGTACAACACATGTTATGATGCAGATGTTACAGAAAACTCCAAGAGCTCTTGCTAGGATATCTGAAATCCCTCGTTTGCTAAGGAAGCTTCTGACTCAACTGTGAGTGGGCTGTCTGGAATAAATCCGTGATTCTGAGCAGGACCAGAGCGGCCCTTGTAGTGAGAAGCAAAGGGGGTGGTACTGGGATCCCCGCTCATGGCATGTGTTGTTCTGGGGAGGGTCACCTGTGGCTTATTAACCAAAGATGGGTAAGGGTCACACTCGAGGGCTCGAGGGGGGCAGGTGGTAGGAGACCGGTGGATGCTACTTGTCCACTTTGAAATCCAAGCGTTTGCCCTGGTGATTATCCAGTGTGCCGCTGGCAGTGCCTTCAAGCTGCGCCTACCGACACCCTGGCTTTAACTGAGGAATCAAGCTATAGAGGAGACTGGCCGGCGTGTGACAAGGAGGCAGTGCAGCCTGCCAGGGGTCCTTAGAGGCCCAGCTCCCTGCAGGTATAGCCCAGGAGGAAGGAATGCTCCTCAGGAATCTGCATTCCTGAACGACTTAGCTTTTTTTTTAAAGATTTTATTTATTTATTCATGAGAGGCACAGAGAGAGAGGCAGAGACACAGGCAGAAGGAGAAGCAGGCTCCATGCAGGGAGCCCGACGCGGGACTCGATCCCAGGACCTTGGGATCATGACCTGAGCAGAAGGCAGACGCTCAACCACTGAGCCGCCCAGGCGTCCCACGACTTACCTTTCTTAAAGCTAACAGAAATGTTTGCACTCAAGGCTTTCTGCTTCAGGAGACATGGAACTCCTTGTTAAAAGCCCTTCACATGCCCATCAGTCACTTTTTGGTGCTGACCCACGGTGAGCCCTCCTGACGTCCGCTGGTACCCCAGAGTACACATCCTTGCTCAGGAAGCCCATGAAGAGAATGTTACATTTCTCTAGGATTCCGTTAAGTTTTTCTTTATGACTGAAATCCTATAGACGATGACTATGTAGATAGGAAGAGAAAGTGGATTTCCTGCTCCAAGTTGCCCAAATTAAGCCTGTCAGAAGGTGCATTCTCTCCACAACCCTAGAGTCGTATTAGGTAATTTACAGATTCAAGCTGATCTTGAAAACAGATGGTTTTCCTCTTAATTTCTCTTTGAGAAAAATACACTGATTTGGTAGGATGAGTTTCTTAGTTGCATTTTTCCGCCCCTTGGCTCATCTGTTCTCATCAATTGGGTATTTAATCCAAGAAACTCTAAGGTGTGTAAGAGAGGCCATATGCTCCATCAGATGCCACCGTGTTTATCCAAAATACATTATTAAACCATGAGGGTGAGCCACACCACCGAGGAGGGGCAGTGGTAAGACCTGCTCCTGTCCCAGAATATAGGGAACCGCATGGGTCTACAGTCCTAGAACTCTGCTGTGCTCATTCCTCCGCTCTGGGGGTGGGAGGGCCTGGGGGGAAGGGGCCAGCTTGCATGGCTGTAGCTGGCGGGCGGCAATGAAAGCTGGCAGCCGTAGCAAGAACGCACGTCGGTATGCGCAGGCGTGGGTGCAGGTGCATTAGGCCGGGGGCCTCGGGACACGTGTTGAGTACCTTGTCTTTAGGCTCTTAGCCTAGCCTGAGAAACCCCTTCAAGGTCAGGATCCTGAAGATGGCAAAGGAACAAGCTTCCCGACACTAGGTGGAAATGGGAAATTGGTTGAGCTGTCACAAGCTGGAAAATAAAATTCTGAACGGCTGCTAAAACTAGGGCCCCGAATTATAAAACCATCCAGATTCTCAGTCTCAGTAGCAATATGGGGACTCCTCAGAGGAAAACAAGAGCTGACCGTTCCTTTGCTTATTTCTAAAAATTATAAAATTAAAAACACGTCGTCAGGGTCATGCCCCAGAAAGGCTTTGTAAATATTCTCAGAAGTTTTGTCCTAATTGCCTAATAATTGAGATTCCTTTGTAACAAGCCCCTTCCGCAGCGTCCCAGTCCAGGTGGCTTTTTGCGCCACGCTTCGTTTTATAGAAACTAGTGTCCTAAGGTTTCAGAGCGCATACATCAAATGGGTTGAATCTGAATCAAGAAACCTGCATTATGCCTGAATCGCTGCCAATTAAAATATTTAATCATGTCGTAATATATTTAACCAAAATGGGTAAGGGTCACACTCGAGGGGAGCACGTTAAAATATTTAATCATGATGAGTTCCTGGTTAATTCGAATAGTGGCACCTGAAAACTTTTGATTGTTTTGTTTTGTTGCTAGATTTCTTCCAGCCAGACAGCTGTGTGGTATGACCGTCGTCCGATCTTTGCCTTAAAAGTCGTGCCTCTTTTCAGAATCCCCCTTACTTTTTTTTTTTTTTTTAATTTTATTTATTTATGATAGGCACACACAGAGAGAGAGAGAGAGAGAGGCAGAGACATAGGCAGAGGGAGAAGCAGGCTCCATGCACCGGGAGCCTGACGTGGGATTCGATCCCGGGTCTCCAGGATCGTGCCCTGGGCCAAAGGCAGGCACTAAACCGCTGCGCCACCCAGGGATCCCCAGAATCCCCCTTACTTTGGAAAGGATAAAGCGTGCCGACCTATAGGCACCCACCTGAGTCGTGGGGACAGGTGGGTGCTCGAAAAAAAATAAGGTGACATCGTATTTGCCGCGTGGCCCTAATATGACCAGCAGTAGTGGGCCGTGCGGCGCTCCCTGCGTGACAAGAGTCTTCAGAGAGGCCTGGGGTGGGGGGGTAGGTGCCCTCTGGGGAACACAGTCGTAACCTAGGGTCCCCAGGGGGGAAGAAAGCCTTTTGCTTTTGCTGTGGGAATCTTATTAAGCCTCTCTACCCGGGGAAGGATGTGGAAAACAAATGTAGCCGGTGATAATCCATTTCTTACGACACACTTTGATGGTACTGGCTTACTTGTTTTTAGCTGAAATCATTAGCTTCCATTTTTAGCATAACAAACTACCGGCTAAATTAGTCTACAGTAAGCCATTAAGATGGATGTTGGAATTAAAAACATTTTTGGAAAAAAGCCTGGTTGGAGCCTTTGTCCTAAGCCCTTGGGCAGGAATCAGGTCCTGTTTCTGGTTGCCGGACAGCTGTCACTCCGACGTGCCTGGTGCACACTCCGCCTGCCGCTCCCGGTGTGGGAACACACGGGTCAGCCTTTCTCCTTGCGGTTCCCCCTGTGGGTCAAAGCTTGCCTGGCAGGTTAAGAAGCAATAGATTTTGGGGCACCTGGATGAGTCGGCGCTTGAGCATCTGCCTTCGGCTCAGGGCGTGATCCCAGGGTCCTGGAATCAAGTTCCGCATCGGGCTTCCTGCAGGGAGCCTGCTTCTCCCTCTGCCTGGGTCTCTCTGCCTCTCTCTCTGCGTCTCTATGAATAAGTAAATAAAATCTTTAAAAAAAAAAAAAGCAATAGATTTTACCCTGAGAATTTGTGAAGTTGTCTGTATTTTTACCTTTCTGTGGTAGATAGTGTAGATAGTGTATATACAGTATGTAGTGTACAAAGTATAAAGTGTATATACACACACACAGAATTGACTGCACAAGCATATAAGCAGGGGTGCGCAGGCCGATTGTTAAAATGTCAGGTTGTTAAACAGCAGTTGTTAAAAATTCTAGATCTTAAATCATATTATTTTTTTTCTTAAACCATATTAAAAACAAAAGTAACAAATATTCAAAATTCATCACTTCTCAATTCTTTTGCCACATTTTATTATGTTTGTGGTCGCGATCATTTACGTTTAACGTGCCCGTATCGTGGAAATGCTGTATACGATGAGTTACCGCGTTTCTCTTTCCAAGCTGGTTCAGTGACGTCATGGTAGGCTCACAATTGGCTGTGATGGGGCTGTTTCCACCGTGGAAGTCAGCAAACACTATAAATTAGGACTTGACTGTGAAATCAGCAAATACTATAAATTAGGTCTTGACTGTTTTGCTGATTATTATCTAGACCTGAGAAAGTGATGAAAAAATATTAGTGATGCGGATGAAAAGCCACACTGTGAATAGCCCCAAAACTTGAAATACCCTTCCACTGTTTAAAAACTGTTATCCGATTCACCTAAGTGAGGTTTCGACATACACAGAAGTTGTTTGACGTGTGTTACGTCCAACAAAAACAAACAAGTCGACACTCCTGTCAGAACTCTACCTGTGGACCCATTGCAACCAGGGGCTGGCTGCAGAGGCAGGAGCTTGGTAAAAATCAACAAAACGCTTTCTTGAGGAGCAGCTGGTGCGATGGACCCTACAGTGAAGAGTGGCCGGTGGTCTATCACTACTCGTACGAAGCGTGCCTGACCTGCGGCGCACTGCTGACGTCCACAGTGAACCTTTGCTCACACGCAGACGCGTAGGTGATGGTTCCACAGGCCTGCTTGGCCACCGTTTACCAAAACACTAGTGCCCGGAAAGGAACTTTTTGGGGGCGATGGGAATGCCCCCCGTGGACTGCGTACTTGTCCTCGGACACACGGCCCCTAGACGGTCCCCTCCGTCGCAGTCTGTTCCGAGTGGAGGCCACCCCATGGTGAGTAGGAATTTTATCTTTGTCGTAGGCTTTCTAGTGGTGTCCAACAAAATTCCCCGAGCCCACCAGCATCCCTGGAAAGTGGACGCGTGGCTCTCCCAGGCAGTTGCAGTCGGGGGCGGGGGGGGGGGGGGTCTCAAGAGGAGGGCTTGGCTCCGCGGCTCCCCTCCCCGCCCCCAAGAGCTGTCACCAGTGAGGGCCACGCACAGCACTTGGGACTTGTTCAGGGAACGTGACCTGCTCTGTCTTAAGATCGGCAGTGGTGCTGGGGCGCCCGGGTGGCTCAGTGGTTGAGTGTCTGCCTTCGGGGTCCCGGGATCGAGTCCTGCGTCGGGCTCCCCGCATGGGGCCTGCTTCTCCCTCTGCCTGTGTCTCTGCCTCTCTGTGTCTCTCATGAATAAAATCTAAAAACAAAATGAGGGACGCCCGGGTGGCTCAGTGGTTGTGTCTGCCTTCAGCTCAGGATGTGACCCCGGGGTCCCGGGATCGAGTCCCACGTCGGGCTCCCTGCATGGAGCCTGCTTCTCCCTCTGCCCCTCTCTCTGTCTGCGTCTCTCATGAATAAATAAAATCTAAAAAACGAAACAAAACGGCGTTCACGTCCTGCTTTGGTGTCTGCCCGTGCAGTCCTGTTGGGAGCAGGGGTGTGGGGAGGCGGACCTTCGCTGCTACAGATGGATTCTGATTTCTGAGACCCGCCAGCAGTCTCAGCGGGCCGGAGGTGTTGCCCTCCCGGCTCCCTGGGGAGGAGGAAGACGCCCTGGCTTCCAGGGTGCTCAGCTCCAGGCTGTACAGACTCCCACCGCGGCCCGTCCCAGGCCACCTTTGCGATGTCACCGATGGCAGACTTGGCAAGAGATGCCAGTAACTGGCTTTCCTAAGGGGGTAAGAGGCAGCTCCCGGGCCCGGCTGCCTCTCATCCTGGCCAGAGAGTCTGCTTCCCAGGTGTTCTGGAGTGTTCTGGAATGTTCCCCGGCCCCTGAGCTGAGCAGAATGCCGGAGGACCCGAGCCCCGGCAGGGGAGGGGTCGGGGAAGCCAAAGGAGGCCCGAGGCAGGTTGCGTGGAGAGCCCCAGGCGCAGCAGGCGGCGCGGCGCTGCCCGCGGTGGACAGGCCCGAGCGGCCGAGGCCCTGCCCCGCCCGAGCGCGTGCTGCCTGCCTGCGGGCGAGAGACGCGCCGGCTGCTTCTTACCGTTGTCTTTCACGTGCGTGTGTGTGTGTGTGTGTGTGTGTGTGTGTGTGTGTGTTTGAAAATCTCTGGAGTTCCAGAACCTCTCGGCCCACCTGGAAGTGTTGCTGTGAGCGTCAGCCGAGACCCTGCGGCCAAACCACATCGCAGGCTGGAGGGGGCTTTGCGGGGTGGGCGACGACTAAGCTAGTGAGGCTCTACGACGTTGGGATGTAGTACCTCGGTCGTGATTTTTAAAAATGTTTCTCCTGTTTGAAATCCTAAAAAATGAGAAAGCAAGAGAAATACAACGAAGAAGAAAAATCACCCAGAAGCTTAGGACGCTTTGATGAATTTCATCACACACTTTATGCACGTACGTTTTACACACTGTGATTTCTTAGAAATATTCCCACTGTTCCTCCTCTTTGACCGTTTACCGAATTCTATCTCCTAGACGTATTTTATGGGTCAGTACGCATTCTCTCGCAACGCGGTGTCAAGTGGCCACACGGAATTATATTGTATGGGCTATAACATAGCTCTTTTGCCACGTCTCCATTACTGCAACTCTATCTTATTTTCATTTTTTGCTTATTTTTGATCAACATCCTTATAGATAAAATCTTTGGGTGTCTCCTCAGTGACTTCCATGGGAAGAATTCCTAGATGCGGGCATTCTGAGTCAAGGGATATTTTCTGCAGATTTTTTAGGAAAGGGTTCAATGAGATCACATGCACAGCGTATTTAGTAGAGCGCGATGCTCAGCATGTGTGCGTGTGTGTGTGTGTGAGAAAGGCCCCCTAAACGCCAGCTACCATTGTGTCATTCATTTGATTAGCAGACTATCGCTGTACTGCTCTCAGTGGTGACTTTATTCTAGGAGGTGCAAGTTTGCCGTGCTGTTGTTCGGGGGCATCATGAAGAGAGCGTGATGTTATTCCAGAAGTTCAGAGCGCTCCCAGAGCCTCCAGGAATCAGGGATCAATTCTCCAGTCTTCCCTTTGATGTTCTTTGTTGCATTTGCTTTTGGTCACTTGCCCTGAGAAGGTCACGAGGAGAGGGAGAAGAGACAGGCTGGAAAGCTGTCAATCCTTACTCATCGATAACTTTTTTTTTGATCCTTTTTTTTAAGATTCTATTTATTTATTTATTTATTTATTTATTTATTTATTTTTATTTGAGACACAGAGAGAGAGAGAGAGAGAGAGAGAGAGAGGCAGAGACACAGGCCGAGGGAGAAGCAGGCTCCATGCAGGGAGCCCGACGTGGGACTCGATCCCAGGACCCCAGGATCAGGCCCTGGACTGAAGGCAGGTTCCAAACCGCTGAGCCACCCGGGCTGCCCACTCATCGATAACTTTCTCAAGAGTTTGAATGTTGAGAGAAAAGTCAGGTCTCGGGCTAAAATGACCTGGGGGCTTGTGGGGTGGGCTTCACTTACCCTCTCCGGGTCCGCAGGTGCCCGAGCATTGCCTGCGCGTGTCCCGCACGGCCCGGGCCCCGCGTGGCTCTGAGCCAGGCTCCCGGGGGGCAGAACCGGCCTTCAAAGCCGGGCAGGCCTCCAGCTCAGGTATGGGCCACATGGACACAATTGTCCCTTTAGGAGAGGTCGGCGGGTGGGGGGTGTTCCTTCCCGCTTCTACGGTCCTGGAGGTTTTCACGTCCACCCCGGCCCACTGCGGGGCTGGGCCAAGGCCAAGTTGCCCATCAATATTTTAAAGTAGCGGTGTTATGAAATTTATGGAAGACGCACAAAGGACAATTCCCTGAAGTGACGAGCCCGCGGAGAGGGGATGTTGGCTAAAAGGAGATTTCGCTTTGAAACAGCGTGCGATCAGGTGCCACGCTGCGGAAACCCTTTATACGCACGGGCTCCGAGCGTGGGGGCGAGGAAAAGCTGACCTGGTTTCAAATCCCACCTACAACTGTTAATTTATTTGGTTATCTATTAACAGTCTCCTGGCAGCTTACTTTTATGTTTAAAATTAAGTGCTTGATTGATTATTTTCTAGAACAGTGATGGGATGTTGTTCTATACTTAAGCCAATCCATTAGTGGGCTCTCTCATTACTGATCTCTTTTTCTTTCCTTTCTTGGTTCATTGTGTGTGTGTGTGTGTGTGGGTGGGTGTGTGTGTGGGTGCGCACGCGTGAGTGTGCGAGTGCCTGTGTGTGCACCCGAAGGCTGGGAGGGTCGGGGCGGGAAGGAAGGGGGTCTCCGTTCTGAAAGTGGAAGGAAGTGGGGCTTTTCTATGTTCCCCAAACTACACGTCCACAAGGATTTTGCAGCATCCAAGGCGAGGTGGTTCACTCTGGGCGTGAGTCACAGGTAGGAGTAGAGTCCCAGAGGAATTTTTTATCATGGGAATCTCTTTTTTTTTTTTTTTTTTGCATGGGGTGGGGGATATCTCATTTTATCAAAACCCTTGGTGTAAGCTTCTATTTGAAAAAAACCTCTACTCTCATTTTGTCTGCTTGGGAGGCATCTTTAAATATTTCCGTATTTCTTAAGATTTGCTTCTGAGGACTGGAAGTCTATCACTTTTTTAAAAATTGGGTTTATTAAATATATACATGCAAAAAAAATAAGCTTTGCAAGGCAGATCCTCAGGGCTAGTGTGTTTGGGCAGGTTTCTCAGGGTCCTGGTTGCTTACTCCCCCCCCCCCCCACCACTGTTAGGGTGGCCAGGTATGGCCTCAGGTGGCCTGACACCCAGGCCTGTTGCGTCTGGCCGCCCAGAACAGCGCCAGCAAAGCAGGATCTGGCCTGCATTCTATCCGGAACAGGTTGGGAATCACCTGAAAGAAAGTCTGAAGGGGCGACAATCAAATGAGCCTCGTGTCCAAGGGCACAGTGGCAGGGGTCAGCTGTGCCATCTCTTCTCACCCGCCCTCGTTTGGGGTAGACGGTCCTCCCAGTATCCAGGTGAGCAGCACAGGTACAGGGAGGGCTGCTTCCGTCCAGCAGCGGGGACCAGAGCTGTGTCCCCGGAAGTGCGGGCCTCTGCCCTTGGCCCCATGACCTGAGTGTTCAGCAGGAACAGGCGGGCCATCATCACCGCGGACCACGCTTCATGTTAGAGGCGTTATCCTAAAAATTTGCACGGGTAGGGGAGTTTTGCAAATCTAGTGACACTTCTCAGGTGTTTGGGAGGGATTGGAATCTGAAGGAACCCTTGTGGGGAGTAAGGAACCTTCCTCCCACACCCACCCGCCCTTTGGCTCCCTTGGAAATCTAGGGTCTTGACTCAGGCCAGGAGGCGTCCGGGGGCAGTTGCCAAGTCTTACCCAGAGAAAGAAACTGGGTGCCGTCAAGCAAAAAGTGCATGGAGTGATAGTCCAAAAAGCCATTCCTGGCAGCTTTACGATGTAAAGGGCCTGAGGACAGCACATCGGGCCTGGGCTGGGGTTGGCGCTGATTTACCAAAGGGCCTTCTAGCTCTCACGCTCCCTGGAAGGACGATTTCCTGCGGACAGAACTTTCTGCTGTGGCCTCTGACGTGGCAGCCCTGCCGACAGGAACGCCGTCTTCCTTCCTTGGGGCTGAGTTCCCCGTGACAAAGTACTACTGACTGAGTGGCTTTAAAAAAAATTCCAGAAGGGAGCCCTCTCCAGTTCCAAAGGCCAGAAATGCAAAGTCCGGGCGTGGGCAGGGCTGCGCTCCCTCCGAAGGCTCTGGGTGACCCCTGCCTGGCCTCTCCCAGCTTCCCACGGGTCCAGGTGCCCCTGGCTTGTGCCTGCATCACTTCAGCCGCTGCCTCGTCTTCACGTGGCCCTCTCCGGTGTCTTCCGTCTTTTACAAGGAAGCTTGTGGTTGGATTTAGGGCTCACCCAGACGATCCAGGATGCTCTCATCTTGAGATCCTGAGTTGAATCTGCAAAGACTCTTTCCCCCAAATCGGTCACATCACAGGTTCTGGGGGTTAGGACACAGACATGTCTTTCCGGGGGACACCATTCAATGCCCCCCGTACCCCCTTCTTGCCAGTCCCAGAAAGCACTCCCCCACACTCCTTAGGATCTGCTGGGTTCACATCTCCCCCTTATGAGGCAGCGTTGCATGGTCAGAGCAAGGAAAGGGGGTCTCAGGGCTGAGGTGGGTGGTGACAAGCACAGGCCTGGAATCCAACAGAACCTGGAACCCAATCCTGGTGCCCCGGGTACCAGGTGTGAGACCTGGGCAAGCAGTCAAAGCTCTCAGGACTCTGGTTCCTCATGTCTGAGACCAGGAGAGTGACGTCGTCATAGAGGCAAGCCGACGTGGCGTGTGACAAGCACATGCTCTGGACCAGAGTGACCACTTGCTACCATGGCATCACTATGGACTGGGAATAGAGAGACCTGGCTTCCAGACTGTTCCCAGCTAGCCACGTGGCCTCCTGTGGGCCCCCTTGGGACAGGTAAGGTGCCCGAGCGTCTACAGACTGTATGGAAAGGCGGTGATCCAACGAAGGCCTTTGCAGCCACAGCGGCCTGGGGCCCTCGGTCAGGCAGACCCTGTCCAGAAGTCTGAGGTTTGGGCAACTCAGCGTGCACCAGCTCTCATCCAGTTCACAGACACTCCTTGGGCCGGACTTCTAGAATAGCCTGGAGGCCTTTGCAGACACTTAGCGATAGTACTGGCTGCTGAGCTATCACTTGGAAAACGGTTTCAGTGGGTTGTAGTTCTCTTCCCCTGAGGAGGAAATAATTCATGGAAGCCCTGAGGGAAAGGATAGGGTTACAGTCTGCTCTCCTGTGCCCAGCTAAGAGTGTCCAGAACCAGAAAAATGGTGACAGAAATCGCGCTGTCCCAGCACATGGGCAGGGCCCGTGCTGAGCAGCCTGCTGGAAAGAGCATGATTTGAACTCACGGAGGAAGAAATGGAAGCTCAGGGAGAGCGAGTGGCCTGGGTGAGGACTTCCAACTGTAGGACCAGGCCTCTTCCTTTCTAGACTTCTTTCTGGGATTCTTATTCCGTCTGGCGTTGCTTTTGGGTTCCAGTGTTTGGGACACATCTTTATCAGACACAGCTGTGCTACTGTTGAGATATAATCAAAAATATATTCCCTTCTCCCAGGGAAATTCCAATCTGACGCAAAGGTAGAAGCGAAGGAGGAGCCTGGAGGAGACAGTGGAGAGAACTTCTTCCAAGTGGAAGACCTGTGACGGGAATCTGGGTGCTTCTGTCTACGTCTTCAGTTTTGCTGTGGAAGAGGACACGCATTTTATTTGCAAACCAAGTCTTTGTTTAAATATTTTATTTATTTATTTGACACAGAGAGAGAGAGAGAGAGAGAGAGCACAACCAGGGGAGCAGCAGAGGCAGAGGGAGAAGCAGACTCCCCACTGAGCAGGGAGCCCGACGTGGGGCTCGATCCCAGGACCCTGAGATCATGACTTGAGCCGAAGGCAGACGCTTAACCGACTGAGCCCCCCAGGCGCCCCTCAAATCTTTGTTTTAAAGGGTAAGGCACATCTAGTTCCTTTCGCCCCGCGGTCTGGTCTCTAAGCACAACCTTCACTCATACAGACTCACTTGGCAAAGTTCTACAGGTCTGTTTCCCAGTGTCCGCATCTTACCCGCCAAGCTAGATACGGCACATGTAGGGACTTATTTTTTAGAGAAGTAAGACTTTAAGAGTCGTGAAAAACAGGAGGCCCTCCTGCTCAACAGCCTAACTATATGGATAGAATTTCTCGTCAATTAAAAAAGGGTCTGACCTTTGCCCGGGGGCATGTGTGCCAGGGATTAGGCACCGCCGAAGGACACAGTGTGTAGGACGGGAGGTGACAGCTGTTCTACAGAACGTGACAAGTCCTCATCTTTCCTAACGGCTGCCTGCTTTGCTGACTTTGAGACTGCTTCTGAGGATGGTTCTGGTGGCCAAGGAGAAGGCTCTTAGCCTTTGGTGGCTCGCACTCATTTTTCCAGCTTAGCAGCGGGCAAACCTTCAGAAAAGAAAATGCTTGATTTTCAAAAAGTGGCGTGGTATTGACCAGTGTGCGCGTGTGTGCATCTGTGAGTGCGCGTGTGCGCGTATGGAGGCAGTGAGGGGGGGAGGACAGGAAAACAATTTATAAATCACATCTGGCAAATCCTTCCACTCTGAACCGGTTGTAAACTAATTTCTTTGCTATTCTCAAGCTTTGATTTATGCGTTGGGATCACGGGGTTTGTGTCCCTTCTTCCAACCATCAGTTTGAATTTAGCAGGGTGCTCCATAAAAATGTTGGGTGATTTGCATGCTCTGGGCTGATTGAGTTGCATTCTTTATATGACCATTTTTAGATGGATTGTCTCTCTGGGCCTCTGTGCTTTTGTTTTCTGGGGTTCAGAGGTTACATCAAAAACCTCCCTGCCTGCTGCCTGATATGACCTTTGAACTCCAAAGGGCACAGGATCATGAGGCCATAAAATCAAGCGCAAACACTAAAGGTGTCATTCTGATTGTCCTCCGAGGACAGGAGTTTAGGACTTGATCACATGACTTGGGGTAGAGGAAATACTGAGAGAGCAAAAAGCAGGGAACACGGACATCTGAACGTCAATCCATAGCCTGGAAGGATGTGAAAAAGCCTTCGGGGGGGGGGGGCTGGAGGGGGGATAGACATTGTGCAAATTGCTAAAAGTGTCCACTGCGTGTTTCTCCAGGCCATTTCTGGTAGGACAGCTCCGAGAACGTCGAGCAAGCCACATCTGCAGACTGTTGGGGTAAGATGTCATTTTCCAACTGTGTCACCACAATCTGGGTCGCTTTTCGGTCTGCCGTCCACCCTGGCCAGCAACGAGGGCAGCAGGGAGTCACCGGGAGGGGGTCTGTGCGCCTTCAGACTCTCAGGAAGGACAGGCTGAAATCTGAGAGCCGCGGCCTGCGTGGCTTGGAAGGAAGAGCTCTAGATTAGCTGTTGGTTTTTTTTAAAAGGGGAAGAAGCACTGGCTCAGTGTCAAACCTCCAAAGAGTATGTCATTAGAAAGGGGAAAAATCTATTTGGAATAATGATAAAGGTCTCCTTGTGGCTGGCTAGCATTTCAGGGCAAACCAAAACAAACATGCAAGGGAAATGCAGCGGAGCCCTGCAGGGCGCGGGGTGAAGAGTGGAGGCTCGGGCTCGGGTTCCTTGACACCAAATAAATTATCCAGAATATTCTAAAACCATAAATGAACTTCTACTGATTTATGCAGAGGTTTCCGAGGTCTTTCAAAAATGCATGTGAGGAGCATTTTCGCTCCCCAGTGGCATGGGAAATGTTCTACAGCAGCAGAAAGGAGCAGAGCTGAGCGCGGCTGAAAGCCTAGAGCTGCAAATAAGCTGCCATCGTGGAAAAAAGCCCATAAACAGGATCAGGAGCAGGGGGAGGGGTCGTCCTTGGAGAGAGGTCAGGGTCCGCTCTGGGTTGCACGGAGTGGGAAACCGAGCCCCGTGACAAAGGTGGTCCAGAGACATCTGTCCCCAGATGTTATTCTCATGCCCAAACTGAGCAGAGGGAAGGAGGGCTTTTTTTTAAGGGTGTGTAGAAATCTGAGCTCCCCCCACCAAGGGCACGGAAAGGGGACACCCCCCAATCTGAAACTCAGACGGAGGCTGTGGGTTTGAAGTCCTTAGAAACCCGGGCACATATTTGAGAGTTTGGGGCTAAATTCTTGAGAATGGGCTGCTGCCAGGGGGCGAGGGGTCCAGGCAGGGGAGAGGCGAGGGAGGACGGAGGGCAGGGGTGCAGCGGGAGGGAAATGAGAGCCCGGGAGGGAAGATGGCTCTCACCAGGGTAGCTGGTTCTCAGGCTGCAGAGGCCTTTGCAAAGTGCATGTGGGATGGAGTCATTTTCTTTGGCAACGCCTCGGTGTTCTACTCACTCCAGGCCCCAGCACTTGGGATTAGTTCCTGGGAAGAGCCGAGCCGCTGGAATAAAAGGTCTGTCTGTTTCTGCGTCTCCCAGGAGCTAATCTGAAGGCGGGGACTCCGAGTGCCAAGTGTTTGATGCACCTGTGGTTTTGAAAGGTGGCATCTGCCCAGGGGTGAGCCCTCGCTCGGTCTCCTCTCTCCTGGGGTCACCTGCCCCGTCCCACTACACCTGCTCTCCCAGAGGTCAGGGGGCCGCACTTGGGTCCTTGGGCTTTCTTGGATCTGGGCTGGTGGCAGTTTAAATGCTGGAGGTTTTCTGGTCGGTTTGATGGGAAAGGGGAAAGTCTGAGGCTGCAAGAGCTTAATGATCACCGGACAATCCGTTTGAGCCAGTTGGGGAGGAGCCAAAGAGCACTTTCTGGCAGGTCCTGCTTTCTTTCTTTCTTCCTTTTCTTTTCTTTTTTTCTTTTTTTTTTTTTTTTAGGATTTTATTTATTTATTCATGAGAGACACAGAGAGAGAGGCAGAGGACTCAAAAGCCCAGGTTAAATGCCCCCGCCTCCGGGAAGTCTTCCTGGACCAGCCGTGTCAGGGCGATCTTCCTTTGCTGATTGCGTGGAGCGTGCTCAGTGTGTATGATGCTCCGAGTCCTGCTCACACCCAGCAGGCTGCACACGCCCTGCGTGTGCATGGACTCGGTTCAGCCTCTCGGCAGCTCAGTCAGCGACTCCTCCAGAGCAGGGGCTTCATCTCTCCTCCCGTTCGTCCCCTTCTCTAAAGACTTTTCTCGGTTAATTGCCGTATTGACTTCTTGGGTGCACCACGCACCTTACTCCAATGGACGTTCGTTTTATGAGACGCCTAGGGGGAGAACAGTGATGGCACAGCCGCCCTGCTTCCCCACGGCAGTGTCCCGTGAGTCCTCAGATATCCACGCAAATGCCAGCACAGTCCCTTGTCACCCGTACCCCGAGGTGCTCTCGGGGGGCCGAGGGTGCAGCGAGTTCAGTTTTGAGGAGTGTGTGCGAGAGTCAGCCTGGGAACAGGGGCCCCGACCCTTGGGCCCACCTGCACGGATCCTGATGAGCCTGATGGGGGACTCGATCCCCGGACCCCAGGATCATGACCTGAGCCAAAGGCAGACGCTCAACCGCTGAGCCACCCAGGCGGCCCTGTCAATTCCAAATTAGTGGGAGAGGACCCCGGATTGGCTAAACGTGCGACCAGTTATCTAGTTTGGTCCAATTAGCCAATGGCCAGTGGGTGCAGGGAGAGGGTGAAGGCATGAATTACAAGCCTGGCTATTGCTACTCCTTTAGGTTTGGGGTGTGTTTCCTAAGAGTGGGAGGTTGTGAGCTGGGCAGACAGACGTCCCCGAAGGTGACCGGGACATCTCCTTGTGCCATTATGGTATCAAACTTTACTACAACTGTTCGTTTTGAGGTCTGTGAGCTCTTGAAGGGCGGGGACCGTCATTTTTGGAGACCCCAGGGTTTTAATCATATTTTTAATTTCCTACATTTTATGATGCTCTGACGTCTTGAGTCCTTGCAGACCCAGGAAGGGACTACCCCTCCCAGGGTTAGCTAATTCCCAGAGATAACAAATAATGTATCTGCAGGCACGCCTTTGATATGCAAACCAACCAATCCTAGGTCCACGTACTCCAACCACCTCCTTCCACCAGGACACTATCCTCCTGCCCCAGATCATCCGCCCCAGGGCCAGCGACGGGACCACCGGGAGCCACCCGAGCCAAGAGCCTGCTGAAATTCTTGAAACTGTCCAACCTCAAGCTCGCTCAGCTGCTTACCCCGCCTCGCCCATTCCTTCCCACGAAAACCACAATGAAGGCTTTTGCCCATGACTTCCCAGTTGCTCCTTCTGTCTCCTGACCGGTGCCCGTGCTTCTCTGCGTGGCCCTGCGTGATGTGGCCTGCTGTGCCCTCTCCTCTTAGCAGCTATAAATAACGAACTCTCTTTTCCTTTTTTTCCCCCCTATGTTTGTATCCCCCCATGTAAGAGGCAGGCAGGCGCCTTATATAATGTATTTGGGATGCCCGAGGGGTCCCTTGTACCCCTTCTAAGTCAGTACCCACCCACCCAAGGGTAACCACTCTTCTGGAACTTCTGTGAGTTTTATTTACTTATTTATTTATTTATTTATTTATTTATTTATTTATTTATTTATTTACTTATTATCTATCTATCTATTTGACTTCTGTGAGTTTTAGACGTTCTTGAACTTTGCACAAAGCTAACTCCTTTGCATCCGGCTTCTTACGCTCGTCATTGTTCTCTGAGACTCATCCCTGCTTCTGCAAGTGTTTATAGCTTGTTTTTTGTTGTTGTCGTTGTTGCTGTGTGGTGCCCCCCCCCCCATCAGGCTGGGACCTATCGGGCTCTCGGGTGGAATCTAGCAAGCTCTCTCTTCGGTGGTGCTTGTTGCCTGGTCTGTTGGTCTCAGCAAGCCGGGCTAAAACCAAGATCCTCGGTTCATTTTAGAACACCTCGGCACCTGGCACAGGGCCTGTCACGTAGAAGGCCAATGATAAATATTTGCTGAATGGCATAAGTGGGTGGGTGCATGAGCAGAGCCTTGAGGATTCAGTGGGGACCGGGCTGTGACATCCTGTGCGGGATCCAGCCCGAGGGGATGGACGCCTGGCTTACGTCTCCCATGCTCTTGCCTCTGTCCTAGGAACCGTAGGCAATTACTGCGGGATTGCAGAATGGAGGGGCCAGGTGACTCTCTGAAGAGGAGCAATCAGACTGAAGACCCAGGGCGGGAGAAGTAGGTGTGAGCCGCGCCTCCCCGACCACGCGGGAGCCCGTCACGGTGTTTGCAAGTGGCAATGATGGATGAGCATGCTGTGTGTTTACGTCCCCGTGCCAGGCCTTTCTCTCCTCTCCCCCTCACAGTCTCTCCCCAGGATGAAGGATGCTTGGCATCAAAGAACCGTTGTCCCTTCTGCTCCGAACTGGGGGTAACTGACAAACTCCATGCTAGTTCATTAGACCCCTCGATGAATTATGGGAAATGGACGGAAATCCTGACTGGAGCACCCTTAATGAACCCAGGAACTCCGGTGATGGATGGATAGATGGAAATGAACATTAATCTACTCTCAGCCACTCCGATGATGTCATTTTTAACCAACCGTGAACATCACCCAGAAGCCAACCTGGAGACAGAGCAGGGATAGTGGGGGGGCGGGGGGAAGGGGTGCATCCAAGGGGGGAATGTTAACCAGGTTTCAGAATCCTGACAGTGGATCCGGCTACGGGTTCATTTAAATGCTCCGCTTAGCTCTTGAATTAAAACAAGACAGGGCTAAAACTTTAATCAATCCGGTTCAGCCGCCACACTCAGGCATGAGCAGAGAATAAAATGAAGGTCACAGGAGAAGTCCGGGAGAGAGAATTTGACAGTCCGTGCAGATGAATGGGCCTATGCCAAGTGGCCTTTGAGATGAAAAGGAGGCCCAGGCGGGCAGTTCATTTAGAGCAGGAGTGGCAATCTGTCGACTGCGGGGGCCAGATCCCCAGCCCTGTTTCTCTAGAGGATGCAGGTGTGCGTGTGCGTGCACACCCACCTGCCCTAGTGGAAAAATAGGTAACAAACTGCTAAAACACACACACACGCCAAACGAACCCGAAAAACCCAACCCAAATGCTCTCCTTCCATGTCCATTTTGGTGTACGTGGTGTTTCTTCACGGAGCTTGCTGTGGCCCGAATGCCTAAGGAGTTCCGGGATGGGGTGGGGATCTCGGAACCGGTGCTTACACCTGGCTGGCCAGGCCCGCGGCAGCATGGCCAGGAGGGCGCCCGGCATCCCGCCAGGGGCCGTGCGCAGGGCTCGGTTGCGGTGGGGGCAGCTGCCTTCCACGTGCTGGCGAAGGTCTCGCGGTGGGGGGAGGCCAGGGGGCGCGGGCCCGGCAGGGAGGAGCCAGGAGGGTACCGAGGGGGCCTTGGGGACATCGCTCACAGCCGGTGTGACTGCAGCCAAGACATGCCCTCTTGTGACACCCCATCCTCATCGCCTTGGCTCTTCATAGCCAGAAACTTAGATACCTCTACTCCAGGAGAGGAGGAGAGAGGCCGTCTGTTGAGTAAGGCTGCCTCCGTCCTGTCTATGCAGAGGGGCTGATTGCACCCCGCTTCCTGCCAGTTCTCTCTCCCACCATCCGCCCCCCTCTCCCTCCCTCTCTCTCTTTCTCTCTCTCCCCCACAGTGGCCTCCTTGCAGAACCGTCTAGGCCAAGACACGCTCCTGCCTCAGGGCCTTTGCGTTTGCCATTCTCACTTTCTAGAACGCTCGGTGCCCAAATACGCTCCCGGTTCCCTTTCCACCCCACTGTTTAAACATTTTCAGAGGGGCCTTCCCTGACGCTCGATGTAAAATCACACCACCATCTATCACTGTCTGTCCTGTTTTGTCTTCAGAGCACTTATCACCACCGACGTGACAGATGTGTGAACACGTGTGGGTACGGGGCTTATAGTTTTGTTTCTTGTCCTTCCCTCATTAGGGTGCCGGCTCCGGGAGGTTGGGGCCTTGGCCTCTTAGGACCCCCCGTGCTCGGAGCAGTGTGTGTGCCCCAACACTCGCTGAATGAAGGATCTTGGCTGTGACCTGCCCTCCGGCTGCAGCCCACACCTCTGCTTTGGCACCCGCCGTAGAAGCCCCCCCATCCCCTCTACCTCTCTGCTGCCTCAGCCCAGAGAAACTTTATCCAGCCTGGGGCAGAGCTGTCTGGCTGTCACAGATCACATATTGTTCCAAATCTATTATTTATGCCTCAACCGTATGCCCAGAGTCCTTCGGGCCCGAGGCTTCTTACACTCAAAAGCCACGCTTTGAAACACATAAAGCTCCCCCCGCCCCTTAAAACTCCAGTCTCTGCTGTGAGTTTCCAAAAGCCTATTTTGTAACGTAGAAGCGAAAGCTGGATTCCTTACGGCGTTTTGCAGTGTCATCACTTCTAAGGCAGGGCCTGTGAAGGTCCCTGTGGTGGCCGGTGCCAGAGGGCAGGCCAAGGGGTGAGGAACCGGGTGGCTTTGGTACAGCAAAACACTATCTGCCTCGTACGGTGTAGAGAGGAGCTCCCATTAGTGTTGCGAGTGTAAATGACTCCAGTAAAAGCTCTCGAAAAGCACTTTCAAATAGAGGCTAAGGAATTAACAAACACAGATAAAAATAATAAAACCCAGTGCAACCGAGGATGTGGGGAAACAACGGGTTGCCGACGTGGCACTCATATGCTCCAGGATTTCTAGAGAGCACCCTGGCGCCACGGGAGCTGGGAGATGGTTGATCCTGGCAGTGCGTTGCTATTGTCCCCTGGTAATCCTTTCTGGGTAATACGCTCCATGAGTATAAGCCAGAAGGAGCAAACGAGAAACCAAAATGTGTTCAAAGATAATAACGTGGCATTATTTAGCAACAGTGAAAACACCCAAGACAGGACAGTAGTTAAGCAGCTAGATCTGTTAAGATAATAGCTAAGGACAGTAGCCAAGTCTGGGGTCAGGACAGAGCAACTGTTTCAACAAGCATCATCAGACCTGGGTGGCTTATCACAGCAAATGTTTCTTTCTTGCCCACGTCACAGTCCACCTTGGTCAGTCGAGTCTACTCCACGCAGTCACTCAGGGACCCGGTTCCTGCCACTTACTGGCACCATCATTTTCTCCCTGTATCTGGCAGGTGCATGGGGGAAGGAAGGGACAACAGAGAACCCCAAGGGAGAATTCACGGACCAGATTTGGAGTTCTGAGGGCAGCATTAGGACTATCCACACTCTAGTGGCCGGAGTGTAGTCATCTGGCCACACCTACCTGCAAGGGAGGCTGGGAAATGTGGTGTCCCTACACGCCCAGACAGTAATGGTGATAGGGTTTGGTGAACACACCACAATGACTGCACATGGACTCTGCTGACATATGGGAACTGAAATATTAATTAATATTAAACAGAAAAGGCAGGGCACAGAAGCACTAATGAGGACTAGTTACTAACAACTATGTAATTACAACTATGTGTATTCACCAACTTGGAATGATTTTAGAGTATGGTGTGCTTTGCAGTTGTGTAGGGTCTTTTCTCCTCCATGAAATGAGAAAGCATGATGAGTAGACAGAACGGTGGACGTGGAATCCTGCGACCAGAGGTTGCGCTCCATTGTGCCATTTGCATTTTTGACACTTTTTCATGAAAAACACTAAAGCTTATCTCAATTATTATTTTCTTTCTGGCTCTACGGTAAGTGCCTTCCTTGCCACTGAAATTATTCCACAATATTAATGTCTTTACAATACGCCGTTCCGTAGACATGTCATAACTAAAACCACTCTCCTCTTGGAGGACATCGTTTCCGTATTTTCTTTTTGTAAATTACTCTCTAAAAACGTCTTTTACAGACATTTCAGCCCACATTTCTGATGACTTTTTAGGATTGAGTCCTTAAAGAGGAGTTACCAGGGCAGGGAGTTTGATTATGTTCAAGGTTCTGGATACACGTTGCCAAACCACCTTCCAGAAAGGTCATATAATTTATATTCCTCTCTCACTTCACCCCTGCAGCATCTGGTGCTATCAATCTTTCTCTTGTTTTTGCCAATTTGATAAGCAAGAAGCTGTATCTGGTGACTGTTTTTAATTTCTTTGATTACTTTTTTATGGCTGAATAGCTTTTCTTATGTGGATTTGGCAGACATTTGTGTTTTCTCTTTTGTAAATTGTCTATTCATAACTTTTACCCATTTTTAAATTTTGGTTTCTTATTGATTTGTTCAGATGTCTTATGTAGTAAGAATATTAACCTTTTCCCTGCGATGTGTAGGGCTTATATTTTTTCAGTTTATTGTTTGCTTTTATCTTTTATATCTGGACACTTAAAATCTTTGTGTGACACAATCTGTTAGTCTTTCTCCCTGTGACTCCCTGCATTGTTTTGTGCTTGGAAAATGCTTTCAATGCAGAGATCAGATAAATAAATATTTACCTACATTTTCTTAGAGTTTTTAAAGTAATTTTGGGGTCTTGTAATTTTGGCGTGGCTGGAATTTATTTTATTTTGTCATGTGAAATGAGGAATTAGATGTTTCCTGCCACTGGAGAGCCAATTTTCCTAAAATCACATTTGAACAATATATCCCTTTTTCACTGACTTGTGATACCTCCTTTATTCGCTATGAGACTCTTATTAAAATGCAGATTTGAGAAGCGCAAGGTGGAAATAATAACCTGTTACTGAGCACCGAGCGTTGTCGTGAAAATCGAATGAGACAAATCTATGTGAAGGGGTTTCGCAAATTCTGAAACATTCTACAAATGCTTTGGTGGCTCACAAAAGTAAAGAAAGACAAAGCAAATGTAGATGCCAAAGTGCCCACCGTTTCTGTACAGAAAACACACAGGAGGATGGCCAGGCAGCTATTGATTACTGAGGGTTTGAACCACTGTGAGGATTATAAGGCCTTTTGTATTTCCTGTTTCATAGTTGTGTCTCTCTTGGCTCATATTCACATCTTGCCAAAGCCAGGAGAAGAAAAGGTGGGCTGTTTTTCTCTCAAGTCTTTAAAATTTTTTTTTAAAATTTATTTATTTGACATAGAGAGTGAGAGAGCACAAGCAGGGGTAAGGGCAGAGGGAGAGGGAGAAGGAGACTCCCCGCTGAGCAGGGGGCCCGATGTGGGGCTTGATCCCAGGATCCTGAGATCATGACCTGAGCCAAAGGCAGACGCTTCACCAACTGAGCCACCCAGGCACCCAAGTCTTGTAAAGATGGGGAGAGAAAGGGTGGGAGGTTACGGTACAAGAAAAAATGAACAGCGGAAATTAAATTCAGGCATTGTCTAGAGATTTCATTGTCCACGTGCCCCGGGTCTCCAGATGACAACTGGCTGGATTCAACGGATGGGTCAACAACGCCAGGATGGACCGAGGAGCTGCCGCCAGCACTGCTCTGGGGCTTGGTGAGAGACACCTGCTCAAGGAAGGCGGGCTAGCTCCTGGAAAAGCCAAGGGGACTAAGGCGATACACGGCCCAGGTCCAGGTGGGGTCACAGAAGAGCCGGTGGGAATTGTAAGTGCTCCTGGTGTTGGGAAGTAGGAACAAACAACCAAGAAACCCCTCAAATAACCAACAAAAGAGAAGGGCATGAAGAAATGGCAGCAGATGGAATGACTGGGCTTCTTCTGAACGAGAACAGGCCTACCTGGGGGAGGTGGGGTGGGAGTGGGGGTGGGGGTGGGGGTGGGGGAGGCAGCCACACGCCGGGGACCCAGGCTCGCGCGGACACACTGAGCCACGGGCAGATTCTCCAATCTCCAAAAGGAAGCTGTTCCCCAGGAGCAGAAACTTAGGGACGGGAGTGGGTTTGTGGGGAGGTTTGGGCAGAAAAGAAGGAGTGATGGACAAATGGCTGGACATTTTTGCATCACTTCAGCTCGTCATACAAACTCTCAGTTGAGAGGGGTCTTCCAAACATCCTGTGTTCCAGGTGCTTAATCAGCTCTGGGCTGGAGCACTCCTGATGGACCTGATCTGTGGGTTTTCTGGACTGTGTGTCTCTCTTGGGTTTGACAGTGCTCCAGGAATGGAAAATCTCCGACACCCTCACTTGCTTGTGGATTTGATCACGCCCATCCCCACAGCGCAGGTTTCAGGTTCCCTGCCCTCCTGCTGCCCCCACGTTTCCTCTTCCGTTTCAATACAAAGCAGTCATGGTGCTCAGTATTCAGAAAGCTGTGAGTCTAGACAGGGTATTATTAATTTTTTTTCAAGGAGGACAATGGTGAAAGAGCTAATATCCCCTCCGCATGGCCCTGGGTAATTTTTTTTTCTGTCATTTTTAAGGATGATGCACAACGTGTGAATATGGGCCACAATTGAGGCCTAATTATGATTCTCCAGTGAGAGTGCTGCATTTTGGAGGAAGTCTTAACCGAGCACTTAAGCAGTAATGCCTCTGAGCACGCCACTGTGGATTTGGAGGAGAGCTTTGATTCCTGCACCAGGAGCAGACGACTCCCACGCTGCTCCCACAAGCACTTTTATCACCAAGTTATTAGACCATTATGGTCTACGATTGTCTTTTACCGCCTTTGATTTTTTTCTGTTGTCAGACGTGAGGAAAGTGATGTGTAATACGATCCAAAATGCCCTTGTTTGTTTTAATCTACTGTTTTAATATATTATGGCTTCCTGCCATTACCCTTCTCTGGCAGGGCCCTAGGGCCCCTTGGAGATGGTGCAAGTCTGCAATATGCCGGCCACTTTGGGGCTTTGGCCCAGAGTGTGGACGTGCACGCTCCTGCCAGTTGGGGACGCTGCCGAATGGACGCTGGATGTCACCAGGAAGGAGGATGGCCTGGGCCCTGGACAAGTGCAACTGGCCCCCCAAAGACATCTCTTAAAAGCACTGAGTCCCAGAAAGTGCTTGCATGGATTTGGGGTTCAAAGCCTTCTTGGGCTTGAGGTTTAGGCCAGTTTCCCCAAACCCAGCTTGGCATCGTTGAAGAGAGGCAGTTGCCTCCAAGAAGTGTCTCAAAATCAGACTTTCATAGGTTAGGGTGTGGTTCTGGGTGATGTGTCATGTGACAATTGTATGAGAAACTCTAGTCTTGGCTCTGTCACTAAAACTGGGCAGGTCCTATTTCCATTCAGGGCCACTGGGTCCCTCATCTCTAAAAGGAGAGTGTGAGATCTAATGTCCCTTTCATAATTCCCAGCCCTTTCCCATAGGCCCCCTGTCCTCTTGCCAGTCTTCTGGTGGCATATGAGTACTTTATACCTGGGAAGCTGTTGGCTCATGAAGGCTGTGACCAGAGCTTTCTGTGCCTCCTTTGCTTTTGTGGTGATCATCAAAGTCATTCTGGAAAATTCTCTGGTCATTCTGGAAAGTTCCTGCTCTACTCCGCATGCCGGCCTGGATGCTGGCAGGGGTGTCGGTCACTCCTCTTGGCCTTTAGTGTTCAGGACCTTAAGATAAGACACGTGCTTTGAAACCTTCATTTAATCATCCAGCAGAATTTCTTGAGGATAGCATATGTGTCAGTACGTCAGTTTTTCTCCTCCTTGTATCAACCCCATGAGACATGCAAGAATGATGTCTATGCCTCTTTACAGCTGAGGCAGCGGAGGCTCAGAAGTGTTAGGGCTGAAAGGGACCACACAGAGACTGAGATCCCTGTCCCTTCACCATGAGGCCAGTGTTCTCACACCATATCTCACACTAGATGACAAAACACAGACAAGCACTTGGTCCTCAGTTCTCCTAAAGCACTCATTGTTAGAGAAGGAGGGGGGAAGAGTTGGCAGTGTCTCTATACTGCCCCATAAACACCCCATAAAAATGTTTCAACTTAAGAACTTTGGAGAGGAAATTGGAAGGCATGTGCTTGGGCTCTGTTTAAAGTTCCATTGAGTCAGATCATCATTTGTCAGTGTGAAAAACCTGTGCCTTGGCTAACAGAAGTTCCACCATGAAGATCAAATTCAAAAATCAAAAGTTCGCTCATTATCTTTTGGGCAATGATGGCTTTAGAAGAGGAGGGACATTTCCCTTCAAGATAATTGGTCTTTGGATTCAAGATGGCAGATGAACACAACATCCCAGTGTAATGACAGTGAAGACACCCACAAATGAATAAATCCGTAACAGCACCAAGAATGGAAGTGGCTGCACTTGCAGCCCAGAGATTCTGATTTCTGTAAGAGATTCAATTAATAAACCAAAACAGAGATATATACAGAAATGATGTGAGAGATATCTGGAGAAGGCTAGGGCTCTTCACATGTATGCTGGGGCCTTATAATAAGACCTTCTAAAGACTTTGGCCATGTGGGGTGCCTGGGTGGCTCAGTCAGTTGAATCGTTGGGCTCTTGGTTTCAGCTCATGTCATGATCTCATGGGTTATGGGACTTGCATTGGGCTCCCTGCTCAGCGGGGAGTCTGCTTGAAGGGTTCTGTCCCACTCCCTGCACACACACTCTGTCTCTCTCTCAAACAAACAAATAAATCTTTTTAAAAACCCCAAAACTTGGGCAGTGAGTGAAGGGAGGGGTATAGGGAGACGCCAGTTCTCAAGAGTTCACCATCAACTACTAACATTGCCCTCATTCAGGTGAGAGCCCAGGTCATGTGTGGAAATGTACACCTTTTTGGAGGGAACCCATCATGGCTGCCTGTGTTAGTCCCCTGTTTCATGAGTAAATACAAACGGGGAATCCAAGACAGTGAAGGAGACAGGCAGTATGCAGAGAGAAGACTGATGTGAAAAATGAAACCCAAATTTCAAAAAAAAACCTCAGGACTGAAAAGGTTTTTTTTTGTTTGTTTGTTTTTTTTTACTGAGGTATAATTGATGAAAGAGGTTTTAACAATCTGATAAGAGTTTTCAGAGAGATCCAAGATCTCCTACCCATAAAGAAAGAACAGGCTGCTGTGAAAAAAGCCTATAGAAAGTAAAAAGAATTATTGGAAATGAAAAATATGACCACCAGCATAAAAATCGAGCAAGATGGCTGAAGAGGAAATTTACGAACTCTCTCAGAGCAGAGTAAAATGGGGAAATGATGAAAAATATGAGAGGAAGGGGTGCCTGGGTGGCTCAGTGGTTAAGTGTTCACCTCTTGGTATCTGCATAGGTCATGATCTCAAGGTCGTGGGATTGAGCCCCACATTGGGCTCCACGCTCAGCACAGAGTCTGCTTGTACTTCTCCCTCTGCCCCTCCTCACTGCCCTCTCAAATAAACAAATAAAATTTATTTTAAAAAATAGAAAAAAGGAGAAAATTATGAGAGGAAAATTCGACATAAAATATCTGTACAAGAGTTCTAGCATTCGAGTAAGGAGAGGTCCAGAAAAAAAGAAGAGGAGAGAGGAAATGATGACATAGGTTATAGTGTGAGCATCTAACAATGAAAAACACAAGTTTTGAAATTTATAAGTCATACTAATTTCTGAGCAGGAAAGTGAAAAAACACTCACATCTATAGGTGAAGCAATACAGCACAAAGATAAAGAGAAAGTTCTAGACCTCCATTGTCAAGTGGAGTAGCCAGGTACAACGTGTGGCTATCGAGCGCTTGAAATGGAACTAGTCTAGATTGAGGTGCAGCGTGACTATAAAACATACACTAGATTTCAAAGGCTTAGTATGAGAAAAATAATGTGAAATATCTAATAAATAACTTTTAACTTTCTTAATGTGGCTGTTTTTTTTTGCTCTCAGCAAGAGAAAAGAAGCACAATTAGAAATGCCAAGAAAATTATTGAAAAACTAAAGAAGAAACTTTTTTTTTAAGAAAATATTTTATTTATTTATTTATTCATGAGAGACAGAGACATAGGCAGAGGGAGAAGCAGGCTCCCCACTGAGCAGGGAATCTGACATGAGGTTTGATCCCAGGACCCTGGGATCATGATCTAGGCTGAAGGCAGATGCTTAACCGACTGAGACACCCAGGTGCCCCGTGGGAAGAAACTTTTGGTTCAAACACAAATTAGCAAAAGTGTGGCCTGATCTTGAGTGCTTGATGGAATAGAAGAGGAGCCATTTGACCGTAATCCTTGGGACCTTCTCCTTTGAAAAAATCAGTAGCAGATTTCTTCTTCAATGGATCTCATCAAACGGTTTCTTTCTTTTCTTTCTTTTCCTTCCTTCCTTCCTTCCTTCCTTCCTTCCTTCCTTCCTTCCTTCCTTCCTTCCTTTTTCTTCCTTTCTTTTCTTTTCTTTTCTTTTCTTTTCTTTTCTTTTCTTTTCTTTTCTTTCTTCTTTTCTTTTCTTTTCTTTTCTTTTCTTTCTTTTCTTTCTTTCTTTCTCTTTTTTTCCTAGAAAGAGAGTGCAAGGGTGGGATGGGGGGAGGAAGGACAAAGGGAGAGGGAGAGGAAGAGAGAAAATTCCAAGCGGCTCAATGCCCAAGGAGAAGCCCGACCTGAGGCTTGATCTCACAAACCTGAGATTCTGACCCTAGCTGAAATCAAGAGTCAGATGCCAACTGACTAAGCCACCCACGTGTCCCTAATCACACGATTTCTACAGTGACTAACAGTCATATAATCACCTTCACATAGTCATAATTAAATGGTTACTAGTTTCAGTTTTTATAATCAACACAGAACTTTAATGTTATAAAAAAGAATGTACATGTGATAATTGACATGGTAAAGGTAATGCTCCAGTTGGCAGAGTTCAAGTTGGCAGCAAGGGGGTGGGAAGGCGAGTATAGGGGTGCAGCTTTTCTCATTTTACTTTGGGATGAGGCAAGAGGTGTTGCGTAGGGAAGGTGGAACAGAGAGGATGATGTATAAAAGTGTATGTTTAAAAGTGTAAAGGCAGGGGATCCCTGGGTGGCTCAGCGGTTTGGTGCCTGCCTTTGGCCCAGGGCGTGATCCTGGAGTCCCCGGAATCGAGTCCCCCATCAAGCTCCCTGCATGGAGCCTGCTTCTCCCTCTCTCTCTCTCTCTCTCTCTCTCTCTCTCTATGTCTATCATGAACAAATAAAAATAAAATCTAAAAAAATAGTGTAAAGGCAACTGATCGAGAAAATAAACATACTATCATAACTGACAAAACTCAGAAGAGGGAGAGAATGGAATTGTAAGCTAAATTCTTCCTCTCTCAAAGGGAACAGAAAAGACTTGATATTATCTACCAGTGGGAAGTCAAAACATTGAGATCTGGGCATATTGTTTAGAATTATGGTACTAATTTGGAAGATTGAAAGACAAAAGGTTAACAGGGGTTTCTTCCAAAGTGTGGACTTGGGTAGAGGCAGGAAGGGTGAGACAGGTGGCTATACTTTTCATTTAATGCCAGCCCATGTTGTTTGAATTTTTAACTCCTATGCATGTATTATCTTAGAATATTTAAAAAATAGACATATTTACGAAAAAATTGGTGTTAACAATCGGTGTAAAGAAAGCCCTAGTTAAAGAATTGTTTTTCCCTGATGGTAACATTTGCTAGCTCGAGTCCTTAGCTAATGATGTATCTCCTTGTCCTTTGGGGGGTCTCTACTCTGCGGCTGAATTCCTTTTCTTTGTGCGGATGCTCTCCATCATTCTAAATCAACGCATGCACTCAACAGCACTATTTAAGCCGTAATAAATATTGTATCAACATTCACAGGGGATGGTATGGAGAAATGAGAGTTCATGGGAGAGGGACTCTTGTCATGGCCATTGTGTGTGTCGTCGTTCAAGAGATGGGCACAGAGAGGAAACAAATTTTCACTGAGACTCTAGAAAATCTGATGGGGAAATTCACAGGCTCCTTTTATATTTCCTTGGGAAATAAGGAAAGGGGAGAAAAGCCAAGGGCTCTGTGGGCTGCTCAGGGCTCATGCTCCCAGCTCCAAGTATATCTGCCTTAATCTATCTCTTCCATCAGGCTTGTAGGTTCTGAATGTTCTCAGTAGCATGGTCGTCAGAGGCCATAGTATCTGGGCACTTCTCAGCCTTCCCATGGGGAGTGGAGCCCTTGTTCTGCTGCTGTACAGGTGCCGGCACTTGCCTGAGCCACGGGGTGGTATCAGCATCCCCAGAAGCTGGCTCGTCATGGCTCAAACCGGAGACACCGGGCCCCGCTTCTCAAAGAGCACTGTTCATGCCTGCTTTCTACTTCCACCAGTTCTCTGCTAATGCATGTGCTGCTAAGACTCAGTTCTTGACCTCACGTTTCTTGCTTTGTTGGTTGGCTCTTGGCTCCTCTAGCCCCCTGGGCCTGACTCTTCCTAACCTTATTTCCCACTTGCCTCTAGATCTCATGTCCCACTAGGCACAAGATAAGATGCTGGTGATACAAAAACGAATACAATTCAGCTCTTACTGCCAAGCACCTAAGGATAGGGGTTAGTTGCCAGAAGAACCAATCTTGAATAGAGGGTTGGAACTTTCATTTCTACTCTCGGATCTCCTGGGACGTAAAGGGGCTGGAGATTAAGTTGAACCACCAGCGGACAGTGATTTAGTCAATCCTGCCTGTGTAATGAAGCCTCCAGAAAAACCCAAAAGGAGAGAGTTCAGAGAGTTCCCACACTGCTGGACATGGGGAGATTCAGGGAGAGCGGTATGCTCGGAGGGGGCAGGAAAGCTCCGCTCTGTTTCCTCAAACCTTGCTCTACACACCTCTTCCACCAGGCTGCTCCTGAGTTCAGTAAGTAAAAAGTTTCTCTGAGTTCTGTGAGCTACTCTAGCAAATGAATCAAATCTGAGAAGGGGGTTGGAGAACTTCAGTCAATGGCTGATTGGTTAGAAGCACAGGTGGTGGGACGCTTGGAAGGCTCAGTGGTTTGAGCATCTGCCTTTGGCCCAGGCCATGATCCCAGGATCCAGGATCGAGTCCTATATCAGGTTCCTGGCATGGAGCCTGCTTCTCCCTCCCTCTGTGTCTCTCCCTCTTTCTCTCTCTTTCTGTGAATGAATGATAAATAAATAAATAAAATCTTAAAAAAGATGATGAATGATGAATAAAATCTTAAAAAAAAAAAGCACAGGTGGTAAATGGCATGTGAAGGGAGGGTAGTCATATAGGACTGAGCCGTTAACCTGTGGGGTCTGATGCTGTCTCTGGGAAGATAGTGTCAGAAATGAGTTGGATTGTAGGATGCCCAGCTGGCATCCAAGAATTGCTTGCTTTTGGATGTGTGGGAACCCCTCCTGCATTGGAATTTGGGCATAGAACTCTTAGTACATCTTAGAGTATTCATTTAAAACACATTCACATTACTTTATAATGTTATTTAACCATATTATGTACGTACCTTGACTCTCGGTTGGATTTTGAGCTTCTGAAGGAAAGTGGATCATTTTACACGTCACGCGTGCTGTGGTTGCTAACATAGATGCTTGGGCCCAAATGAAGAGGGCTCATAATTCTCCGTGAAAGGAATAAGGAGACAAACATACTTGAGTGAGAATAAATAGACAGTAAATATTGTGCTGTCTGCACTTTTACCAACAGGAAATCTCCAGGAGTGGGCATTTTTTATATTGTCTCTTGCAAATCACTGAACGCAGTCATTGAAATTCAACTACAGGGCCAGCACATTTGAAAGAAGTCTGATCAAAATGCAAAGTCTATGTACGCTGTCTCCAATGACTTCAGCTAAGTAAAAATAAGCCTAGAGGGGAAAATAAACCTTTTCCCCGAAACTTCACACAGGGAGAAAGTAGAAAGTTTCCCAAGTTTCTGAAAAATGACTGGTAGTTCCAAAGTGGAGTTTGATTAGGAATGCCAGAAGCCAAAGGTGGTTTCGAGCAATAATGGGGCAATTGGGAGGCGCGGATACCTGACCCAAGCTGGGAGAGGGAATGATAGAAATGCAAATCTGCAAATCTGATGCTGCTCCTGGATCCCCTGTGAAATCGAAACACCTGGAGGCAGAATCGATTTCTCACTGTTAAGTGGTGCCTGTATTTTCTACATGTTGAAAGCACAGAGGTGGGTAACTTTCAAAGTTCTCAAAAAAAAAAAAAAAAAAAAAAAAAAAAGACAGGTAAATGGCTTAAAAATCATTGCTTTTGCCAAACCACTCTTCCTGGCCTCTCTCTTCCCCTGGAGGTTTGCTCTCTCTATCCACCCTTCCTGTCCCAGCCAGAGTTTTGCAAGCCCAGTGACTACTCGGTTTGCGATGGAGTCCAGGCTTAGGAGGGAGGGGAGCACCAAGAGATCTAGGGCCAGTGGGGAGCAGGCCTGGGTGCGGCTCTCAGTAGGAGGACCCCAGGGACCTTTGGGAAAAGCCTGAAAAAGCAGAGAAAGGGCATCAAGGATAAATTGCATCTGCTTCAGAATTTTGCTGAAGGCCTGCTCTGCATACGTACTGTGTGTGCGCGCGAGTGTGTGCGTGTGTGTGTGAGTGCGTGTGTGTGTGTGTGTGTGTTATTGATCCGATGACTGTTTTCTGTTTGCTTGTTTGTTTTTTCCTATGTTGAGGACTAAAGCATATTTAGGGCATGTTGTACGAAACTGCTAAGATTGGAACTTTGCTGGGAACTCTGGGACTGTTTCCTCCAGGAGACAATAGACACAGGTAACTACTCACCAAGGCAGGGCTGCTCCTCTCAGGCCCAAGCTTGGAAAGCCTGAGGGTGGAAGGGGAGCGGGCTGTCACTGTCACACTGTCACACGGCAGACGACTCATAGCCTCAGTCTAGATTTTTGCTGAGCTAGCAATTCTGAAAAGCTGGGAAACTGGGGGTAGGGAGTGGATACAAAGAAAGGCACCCCACTCCTTCAGTGTGGCTGCACACAGTGACTGCCTTCCAAGGAGGATGGTGTGGGAGGGGGTCGGAAGCAGCAGAGGGAAAGTGACAACACTGTCTCAGCCAGGTGATTGAAGCCAGAAGTTGGCAGTCACGGTGGCCTGCCAGGGGGAGTCGCGGTGGCTGTATAAACCCTTGATTTGATGTGAGGAGGATGGCACTTTACTTCTGTGATTTTCCTTCCCCAAGCCCTTAATCCTAGTCTAATCATAAAGAAAAAACCAGACAAATCCCAAAAGAGAAACTGTATGAAATGTGTGGCCAGTACTCCTCAAAACTGTTAAGATCATCAAAAATAGAGTAAGTCTGAGAAACTGTCTCAGCATAGAGGGGCTCAAGGAGACATGATGCCTAAATGTAATGGTATCCTGTGACAGAAAAAGGATATTAAGCAAGAACTAAGGAAATCTGAATAAAATATGGGCTTTAATTAAGAGTTCATTAATTGTATGTAAATGTATTAATTAATTATTCTGTTAATTGTAGCAAATGTACCATACTAATAGTGGAAACCAGTTACGAAGTATGGGGAAACTCTAAGGACTGTGTTGGCAATTTTTCTATGAACCTAAAACTGTTCTAAAAAATTAAGTTTATTTAAAAAAATTAATGTGCATATGAGAAGATGCTCAACATTCTTGGTCATTAAGGAATTGCAAATCAAAACCAGGAGATGTGACTCCACACCCAGTAGGATGGCTAGGATCAAAGAAACAGACCATTACAGATGTTGATAATGGTGTTGAGAAACTGGAACCTGCACTGTTGATCGTGAGAATGTGAGGCGAGGCAGCTGCCAAGACAGTTGATGGGGAAAGGATATAATTTTTAACAAACGGTGCCAGAAGATTATGTAGAAGAATGAAGCTAGACCCCTACCTCACTCCACATACAAAAATTAACTCAAAGTGGATCAGAGACCTACACATAAGAACTAAAATGGTAAAACTTAGAAGAAGAAAACACAGGTGTAAATCTCCACGACGTTGGTTTAGGAAATGGTTTCTTAGATATGACATCAAAACCACAATCAAAGAAGAGGATGTGCAAAGTGGGGGGAGTGAAAATAGATTGGAACCCCTGGGGTGGGCTGGAGTCCACATCTGTCCCTCACTGTCTCCAGACCAACTTCCATGATGAAGGTGTGGGAAGAGCTCATGCCCTTCACCGTGGAGCTTAGTCGCTGGCTGATTTAGAGCCGCTGAAGGAAGATGTGGAGCAGGAGCCACAGGATGGGCTGCTGCCCCACACAAGCGAGGAGTCAGCAGAGTGGTGACCCCATATTTGACCTACAACAGCGCTGGAGCCCTGCATCAACCTTCCTAGTGTTAGAAAAAAGGTGTGGGGTGTACCGCTTTACATCTGGCTTCTAGATCTTCTGCAAAATGTCTCTTATGGCTCAGGCTACACCGGAATTAGGCAGGTAAGGAAACTCTGGGGAATAAAGATCTAAGTAGACACAGTTCCAACCTGCCACAGGACCTTAGCACCCTGTCAAAGAGCTCTTCTCCGCTGCTGAACTCCTGTTTCAGGAGCCCGCAATATCTTATCTCTGCATCATCTCTCCTGGCCCTCTGTTTCTGCCACTGCACTTATTGAAACTTGCTGTTATTACTCTACATGCTCATTAGCTTAGTGATTTATTAAATATCTCCAGGATATCAGTCTATCAGCTCCCTAGAAGCAAGGACTTTGTCTTATTTACTTCTGAATCTTCAGAATATAATATTAATGATGATGAAGATGTGGATAAACAGTCATAATGGCCATCATTTACACAGCTTATGTCCTGTGCTAGGCCCGCTGGAGTGGTTTATGTATGTGAGTTTTTGCTAATTAGACATGGGGCCTGGCAGAGAGCCCATCCTCTGCCTCTGACCTGGACTCCTATGCAACAATGCCCATTGGGATTTCCAGGCTCAGTTCAGTTGCCTATAGACACATGGGCGTGGATGATAAGGGATAGCGTAGGGGTTATCCCTTATTTTGAGAGAAAAAACTCACTAGGAAGTGACTTGGAGTTTTTGCAAAATCCCTTTTCTGACCTGAAAGCGCTATTATTCTAAAGAAGACTTTGTCCCTACCCACCTCCAAGAACATTTGGCCCTCAAACGGCCCTCCCGCTGCTATTGGGAGCCTAACCTAACCCTCTCCGGGGGCTCTCCACTATCTGGCCAGCCCCTTTGACATCCCTAGACGGCCTTCTGGGCTGCTTAGTTCCATCTGCCTGACTGCCAGGGCCCATTGTCCAGCACTCACTAACTCTGTGGGAATGGACTTCAGCTGCAGGACGTTGGAGATGGCCATCTTCAGTGTGGAATGTTTTTGAATCTTCTTTAAAAGTTGCCCTTAAAGACTCTTTGCTTGTATATCACTGATAGGCACCTATTATTTGTGGTTATATCACTTTATTGATCCCCACGTCCCATGGGCAAGCTGAATGACTTAAGTATGAGTAATACCATAGTGGAGCACCAGCATCTCTCAGAAGAGTCAGGTCTCCGATGTGCTTCTGTTTCTCTTCTCTTGATTTATACTTGAAGCTGTTTTTGGAAAAAGGAAACATCCTTCAAGTTGAAATTATTTTAGGGACATCTGGGTGGTTCAGTTCGTTGGGGGTTTGCCTTTGGCTCCAGTCCTGATGCCAGGGTCCTGCGATAGAGCCCTGGGTCAGGCTCCCTTCTCGGTGGGGAGCCTGCTGCTTCCTCTCCCCTCACTTCTCCCCTGTTCATACTCTCTTTCTCTTGTTATCTTTCTCTTTCTCTGTCTCTTTCAAATAAATAAAATCTTTAAAAAATTATCTTAAAAGTTAAGAAAACAAGTTAAATAAAAGGAGATACCCCACAGCCCACCAAAATGGATGGTAGCACATTCATGAGTGAAGGAAATTCTCCTGGGGTGGAAATCTAACTTTGGGTACCCCATCTCCTCTTTTTGTTTTAAGCCTTTCCTTTTATTAAAAAGATATTTTATTTATTTTTTCACAAAAGACACACAGAGAGAGGCAGAAGCATAGGCAGAGGGAGAAGCAGGCTTCATGCAGGGAGCCCGATGTGGAACTCGATCCCAAGACTCCAGGATCATGCCCTGAGCTGAAGGCAGGTTCCCAACCACTGAGCCACCCAGGCGTCCCAAAGAAAATACCTTTCAAAGGAAGTGCTCTAAGAAGACTCACATGCTGCTGGTGTGAGTGTAGACTGGAGTAGTCTTTCTGGAGAGCAGTCTGCCTATACTTGCTCAAATGAACTATCCACCTATTTTATAGCCAGCAGTTCCACTCCTGGTATTGACCCTACAGACATTTTCACATGGGCAGTATGGGGCCGTGCACAAGAATGTTCACTGTAGTGGTGTTTACGGTGGCTGGGAGTGGGAGGCAATTTGGGGGGTGGTGGATGGGTAAAATGTGGTGATGCCCTATGTGGGTAACCATATAGCATTTAGAGCAATGGGTGAGTATACACAGCAACATAAATGGAGTGATGAATGAAAACTGAGTGATGAATGAAAACTGAGTGATGAATGAAAACTATAAGAAACAGAATGAGAGCTCTAATATAATATCGTTTACATAAATTAAAAATTCATGCACCAAACAATACACATTTTATATGAACAAACACACACACACACAAAGCTAGGGTAGGGTTGCTACGGGAACAGAGCGAAGTGTCCACCTCTTGACATTGCTGACATCTGAGGCTGGAGGATTCTTCTCTGTGCAGGGCTGCCTCATACCTTGTAGGATGTGTAGCCACATCCCTGGCCTCCCCACTGGATGCCAATAGCACCTCCTTCCCAGTTAGACATTGCGAAATGCCTCCTGGTGGGGAAAACCATCCCGGCTGAGAACCACTGGTATAGAAATGAAGGATAAAAGGGAATGAATGAAAACATGTATGCAGGAGGTTGGCTTTACGGGAAAAGTAAATAAACAAAAATGAAGAGGCAAAGAGGGCAATATTTAACCTGAAAGATTACATAGTCCCTGGTGGGGTGTCAGAGCAATCAGCACTTCCCCTGTCACATGCCATAGCGGCCACTGTCCATTCCACTGTGCATGCAGGAGGGAAAGACTTGTTCTTTGCTTCTTAGACCCCAAGCATGACTTGATCCCGAGTACGACATGACTAAATTTATTCTGGAAGATACAGCTACTCTCTGCAGAGAGCCTGCTTCTCTCTCTCCATCTGCCTGCCACTACCTCTGCTTGCGCTCTCTCTCTCCCTCTCTCTCTTAAATAAATAAATAAATAAATAAATAAATAAATAAAATCTTTAAAAAAATGAAGGGAGAGCAGCTGTGCTTCTGGAACAGTGGGTCATGAGCTGTCCTTCCATGGAGGGCACTGCGTCTTGTCTTCTGCTCTGCTCTGCCTTGTGAGTGGAGTAGAAGCGCCACAGACCTACTCTCTTGATCTCCTTTCCCCTCTGCTGGACTCGCTGTAGGACCTGAGCAAGCTGAGACCCAGCCGGGAGAGAAGCGGCTGAGGGGTGGTGGCCAGGCATGAGTACTTGTGGGCAGAAAATGGTTTTGGAAGCTGCCCATGGCTCTGGAATTGGCCTTACAGCAGATCTTAGAGAGCACTGATTTTTCACCTTGGGCAATTTTTCTAGGAAAGTAATGTCTCTAATTGTATTTAGGCCAGTTTTGAGGGGGAAAGAGGACTTTTATGCTCCTGTCTGGACTTCCTTTGCCATAAAACCCACTGGAAGAGTACCTTAGATCTTGTGAAATTTAAGGCTTACAAACCTATGTCATAAATTTAATCTATATGGATGATCTTGATCTTGGGTATGGTAGCTGGAGTAATGTTGAAGACAGATTTGGGGACACGACCCTTGACACACCTCTGGCAAAAGAGCTTGTAGAACCCAAGCCCTTACTTGCCAAATCCAGGCCCTACAGCATTATACTAAGCGACACACTGTCATTCTCCTTTACTCTCTTCTCTTTTTCCTTTTCTCCTTGTCCTCCCCCACCTCCTGTTTCTCCTCTTATCTTCCTCTTTATCCTCTTTCCATAAAACGTTAAGGGCAAATTACAAGAATATCTAAAGCAAAGCCGAAAAGGTATGAGTGACTAGTTAATTAACCATAGAACCAAGAGACCTTGATCAAAGTTCAAGTGTCAAAGGACCAGGAACGCTTTCTCATACTGACTGTTACGGATTGAATTGTATCCTCCAAAAATTCATATGTTGAAGACGTAAGTGCTGGTACTTCCAAATGTGAGGTATACCTGTTAGGTTCCTACCTATTAGGAAATAGGGTCATTGTAGATGCAATTAGTTAAAATCAGGTCATACAGGAATAGGAGAGGCCCCTAATGCAGTATGATTGGTGTCCTGATAAAAAGGGGAATTTTGTACCCATATACACTGAGAGAACATCCTGTGAAGGTAGAGACTGGAGCCTTGTGTGTCTACAAACCAAGGAATGCAAAAGATTGCCAGTAAACACCTGGAAGCTATGAGAGGGGCCTGGGACAGGTCTTTTCCTAGCACCTTCCACAGGAGCATGGCCCTGCCAATACCTCTGGACTGTTGGCCTCTGTAACAGAGAGATTAAGAAATGATTGCTATTTTAAGCGAAGTTTGCCCTAATTCGTTATGCAGTAGTAGAATACTAACTCACATCTGAAATCTCCACTCCCAGATGACTGGCTGCATTCCAGCAGCAGGATGGGGAGGGAGCCAGGCTAAGCAGGATGGGGTGGCCTGAGCCCTTATAATTGGGGGTGCAAGCATGTAAAACAAGAGGCCACCTCCTTTGATGGTGTTGTCTCTTGCACCACAACTTGCTTTCACACTGCTTTTAACATCTGTTCATTGTTGTCATGACCATCATGTTAATGAAAAGATTGTTGGAAAGATACTAATTTTATGAGATATGCTCAAGAGTAGCAATGATTTCCCAACTTTCTCTCTACCTTTGGCCAGTTCATACTCTGTTTCCTTCCCCAGCACCTGCAACAGGCTGAGGATGCTATGTTCTTCTCTTGGGGGATGGAGGTCCTGGCCTAGAGTACTGCCTCCCACACACCCAGGGCCTTCAGCCTTTGTCCAATTTGGATCCCTCTTCTTGTGTAGCTGGGTCACAGTTTTAGTTCAGCTTGTATCTTAGATATTTAAAGAGGATAGAGCCTCTTAATTTTCTATTTCTGATACTCAAGAGCCCTATCCAGTGTTTAGGGGAACAGGTTAGGAACGTGGTTTTATCATTTCATAGTATCTCTGTCTCTTACTGTTCAAACAATCTGCTTTAGGAAATAGTTGAGTCTTTTAGATTTCCTCCCCTTTCCTTGCTCCTCCTCAAGCTAGTGTCTGTTTTTTTGTTTGTTTGTTTTGTTTTTTGTTTTTTGTTTTTTTGTTTTTTTAGAGGAGGGGAGAGTGGAGTGCGGGAATGCATATAAGTAGGTGTGTTAGGTTAGGTTCTCTGGGAGGCAGACCCTGAGACCACAATGTCTACCTCTAGGAGGTTTACTGGGAAGTGCTTTTGGGAGCAGTCCCTGGGAGGGGGAAGGAAGGCAGGACAGAAAAGAGGGAAGTTACCTGGCAGTTTAGGGGGAAAGTTCAATTCAGGAGGATTCTATTAGGAAACCCCTTTCATCATAAATCCAATGCATGTTCTCCAATTCAGCTCTACCAATAAAACACATTTTTAAAAAGACTTTCTTTTATGTGTCTCTTTTCTCAATTAGTTCTGAATTCGGGAGAAGACAGGAAGATTTTTTTATTGGTCTGAAAATCCAGCCAGAGTGGTGAAGGTGAGATGGGGATGGTGAGGACCATTCAGAGCTCAGATGAAGTTGCTCAAAGATAGTTCTGTCAGGAGATGTATTTGTAGCCACTACTTCATACGAATACCAGCTGCTCTCTTTGTGGTTTCAATTTTGCAGCTCTATTAGTATCTTGGGACTCCTGGGTGGCTCCGTTGGTTGAACGTCCAACTCTTGGTTTCGACTCAGGTCATGATCTCAGGGTCATGAGATTGAGGCTCACTTTGGGCTCCACACTCAGCAGGGAGTCTGCTTGCAATTCCCCCTCTCCCGCTCCTCTGCCCCTCTCCCAGCTCACACATGCTTGTGCACTCTCTCCCTCTCTCTCAAATAAACAAATCCCTAAAAAAAAATAAAAATTAAATTAAAATTCACTCTTGCGAGCACTTTGAGTACACAGAGCCAACAGTGAACGCTTACTCACTCTGTATGCTCCCCAAGGTTGGGAAGTCCCAAATCATTAGTGTCAGCTCCCTGGAGTTCTAAGCATGTGTCCTGAATGGAGTTCCCCAAGGGGGAAATGAAGACTTGAAAATGGGAACAAGTTCTGAGCGGCCATACACTATGGCATCAAGCTATGAACACACTGTGGAGATGTTGAAAGGGCACTTGAACTGTTTACCTTCACTTCTCCCGATGTTGGGTCCTTAGGAATCAGGATTTCCTACTGAAAGGACACAAGGGGGCGCCTGGGTGGCTCAGTTGGTTAAGTGTCTGCCTTAGGCTCAGGTCACGATCTCAGGGTCCTGGAATCAAGCCCTGCATCTGGCTCCCTGCTCAATGGGAAAGTCTGCTTCTCTCTTTCCACCATGTGTGCTCTCTCGAGCACTCTCTCTCTAATAAATAAATAAAATCTTAAAAAAAAAAATAAAGAAATGAAAACGCAGGAGTGGGAGTCACCAGCTGTGTGTACTAATCCAAGCTCCACTAGTAACTGAAGGAAACTACAGAAATGAGAGCTTAGCCCTGGAGTCAGGCTGCCCGGTGGTGCCCTGCACGCAGCAAGTTACTTCATCTCTTAGCCTTGAAATCTTCCAACTTTAGCTATTGTTTAACTTTATGAGCAACAGTGATGGATTATTTAAGAGGCAGCAGATATCAGAGGTGGAAGAGGTTTTGGTGTCATCTACTTTAGACTTGGCCTAGCACTTTCATTCTCTAAGATGATCTCTGTCCAGAAGCCTAAATAAATAAGGGTGTGCCATTTGGGAAAGAAAGATGCCAATAGCAGGTAAGAGGGATTCCATTTTAGAATGAAAGACCATGCTATTTCAAGATCTCCATGATTGGCTCCAGGGTCACACGAGGACCAGTCCTGCATATGGCTGGGGTAGCCCAGAATTCCTCCAGGGTATTAGCAGGAAGAACTCATGCCTTCCCAGTGCTTCCCACCAGCTCTGCACATGGAATGGCTTGGTTATCAGGTGCCAGTGGCTGGGAGTTCATCTGCCAATAAAACAAGTGTCTGAATCATTCTGGTTCTATGGCAGAGTTTTTCAATTATATAAAGTCAGCCTATCAGTGATGATACCTACACCGCAAGTTTGGAAGTTGTAGTTTTTTCATAAAATGAGCCCAAACTATACAATGAAAGAGTATTTGAAAGAGTTGGCACTGATTAGGGTGGGAGTTGTGGGGAAAAAATGGAGAAATAGGAGGCTTTATAGTAGTGTTTTACAGATTTGGCCAGACATTGGAATCTCTAGGGGAAATTTAAAACATAAAGATGATAGTAGATTGCCAAAAAAGAAGAAGAAGAAGAAGAAGAAGAAGAAGAAGAAGGAGGAGGAGGAGGAGGAGGAGGAGGAGGAGGAGGAGGAGGAGGTCTGCATTCTTTCTCCTCCCTTGGCAATGTGATTGTGCACCTCCTCCTATCAAGAGCTGGAGTCTCTTGGGATGCCTGGGTGGCTCAGTGGTTGAGCATCTGCCTTCAGCCCAGGGTGTGATCCTGGAGTCCCAGGATCGAGTCCCACATTGGGCTCCCTGCGTGGAGTGCTTCTCCTTTGGCCTGTGTCTCTGCCTCTCTCTCTCTGTTTCTCATGAATAAATAAATAAAATCTTAAAAAAAAAAAAAAAAAGAGCTGGAGTCTCTTTTCATTTTTCTTCCTGTGAATCTGGGCTGGACCTATTATGGTTTTCTTTGGTCAGTAGGATACAGCAGAGGCAATTATACTAACTCCATTCCCAGGCCACAGGGGGTCCAAACAAAAGCCATCCTAGACTAGTCAGTCCCCTTGGGGAGCCGACATGCAGATGCATGAGCTAGCCAACACCAGAAGAACCACCTGATTGAGACCAGTCGAAATTGACAACCAACAAAATTGTGAGCTATAACATGGTTGTTTCTTTTGAGTGTGTGTGTGCATGTGTTTAAAGATGGCTGTTTCTTTTAAGTCACGATGTTTTAAAGTGGTTTGTTATATAACAAAAGCTACCCTCCCCCCCATACATAAATGTTTGGGGTCCACCCCTTGTCAAATCTGATTGGTCTGGGATGAACCTAAGTATCAGTATATTTTAAAAGCTCTCTAGGTGATTCTAATGTATATCCAGAATTGAAAACCACTAGCCTAGATAAAGGCACTTAGTGCTTCATGGGCTGGGTTTTAGGTGGGTCTTTTCACTTAGACCAAAGGTTTACCTAATGGAACTCCTTTGCAGCTAGGGGATTTTAAATTTAAAATGAATAAAAGAACTCCTTTAACTCATTAACTTTAAAAAAATAATAAGACATGACCTATAGCAAATATAAATATCTTTAAAAAATTTAGCAAGAGATTTAAAGGACTTCAGATATAACCTATCCTAACCTTAACTTTGTTGGAGGAATTGAAGCCCAGAGATTTTAAATGACTTGCCAAAAGCCATATAATTTATGGCAGAGCCTAAATTCCAAATGATGTTTCTGGCTCCAAATTTATTTGTTTTCATTCTTTCATATGGTGACAATACAGTGATCCCCTTTTTAAATCACCATATGACTTCATATGGTATCTGTACAAGGACAGGGTTAGGATAGGTCATCTTTAATGTTTTAGTGGGTTAAGAATAAGGCAGTAGTTATAGGGTATCCCTAACCTTTTGTGGCTGATAACATGGTTGATAGATTTGTTGATTATAAAATGTGCCTCACTTCCTGTGAGAGGTCATGAAGTTGCAATCTTACTAAGCTAAGTAATTTTATTGTTCTTTATAAAACTGCAATGGGATGCAATAGGAGAAGGATGCTTAATACATCCCATGAAAACAGAAAAGAAGCCAAGTGAGCCATGGTCAATGAATGAAAGCAGTTTATTTGACATTAATTGCAGAATTTACAGCACTACCATTTAATGATAGGAATAAAAATAGAAAGAATCCAGTGTAAGTAATGTTGTGGACAAAACATCAGGGTGGGAAATGAGCAAAATTGAAAAATGCAATTAACATTCAAAGAAATCTTCCAAAGGACTGGGAGCTTATCAAGGGGTGAGCAGCCCCTTGATAATGGTGTGTGATCCTCATCCCCACCAGGATTTCAGGGCAGCCACTGAACATATACCCTGTTGACCATCCCTGGAAAATCTTTCAGCACAGTCTGACTTAACATGTCTGAGATGGGGTGAAATCTGTGTTATAATATGCTTTGGAAATATAGCTCAGAGTGTAAAGAAAAATAAGAATGTAGATTAACTAGCATGTGAGTTTACTTTTTCAAAACAGAAGGGAGCACAAATTTTATGGGTGTGTTTTCCTGATTTTAAATATAAGAGGTGATATCAAAGGGATTGACTAAAAATAAAGTTTAAAGTTTTCCTCTATGATTTTCTTGGAGATAATATTTGAAAAATCAAGGAAATAGAACAAGAGGTGTGCATGTGACTCTTTGATCTCTTGTCATCTTAGAATCTGGATAAGGACCTATGAAAGGTAGGGTTTCTACTACAAGGCTGAGTTTCTGGAAGAGCTGACCTAGAAGCCATGTGGCAGAGTAGGGGCTCTGAATGGGTACAGTGGGGGTTAACCGCTCTATAGCCATTTCCCAATGGGTTAGTAAGTCTCTTCTTTACATTTTAAAACTTTAAATAGAGCTGGGGCAAATTATTCTCTCTTTTCCTCTTCCTCCTTTCCCTCGTCCTAGTCACCCTTGAAACTATAAGGCAACCAATAGATTGCAAGAAAGGATTCAAGCCCTACAGGCCAAGATGTGAAATTAAAAGGTGTTTTTAATACCCCAAAGCAACACCTTTGAGGTCAGGGCCTAAAGTAAGCGAAAAGCCAGGATTCACTCAATAATGAGAACAAAAACCCATGAAAAAAATTTTAGAATTTGTTCTCACTCACTTTGGTGGAAGGAATAGGTTCTCTATTAAGAATTCATTGGCCAAGAAAGAACCTACTTTACTTGTACTAATAAAACGTTAATTTGTATAGAAATATTAGAATAGGAAAGATGAAAAAAATGGCTAGGCTCTTTTCTCTGCAGTACAGGAAAACACCTTCTTGGAGAAAAGCAAAGGATGGAGAAGAGAACTAAGTGAAACGTTGGTCAATCCTAATCATTTTTGTCCATAAAACTGTTTGGCATCCTGGACTGAGGGAGAAAGGCCTGAACTGCTTGCTCTAGGATTGAGGGGAGGAAACAAGATCTGGTGGTTGGAGATATGGATTGAAAGAATAACCAGCACCAAGGTGTTGCCCACGTCATCTCAGTCCCTGCCTGCCTAAATTAGATGTTCTTTATAATTTTTTTTAGTGTGAAGAACCTGTTCTTCTAAAAAAGTCTTCCTGTTTCAGGAATTCCAATTGGCAGATGTCTTACAATCTTGCATGGTTAAAAGCTTGCTGGCACCATTTAGATACAAAATGACACGGTAAGAAAGGAAATAAATTCTGCCTTCAAGGAAGTATCTGTTAATGGTATGACAACCGACTCAATAGCTAGTCTTCAAATACTTCATCTTTCTTCCTAGGTAGCAGGTTCCCTGTCATAATCTGAAAAAAAAAAAATTTCCTAGAGAGCAAATTGACTCTTACACTAAAATGCCAAATTGAATCAAAGCAAGGAAAATGGGGTGTGTGTGGGAAATCCCAAGTTCTTCTTTTTAGTAGGACTTTCAAGAAGAGATAAAATAGGCATTACTATGCCCTGTTCTTGGTTGACTCAACAGCTGTGGTTCAGCCTGTCTCCTATGAAAGATCAACAGCATGGGCAATGCACGGTCCCCTCAGAGATGAGCAAGGCACAGAGAGGCAGTGGGGTCTCCTTTTCCCTCTAGTATCTTTCCAGATCCAAGAACTGGGAATAGCTAAAATACAAATTAGAAACAAGACGACAAGAAGAACCTACTCATACTTCTCTTTGTTTGCCAAGTAACTGTCTACAAAGTTATAGATAAAACAGCTAAACCAGGATGCAGAGGAAGGATGGTAAGGGGGATTCTGGTTTGAAAGAGCCCCACTGGATTGTGGGGACCTGGATGCTTTGCAGTAGACAAGACGGTAAAGCAAACCAGATGGTTCACCCATAGCCTTGGCTGGTAAAGCCCAGCTTGGGGAGAGATGAGTGCCTGGTGGGCCACTGAAGATTTGGGGTTGCTGTGATTTCTTCCTTGCCTTTTCTGTAAGAATTGGGGTCTGCTTTCATGCTGGCATGTGCTCAAGGCCAAGGGATCTCAGAGAAGTGCTGGGGTTGAGAGACAGAGAGAGAGAGAGAGAGATTGAGAGAAAGTTAGCAAGCTTGGTCCCAGCTCTCTTTAAAGTGACACTCATGGAGATCTCTTCCTAATGCCCAAATCTACCTTCTAGCCCATGACTTTAATTTCCCAGGCTAGGCCCACGTTCCCCCATGAGAGAAGTGAAATCCAGGCCAAGCTGAGGGAATTCCATAGTTCTGTGTCTCCAAGGAAAGGACATCCACTGGCACAAAGCATTGAGTAAAAACCCTTTAATAACAAAATAACATTCACGATGTAGCTACTTCAGTTGTCTGGAAAACTCAGCTTACACTTGATTCAACATATCACTTTCCACAAAGTTTAAAAAAAAAAAGGACATAAAATGGCATAACGAAATATTCCTTGCGTTTCATAAGACAAGTCTTCTTGGCAAATCTTAGTGAGCCAGACCCATGCATTGCTTGTCATAAAAAGGGCTGGGCACGCTCATGTCTCAGACACTCCTCTGTTTACTTTGGATGAAAATGCATTTGAACTTTGTAGATATTTCAGTATCTCCATCAAGAGGAATAGTTTGTGGGTTTGTGAGTGTGAGGAGAACTTCACTGAAACAAATGATCTATTTTGTTTATTGCGGAAGAACATACAAAGCTTTCTGGAAGATTGAACACTATTACAATCATTAACTGTCTTAACAGAAGCCAACTTAAAATTCTGGTATCCAATCCCATCTTTGGCAAATTAACCAGGGGAAAAAATTAAAAAGACTGTATATTACAAAGCTCTCATTATCACAATCTACTTTATAAGGCCAAATTAAAAAAAATATTTCCATTAATGAAAGCGCATTCCCCAAAATTCTCATTGACTGGCAATAGGAACGTTCTACTGGTCGGCAGTTTCTAATAATTTGCATAGCAGATTGCTGTTTTCCCACCGCTGTTTCCCAAACTGCACTCTCCTATGCAGAATAAAGTGTGCTTGGAAGTTGGTTTGGCTTTACGTCAAGCATATTGGTTTGGGAAATCGGTATGAAACTTGAGAATGAGTTTCAGACCCCAAATGTAAGAAAGAGCAAGTTTGCCCAATCCACTGCAACTGTAAAATGCCTTTTGAGATATAGAGGCCTCAGGTAATTGGGGAGTTTAAACAAAGATGGTTTTCCAAAACTGGGTTTCTCCCCTCTAGGACAGGAGAAACATTGTCGGGCGAGAAACAGGGTCACGTCTGTCCCTTGAGAGGAAGAACCACGATATGACTGCACAGGTGATGTTTTGGGGAATGGCCATCTATTTTTGCCCAAATCACTGGAACACTTGGTGGGGTTGTCCAGGAAAATGGACAAAAAAAAAAAAAAAAAAGCCCAGAATAATTACCGTTATTAACACCATTTGAGTTTCTATTGAGAATTGACCTGACCACAAAATATCAGAAAAAAAACAAGCACAAAGTGGGCATTCCCAAGCAGAGATCTTGGAGAAGTTAGGGCTGGATGGTTTCATATCTCCATTTAACACGGCCAGTTAGGTCTGAGGTCATGAACATAAAGCCAAAGTGACTCCTTTTCGAGGAAATTAAAAATGCAGAGTTGAGTTGTTTTTTTCAATGTTTGTTTCCAAACCCCTCTCAAATACAGTGGTACTGCTGGTCAGTTATGAGGATCCCGATTTGTGGAATGCACGTTGGTAACTCAAACTTGGAATGACTTTTCTCCTAAAATTTGAATTCGATTCAATTGGACTCATTTTGAAATCTCAATAGATGTAAAGGTTTTTTTGAGGTGAGATATCTCCCAATAAAACCAATATTACCAATGTCTGAGGCTGAACTGTGTACATTTTCACAGTTTAATGTATACACAACTGTTCAACAACTGCTAACAAACGATCGGCACCCATGCATAAATAAAGTCCATTGAACCAAAGGGGAAGATCTAGTTCAAAATGAAAAATGTTGCTATTAAGACCACAATGCATCACACTGCTAAATTTTTAGCCTCATGCATAAAATTATAGCACTGATTGGCAGTTGCTAATTATAATACTACACTGTTAACACAGAACAATTAATTGTTCAGACCAAGTAGCACAAATGTAGAAAATAATTTTTTTTTCAACAGAGCAAATGAACACAGATTGTTTCTTCAGCAAAATATGAAACTGTAAACTTTGGGCTCATTCTGCAACTTTCCCCAATCCAGAATAAATAAAATCCAAAGGGGAAAAAAAAAAAGAACATACATTTTTTTTAAGCGCACCTTTTTGTCTATTACAAAAGCACAACCTAAAACGTATAAAGCTTTTTTTTCTTTTTTCTTTTTTTAAATCACAGTTACCAAAAGAAACAGTGAATAATTTATTACATACGCTATAATAACATTACTCTAAACACTATTATCTATGAGGTATATCTGAGAAAATTCGGTAAGGATTTGCGCGGTCTGCATTGCCAACATGCCCAGGTTCATATTAAAGCTTTGGAACCGTGAAAAACTAGAAAAGGGACAAGAATGGGGGAGGCAGAAGGAGGAGACAGAGAGAAAGAACCTTTGGTATTAGTACAAATCTTGTTCTTTGCAGGGTTGCATTGCAAAGCACCACAGTACAATAAGCCCACCAATTTACTGTATGGAGGCCCAGTTGAAGCTGAGGTATTCACAGGAAGGATTAAAAAAAGCACAGAGAGGTCCAGACTGGCTAAATCGTTGCTTTGGTTCAAGCAAGGCACTCGTCCCGTGGTTATGTCACACTTTGCAAGTGAAGCATGAGGCTGGGAGGGGGCGGGGGGGGGGGTTGCTGAGGAGGAGACTGCCAATTGGGATGTTTTCTGTGTTCAGGCTGCAATCACTCTCTCTGGGTTCCCTCTTGTGGGGGCTTGGTAGTGGGGAGGGTGGAGTTTGTTTTGCTTCTAGGGGAGCACTCTGTTGCCCAAACAGCAGATCTTCTTTCTTATGTCTCCCAGGTATTCTGAAAATTCTGTTTTTAATAGGAATTTGGGAAGAAAACCAAAGTCATTTGCTGTTTGGAAGGAAGGCCTTGCAAGTTTGCCTCATATGGGGGGGGGGCGGGGGGAGATGGAGCTTGGAGCTTGTCTGAACAAGAGAGAACTTTCACAGGTGTCTGTATGGGAAACTGCAAAGGGGTATGTGTCTCCTAGTCTTGTCAATCTGTCTTCTAAATTCCTCTACCAGCTAATCTTTTGATGCATGGGGTGGATGAGTTGACTGGTCTTTTCCCTTCTTAGTTTCTTTGTCTAATAGTCTCTTAAAAAGCTCAAAGACAAGTACAGTATGTGAAGTAAAAAACACGAGTACTCAATAAAGAGCCATACAGACTAGAGGTGGATCTTTGCATATGTCTAAAACCCATCTGGTCAAAAGCTGAGAATGATTCATTGGCTAACATACAAATCACTCTGAGGAATGGATCTTAATAGTGATTTAATCATTTAATGGAATCAAAAGAAACTTACAGAGGACCAATTAATTTTATGAGTAAGAAGGGAAGAGAGAAGCAACTTTAACTAATCACTTCTGAAAGTGGTCTATCTATCTATTCCTCTGAAATTCTAGGGTTATCTTTCATTTACAATGAATAATCCCTAAGGATCCAAGGATGTAAGGCTTAAACTTCTCATATATACAGAGCTGGCCTAGAAACAAAGTATAAACACCCACACGTCAAGAGGAAAAAGACAAAAGCTGAACAGCTTCACTCACCTGTGCAGTGATCAAACTCCCTTTCTCTGATAAATATGACCTAAAAATATCCATAATAATGAAACTCCACAGACCAAGAATGGACTTTATCTTCTCACTGAATTAAACGTTTCTATATACAACACTTTGCAATGCAGAGGCTCAAAAGTGGTCACACGGATCAATGCCTACTTCCAGGGCAAAAACCCCTCTATGAGCTTTAATAGTTTACGACTGGCCACCTTTGCAAGCAACTCATCTTATGTGACTTTATGTTGAGATGCTAACCAGATGGCATTGAAATGCCTGTGGCTGCTTCTACAGAGTGAAAATGTTAAGTGACAAGCCCCAGACCCCACTCATTGCTAAAGGATTGCCCCCTTCCTCTCTGCCAACATATGGCCCATCTCATGCACAGGTAGCTCTGAGCAATGGGTACAGCGCTGGAGCAGAAGGCAGGAGGAGGCTTGTCTGGGCTTTGCCCCTAGACGGTTGGGTAACTATTTCACTCCTCTGAGCCTCTGGGGGTTGGACTAAATTTCTAAGGTCCCTTCCAGCTCTTTCGCTCAATGATTAGAATTTCTATGGTTCAGTTAATTAGAAATCTTTACTGTGATAGCTCCAAAGCGGGGACAGAGGTCACAGCTAAGACTGAAGGCCACTTCCAACCAGTCTTCTTCACCAATTTGGAATTGGAATTTAAGGAGTCCAATTACAGCAGCATCTGAACTTGCATCCTGAACATGTGCAGGGGACAGTGAACAAATGAGAGAAACACAGAAAATATCCCTTTCCAAATTAGCAGCCACCGTCACATAGATAATTATTTCTTTGGGGTATCTGAGCTGTGGCTGTACATACCATATGTCAGAGAGAATAGTTAAAATTATAAAAGAGCACAAGCAAAATGCAGACCGCACAGAGAAAGAAATCTTTGGTATCTTTGGTGTCATCAACACGATTAAAATTACAAATGGAAAAAGTCAGTGAGGTAGCCTTCTTTGGTTCTCACTAGAAATAGAAAGTTTTTCCTTTTTTTTTTTCTTTTTTCTGCTTTTTTTTTTCCCTTTTTGTTTTGTTGTTTTACACACATACAGAGTTCATTCTTGGAAGCAGCTAGTGTAAGGGTTTCTCTCTTTTTGCTGTTATGATCTTTGAAAATTTATTTATTTTTTTCCAGTTTCTGTAAAGAAGCCCCGAAATCCAGGCTGGTGAAGCAGGGTCTCGACATGTGTTTTCTGAACGCACAGGTTCGGGTTGAATAGTCATTGCTCGTCCACAAACTTTGCTCTGTTGTTCTGACAGCAAACAAACTGCAGTGCTCTCTATTGTTTTAAATAAAAAATATAAACTATACAGTGCACCTTTTGTAGATGCTGAATAAGTTAAATAAATAAGTTACGATAGGAAGGCTCTGAGGGCCCCAATAATTAAAAGGTGACGTTTGCCTGGTACCAGGTGGGGCTGCAAACTTAAATTAAATAATTTAATAATCATTAAACTATTTTCAAAGTTAATTCGAGAAGGAAAAATACCTTGATTTTTTTTTTTTTGGTAACCTGTACTTTTTCCCTGTCTGTAACAGATTTTCACTGCTTTATAAAGCAAACCATCTTTCAAGAGAATCCTAAAAGAAATCTTGCATCTCTGATGCACCATTGGTCTATATTTCGATAAATAAGCACGAGGAGTAAAATTAACCTAAGATGATGAACTAATTACCAAAATCCTATACATTTGTGTGCTAGAAACTAATTTAAATAAATTAATTACATTAATGGTACATAGCCTGTTGGGTCATAACCCAAAGAGACAAAGGGGGGAAAAATGTTTCTTTTTGACGGTCTTCATTTTTTTTTTTTTTTGATGGACAAAATGTATAGCCTCTTTCGATAGCTAAGTGAAAATAAAGCAGGAAATCATAACCTCTAAAACTTCCTCACGTTCATAAAGACCATTTCGATGTGACAAGCACAAAGAAAAAAATCCCCACCTCCCCCTCTAGCTGGTGCAGCCCCCACGACACCACATCCCATTGTCTCAACCCTGGAAACCAGAGCCCACTTTTCTCCTATGACTTTGCACTTTGCTATTTTTTTTTTGTTTTTGTTTTTTTCCTTTTTTTTTCTTTTTTCTTTCTTGTCCTTTTCCAGGTCTTTGGATTTAGCTGTAGTTATGAGAGATCCAGAATAAAGCTATTCAACCGAAGTCATCAAGCATATGTGTCATTCTTACACAGATGATTAAACAATATCCAAGGTTTCTTGAAAGTTGAGTTTATCTTGGATGTGCCCAAATGAAAGTAATTCCAAGTGTACACCATGAAGATGCTGGGATACTTTTCTTTCCTGCACTTTAGTTTTTGATGTTATAATAAATAAAGCAATGCACATTGTAGAAGTCTCACATAGATGTTAAGTGATCATTTGAACTCATTTGTTGTAACAGATGACAGCATACATGTATGGAGATGTCTGTGCACAGTCTGGACACCCATAGGTAATGTGTGTTGCTATAAGGACAGCTATGAGAATACATGTCGAGAGATGTCTCTAAATCCATATACATCCACGCTGACAGACTGTATAAGCTTTAGGCAAACTTATCTACCAAGGTTTATGCTCTGTGAAATGTCTGCTGCTGAAGATGGAGCAATGTGGAAGGCTTCCATGGAATGAACAGACCTGTAGCAATGTGGTTTTTTTTTTTTCCCTTATACACATTTTCTCCACTAAAAAGGTCTCAGCAAGTTGATTCCAGTCAACCAAACTCAAAAACCTATAAGGACAGCTTGGGCTCTCACTTTAACCTGTCTCAGACTGTCAGAGTCCTTTTGGTATCTGAGAACAATGAGCATTTCAAGTCCCTATGGGATTCATCTAATAGCCCAATCGGCCTCAATTATAGGCTTTGTGTCTACCTATACATAAGGCCTTACATTAATCATTATTTTGGTATTTTATAACACATTCTGAGACTTTCTAAAACAAACCCTCACCCCTCTCCCTCAGAAAGAAATAAATCATGGGCAGAAAATGGGCATCGGGACAGCCATATTTAAAGCCAATATCATTAATTTATGAGACTTATACAACAAACAGCCCCCTCTTCCTTTAGTAAGGATTTGGGGGCCTTATTTGAAAACTATAATCTCCTGTTGTTTTAGAGGTGACTTGGTCTTAGCTAAATGTACAAAATTATTTAGCTATCCAGTCTTGCATGTGAATATTTGAAAGTTACAGGCACACCAGCTCTATCCCTTCTCTATCTACCATTTCTTACCCACTCTTCCTGGTTAGGCTAACAAGTCCAACTACACAGTGTCAGCAGCAACAACAACAACAAAAATCATCTCTGATCTGTTAAGAATCATGGCAGTTACTTTCATAGGACTTGTGTTTGGGCTTTAGGGTCAACCTTCAACACATGTATCATCCCTTTTCCTCTGCTTTTTAATAGAGTCCATTATTCTTCAACAACATTGGGACTCAGGCTGTTCTTTTTATATTTTTAAAAATTCCTACTATACTACCTGCTGAAAATCAGAGTTCACTGCAGAGGTATATTGTCATGACACTTGGGTAATGGTAGTCAGACACTTCAATAATTCTACCAGCATTGTTTCAAAAGTGGGAAAGTTTCCCAGCCTATACCAGGTAGTAGTGATTTAAAAAAAAAAAAAAAAAGTTCAACTTTAATTTATTGGCATTAAAAGGTGGGTGACCAGCACAGGTCAGATGAAATGACAGATCATCTAAAAGGTATTTATATTTGGCTTTCAAATATACCGTTTGAATTACAAAAATGCATGTGTGTGTGTGTGTGTGTGTGTGTGTGTGTGTGTCGGATCTACCTTCCGAATTCTGGGTTCATTTTAGGCTGAAATGAAAATTAGCTTACATTTTCTAAGCCCACAGTAGCCAAGAGCCCATGGCAAAAGATGCAAAGCTGATGTTCTGACCTCTCCAGAGGAAGTGGCCTCCTGAGCACCTCATTCCTTTTCCTCCCCTTTAAGTGGTACAACCTACCATTTTACATTTTGGAAAAGCCTTTATGTATCAGGGTTGAGTTTTTATTGTTGTTGTTTTCCTTTAAAAAAGAACTAGACTGGCTCTTTAAAAAATTTTCCCAGGATGAAAGAATTATATCCCCAGTACCAAAATCACATTGCAAACAAAAGTGAAGCAAGCTTATTTCTCTACAGGAATAAAGAAAAGTTATTTTTTCCACTCAATAGCCTCTAGATTTCTGTTGCCTCAAGAATGTGAATTTTGGCTTAGACTGTCCCTTTACACTGTCCACTTTGTTGCTGATGGCTGAGGCATGCCTGGAATTGTTTTGGATTGAAGAAACAGATCCTCAAGTCTAACCAAGTCCAAATGGTTATTTTCTCTGAAATGATTAACTTAAGTTTTAAAAATGCTTGAGGAAACCCACTGGGTCAAATTTCATTACCTTTCAATTGGCAGGATCTTTTTTTTGCTTTCAGATTTTTCACAAATTGAAATTCTGTAGGGCTTATAATTCTGATCCATAAATATATGAATACACATGTGTACTCATAGATGTATGTAAATAATTTTCCAGAAGCAAGCACCTCTCTCTGGGATGACATTATCCAGTAAGAAACATTTGACAAATGTCCTTGGAGGGAAGTTCTTGCCCCTTTTGCATCATCACGTCCTCCTCGGGTCACCAGCAACACGGAGGGCGTGTACGTGGCTACAACAGGTTTTAGCACTACGGAAATCTCAGGCCACAAAGGCAGCCTCTTTGGGTTTTGACATCTTCAGAGGGTGCCGGAACCCAAATGGTGAGATTAGCGTGCCAAAGGATCGCTAACCAAACCAAGCAGGCTTGTTCCCTCAATCCAATCTCCAAAACACTGGCCCCAAGTCACAAGGATTTCATTTAGAAAGGGCTGAGCTGAAACTCCTTTTTTATCAACCCATATGGATCATTCCCCGGCTGAAACATGCTCTTTTTCTCAGTCGTCTGACAAAGAAGACATGGGGTATGAGCAAGAGACAAAAGGATACCAGGAAAAGTCCTGGAAAATGTTGCGATCGGATGGAGTACAAAAGCCATGGAGAGTCATATTCCTTCAAAGCTCTGTGACTGCTGCCCCTGCCAAGGGAGAGCCCCGTGGTGGGCGCAAGGAGGTGGCACTTCGGACAATGGGGCACTCGGGGGCAGGACGCTGGGATTCGCCCCAAACCCTGCTTTGTGTTTTCCCTCCAGGCTTGAGACAAGCCCCCGAGGAGTAAGTATCACTGCCTTACTCCAGTGCCTGCTGTGGTTGCACACAGGCCTGTCAATACAGGTTGGTAACTGCCACCCTGGGGAAACCTGGTCAGCCCATCGCAACACAAGTTGGGCTTCCCCTGTGAGAAGTCCCTTCGGTGGATCTGCTCACCGAGGGGATCTGGACACCCTGATAGGACGGGGTAGCTCCTGGAGAACACCTTCTGGACTGGCCTCATCTTCACAGTTAGTGGGAATGGACCACCGAGCCTCCCCAGCAGTTACAGAAGACAAGCACCCCACTGGCCCCAGCCCAGCTGTGGGCTCGGCCTCATGGACAGACCCCACTCGCTACCTTGACGGTGGCTGAGGCGTAGACTAGAGATGACTCCAGATACAAATAAAAACTCCTTTGCACCATGGATCCATTTATCAACAGGCTAAATGTTGAAATGCTGGAGTTGGACTTTCAACCTTTTCAGGAACTTTCACAGAAATCTGAGTACTCCAAATCATCCACAGTGGAGAACGGACTCTGGGCTCTGGGATGGCATGAGAAATGAGCAGAATTCGGAACTGAATGCTTAATAAATGAAGCACTTGACCAAAACAAGACATGGATTCGGACAGCAAGAATTTGGGGTTATCACCAATGTCAAGTTGAATCTATATATGTATTCATATATTATATATATATCTCTTTCTTTAGAAATGCAACTTTACAGCCGATTTTTAAAAAGCTAATAGAAAAGTAGAAACTGGCAATTATTTTTACATGTTTCCCCCCTCCCCCAAATGAAGCCGTTAGGATGTAGCAATCACATGAAAATGAGGCTGTTGATTCCTCTATAAACTCTTTGGTTCTGTGGTTCAGGAGAGGATGTGTCACCAAGACCTCTGACCCTGACCCTCACTCCCCTTCCCTCCCCTGATGCTGAGACTCTGAACATAGAAGGAACCAAGTCTAAGGGGTTAGCAAAGAACATTCAAGTGACATTATTCCCCAAACTCCGAGGAGTAGAGAGAACAGTTCAGTATCCCAACATCTTAAACTTGGAGTCCATGGAACCTTTTGAGAGATTCCATGTTGGGGTAGAAAGCCATAAAACAAAATTAAAGGGAAACAATAAAATCAAATCAATGACCCTTTCCTTTTGTTGCTCAGAAACAAAATTGATTACCTTCCCACAGATCAATGACGCTATTAGTATTTTAGCCAGACAAGAGGAGATAACGAATTGAAACAAAAGATGTGAGAAATCCTCATCTTTGGTATTGTAGCTGTTGAGGTTTCTGTTGCTCTGTTCCGTGTTCTTTTGAAAAACTGCATAGGCACAAATTAAAGACAATCTTCAACTTTAAGATTACCGCGTGAGTTGTCAAATGAAGCAGTAGCCGCCGAGGCTTTTCCTCATATCTATTCCTGTCTCAACCCTTTCTTTAAAATCTGCTTCCAAAAATTGTCCCAAGAGGTCTGTTTAAACACAGTGTGTCTCGCTGTTTTTTGTGTTTTTTGTTGTTGTTGTTTTGTTTTGTTTTTGGTTTTGATTTTGTGGGGTTTTTTTGTTTTTGTTTTCTGGCGTGCTTCCTTCTTGGTGGTGGTGATTTTCACGGATTTACGTATTTATTTATTCATTTTAATGGAACAGTTTTGTTTGTTGCAGAATTAGGTGCAGAAAAAGTTTCTTTGGTTTCGATTAAGTAATTCATAAAAAAGTCAGTCTCAAGTGTCTGTAAAGAATCATTGCAGCGTTTGGCTTGCTTCGAACCCCTCCCCCGTGGTGCCCACCTGGGGCCATTCACTGGTAAATATGCACATCGTGACCTTCGCAACCTCCCAGAGTCGTGTGGGCGCTCTTCCGCGTGCTGTGGGAAGGTGACAGCCAGGAGCCAGGGCTGGCGTGGCAAAGCCACTCCCCGGGGTGGCTTCGCTAGCCCGTCTGCTCAGCCTGATGGTGAGCCAAATGCAAGAGCTGAATGCCATTCGGAGTTGCAGAGGTTTTCTGATTTCTAAAAGTAATCACAGTATTTTTAGGCTAGAAAATGGCAAGTAATAAATGTCTTTGGTTTGCAGTATTCTGCTTCTTTGGTGTGCTGTGTTTTCTCCAGATTTACTCAGCTGTTTTGCAAGGATGAATCGACAATGGAAGAGATTTGGGACCAGATGACCCTCATGAGTTACACGTATGGTGGTTTGAATTACTTCCTTTTTTTTTTCTTGCTAGAAAACACTGAAAAACGTCCCTACCGATGGGATGGATGAGGAAACAACAGAAATCTGAAATAGTGAGAATGGATCATGTGGTAGTTACAATGCACAATAGGAGGAACCAGGTGACTAATAACCGAGGAGGATACATCAATGATCTAAAAAAATCTAGATCTTTTAAAATGCTGCATTTTCTCCATGTACCGTAACAGTTAAATTGGCCTCCTGAGTGTGCGTCTGCATTATGTACAAACAGAATTTGTAGCAAACTGCAAAATGTGCTTGAAGCCATATTCCCAACGATTCCCTAATGACTTCACAATCAGCGTCTTGAAAATCCAGATGTGGTGAATCCAGAAACTTCCTTACTTCTCTGTTTATCTACGTTGTGCTTGATACGTTGAGCTCAAGAGAACTGATTTTTTTTTTTTTTGATGGATCCAAGACCACGTGAGATTTCCAGGAGGTAAGGAAAAGAAAATTGTAAACTGGATCAACTTAAAGCTTTCCAAACCATTCAATGGAATGATGCCTGAGTTGGAAAAACAGGTCCTTGGATTTTTTTTTTTTAAATTTCCGTATTTAAAAGTTGTGCTCAGTAATTATTCTGATTTTTTTTTTTAAATGTTATGGCTGTGAACTTTGGTGTACTGTGGTATGATGAGGCTAAGCACTTGGAAAGCAAATGAGGTCATTCTTGTTGCTAGAAGAATCTCTTATGGTAGCATCTTAGGAGCCCAAACTCAGAATCTTTACACAGGCCAAATTCCCACTGTGACAGGTGGGAACTCTGACTGCAACAGGGCCCAGAGTGGGACTGTTGACATCTGGCGAGATCCCGAGCTTGGCTGACACCACACTGGAATCACTTCGCTCCAGGAAGGCCTCATTTGGGTTTCTGGGATGCTCAGCATGCTGAGAGGACAATGTCCGGTTAAAAAGATTAATTTTCAGCTTGCACTTGGACTCCATAGCCATTAAAAACAAAACAAAACAGAACACCTGGCCTATGATTACAGCTAGAATAGAAGTTTCTTTTTAAGAGAATTGTGCTTTCAAATCACCAGTGAAGGGCCCCAGCTAAGAATCCGGTGTCTTTTTTCCTTTGTGTTTTCTTTTGTGTCGGTTGTCCCCATCTGGAGGTGACCTGTGCCCAACCGCGAGAGTCCTCCCATCACGCTTTGGTACAAGTGCTGGAGGTGGATGAGGAGCCTCCTGTGCCCAGATCGTCCTGCCACTTCTCCAGGCTGCGGCGCCGGGCATTCATGAAGAAGTTGCTGACGGTCGTAAGCTCCAGGCCCAGCTGCTGGGAAATGGTGATCTGCATCTCTTTGGAAGGGCGCTTGTTCTCCTTGAAGATGGCAAAGAGTGTTCGGCGTTGGAGGTCGGTGAACACCAGGCGGGATTTCTTCTGGGAATTGTTCCTGTCTTTGTTTGGTTCTTGCTCTTTGCGTTTGCACGCTTGAAGGGAAAGAGAAGAAGGAGCGAGTCAGTACAAGTGTGAGAACCAGCACCCGAGAAGGTGAGCCATTGAAAACATCGACAAAATCGTACAAGAGGATGTAAACCGTTAAACTTTATTGTGCCAATTGCCCAGCTGTCAATAACCAGCCTTCCCAGTTCATCTCCGGGTGATGGAAGGGACCGGTTAGTGGAGAAGAGAGGACGGTGAGAACAGCAAGGCTGCTCTGCGCAGTCTGGTCTTGGCCAGCCGCAGCCCCCTGCCTCCAGCACACCCTGAAAATTCTTCATCTCTGAAATCAGGCACCGTGAAGGGAGTGATGGCTCCAGGTCCCCTGGGGGAGCCTGGGCGGCCAGCTCCTCTTTCATTTTCAGCTTTCTAGAAGTGTTTACAGCTTAGCTGAAATGACTTTCTGGAGCCCCCCAAATTTTTAAGGTGCATGATCTTTTTCAAAATCAAAGCTTCTTTCAAAAAAAATTGTTAACAGAATGAAAGGAGAAGTGAGAGAATGATGGTATCATCCCAAATCCCCTTCTTCCAGACTTCTGAAAAATTAAGGAAAAACAAAACAAGGAGGGAAAGACTGGAAAAAAAAAAAGTTGGTTTAGCCGATTCCAATTTGGATAGTTTGAAGCGAAGCCGGTACAAGAGGGCACGGGCTGGGGGTGGGGGAAGCAGCCCAAACCACGGAGGACACTAGTTTGGTGTCACTCTCTCTGCCTCACCCTCAAGTCCCCGGAAGGCAGGGTAGGTCTGTGTAACCCAATGGAATACTTGGGATGCCGACTGGTTCTTGTCTCAGAAGAGCCTCGTAAGGGTTAAGTAACAGGGTGCATACAAATCAGGAACTTAAACATGAGAACACATGTTGGAGTCACTGGAAAGCAAGCCCAGCTCACCCAGGGGTGTCGTGAGGCACCAGCAGAGCTAATCCGGGAAAGGCAAGGAGGGAGCAGAGATGCTCTTGCCTGAGTCAAATCCTACTGGACGTCCCGGGCACAGGCTGGGAATCCCTTTGAACTGGACCAACACCCCCCAAATCGAGCAGTCTGGGTGCTGCCCGGATGTGTGCCCGCACTTCTCAAAGCCCTGGTTTGCCAGTTTTGCTTTGGCCCCGGGGCCGGGCATGACCTTCTGCAGAGAGCATCTCGGGCAGGGGAGCTGCTACAGCTGGAGTATCGGGGATGCTCTTCAAACTGATGGGCCTCACAAGTTAACCTGAGGACCAGCATGCAGAGAGAGGATCTTGTGGACGCTGGCCGTCCCCTCACCTAACCGGCTGTCCTCCCCGGTGGGAGCTTTCTGCCATAAAGGGATCACTCCTGAAATACATGGGAAGGGATGACACGTCGCTTTGGCAAACACTTTCTTCCTGATTTTTCCTTCTCTCTTTTTAAACATAAAAGTAATCATATTATCTTTGAAAATTAAATATACACTCACACCCACACACACACTGATGAAAGCAATTTGTTTCCACCTTAAAACCATAAAACCCATTCACTTGGATGGTGGGACTTTCTCAGGGGAGGCGAGCTTCCCTGGCAACGGAAGCTCAGACGGGAAGGCTGAGATACTCCACGCCTTTCACTCCTCATGGGCTCGGCCTAATAAAGGCCGCGTACTTGCTCATCCCTGCGAGGATCTTCCATTTGTGTTGGATTCTGTATATTTACTATATGCCCTTATCTTCAGATTTACTCTCTTGTGCAATCTCCATTCTTCCTTGACAGTGCTTCTCACCCTAGAGAAGGCAAAAGGGGGACCCCTGAGTGGCTCAGGGCATAATCCCGGGGTCCCGGGATCGAGTCCTGCACTGGGCTCCCTGGGGAGCCTGCTTCTCCCTCTGCCTGTGTCTCTGCCTCTCTATCTCTCTGTAACTCTCATGAATAAATAAAATATTAGAGAGAGAGAGAGAGATAAGGCAAAAGGATCCCTGGAGAACTCGTTCAAATGCATACTCAGGGGCGGGGAGCCTGGGAGGGGCCTAAGAACCTACATCTCTAATGAGCTTCCAGGCCATGCCAATGCTGTTGGTCCACATGCCTCAGCTGACTCCCAAGCATATACCTGATAGCTAAAATATCAGAGAAGCACCTTGATGGAAAGGAGAGCTCTGGAACCAGGCATGCCTGGATTCGCAACAGGGCTCCTTCATCTTCAGGTCTTGGGACCTTGGCAAATTGCTTCACCTCTCAGAGCCTGTGTTCCTCATCTAATGGAAGTAACGATGCTGCTGCCCTCAGCAGAGCTTGAAGAGGGCATGGACAAGTGCTTCTTCCCCACCTTCCCTCTAATTGCATTTCCCCAAGAATCCTGAGGTGGGTAAGTCAGCAGAATTATTTTCATTTTAAAATGAAATAAATTGAGACCTAGACTGGGTAAGGCATTGACCTGAGGTCCCATTCCAAGTCTGCTGCAGACCCAGGTTAAGAATCCGCCCTTCCAACCCTCCCTCTTTCTCCTCTACAGAAAGGGCACCCATGCCATTGGTACATCAGAGGGGATCTATCTGCAGGGCAGCCCTGGGGCTCTACTCCCAGGGATTCTGATTTTCATTGTGCAGGGCAGGGCTCAGGAACCTGTGCTTTTACAAACCTCCTTGGACCCTTCTGAGACATGGGAACCAGCCACTTCTGGTTCCAGAGTACTGTCCCCACCCCAGCCTCCTGGGACACCAGATACCAAGTCTTCATTGGAAGGATTCTGCGTAAACAGTGGTGCATGGTAATCTCTTGATAACAAAATCTGGGCAAATATCCTCTACAAACATCGGCGGAGGTCCTCTGTCAATTCATGCGCCTTTGGGTTAACCATACATCCCTCAAATTTCCTATCAATATTGATTATTCTTCAGAGAATGCTTTATTTGTACTTTTAATTGGGTATTTAGGCAATAGTGCTGGTTCATGTTGGCGGGTCAGATTATATTTGCTCACACACACACACACACACACACACACTTTAAGAGAAAAACGTTAGAGTCTCAATGTTCAGCAAACTGTAGAGAAAGAACAAATCAAGAGATCTGTGCTCGCTTTTCCAGCAGCTTTCCAATCCACCAGATTCCACACCAACCAATGCGAAGATGTAGCCTGTGGTCTACAAACTTACAGCAAGTCCAAGAGCCCAAAATAATGAGACAGTAGGTACATACCCTGTCCAGAGTCCTTATACCAGCCAGTTGGCAGGCACCCCACACTTGTCTTTGGTGCTATAAGGCATTTATTTCTTCACATGTTTCAAAGAGACAGGTTTGCTCTCCACCTCTGACAGTTACAGAAATCACAAACACACCACTAACAGCATTCACCCCATGACTCTTACACGAGCAGTTGATCTGGAGCTGAAGGAAAATAAGAGCAAGAGGTTGGACACCTGCTTTGAAAGCCTATGCCCGAATGATGTCTGGAAGCTGGTATGAGGCGTGAAGTGAGCCATCCCCACAGGCACAGCTAGAGTGTAAATGGTTTTGGTGTGAACATATTACACTACAGTCAAATAGCCATTTCTAAACAGCTAGGAAGAAGCCAGATAGCTCCCTCTGACCCAGGAACGTGTCAGAAACCCAACAGACAGCAGGTGTTCATCAGCGGTGAGGGTGGATCCAGTCTCTCCAGGGTTCCAGCCACACAAGGTACATCCTGCCTCTGGAAGGTAGGTTAGTCCAGGCTCCTGCAGACCACTTGGATCTGCTGCTTCTCCCTCTCTAGGAGAAAAGCGGGGGGGGGGGGGGCACACCAGAGGTTAATGTGTGCATTCTGTGGTGGTGAGGTGGGGATGTGGGCACAGAAAGCCCTCCTCCATCCTTGACTTCTCCTCTCACGGAGTACGTGGTCCTTGTGTTGGCCATGGGGTTTGAGCATTTATTTCTATTTTAGAGACTAAGAGGCATCATTTGTTTATCTACAGTGAGGCTACCTACCCAGATTATGGGGGCCTTTCCCCATCTCGTTTTTTTTTTGGGCAGGAATAGTATCAGCTTACACTGGTAATGCTGGCTGCCTCCTGCTGGTCCGGGGCCTGTGACTGGCAGGTATACACAAAGAGAGGCATCTGGGATTAGTCACAAAGGGACTCTTCCTGCCTAAGAAATGCAGGGTCCTGGCTGGACAAATTTTTCAAATCACCGGTTTCCCAGGGTGAAATAGTAAGAGGGAAGCTCTGGTCCAAGGCACAGGCCCTCCCTGAGATCTTAAGATGCCAACTCACTTTTCCCCCAGAGGCCACCGTGCGTTTTTTTTTGTTTTTTTGTTTTTTCCCCTCAGAGGATTGGAAACAGGACAAAGCAAGCATCTGTCCAGGGATGTGCTGCTCCCTGTGGCTCATCTTTCTGAACCAGAAAAGCGAACTCTCCACAAGGGACCATTCCCTCTGCCTCCAACTGCAGCTCCCTGTGTGGTCAGGCTGCTCCTGGGGATCCTCAGGAACCCAGCTGCCCTCAGCTGCCCAGAGGAACTGGCCACGGCTCTGTCTGGCACCCACATATGGGCACCGCGACAGTATGTGGTCAGGGCAGGCGGCAGGTGCCTCACATCAGGAGGGGATTCAGAGGGAGGTGAGACAGGCGGAGGGCTGATACCAGGGACCAGAGAAAAACATTAAGGAGGCCAAGGAGAAGCCCTGCACTGACTGTCCTGTGCCTTTCCTTTCCGCTCCTGGTGGGGGAGGAGCCCTGGTGCCACAAAGGTAGGTGACCACGCAGTTTCTCCAACAAAAAAAGATTCATTTTCACCCACCACTAACTTTCCGTACTGTGACAAAGGTCTTTTGGTACTCACACGCTAAGGGATAAAGGGTCTTTGGAAGCCAGGGCTGCTGTGGAGAGGGGAAGACCGGACGCCAGGGAGAAGCAAAGTAGGGGCAGAGACAGGGCCACCATCTGCCTTATCTTCTCTTTTGGTCTTTCCTGAGAGGACCCGGTGCCCCAGGTGAGTGACCTCAGCTGTGAGTGTGTGTGTGTGTATGTGTGTGTGTATTGGGGGGTGGGTGATGGGCATAGAGCGTTAAGGGGGACAGGAGCTAGTTGGTTCTGTGAGGCAGATACAGGCAGCAGTCATCCTGGACCCACACTTAACCTTGATGCCTGGTGCCACAGGTGCAGTGGCTTCAGCCCTTCAAGGCACCTGCACATCTCGTACCACAACTGGATCCTCCTCACTGGGTCCTGGAGCGTGAGGGCGCTTGTCTGGCCCAGGGCTGTCAGTGTTCACATGGGGAGCTGGAGGCCCAGTGAGGGGAGTGAGAGCCAAAGCTGGAGGCTGAAGCCCATCAGAACTTTCTTCCTACCACACCTTTGGGAGGAAGGTGGGGTGGAGATGTAGATTCTCATTTTACAGGTGGTGAAGGTTCAGGGACCTGCTCAGGGTGACACAACTGGCACTGGAGCTAGGGCATAGGCCCAGAGGCCCCTTCCCAGCCTCCCTAGGCCGGGGGGAAACCATGAAGCAAGAGGAGCCCAACACCAGGTCAGATTCCTCAGCACTTGCTGCTCTGGAGCGGGAGCTTCTCATACTGGGGGTTTTGTCCCGTGAATTCAGCCAAACAGCACAGAATTCAGCCTCGCAGTTTGCTAGAATCAGTGCGGGAAGGTCCTCTGCGCTCCCGCACACGGGCCTTAACTGTCAGGAAAGGAAAAGATCTCATGGAAATGAGTTGTATTCCTAAGATTTGAAAGGAAAGACTTCGTAGTCTTATTTTTTCTTGAGCAACTGACAAAGGGAGAAGGTGGAAATGGATGAGGGCCTGGCAGTTCCCGCTGACCTAAGTGCGAAGCCAGGCCTGCTTTCCCTAGCTGTGGGGTCACCGGGCTGCCCGGGCCTTCCTTCACCGGGGCTCACTGGGCCCGACACGGGTGCCCCGGGCCTTCCCCCGTGGCGGCGACTCGCCTGCGTGGGCCTCTCCCTCTGTATTCTACCACTTTACGTGCTGTCCCAAACCAAAGGCAAGATGCTGTCTTAGTGACACCTGTTCATCCCTTCTCTGGCAGATAGAATTAGGGACATCTTGGCTGTTCCTCGCAAGCTTAATATACACAATTGTGTTAATATGCACACCCCGCAATGCCTGAAAAGCCCCATGTTGGGCAAGTGCCTCTTTTGGGGAGACTCATCCCACCTCCCTAGGTGGAGAGTGGACCCAAGAGCTTCTCTTCCCTCCCAGGCAAGACCCTCCAGGGTTTGACCTCTGAGACCGCCTCGCAGACCCTAGGAGGCGCTCAGGAGCTACTCGCTGGCGGAAGGCAGCAAGGGCAGGCCCTGAGTTAGGTAGCAGGGCAAGCGGGGCCTGCTGGGGGGGGGGGGGGGCTCCGGGGTGTGCGAACATCGGCCTCCCCTCGCTAGTCCTCTTATCTCTGATATTTCGGGCTGGATTTGTAAACCCTTGTCTCTTCTCAGCACAGTTTCTTTTTCATCAGCTTTCCGGCCTGTCCCTGTCCTCCAGAAATGCAGCAGCTCTTCCTACCTCCGCCCCAGCACCCACTTTCCCTCCACCCCCACCCCCAGCACATCCCCACCCTGCTCAGCGGGTTCCACCTCTGCTCAGAGGGCTCCGCCCCGCCCACATGGCCACGCCCCACTCAGCTGGTCCCACCCCCTCACCTGGCCCCGCCCCTGCTCAGCTGGCCACGCCCCACTCTGCTGACCCCACCCCCGCTCAGCACAGCCCTGTCCCGCTCAGCTGGTTCCACCCCTGCTCAGATGGCTCCGCCCCCGCCCAGCTGGCCCCGCCCCCACTCAGCAGGTCCCCGCCCCCACGCTGCGTATCCCTGCCCTGCTCACCTCATCCCCACCCCCACTCTGTACATCCCCCTCCTCGTTTAGCAGTCCCCGCCCCCACTCTGCACGTCCCCGCCCCGCTCAGCTGTCCCCGCCCCGACTCTGCACGTCCCCGCCCCGACTCTGCACATCCCCACCCCCACTCTGCACATCCCCGCCCTCACTCAGCAGGTCCCCGCCCCCACTCTGCATATCCCCCTCCCCCCTGCACGTCCCCGCCCCGCTCAGCTGTCCCCGCCCCCACCCTGCACGTCCCCGCCCCGACTCTGCACGTCCCCACCCCCACTCTGCACATCCCCGCCCTCACTCAGCAGGTCCCCGCCCCCACTCTGCATATCCCCCTCCCCCCTGCACGTCCCGGCCCCGCTCAGCTGTCCCCGCCCCGCTCAGCTGTCCCCGCCCCGACTCTGCACGTCCCCACCCCCACTCTGCACATCCCCGCCCTCACTCAGCAGGTCCCCGCCCCCACTCTGCATATCCCCCTCCCCCCTGCACGTCCCCGCCCCGCTCAGCTGTCCCCGCCCCGACTCTGCACGTCCCCACCCCCACTCTGCACATCCCCGCCCCGCTCAAGCGCGCCCCGCCCCTCTGACTTCCCGAGTGGGCCGCGGTGGCCCTGGAGTCCCGCGGGAATGGACTTGTCCTTCACCCCTCCTCCCTGGAAACCGCAGGTCCTGCACCCGGGAGGTCCCTGCAGAGGCCGGCGAGAACGTGGGCTGCGGGGCTCCTGGAGAGGAGGGGAATCCTGGTTCCACCAGCAAAACGCGACGCCGGGGGAGCCAGTTCCGAAGCGGGATCTGCGGGAAGCGCCAGCCTCAGGTGTAGCGGAGGAGGAGCGGTCCGCGGGCTGCCGCCCCCCCCCCCCGGGCTCCCGCCCCCGGGCTCCCCTCCGCACCGGCTCCTGCTCGGGCGCCTGCTCTGCTTAATCAGATCCGTGGAAGACTTAACCCCTGCCAGACTGGCCGCCCTCTTTCCGCTTGGGAGGAGAATCATTTTAAATGGAAAGAGTTTAAGTTCTCCGCAGCAGCCATCCTGCCCCTTATTATGGAGGAGGAGAGGCTCCCAGCGCAGGCTTGGGGGGGGGGGGGAGCAGAGGCTTGCAGGCAGCAGGTGCCCCCAAGGGGACAGCGCAGCCCCACCGCGGGAACCGAGGCAGCCTGGTTGCAAAGTTGGCCCCAACTCTTCCCTTCCCAACACCTGTACCCCCTGCAACGGGACTCCATAGCGGCTCCCAGCGCGACGAGGTGGCGTCCGCTCGCCCTTGCTGGCGACCTGGGCTGCTCAGATGACTTGCTTGAGCCAAATGAATGAGGGAGAAGTCACTGTGGCAGTTCTGAGCCCAGGCCTCGCGAAGCCATGTGCTTGTTCACGCTCTTGGACCGCTGCCTGGCGGCCACGGGACAAACCCCGGCCAGCCTGGGTCAGCGGCCCTGGTGGCCCCGGCAGCTGACTGCAGGTGCCTGAGTGAGTCCAGCTGAGACCACCCAAGCGTGGCCCCGGAGCAGCAGAACCGCCCAGCTGACCCACAGGTTCTGGAGCAAAGAGAAATGTGTATGGCTTTACGCTGTTGGTTTTGTGGTTCTGTGTTACGTACGTTGCATTACTGTGGTGATAGATATAGCAGCCAAGGAAAACCTGTGCCTTCCTGCCCAGGGAAAGTCAGATGCAGGATAAAAGGCCTCCGCTTGACAACTGAGCCCCGGTTATCAGCTGCGTGACCTTGGGTCTCCTTTCCCTCATCTATAAAATGGGGATACTATGCTCCCCACTCCAGACATCAAGGCCAGCTGTAGCCCTTGGCACACAGGAGGTGCTTAGTACATGTAAGTATTCTTTCTCCCTTCAAAGAGAAAGAAGGAAAAAGGTGTATAAGAAGGTAAGGTTAGGGGCACCTGGGTGGCTCAGTCAGTTAAGTGTCCAACTTTTTTTTTTTTAAAGACTCCATTTATCTATTCATTCATGAACAACACAGAGAAAGAGGCAGAGACACAGGCAGAGGGAGAAGTAAGCTCCCCGCAGGGAGCCCGACCTGGGACTCGATCCCGGGACCCTGGGACCACAACCCGAGCCAAAGGCAGACGCCCAACCACTGAGCCACCCAGGCGCCCAAGCGTCCTACTCTTGATTTCTGCTCAGGTCATGATCTAAGGGTCATGAGATCGAGCCCAGGGTCAGGCTCTGCACTCAGCTTGAAGTCTGCTTAAGACTCTCTCTCCCACTGCCCCTCTCCACCCCACATGCTCTCTCTCTCTCCTTTTCTCTCAAAAATGAATAAATAAGTCTTTAAAAAATAAGGTCAGATTAGGAATTCATAATCTGAAATGGTTTTCCAAGATTTACTCAGTGGTAGATGAACTGCCTAGAGGGCTAATGGCAAATAAAAGGTTAAGGAGATTTGTTTTCAGTGTGAAGTTGTCTCCTAGCCAATTCCCAGCCTTGTAGAAAAGGTAAGACCATGATGTGTTTTCATATATGTGTCAGAGATCCTAATAGGCTTGGGACCCCTGGTGTTTCCTAACATCACTAATTTATGTCCAAATACATTCTACATGTGATGGGTATTGTAGCCCCTCATAAATAATGCAGAAGGACCATATTCTCCTTGCATCCAGTAAATACTTCCCCTGAATAGTTCAATGGGATATTGCCAGGGCATAGGGTGGAGATGGGGGGGAGGCATGGGGGTGTGCACTCGTCAGCAGTCACTTGACCTCCAAGTATACGGGTTTGGAAAATATGCTAAGGAGAATCACTGCCATCTTGCAGTTGGAGAGCTTGAAGCTGTCCTCTTACAAGGGCTTGTTCCTGGGATGCCTGGATGGCTCAGTGGTTGAGCTCTGCTTTCATCTCAGGGCGTGATCCTGGAGTTCAGGGATCGAGTCCCACATCAGGCTTCCTGAGGGGAGACTGCTTCTCTCTCTGCCTCTGCCTCTCTCTCTATCTCTGTCTCTAATGTATTAATAAATAAAATCTTAAAACAACAACAACAACAACAAGGGCTTCTGCAAAGTGGGAGACTCTCCAGCAAAGAGGGCACACGTACCAGGGCTGGAGCTGTGCTGGAAAGACAAGCTGAGTTGTACTGGAAAAACTAATTACAAGTAAGTTCATATTTGTAGCTCCAACCTTGTTCCAAGAAACCTATGGGGTTTTTGTTTTGTTTTGTTTTTTTGTTTTTTATGTTTTTATTTGAATTCCTAGAGTTAGTTAACATACAGTGTACTATTAATTTCAGGTATACAGTATAATGAGTGATTCAACACTTCCATACATTACTCGGTGCTCCTCACAACTAGTGCCCTCCTTCATCCCCATCACCTGTTCCTTCCATCCACTGCTCCTCCGGTGACCATCAGTTTATTCCCCAGTGTTAAGAGCCTGTTTCTTGGTTTTCCTCTTTCTCTTTTTTTGTCCCCTTGCTCCTTTGTTTTGTTTCTTAAATTCCACATATGAGTGAAATCAGACACATGAAAAAGACACTCAACATCACTGACCATCAGGGAAATGCAAATCAAAACTACAATGAGATATCACCTCACAAGGGTCAGAATGGCTAAAATCAACAACACAGGAAACAACAGGTGCTGGCGAGGATGTGGAGAAAGGGGAATCCTCGTGTACCGTTGGTGGGAATGCAAGCTGGTACAGCCACTTTGGAAAACAGTATGGAGGCTCCTCCAAAATAAAACTACCCTAAAGCTACCAGTTGCACTACTAGGTATTTACCTAAAGGACACAAAAACACTCAATTCCAAAGGTACATGTGTCTCTGTGTTTATACCAGCATTATCTACCATAGCCAAATTATAAAAACAGCCCAAGTGTCCACTGACTGGTGAATGGATAAAGATGATGTGTGAGGTGTGTGTGTGTATGTATACGTATATATATATTCCATTATATATATAAAATGGAATATTACTCAGCCATAAAAATAATGAAATCTTGCATTTGCAATGACATGGATGGTGCTAGAGAGTACATGCTAAGTGAAATAAATCCATCACAGAAACCTATGGGGTGCAGGTAAGAAGGGAAATAAACTCCCTTTCCTTCCCTGCTCCAAAGAAGTGGTCCTTTGGTACTGACAAAAGAACAATGCCCAGGAGGGCACCCTGTCTCTGGAACTAATCTGCATATCCAAGAGCCTTTAAAACAGCAACAGGATCCCCTGCATTCAAATAGGGAAGCAAGACTAGAAGAGTTACATACTCTGACAGTACACAATGTCCCGAAAGCCATCAATGCTGGTAAGTCTTAGCAATGCAGGCTTCTCAGGCAGCAAAAGAGTATGTGCTGGCGTATTGCTATGGGGACAGGGAGAGGAGGGGTCTGACACACAGACTTAGGGCTCCTGCTCTAAGCATTGGCCCCTGAGGGTCAGGGGTGGCTGGGCACTGATCATCCACCTGGAAGGTGGTAGGGCTTGATGAAGGGGGAGTGGCTGCAAGGGCCAGGATCTTATCAAATCCTTTCATTATCTTGTGCTAGAATTTGGAAACTATAAATAGTTTGCAGTTAAATGCTTGCAGTTTTCCCTGACCTTGGTCCAGATTACTGTGGAGCCACTATGGTGAACTTGGCCCCCGAGAGCTAAACTCTAACTTCACTCTGGTTTCTGCAAATGTCCCTGGCCTGAATCAGATGGGAAACTTAATGGCTTTGTCTCCAGGTTGGGAGCTGGCTTTCCTCACGGATCAGATGCCAATCCACTTAGGCAGTGGAGCCAGTGACATCCAGACCCACATCCATTTGAGAGGCCAAGAGCAGAGACAGGGAGGATGCACCACGCAAATGGACTTGGAGTCATTCTGGGTTGTTGGGTTTTATCTTTCCACCATTCCCTTCGAACTGCGAGTGCAGACAAAACTCTGGCGTGAAAATCCTCTAAACCATTTGGCAAATTATCCTGAAGAGCCAAGGCACTCCGGGTTGAATGGCTTCGTGGAAGCAAGAGAACCACTGCCTGGCTTCTTAGATCAAAGATGAGCTGGGGGTGGGGAAGTAGGTGGGAAAGGGAGAGAGAGAGAGAAAGGAGAGAGGAGGGAGAAGAATCGAGAGAGCATGGGGGCCAGGCACACATGAGCACACGCACACGCCCCTCATTCTGGAGACTCTGGAAGAGGTCATGTCTAAAGTGCAGAGATGTCAGCAGCCCCAGGAGGCTGGTGGTCGCCCCTGAGTGCTCTAGCCACACCTCGGGCTTCGCTCCTGACGTGGGGCAATTCCTGCCCATCTGGGTATCCCTGCAGTCCCCTCTTCTCATCTGGAAATGTGGATAATAAATGATAAACTCTGCTCCTCCTCTATATCCTGCCCCTGCCTTTGCTCGGGCGTTGGGAGGATTGTGAGCAGGTTGGTCAGGACAAATGTTAGAGCTACTCCCCGATGTCCATTTATTGTTAAATGAAAGGCAGCCAGCAAGCCACCATTCTCAGTTCCCTGCACCTCAAAGACATTCTCTGAAGAAAACAAGTTTTATTTCCTGTCTTTATTTTTACCTTTAATACAAAGGCACTGGAGGGAACTCAGGAAATGGGAGCCCTTGGATGTCTGACAACTTTTATAGGCAGAGGTAGAGCCAGAAAAAGGCCCAGGTGGCCATAGAAGGTGAATCTTCCAAAGGAGGGCACTGGCCCTCGGCACCTTATGCCGCCCCACACCCCCTCAGCAGGCTCTGCCCCTGGCCGGAGCTTGCACACCCAGTGTGGATGTGCTTCCACCCTTTACTTTACTTTCAGCAAAAACTCTGAGTGCAAAAGGGACAAGTTTCTAATAGCAGGTGTTCAGGACAGCTGGTAAAGCCACTGAGTCCCAGAATGGGTGGACTTGAGAGACCATTTGGTCCAATCCTTTATTCTGGATACAGTACTCTGAGGCTCTTAGGGGTGCCATGAGTAACCCCAGGCTGACCACAGCTAGTCCATGACCGAGCTCTGAGAACCCAGATACTCTTACTTCTACTCCAGTAGGGCTTTTATTTCCTATCTGGTGATTAGAATAAGTCTTTTGGGGTATTCAGCCTCTGAAATGGCAATTTCTTGTTATTAATTCTGCCTATGATGAAGTCTGGCAAAGAAAGATCTTTAATTCTGTGGCATAGCTGCATTCCTTGCAAGCTATCCAGGAAGTTGTGAGTTGCTAAAACAAATACTTAATTCTGGATAGAAACGTCTGCCTTAAAATGGTGAAGGGAGCCAATGTAGCCTCTCCTAACATCCCACTAAAATCATCTCAAAAACCTAGAATAGGAGATAAAACTCACTATACTGAAAGCCAGGACTGCGGTCAACATGTATAGAGGGAACTCCTGGGGAATTTTCACCTAAACACAAGGCCAATGGAACTAGGTTGAAAAGTAAGATCTGAATTGAAAAAAATAAATAATACTTGACTCCTCCAAATTCAAATTAAGGGGCCAGCACTTGTCTTGGCAGATATCTTCTGAAACAGCCAGAGTGCCTTCCACTCCCTTCAACCTACTAATTGAGAACTGCAACTCTCAGAAAACAATTAGGAAACAGAAATTGGGGATGGGAAGTGGAAGAGAGACACCAGCACGGGTAGATCACAGCGTGGAAGACTGCATTACTGAAGAGTGCTCTCTGCGGACACAGGACAAGAGGAGGCTGTGGTGTGCAGGATATGGGGACGGATGCACATACCCCACTTGACTGGCTTGTCAGCAACCTGGGAGCAGATGCAGGAGCTGACTCCCTGTCAGTCCAGCAGGGCCAAATTAAAAGAAAGCTCGTTAGAGGTTAGGAGCTGGGTTAGGTGTATCGGCTGGCAATTTAGTGCAGGTCTCAGAAGGTGAGTGCATAGACATCCAGAAAGGAAGTTGTAAGGAAAACACACACTGTTTCTGTTGACCACATCAGGCCTCATTGGGTTTCTCTCATTTGAGAATCAATCATAGGAAATTCTTCTGAAAATATGTTATAGAAACTTGAAGAATATTTTAGAGAATCATGTGGTATCTCAATACGATGCCAAAGGAGATGGTTTCTATGAAACAGGAACAGAAAATGATTAAGAAAACAGAACTTTAGGGTCGCCTGGGTGGCTCATCATTGAGCATCTGCCTTCAGCTCAGGTCATGATCCTGGGGTCCTGGGATAGAATCTCACATCAGGCTCCCCACAGTGAGCCTGCTTCTCCCTCTGCCTATGTCTCTGCCTCTCTCTCCCTGCTGCTCATGAATGAATAAGTAAAATCTTAAAAAAAAAAAAAAAAAAAGAAAAGAGAACTCTGTAAGTAACAGTAGGTACGAAAAAACAGTAAGGCAAGATGAGAAAGATAAAAACTTGAAGGAGAATGACAAATACACAGCATTGGAGGAAACCTAGAGCAACACTGACGGTGCAAGTTGTTAGAATTTCTGTCATTCAAGTGGGTCTTTCCTATAGGGAATTATTCTCAGTTACACAATGACTTAGAAAAGTATGGGTATAGACTCTTGATGAAGAGAAAAATAACTGAAGACATACTCTCACTTGGGATATAATGAGAATTAAAAGCTCAAGAAGGTTATATTGTTCTACAAAAAGAACCAGCCAAAAAAAAAAAAAAAAAAAAAAAAAAAAAAAGAACCAGCCAGCAGCCCCATGTGGCTATGAATCCCCCTAAACTCATCCCAAACATCCAAAGGAGTATCACTACATTACAAACATTAACAAACATAGCCTCCTTGGAAAGGCTACTGCAACAAATCTATGTAGAATGGTAAGTAGGTGGGTATATAAATGGTTGATGCCTCCTTTTGCAACAGGATCTCAGTAATGTTTACAAACAAATAATTTCATTATTCATGTTTTTCACCATTATGTGAAGTACATAGTTTGATAAAAAAAAAATCCCTCTGGAGAAGCATCTCCCTCTCTCAGAGTGAAACACCAGATTCATAAGTCTAGCTAGAGATGATTTTGTATATGTGAAACAGATGAAAAAGAAAACAACTAGCCCTACAAGAACAAGAAAAAAACAAGGAGTGTTCAGCGAGGCCTGAAAGCACCACTACTGTTCAATATTATGCTGAGAAAGTGGTCAATGCAATAAAAATAAGAAAAAAAATAAGTGAAAATTTAGAAAGGAATGAAACTAATTGGTAAGATGACAAAAGTCCACATAACTTGAGCGCTCATTATTTGATAGGCATTATCTGATAGGTATAACTCATTTAATTTTTACAATCAACCTCTGAGGTAGTTTGCAATTAATGATACTGAGTCATAGAAAATTAAGCAAATTACTTAAGGTTACAGAGTGAGTAATGGAGCTGGGATGCAAAGTCAGGTGGTCTGATTCCAGACTCCTTGTACCTAACAGCTACCCTATACTGCTTTTCCAGGCAGAAATAGAACTCTCCTAATTTTAAGTTAATATGAATTTTTTAACCTAGAAAACCCAGGAGCCTTATTACTCAAATTACTAGAACCAATAAGATAATTCAGGAAGGTGGTCAGTTACAAAATGAACATACAAAAACCAATGTTGATTGTGTATGCATAAAAAATCCAAATTAACAAACAGATAAACTATTGGAATTAATATGAGAACTTAGCAAGGTTCCTGGACTCAGTATCAGTAGACAAAAATCCTCTATAACACAACAAACAGAAAATGAAAAAGACAGGATCAAAACATCAGGTATATAGAAATAAATCTAACAATAGGTATGTACTATTTTGACAGAGAAAACTAAACTTTCTTGGAGAAATTAAAGAATATCTAAATAAAGGGTTTGGAAGACTCAATATTATAAAGAGTTTAATTCTCTCCATGTTGATCTATAGATCTGATCAAATCTTTAATGAAAGTCTCAGCAGATTTCTCTTCATTGCTCTTTTTCTTCTTTCTTGCTGTTCAGATTTTGGGATTTGACAAGCTGATTCTAAAATCTTTATGAGAATGCAAAAAATCAAAGAATAGTCTAACTATTCTTGATAAAAAAAAAAGGAAGACTTGCTATAGCAACCATCAAGACCTTTAATAATATTGTCATGGTGTAGTACTGGGATAAGGACAAATAACTAGACCAGTGGAACAGAAGACAAAGTCCACACACAGATCCACACACATATGGATACCGGATCTAACAATAAGATTTAATGACACTTGATTTAATGACAAGTGCCGTTTAATGACAACGGCCCCATAGAACATGAAGAAAGTGTGTTCTTTCCAATAATACAGTTGGGGTAACTAGATAGGTATTGGGGCAGGGCTTAATTCTTAACCCTTACCTTCATGTTGTACACAAAAAATAAGTTCTGGTGGGTCACAGACCTTCATGTTAATGGCTAAGCAACAAAGCTTACAGAAGATAATATAGGGTTCTATCCTTATAATCATGGGGAAGATTTCTCAAGACTCAAAATGTACTAATCCATAGGAAATTCACAGATTAGTGCATATTAAAATGAAGAATTCTGCATATCAATAGACACGAATAAAGGAGTAAAAAGAAAAAGAGAGAGGGAGAATAAAAGGAGAGCCATGGGTATTTTTGCAACACATAAGATAGACATGGGCCTGAATCCATAAAATCTCTTGGAAAACAATAAGAAAAAGTCAGGCATCTCAATATAAAAGTAGGCAAAGACCTGAACAGGCACTCACAGAAGAAGAAATCCACATTTCCAGTAACTATACGAAAAGACACAATTATTAGTAATCCAGAAATTACAAATTAAAAACATTACACATCCACCAAAGTGGCTTAAATGGAAAAGTCTCAATACTAAGTGCTTGCAAGGATATAGGAACTCTCCTATGCTGCTGGTGGGAGTGTAAGTTGGTACAATGGTTTAGGAAACTATTGCGCAGTATCTGATAAAGTTGAATATATGCACGCCCTCTGACCCAGAAATTCTGCTCCTACGTAGACTGTCTTATTGTAGATGCTATCATTACCGGCACACCCCCTTGGCTGTCACCATTGTAGTGCATGCCAACCCAACTCCCAATTGCCAGCACCTTTATCTCTTTGCCTAGTGGCTTTCTCTAGTTACTAAACCCCCTCTGTCCACATGCAGGTCATGTCAGAAGGGTTGAGGAATCAATGCCCCCCTCCCAGGAGCTTCTCCCAATCAGTGAATGATGAGTGCTGCCAGATAAATATCCTAACATAACCAAGGTGCAAGAACTCTGAGGTATGTTTTCTATGAACAGAGAGAGTTATTCAGTAGGATTAAGCTCCAGTTGCCCACTCTGGGAATGTACTTGATAAAACAATGCTTACTATGTTTCTGTCTGTCTTGGTCTTACTTCTCTTATCCTCTACCAGTGCTTTTGGGATCAACTTTCAAATAAATGAACTGTACTAGAATCCTTGTCTCAGAGTCTGCTTCCAGGGAAACCCAAATGAAGGAAACCCTACAGAAATATATGCCATGTACATTAGGATACATGTCCGTGAACGTTCAGAGCAGCTATCTGTAATAAAACTAGAAACAATCCAAGTGCCCATCAACAGAAGAATGGACAAATTATGGCATGCTAATTTAACAGAATACTATACTGCTATGAAAAAGAAAGAACTACTACCATATGCAACAACATGTAACAACATAAAAAGAGTGTTGAAAAAAGAAGCCAGGCACAAAAAAAAGAAAAAAAAAGAAATGCACTCCAAGTGAATTTATTTCTATCAAGTTTAAAAACCTGGCAAAACTAATAGTTAGGGATACATACTTGAGTGCTAAGAACTATAAAACAAAGCCAAGAGACGATTATCATAAAAGTCAGGTTACTACTTAAATTTTAGACTGAGGGATGGGTTTTTGATAAGGAAAGGGAATATGGAAGACTTCTGGAGATCTGGCAATATTCTATTTGCTTTACAATAATTCACTAAGTAATTCATTTATGTTTCATGCACTCCCTGAATACAAGTTTTGTTTCATAATAATACATTCTTTTCCATACAGCGGAAATAACCTATTAGAAAATGCAACAGAAAAAAATATTCATAATAACACAAGCACCTAGGAATAACTATTAGCAAAAAAAAAAAAAAAAAAAAAAAAAAGGAAAGACCAAAGCTAAAACTTTTTTTTTTCTCAATGAAAATATAAACAAAAATTTTGGATAAGTGAACTCCATGCCCTATATATAATTGAAAAGGTCAAAATAATATATAAATTGATGCTGATTCTATAATTCCCATGGAAGAATGGAAGTGCAAGAAAGGCTAAGAAAATGCAGAAACAAAAGATGAAGAGGTAAAACATGCTTTACGAGACCTCAGGACATTATAAAGCAAAAATAATTTAAACAGTGTGATGTTGACATGGGAATTAATAGATCAATAGAACAGAATGGAGTTCAGAAACAGACCCAAGTATAAAAGTGAACTTAATACACAGTAAAGAGAATACTGTATTTCAAATGCTAAGAACAGGATGAATTGTTCAGAAGCTAGTGATGGATTAACTGGTTATCCATGTGAGGAAAAAATAGATTCCAACCTCACATCATTTACAAAAAGAAACTCCTGACAAATGAAAGGGTAGACTAAAGTGAACAGCATACTTAGTGTAAGGAATTCGAAGCTTTCACACTAAGATCAGATATGAAGGAGGAGACAAGGCAAGTGGGCCCCTCCCACCACTCCTTTTCAACTCTGTACCGGAAGTCCTCGCTAACTAATGTAATAAGGCAAGAAAGGAAGTAAAAAGTATACAGATTGAGAAGGAAGACATAAAACTTTGTTTACAGATAACATGTTCATCTACATAGAAAATCCATAAGAATTAAAACAAAAATCCAAAACAAACAAAAAAACCCAAAAAGCAAAAGCTCCTGGAGCTAATAGCAATTAGAACAAGGTTGCAGGATACATATTAACATACAAAAATCAATTGCTTTCCCATATACCAATAATGAGTAAGTGAAATTTGTTTTTTTTTTTAAGATTTTATTTATTTATTCATGAGAGACACACACACACACAGAGAGGCAGAGACACAGGCAGAGGGAGAAGCAGGCTCCATGCAGGGAGCCCGATGTGGGACTTGAGCCCAGGACTCCAGGGTCACGCCCTGGGCCAATGGCAGGCGCTAAACTGCTGAGCCACCCAGGGATCTCTGAGTAAGTGAAATTTGAAATTAAGAATACCATTTATATTAGCAAACAAAAAAGTTGAAACACTTAGGTATCTATCTATCTAATCTATGAGAAAAAGCACAAACTCTGATGAATAAAATCAAAGAACTAAATAAATGGATAGGTATTTCATGCTCATGAATAGGAGGACTCAATATTGAAAAGAGGTCAGTTCTTAACAACTTGATTTATAGATTCAGTGCAATCCCGATCAATCGAAGCAACTTATTTTGTGGATATTGTCAAACTTTTTCTAAAGTTTATACAGAGAGGTAAAAGACCCAGAATAGTCAACAGCATTTTGAAGAAGAACAAAGTTGGAGGGCTGACACTATAAGACCAAGACTTACTATAAAGCTACAGTAGTCCAGGCAGTGTGGTGTTGGTGAAAGAATGACAAACAGATCAGCAGAACAGAATACGGAGCCCAGAAATAGACCCCTATAATTATAGTCAACTGATAAAATGGAGCAAAGATAGTCTGTTCAACAAATAGGCTGGAACATCTGGACATCCATATGCAAAAAAAAAAAAAGAATCCAGACATAGACCTAACACACTCCACAAAGACAGACTCAAAACAGATCAGAGACCTATATGTAAACCACAAAGCTATAAAACTAGAAGATAACAAAGGAGAAAACCTAGATGACTTTGGATGTGTGATGCCTTTTTAGAGATGACAGCAAAGATATGATCCATGAAAGAAATTTTGCTAGCTGGACTTCATAAAAATTAAAAATTTCTGCTCTGCAAAAGAGAATAATCAAGAGAATTAGAAGACAAGACACAAATTTGGAGAAAATATTTGCAAAAGACACATCTCATAAAGAACTGTTATCCAAACTATACAAAGAACTCTTAAAACTCCACAAAAAGACAAAAAAATAAAACCCTTCAACAATAAGAAAACAAACATCCCAATTAAAAAATGGGCCAATGACCTTAGCAGATACCTCACCAAAGAAGATATACAGATGGCAAGTAGCAAATATGCATATAAATAGATGCCCCATATGTCATCAGGGAAATATGCAAAATAAAACAATAATCTGATACCACTACACACCCATTAGAATAAGCAAAATTTTATTTTATTTTAATTTTTTAAAGATGTATTTATTTATCCATGAGAGACACAGACAGAGAGGCAGAGACACAGGCAGAGGGAGAAGCAGGCTCCATGCAGGGAGCCCGATGTGGGACTTGATCCCGGGACTCCAGGATCACACCCTGTGCCGAGGGCAGGTACCAAACTGCTGAGCCACCCAGGGATCCCCAATAACCAAAATTTTAATGTCAGTCCAGAATACTGAGATCAAATGCTGGCAAGGTTGTGGAGTAACAGCAACTCTCATACATTACTGGTAGGAATGCAAAATAGTAATTACTTTGGAAGACACTTTGGCAGTTTCTCACAAAACTAAACATACTCTTACCATATGATCCAGAAATTGTGCTCCTTGGTATTTACCCAAAAGAGCTGACAATGACATCCACACAAACACTTGCACACAGATGTTTAGGGTGGTTTTATTCATAACTGCCAAAACTGGGAAGCAACCAAGATGTCCTTCAGCAGGTGAATGGATAAATAAATCGTGGTCCATCCAGACAACTGCATAGTTATTAGTCAGCACTAAAAAGAAATAAACTATCAATCCATGAAAAGACATGGAAAAATCTTAAATGCTTATGACTAAGTGAAAAAAGCCAATCTGAAAGGGCTACATACTGTATGATTCCAACTATATGACATTCTAGAAAAGGCAAAACTATGGAGACAACACAAAAATCAGCGATTGCCTGGTAGGGGAGAAAGGGGGAAAGACACATAGACATTGCACAGATTTTTAGGGCAGTGAAACTACTCTGTATGATAATGGATACGTGTCATTATACATTTGTCCAAACCTATAGAATGTACAACACCAAGAGTGAACACTAAAATTATGAACTTGGGTGACTGATATGTCAGTATATATTCTTTCTTAGTAAAAAAAAAAAAGTACCATTCTGGTGGGGGTATGTTAATAGTGGGGGAGGCTGTGCATGTGTGGGGCAGGAGGTATCTGGGACATCCCTCTAGCTTCCTTTTCATTATGTTGTAAACTTAAACTATTGTAGAAAAAAATAAAGTCTTAAAAAAATAAAGAGGCAAGTGTTTAAAAATTACCCAGGAAGCGAAACACATAAAGTAAAACAACACTAAAAGATTAATTTGATTGCTGAAAGTTAAAAGAAACCCTTTTAAACTTCAAAACAAAAAAAGCATGGGAGAAAATGTTTGCAGCGTATAAAACAAAGGATTATTAGCATCCAGGATCAAAGAAGTGAAAAAAAAAAAAAAAGAAAGAAAGAAAGAAAGAAAGAAAGAAAGAAAGAAAGAAAGAAAGAAATCAGAAAAAAAAAGGGCCAAGGATATGAACAGAATATTTTCAGAAAAAGAAATACATATAACCAGCAGGTCTGTGAATATATTCAGGCTCACTAGGAATCATGAAAATGTAAGTTAAAACAACACAAAATGCCATTTTTTTATCCATTAACTATGCAAAAAAAAAAAAAAAGATGGACAATACATTAACTGTTGGCTAGTGTTGGGGAAATAGGTGCTTTCCCCACATTGCTCAGTTTGTTAATATCTATCAAAATTCAAATGTGTGCTTCTCCACAACCCAGCAGTCCACTTCTCAGTATCTTCTCCAGGGAGTACTCACTCCGTGTGTACAAGGCTGTTCATTCCACATTGCCCAGCAAATACAGCAAATAGCAAAATGCAACGAGTAGTCCAACTGCCCATCTGCACAGGAATGGCCAAGGAAATGAAAACAGTCATGCCACGGGATACAATGCAGCAGATCTGGGTTGGGTGAATCTCAGCTATATATAGAAACTAGGTAGACTGACCACTGAAAGCACCAAGCTGCAGAATGATGTGTTTAATGCAATGGGACTTGTGTTAAAGCAGGATGGGCAAGCCTCTGAGATAAACACTTCTGTGAGTACACACGCTGATAAATAAATGCATTGCAAGCACTTGGGTTGGCAGACAGCACTGCAGCTGTAAGAGTGTCACTACTGGGAAGTGAGAAAGAGACAGGGAAGGGCCCCTGGGTGGATCAGTCCTTGAGGTCTGACTCTTGGTTTCAATCTCAGTGTTATGAGCTCTGAGTCGGGCTCCACGTTGGGCACGGAGTCTGCTTGAGGTTCTCTCTCTCCTTCTCCCTCTGCCACTCCCCTACTTGTGCTCTCTCTCACTCTCTCAAATAAATTAATTAATTTAGGGGTGCCTGGATGTCTCAGATGGTTAAGCATCTGCCTTTGGCTCAGGTCATGATCCCAGGGTCCTGGGATCGAGCCCCATGTTGCCTCCCAGCTCACTGGGGAGTCTGCTTCTCTCTCCCCCTTCCTGTGCTCTGTCTCTCTCTCAAATGAATAGATAAAATTTAAAAAATTAATTTAAAAAAGGCATGGAGTCTGCTTGAGGTTCTCTCTCTCCCTTTGACCCTCCCCCTGCACAAGGGTGCACACATTCTCTCTAAAATAAATAAATAAATTTTAAAAAAAAGAGACTTGGATTACAGGAGGTGGGCAAAGGAGACTTCATTCTGATCATTAAGGTTTTGAGTTTCTACATGGAAAATGTTTTAATGCATTATCTAAGTAATTAAAAAATAAATTCAACTAAAACAAAATATTAAGATGGCTACCTTTGAGCGGTGGAACATTTTTGTTTTTCTATTTTTTCTATTTTCTAATTTTTAAGATTAAGCAAGTATTACAATATAAATGACCTTCTATTTTTAAAAATTGGGCTAGAATACACATAACAATATTTACCACCCAACCACTGTTAAGTATACCATTTGTTAGTGTCCAATATATTCACACTATTGTGCAAGCAATTGCCAGAACTTTTTCAGATGGGAAACTCTGTATCTATTAAAAAACAAACTCCCATCCTTCTTTTCCCCAGCTGGTGGCAACTGCCATTTCTCTTACTGTTTTCATGAATTGGAGGACTCTGGATACTTCATATAAATGAAATCACACCATCTCCGTCTTTTCGTGACTGGCTTATTTCAGTTACCATAATGTCCTAAGGTTCATCCATGTTGTAGCATGTGTCAGAATTTCCCTCCTTTTTAAGGCTGAATAACATCCCATTTTATGCATATACCATGTCTCGTTTATCTATTCATCCGTTGATGGACCTTGGGTTGTATCCACTTTTGGCTATTGTGAATAATGCCGTTATGAATATGGGTGTGCAAATATCTTTTAGAGACCCTGCTTTCAACTCTTTCAGGTATGTAGCAAGAAGTGGTATTGCTGGATCGTATGGTGATTTTATTTTTAATTTTTAAAGGAACTGCCATATTGTTTTCATAGAGGCCACATCATTTTACATTCCCACCAACAGTGTACAAGGTTTCCAATTTCTCCACATCTAATGCTTGCTATTTTCTGGGTTTTTGATAGCTGCCATCCTAATGGGTATGTGGTCAAATAAACTTTTAATGAAAAGAACTTGCATCAGAACTCTGAGTGGGAAGCAGGCTTCCAGAGTGTAGTCAGTGATGGCCACACATTTGCAAGAACCAAAGAGAATTTGCTTGCCTTATTCTCTTCCAAGTACAGCTTCTCAAGGCAGATTTCTCTGGGCACTATCCTGTCCTTACCTCAGGTTCCAGAAGAGGTTCAAGTGATGGCTCACCTCCCACCCAGAAGCTCTGCCCCCACTTCATCCTCCTTAAACCCGTCCCTCCCCTCTAGAAGAGCAGTCCTCACTGCAGGCTACCCTCCCTCCCTGCATCCAAGGGCAGGTACAGGGTGCATCTGTAACTAGACCCCATCAGAGCCATGCAAGATGTGCCTGTGGATCAGAACTAATGGCATTAGGCAATCACTCAGGGAATAGAGCTGCAATTACCCCTTGGATGCGTTCTCCAAGATGACCACATGCAGAACACCAAGAGGGAGAGAAAATGAATCACCAAGTGAATTAACTGGAAGCTGCTCTAATTAGTGTTATAATTTTTCATGAAAACACTAATGAATATGAAATAATGTGGCCATGAAACCACTAGGACAATTAATGCTTGGGAGTAATCTGGGGTCAGGAAAGGATTCTAGAGACTGTTTAAATAGACTTGCGTGTTGAGAATTCAGAGGCCCATGGCTTCAAAGTCCTATTAGCAAAAAAGTTGCTACTTCAGAAAAAGCAGCAGCGGGGTGTCTGTGAGGTTTCTTTCTTTTCTTTAAGGCTCCTGGCTTTGGGAATAAAGATGATGATGGTGTGAACCGAAACAGGAGCTCTTCAGGGAGTTAGATGAGAACTCAAGTGAATGCACAAAGAATGATTTGGGAAACTTGATAAAGAGGCAGGATCCGGACGTACTGAAAGCAGAAAAGATGTTAAGGAGAAACCCTTCTCAGCACTCTTACCCTCATAACCACGTGGTGTCTGAGAAAATGTGATATGACCCCCAACCTGTGATCATGATGAGGATATAAGACAGCTGAGCCTCGTTGGCTGGGCTGCAATTTTCACATGTAAGACTGTAAAATTCTATTGAATGTAGAGCTTGTACCCAACACATATCATGCCAAAATGGATTTTATCCCAACCTAAGTTAGTAAGGATTCAGTGAGGACCTACTACATGCATAGTAGACTTCTGTGTTCTAAGCACGAGCTCAGCAAAAATGTCCATAATTGTTGAGTCTTACAAGGACACAGGGGTGAGGGGGTGGGGTGGGGGAGGGAGTAAATAGTACTGCTATATGTCTGATCAGTTTGAAAGGATTGTATCCTGAGACCAATGTGCTGTCTGGCAATCCCTCTCATCACAGATGCCACCAGTGAAAATGATGTGTATGTTATGCTGAAGGATAGATGTGTCTGTGTGAAATAAAGTGTCATCTGTGGTATGGAGCACATAAGAATTAAGTGTGTGAAGTGCATCGCTAAGCATTTGTGGTATCTCATTTAGCCTACACACCAACTAGGTGATGTCTGACAGCAATCTTACCCCCGTGATGCAGAGAAAGTAACTGAATCTCCCTAAAGTTAATTACTTACCTGAGGTCACATAGCTAACTAGTAAGTGGTATAGCTGGGACACAAATTAGACCTGTCTAGCCCCAAAGTTCATGCTCTTGATGACAAAACCAAGCAACAATTATGGGAGAGTACAAAAATTATGGGAGGGTTTTTGACTCAAGCCAAGCCTCCTACTGATACACAGAGAATTCACAGAAGGTAATAGTAACCAACAGTCATACTAATAGCTATATTAGCAAGCATTCATGATGTACCAGTTGTTCTAAGCATCTATATGCATTAACTCATTGAAGGCTCACAGTACCTTGATGATGTACTTATAATCTGAGGCACAGAGATTGCTGCAGACTGAAAATTTGGCCCCCAAATTCATATGTTGAAATCCTAATCCCCCACAGGTGATGGTATGAGTAAGTAGGGTCTTTGGGAGGTGCTTAAATCATGAAGATGGAGCCCTCCCCAAGGGGGTTAGTGCTTTTATGAAAGAGGCTCCAGAGAGATCCCCAGTCCCTTCCCTCACGTGAGGACACATGAGATGTCTGTGACCCAGGAAAGGGTCCTCACCCAACCAGGCTGGCATTCTGATCTCAGATTTCCAGTCTCTGGACCTGTGAGCAGTACATTTCTGTTGTTTGTCAACTGCCCAGTTGGTGGTATTTTGTTATAGCAGGCTGAATGGACTAAGATGAGATAAGGATAAACCTGAAGACCTTGAAAGATTCTAATGAATTCTGAAATGTTTAAAGGCTAATTAACAGTGCAATGAAAAGTAGTTCTTTGGGACTATTTTTAAAAATATTAAAGCAGTGCCTATGGAGTGCCAGCTCTCCAATTACAGCTTTATCTCCACAGGTTCCCTTGCCATAGAATTGAATGGAAGGGCTGTCTCAAGGAGAGCTAGGATAAAAGATGAGGAGGGGCAGTTTTTCTGTCTTCAACAGCAGAGTGGGTGGAGCTGAGAGATAAGGCCTTTCTCCTGTTTCTTGCTTCCAAAGATACAAAACATTGAGAATCACACCTCTTCCACTGGGGATGAACCCTCAGACAACTCACCCTATTTGCTTTCAAACCCACTCTGGAATTCTCCACTTTCAGCTATGCAAATAAGACCGCGTGCCCCCAAGGAAGCCAGCTGCCTTGAGCCTGGACTGTGAGTTTATACATGGGAATCCCTGGACTCCAGCTAATCTATGAAAGAAGCTATGAATTTTGTTCACAACACTCAGGATCTGAATAAATCAGCCTGCCAAACTGCAGGCACAAAAATGTGAGGGCTTTTTGGAATTCTAAGGTAAACGAGTTCAGTAGCCAGGGACAGCTTGTTATAATAACAGGAGAGACTACATCTGCTTAATAAGGGTGGCATTTTTTCACATCTATGGGAAGTCTACATACTGGGTATTGATTCATAGGATGCCATTTCATATGTACGCAGAACAAATCTAGCCAAACAAAGTTATCTGCCCAATGGAACTCAAAAATATTTCTCAATTTAATTTTAAACAGACCTTGATGTGAAGGAAATTTAATTAGGTAAGTAATATAGAACACAATGAAATGTCCGTCAAAATTGCTTCCAAAGGTTTAAAATGTTTTCCTTTTCAGACAATGTAGTTAGAGCAGCTGAGATATCTCTGTAAGTACAATGTCTTGAAAGTGGGGCTCAGAAATCAATGGGATCACCTCTCTGAATTAAGTATGCACAAATGAGAGCAACTGAGATCCATATAAATCAGCTCAAGTAGCCCTCTGTGTACCAGACCATTAGGGGACAAGCAGAGAAGAGGGAAGATGCAAAGAAACACATTATCTGGGGCATACTCACTAATGGAAGGCATCTCTTAACACCCGCATTAAGAATCAAGACAAAACTGTCCAGTATTTTTAACATTACTTAGGTCTTAATAATAGCCCAGATTAGAACCTAAGGTTAAGAAAAAACAAATAAACAAAAACAAACCTTAGACATTGTCAGAGTCACAAATGAGTAAATCTTTTGATCTTTGGGATATCATCTCTAAATTGGTTCTGTATTCATTGGCAAACCCTAAGCAAACTGTAGTGTTTGGATTTTGTTGGCACAGAATAACAGAAATCTGAATGGAATGGCTTAACTCCTGTAGGCATCAGATATTCAGTGATTATTTCAGTGGAAAACAAAAAGAAAAGTGAAAATTGAAGCCTTATTTTAAAAAAAATACACACAGAGGGGCACCTGGGTGGCTCAGTGGTTGAGCATCTGCCTTCATTAAGGGCGTGATCCTGGAGTCCTGGGATCGAATCCTACATCAAGCTCCCCACAGGGAGCCTGCTTCTCCCTCTGCCTATGTTTCTGCCTCTCTCTCTGTGTCTCTCATGAATGAATGAATGAATGAATGAATAAAATCTTTAAAAAAATACATGGAAAAAAAAATACATGGAGAGCCACATGAGGTCAGCTGGAGGGGACCTCACACTAGAGCTGTGTGACCCTGGGGATCACGTAGCATTCTCTATTTACTGAGTGCCAACTATACAGTTAGGCCCCACACTAGTGCTAAAGGGAAGATGAAGGAAAGCAAAGTTTAGGAGGCCTGCCTGCTATGATCTAGAAGAGCAGATCACGCATGTCCACAAATAGACATAGTACAAAGAAATGTGGCTCCCATCAAGTTAGCCATAGGTTTATTACTTCTTTCTTTATTTTTTTAAAAAATATTTTATTTATTCATGAGAGACGCACACACACAGAGAGAGAGTGAGAGAGGCAGAGACACAGGCAGAGGGAGAAGCAGGCTCCATGCAGGGAGCCTGACGTGGGACTCGATCCCGGAACTCCAGGATCAGGCCCTGGGCTGAAGGCAGGCACTAAACCACTAAGGCACCCGGGCTACACTTATTACTTCTTTAAAATACAAAATAAAGTATATTGAAATATTTCCACATGTATTTTCTATTTATTGCCAAATTTCTTATCCTATCCTATTCCTACAATAGGAATGGCTTCCTGCAAAATTAAATGTGAGCTAAACTATATGGTGTTAAGTACAGAATAAAAACTTCCAATTCACCCTTCCCTGTACCCATGCTCCTTGCCTTGTAACCCTCCCACTCTGTCTCTGTGCTCAACCATGTGACTTGCTTTCACCAACGCTATGTTGCAGAGTATCTCACTGCTTGCACTTTCCCCTTTGCCATTGCACGCAAGAGACATGCTGAGGCCACTAGAGTGGGCCCAGAAGAGGACAGGAAACATGTGGCGCAGGATGACCCACGGACACAAGATCAAGCCAGTTGAACCAAAGATGCATGAGCAAGCCTAGCAAGGACCAGTCTAGATCAACAGAATCCTGCAAATTTGTGAGGGAAAAAAAAAGTTTACTGTTGAATGCTGAGTTTGGGGAATGGCTTGTTACTTGGCATTGTTAGGGAAATAGATAACTGATACATAGTATATAATAGATTCAGTAAAATCTGTACTTTATTTCCTTTCTCTCCCCCTCTCAACATCCAAAGTCATCTCTCCCTCGGATCACCACTCAAAGTAAGTGATTCTGTGGGGAAGTTCTGAAGACAGCCCATCAGGCTGTTACCTGACAACTACTTTATAAGGATCATCTCTAATACTTACATCTATTCTTCAATGTGGACATATTATTCCCATTTTATAAAGGAGGAAACAGACTCAGAGCAGTTAGGTTAGAGATAGTAAATGTCAGAGTTAGAATTAATACTCAAGGCTGTCTGGCTCCAAAGCAAAGATCACTCATTCTACTGTACTAACCTGTTGCTACCCCTATAAGATCAGCTGGGTGAAGGGGTGATGAGAAAGGAATTTTTAGTGCCTCCAACCCCTTCCCAACAGCCCAGGAGGGAAGCATCTTGGTCTGTGTAGATACTGTTCCCAGGACCTGCCACAGACTTCCACTCTTCTTTGCTTGGGGCTCCTCCACAACCTCAGAGTTAGGTCTATTCCATGGAATTTCAGAGGTCTAAGGAGGCAGGACAGTTGGCTCCTGAGTTGGTCTCGCTTATAGCAGAAAAGCCCACCTTTTTCTCTTGTTGATTTTCCTCCCTTTCCCCCCTAATTCAATCACCTACCTACTCTACTCCCCACTCTGCCATTATTAACTGAATTTCCAGAATCTGCCTATGGAAGCCTGAGTCCAAAGCTCTAAGGTGGGGAAAACTGGTCGGGGAGGGGTAAACCCAGCAGTTCTGATTCTGCTGGGTCCAGCTTGATTGATTCCTTTAGGCGGATGGCAGAAAAGGAGGTAGAGGTTCCAGGCATAAGAGAAAAAAAGAGAATGTGTGGTTTTTGGTGCCAGCCGATGGTGTTCCAGCCAGAGAAGAGAGTGGCCCCAACTGGGGGGTCTGAGGCTCTTCAGACAGGCCCTGGAGCTGCCTCCTACTCTGCTCATCAATCTGCCTATCTCTGCCTCCATGTCAATAGAAACTTGGTTGGGCACTGAGGAGAGCACTTGATGGGATGAGCCCTGGGTGCTATACTATATGTTGGCAAATAGAACTTCAATAAAAACAAATGAAAAAAATCACAAAATACAAAAAAAAAAAAAAAAAAGGAAAAGAAACTTGGTTGGGTTATGCAAGGTACACAAATGGCAGTCACTTAAGTCAATTAATTGCTTACTGAGAATATCTGATTATCATGCAGCACAAAAACACATGCAATTAAAGGCATGGGGAAAGAAAAAGTCTGGAATGTTTTAATTTAACACTAAATTCTGTTTATATATGCTTGGTCTTCTTAGTTCATTACTTATGTAATATGAACACCAAAACATAACTATAAAAAAGATAAAACATCTCAGGGAAATAAATAAATTCCACCTAAAATATATAGCAAATTCTCTTAGTTTTAGTCTCTCACTAAGGTTGAAATAATAGTAAAATATCTTTTCATTCAATTCTATATGAATATTGTGAAGGTAAGTGAGGATTTATCCACTTAAATCTTAAAAATCCAGTAAAATGAGAGATAAAAAACTAGTTTATTTTTTTCATTCTTAACTACTTAGTTCAGTACTGTGTAGGCAAAGCTGGTATATCTGAAAATTTTTGAACTACTGGATTGCAAAGATCTCAGGTAATTTTGTTTATGTACACATTTGCCAGAGGATAAGGAAATGAGAATGGAAAAGAATAAACTTATGAATATAAAAATGTTGACCTCTGGCTTTTTTCTTTATAGGTAAATTTAAGTCAATAACCTAAGTATTTGCAGAATATGGAGTAATGGCTATTTAAATGCAAATTTAATTTACTGGTAGCTAGAATGACTTAAAAGAGGACACGAGTCCCTCTCATTTGCTGATGTGTTTACAGGCATCAATGTTCTAAAATGTTCAGCTTTGTGTGGAAGTAGAACGATCTTTGAGCACTGTTTTCTCCATATTAAACTATCATCTCAGGGTGACATAGGAATCTATTTTTGGTTATGTAAACAAGAATTTCTGTCAACGATCGAAACATTTATAGAAAAGAATATTTATTCCTTTTTGAAGAGCAGAGGCTAGCAAAGAATGCCAGATATAAGTCAATATATGCAACCTATTCCCTGGAAGAGTGATGGAAATTAGGGGAATCCATAAAGACAAGCAGGAGTCTATCAAATGTCTCACTTGAAAAAAAAATCCTACTATGGGGTCAGCTGCGGACCAGTAGCTGTGGGATATAATACATAATATTATAATATCTCCTCTTGAGAATCATAGGGGAGACATAGGAGAGAGGTCTAGAGAGTGGCATAAGACCATTGCTAAGAATCTGTTATGTAGTTTGGAAAGGATGATGACAGCCAGAGCTCAGGAAAGAAAGAGAAAAGAATGGGCTAGAGTAGAATGGGAACACCCAAATAAGGAATAACTGAGGTGGCCAGCAAGGGACCTGAAGAGAGACAGGAAATAAGACATTTCAGGTAGGGGAAAGGACTGTACAAAAAGATATGGTCATGGCAAAGAAGACAATGTATGAGCAGAATAGCAAGAAAAACTACCTGATTAGAGCAGGTTGCCTTGGGGACTAGTGTTAACTGGTAAAATGGGTCCCTATTCTGATTGTCATTTTACATCCCTCACCTCAATGATGATAATCTGAAACTTGGATAAGATTTAACCCCACCTTAAGAATCTCTTTAAAACTAATACCCATAGTATCCTCACTTAGGGGGGAAATGACATTGATGAGAAATTGATATTGTGAAATATGAAATACTGTTCCAAAATGATGGATCAGTAGTGTTCAACACTGGTGACTCTTTTTTCAAATGCCATCTACTAACTTGGGGGGTATAAGGGAGGGAAGAAGCAGTGTCATACAAAAGAAAAATATTTTATTAATTTATTCACAGATACTTATTGGCTGCCTATTGTAGGATATCTCCAAACTTTGCTCTAGTGGAACTTAGAATCTTTGGCAGGAAGACAATGACAAATCAGTAGGTGATACTTGTTTGTGTTCTATGTGCAATGGAAGGGATTGTCCAAGGGCATCCCAATTTAGGAGACTAGAGAAGACTTTGTAGAGGCCGGGACATCGAAGCCAAGATTTGAAATTGAGTTCAAGTTATTTGAGTGTGTGAAAAAGTGTTTTAGGCCAAGAATGGCCTGATGTGTTTGAGGAGCTGGCAATAGTACAGCACGGGAAGCGATGTGAGATGAGGTTGGACACGAGCAGGGGTCAACCTATCTACGGACTGGTACACACTGCTTAGGGTTCTGGACCTTCATCCAATGGTCACAGGGAGCTAACAATGAGTTTTAAATAACGGTGTAATGTGATCATATTTGGGTTCCAGAAAAGTCACTCTGGCTTAAGCTTGGGAAATGGATGGGAGAAGTCAAGACTGGAGATAGGGAGACCAGTCAGGAGGCTATTGAAGTTGGGATGGCTCCAACAGGGCAGTAGCACAAGGAAGGGAGAGATACAGACAGATATTTAGGAGATAAAAATCCACATGGCTATTCTGGTTGACTCAAGGGGAAAGAGGAAAAGGAGAGAGTCCAAATTGATTTCCTAGCTTATGGTGTGTACAAGGTGATATGACTGAAAGAGAGAGAGAGAATAAATGAAGAGTCTCATTTATAGTGGTAGTGGTAAAGGGGTCAGAGTGAGGCAAGAACATGAGTTCACTTTGAGGTAAACCGAATTTGAGGGCATTCAGGCAAAGATGTTCAGATGCAGAAGGAAATAAGGACCTGGAGCTAGGAGAGACATCAGGGCTGGAGAGACTGAGAAGTCCTCAGCACAGACAGATGGTAACTAAATGGATGAGATCTTCCAGGGTGGGGATGTTGAGCGTAAAAATTAAATAGCCTAGGCCAGAATGCTGAGCTAGGTGGACAGAGCAAGAGGAGCCCAGGCAGGAGACTGACAAGGAGTGGCCAGATCTTAACAAGTTGAGAGTATATTTTTATGTCAGAAGTCAAGAGAAAGGCACAGGTGGTCAGCAGTGTGTCAAATGCTGAGGACAGGCCACATTAAAGTAAGAACTGAGAAGCATCCATTGGGTTTGGCTTCAAAAACCTCAACAGTGACACCCGTAGGAGCTGGTGTAGTAAACAAGAGTGGCTAGAACCAGCCTGCAGAAGGCTGGGCCTGAAGGGGGATGTAGGAAATAGACACAGAGTTAAAGCAACTCCAGAAGTGAAGAGAGGGAAGAGATGAAGCTAGAACAGGTGTTGGGGGTAGGCGGGGGGAAGGGCGGTACTCTTTTTTTTTTAAAAAAGAGAAACTTGAGAACAAAAATGCAGACAGGAAAAAGGTAATGGAGAGGAAGGGGTTGAAAGCACAGGGAGGGCTGGGGTGCTGAGAAGGCAAGTAAAGGCAAGAGCCCAGAACCAGGTTGAGGAACTGGCCTTCATCAGAAAAGTGGTCTCTTCCTTTTCAGAAGAATGAAAGAGAAAGAAAGAGAGACTGCACGTTGAGATGAATAAAGAATCCACCCTTGTGCCTTGAACATGAACTGAACTCTGGTATACATTAGGAGACACATGAACCCAAGATTTGAAAAAATACCTTTTAGATTTGGGAGTCTGTCATATTGTTTCAGAAAAGCAGAAAGTTCCTTACTCCACCCAATTTCTTTTTAGTATTTGGAATCAAAGAAGTCTAGGAAAGGTCCTGTTCATATTGCAGTCTTGTTGAAATATCTTTTGAAAAGCACACTGAGTTTACCAGAAAGGAAATGCATTTGGTACAAGTCCTTGCAGAGTGCACTGCTTTATTTTAATAAGATGCAGTGATACATATAAAATAGACTTAAAAAAAAAAAAAGGCTTTGCTTACTGTCAAATCCATGTTTTACCGGAAAAGGTTTTGACGGTGTAACCCAACTACTAAGAAATGCATGCCTGCAAATTCAAAGATTATACAGCTTGAAGAAACTGCTTTAATCAGTGTTTATCAAATAGATTTAAAACCAGTTCTTAGTTCTGATTAAAATATGTTCCTGCTCCTTTTTAGGGCAAAATTTTAGTTATTTAGACAAAGAAAAGTATTTTCTTTTTAATATTGGGAGTGAATGCTCTCTCACATTTGTTTTATTTTGGGCTGTATTTTCCTTCTTTTTATCTAAGAGCCACTTGGAATTTAAAGATGAATTGTCACAGGGAAGACAATCCATCTATCATATTCTTGACTTTCTTTTAAAGTGGACACACTTGTCTGTTCCTGTGCCCTACCTCCCTGAGAACCACTTCAGCAATAAATCAGGCTTGAACTAAAATTCCTTCAAATAAAGCAGAAGTTTTACATTCTAATTAGCTTTGGGAGTGGTTCTTGGGTGGCTCAGATGACTGACTGTCTGGCTCTTGATTTTGGCTCAAATCATGATCTCAGGATTGTGGGATTGAGCCCTGCATCAGGCTCCAAGCTCAGCCTGGAGTCTACTTGAGATTCTCTGTCTCTCTCCTCCCCTGCCCCCTTCCCCCTTTCCAAAACAAACAAACAAACAAACAAATAAACAAACAAACAAATAAAATCTCTAATCAGCTTTGGGAAGTCAAGGGCCATTTTACTAGAAACCCAAAGAGATGTGAGTTGTGTCTTACTGAAGACCAAAAGGACCCATCTGTCTCTTTTCTCCGGAATAAAAACACAAATAAAGCAGACCAACTGACCAAATATGGCCAGAGTCAGGGGTCTGTGCCTAATGTTAGCTCTTACCCTATCTAGGCCCACCTGACTCCATTGTGTGGCCTGGAGGAAGTGACTCAACCCTTAGCCCACAGAAGTGGTGCAGAGGTTCTTAAAGAGAGCCCATCAAAGACGACTCAAGATATTAAACCCAGCTTCAAGATTTAGTGGAGGTAATGTCTCTTAGTTGGCTCTCCCTGCAATATCACTGCTGAAACAATGTAAGGATATTGTTTAATTTAATGAAAACCATGTTTTCAAAAATCAGCATGGAGATG